>NC_139545.1:20080840-20680840 GCF_965153285.1 Podarcis tiliguerta | reverse complement strand
CTTCACTTAAATCTAGCACAATGGTAATGTCAGATACAACTCAAACTCTTGTGAACTTTTTAAAAATGCAGGGAATATGTTTCTGTAATGGTGGAAATAAAAACTGCTTAACTGAGGGTGATCGACAATAAAACACTTTAAAATTATTAAACTGAATATAGCTTTCATTAATCCCCAGCAATGCATATTAATAGGTCTGTGAATCATATCAGCAGATACACTGTAAACAGTGCCATTTTAGCATGAGGCACTTAGAATAAATCTTAACAGTGCAGGGGTAAAGTTTCTATTTTACATCGCCTCCAGTCAAGTGTTTCTTCAGGATTGCTCTTGCTTAATGATTTTGAGTGATAGCAACATATGCCAAGAGAGATTCGGTTGAATATACTTTCCAGTTGTGCATTAACTCTGAACACTTATCCTGGGAGTGTGGGGCACTTACCACGTACACAAGACCGCAGCATCTGAAGTTGTCGAATGTCCGATCAGTTTCACCAATTATTTTTATTGCTTTTCCCAATTATTACAGATCGTTACTGAATTGATTCAATTTAATACAATTTTCCAAAACCGGTTTCCCACTCTCCTTAGAAAATATGTCCAAGATAGACCCCCCCCACATGCTGTGTGAGTTCTCAATGAGTCTCTAGTAATTACCAATAGTTACCAGTCACTCAGTAATTAGTTTTGATTCTGCTTGATTGTTGACAAGCTGAAGCTCCTACTACGTGGTGACTGCCGAAGCGATACAACCAGGCTGGATATACACTGACCTGTTTAACATTATTTCCCCCTATTAGATGGATATTAGTTATGTTGCTCTAAAATCTCGCAGGGCACACTTGTTAATTGAAATGTTTTTTTACCTTGGGTTTTCCCATCAAATGTAGGTAATATCCAACCACACCATTTTCCAAAATGCTGTTTCTTTCCCTGCTGGTGGTCGCTGGTTGCTCTGCTCTGCCCTCTTGCATCACATGCTATTTCTCTCCCCTCCCCCCCCAAATATCCTTTTCTATCTGCCTCCTGAAATACTGCTGGAGGGGGGGGGGCAGAGTTTGCACACAGTAAAAAAAAGGTAAAACACTACATAGGAATATAGGAACAGTGCTTCACTGATATAGTAGCATAAAACGATTAAAAATAGGGTGTCATGTATCCATCTACATTATCAAAACTGTTAAGTTGTGGGTGAACATATCAGACGACACAGCGATTCTTCAAACAGCTCTTGTTTATTCACAGGCCAGAACAGAACTGAACTGAAGGGTTCAGCCAGCCTGCTTATATAGAGCTCCACTAGAACGTAACAGTAACCATTTTCTGTAACTATCCAATCACTGAACGTCGCTTTCAATCCCTTATTTGCATATGTGGACCTGAGTGAAAACTATCTACAGTATCCCCCTGCTGGCCCAGGGTGAGAACTTCAGTACATAACAAAAACCATTCCTTAACCCTTCCTTAACGTTAAAAACCATGAATGTAGATCTGCCCCAAGTGATGAAATTGTACATAGTCTAGAGCCCAGTTTCATGGATCAGATTACCAAGGATGAAATCAAGGAGCTGATCTCAAATAATACACCTGACGAACTGTGGAGACAACATTTGGTTAGGGTGGCAAAAGGAAAGAGTTAAAAGGGAGCGAATGGATCATTGACTATAATGGCATGTCCCAATATCATCATAGAATCTCCACTAGCGCCATTCATTAGTGGGTAGGATAACAGACAGCAATAATATAGATACAATACAGATAAAAAGAACAAAGTCAGTGTCCATGTTTTTCTCAAGACAATCACTCTAGTCTTTTGTGGTAGTGGGGAAATACAATACATAAGATACTTCGCATGCTAGGCCAGAGTGTTTCATGTATAGCCAGATGCAGCACAAGAGAATGAGTAAGACCTGCGGGAGGGAAGGTAGATGAAATGAATTTATTTTTTGTGAGAGCAACAAGCTGTTATGTGATTACACCCCCTTCATTTTGTTAAAAGACAGCTCCACTCCTCGAGGTTAATCACAAAAGGGCATGCATCCATTTAGGACCTGTAGTCCACCAGCTTTTGTGATGCTGCACACAAAAAGCTTAGACATCATTTGCGCACCTCAACGCTGTGGTAAGCATTATATTCTTCCAGCCTGTTGAAAAGCGGAGGGAAATCAAAGGCCATTGGCTTGACTTACAGCAGTGATATAAAGTGCAGCACGACCCATTTGCCAGGAAGAAATTTGTGCAAGTTCAAAAAAAGGTGTTTTTTAAGGTCTTTAACAATGGAATAGACTCATATTGTCAGGAAGTAATTTATTCTGCAAATGATTACAATAAAAATTGCTAATAAGGTGACCCCCTCCCCACCACTCAAACATGCAATGGAGCATGAATAGATGGAATTACAAGAAATACCATCTGAGAACCTAAGATACTAGCAATTTTAGAGACCTCGCAAGAATTTTAGGTCAAGACAAGAGAAAAGAAGAAGAAGAAAATCATATTGGTTCTGAATTGGCCTCTGACTTCCAATTATTATTATTATTATTAACCCATTTTAGAACATGATAAAGGTTTTACGCCTAGTAAATCAGAGATCACATCCTGTACAGAAGCAGTACAACTATAGCTATTGGGTCATTTAAAACATAAGGTAGAATTTCATATTGAATCATGGGTGATGTTCAAGGGTTCTTTGCCCTGATCTTTGTGTGTGTATCTTCTGAATAGGGCAAGATATGGCGGTTGGCTAGCTACCTGCCCCTTCGCTGGTTAATGAGGTGACTGAGGCACAGAGCTAGTGGTTTGGGGTTCAGCATCGAATGTCCAATATTTGTGGGCTTTTTGCTTGAAGTCATCTAATGTACCTATTTATTTTTTTAAAAAAAGCATTTTATAGGGACATGGTTTCACACATATATGGAAGAAAGAGGCGAGATGAAAATGTTGGATAACAAAGGGTCTCAACTTCATTAACTTAAACACATGCCATCTTCAGTGGAACAGGAGCTGGTTGAGGCAGGGGCCTGATTGATGTCTCCTCCTCTTGTTTCAACAAAACTAGGCCAGGCCACACCAGCAAGCCACAAAGGAGTTCTATGTCCCATAGCCCTCAGGGGGAAAAAGATCTCAGGAATACCTAATCACCATAAAAGTGCCTCTGGGCACACCTCAATGACTCTTCTTACCCATTGCCTTTCCCATGCTGTCCACTTAAAAAGGTAAAGGTAAAGGGACCCCTGACCATTAGGTCCAGTCGTGACCGACTCTGGGGTTGTGGCGCTCATCTTGCTTTATTGGCCACTGTTTACTTTCCCGCTGGAGCGGTACCTATTTATCTACTTGCACTTTGACGTGCTTTCAAACTGCTAGGTTGGCAGGAGCAGGGTCGAGCAACGGGAGCTCACCCCGTGGCAGGGATTCGAACCGCCAACCTTCTGATCCACAAGTCCTAGGCTCAGTGGTTTAGATCACAGCGCCACCCACGTCCCTTTGCTGTCCACTTACATTGTGACAAATCCAATGAAATAAGCCTCAAGACAATTACCCCAATTTCCCCCAAGGTGAAGTATTGAAAAATGAAAAATACGACTTCACAAAGCCAACCAGGCCCAACTCAGCCCCAAAGTGACTGGTTTAAAACTTTAAATGTTTTCTGCACAACTCCCCCCGCCTCCGCCAGGTGCATCTGTCTGACATTTAGCAGGCTTAACCCACTCCAGATAAGTTACCTGCAAATTTCACCCATTTATGGCAAAAAGAAAAAAGCTATAGCTTTTTTTAAATATTTCCCATCATAGTTAATGGTGGCTATGCAGAACTTTCGATTTAATAGATCTGTGCCCATATTTGTACGAAATCACGAGACAGAGAGGTTCCAAAACAGCCTGATTCCAAACACTACAGTTACAAGTTTAACATGTTGGTGGCTGCCCACTCTTATTATATACACATGGCATTTAGGAAGAGAAATGTAAATGTTGGTGTTAAATGGCCATGAAATGCAAAACTATAGTACAGTAAATTACAAAAGGCAAAAGGTAAAGGAACCCTGGACAGTTAAGTCCAGCCAAAGGCAACTATGGGGTTGCAGCGCTCAACTTGCTTTCAGGCTGAGGGAGCCGGCGTTTGTCCACAGGCAGCTTTCTGGGTCATGTGGCCAGCATGACTAATCTGCTTCTGGCGCAATGGAACATGATGACAGAAACCAGAGCACACAGAAATGCCATTTACCTTCCTGCCGGAGCGGTACCTATTTATCTACTTGCACTGGCATGCTTTCAAGCTGCTAGGTTGGCAGGAGCTGGGACAGAGGAATGGGAGTTCACGCTGTTGTGGGGATTCAAACCGCCAACCTTCCGATCGGCAAGCCCAAGAGGCTCAGTGGTTTAGACCACAGCGTCACCTGCATCTCTAGTAAATGACAAACTACTTTATGTAAATGTATGTAAAGCAACCTTTCATAGCAGCAGTAAATAATGGTGTCACAATCACTTTAGCGTTGCTGAGAAAAGTGACAATACAATTGCAGCTTAAATGTATGCAAAATTAGCACAGTAACGCTTCACAGCAGCAGTGACTGAGTATGGCAAAATCATCTTAACACTGCTGAGCATATTAACCTCCGTAGCGGACAGAGAAACCATTATCTCCATTTAGACCCAAATGAACAGAGTTTAACTTTATGGTAAGTTGTATTTTGGCAGGTTCACACTGCTGTTTTTCTCTGAGGTGTTTTCGTTCTTGTAAGAGACTTCATAATAATTATCAGCAGTGCCACAGCTCCTAGGATTCTGCCCTGAGAAACCTTCAGCAATTTCAAGGAAACACAAACATCCAAAGGCCTGTTATCTATATCTCTTGGGAATCGGTGAGGAAAGATAATTTTGCAGAGCAAATTACCTATTTCTATTTAAAAAGAACACACACACATACACAAAACAAAATAATTGTGTCTTACACAGTCTGTTAATTACTTATGCACCCAACTCTAATCTCAGATCATTGATATTCCAAATTGTTTCTATTCTCTTGAGGATAAAGAAGAGTCTTGGTTCAGATTGCCTTTGACTTCTAATTCATGCAGAAGTTCAAGAATATTAGGAAATTATGTGGAACATTTCTCTCTCGCTGATAGTATAAGTGAGTTATAAACTGATTAACTTTTCCTTCACAAATTATAATGCAAGAGCAATTTTTTAAAAGCAAATATTGACATCCAGGATCAAACTAAAGTTCCCTGTAGTTCAACATCGCTATAATCCAGGTGGCAAGATACCTGGGAGTAAGCCCCAAGGAGCTTAATGGGACTTGCTTATTTCAAATATATAGCATTGTGCTGTAAAAGTGACTGAAAACACAGCAGCATGATCAAGTAACAAATACCTGGAAGCCATGGAAAGCTTTTGAGTTAAAAATATTTTCACAAGTTTTGTTCTGTGCTTCCCAAGTGAATTCTCCTCCTCTGGCAATTCTGCAGAGTAGGAGACTCTTCGTTAAAGAGCTCTGAGCAATCTTATATAGCAGGCTCTGGTTTATAAAATAACCAACATGCCTTTTCTACCTTCCTGCCTTTTTGCAGCGGACAAATACAAGAAAGAAGACTGTGTTTACCTGTCACTCACATTCTGTATTTTCTTTTAACTTATCATTATTTCCCTAGTTGTATTCATGCTGGCAGATTTCTAACTTTTCCTTTAACTACCATTAATTTTTCAGTTGTTTTCAGAGAAAGAGAATTTGGCCTTGTTCCATGGAATCATCTAGATTCAAACCAAACTCTTCTTTTTACTAATTGAAGTGCTTGCTTTAAACTCACTGGACCCCGATTAATACGCTACCGCAACTGTATGAGGTAATCCAAAAACAATGTAGTTTTTCACAACTCTAATCCTTTGGAGGCTGCTATTTGCAATTTGGCACCTTCCCCCCCTTTAAATAAAGAGATTCCATGAACAATGGGTTGGGATTGGATGAGGGATGTTGAAGAAGTCTGATGGAAACAGAATGGAAGCAGAAATTGCCTATGTTCACTTGATCATTCCATGTCAAGAATGGAAATTAATCTGGCCAATAGGATCAGTATTTGCAGTTGTTGCTGCTTTTAGCCCACAAATGATATGCAATTGAATATGTCCCCCTGCCCTGCCCTGCACTTGCATTGTACTTCCTTTCTGTTGAAATGAATGGGATGGGGAAACATCATGACAGTGCAGTTTACATAGTTTATGTAATTGGTTATGTAAGTTACATCATTTCAACAGGGCGGACAGTGAGACAAATAACATCATTCTTGGTGGAAGACGAACTGCAGCAGAACAGAAATGGCGGCGCATGCAACAAATACAGGCTGGAACAGAAAACAATGCCTTCTTACAGCCCTAGCTTTGGGTGTAAGTGTGTCAAAGCACACACTATTTCCATTGTGACTGTGATAATGAGGCTGTTTTGCATGAATGATCTTCCAGTGTGTGAGATGAGCATTCATTAAGATGGTGAACCCAATCCAGTTCACATTGAGTTCCATATCCAGTGACCTTGTATGAAGATGGATATTCCTCTCTATAACAAAAGAAGGGTAAAGCCATCTCTGATGAGAACAAATTAACATTGTGATGCAGAGTCAAAGGTGTATTTCAGATTGTTTGTGTCAGTTTCCCTTGCTAGATTGTGGCACCAGTTTCTAACCTTCACACAGTTTTAAATACTTATATATATTACTATTTGTGGATTTGCAGCCTCAGCACTGAAGACATTCCTTTTCAGACTGTTGACAACTTCTGCCTCTTTCTCTGTTAAATAAATAAAAGATGCAATTAGCAAAAATATTTTCCATTTTCACACAGTGTCTTAATCAGGTCTTGGTTATGGTGTTTGCAATCATGTTCTTGTTTTCATTGCAACTTAGACAAGAAATCAGAAGGTTTATGCAGGCATGGTGAATCCATAGATTAAATTAATCCCCTTAATGGTAAAGTCCTTCATCTTGCTGAATAGACAATGAAATTCATAGTTGCATGACAAAGCGCAACGTTTGACTACTTTTTCAATTTACAACATTAAAATTACAGTTTGACATTGATGGGAGGTTAATTAAACGGAAGCTGCCAGCAGATTTGTTCTGTAAAGAAGATATCGTTTACATTACATTGTGATTAGCCACCACGCAATGATTCCTATTGTTTTTTCAATAACCTGTCATAAATGTATTATGTGAAATACGTGATTACAAAAGGAAATAACATACGTTGCAAATTGGTAAACAGAACGTTTGGGGACTATTCACTTGCTGATAAATCATTTACTTTTCATTCCACAAACATACCATTTAGAATCTGCAGGGGTAAATGTTAGTAAGGTTAAGATTCTAAAAGTATTTCAGATGCATTGGCAGAGGGCTGTTTTCAGGCAATTGATGTACTTGGTTAGTTCATACAACCCTGCACATTTTTCTGAGCTGAATCCAAGCTGGTTTATCACCCAGAAAAATGAGGCCAGTGCAGGTTCTCTTGTTCAAATGACTAAAGGCATGGGGTTCTTCTGCACCATATCACACTGCCTATTTCCACTACATAACAAGAGCTCTATAACTATATAGAGTATCTGCTTTGCACTTCAGATGTCCCAAGTTTGATTCCCAGCATCTCCAGGTAGGTCTGAGAATGTGCCCAAACTGAAACCCTTTAAAGCCATTGCTGCTAAAAGAAAACAATACTGTGATGGCCTGGGATTCGTACTCGGAGGCTGAACCTGAGGAATCACAGCCTGCACAGGAGTCCCCGCCTCCAGAACCGGCTGAGCCAGGGCTGGGGCCTGAGCCTGAAGGGTCCTCACCTGTGCTGGATCCTCAGGTGCAGGCATCAGCTGAGTCTGCTCTGGCTCCTGAGGTGATGGAGGACCCATTGCCTGTAGGTGCTCTACTCTCAGCCCTGTCAGGGGAAGGTGAGGTTGCCTCTGGGTCCAGTAACCCTCCAGCCTCTCCTGAGCTGCAGAGGCTCAGGGCAGAGAGGTGGAGGGAACTAAGTTCCCGCAGGAGGAGTGCTCGCCTCCAGGCCAGGAGAGGCGAGTCACCTATGGATCGGGGCCGCCCTGTGCCTCAGGGCAGATAAAAGCCAGCCAGCCCCAGTCCCAGGTTGCGGGAGCAACATTCTTGGTAGCCTGTTCCTGCCTGCACCCTGTCCTGCTCTTCTGCCAGAGTTCCTGACCTCACCCGACTCCCTGCCTTGGACCCCACTTCAGCTTTGACGGACAGCCTCCATACCACACCCTTGACCTCGGACTGGACTCGGACCTCACCTCATGGTTAACCCTCGGGACCAGCACAAATACCAAGCTAGATGGACCAATCTTCTGACTCTTCATAAGGCAGCTCCCTAGGTTTCTCTAAGCTGCTGGATCAGACCAAAGGTGTAGCTTGTCCAGCATCCTGTTTTCGACAGTCAGGTGCCTCTTGGAAGCCCAGTAATAATTTTCAGAATGTAAAATTAAAATTCTTTGGTTTTCTGAAAGCAGTTCATGTGCCTCTTCAGCAAAAGTAGTCTTGCCTAGCTAAATATTGTCAAGTCACAACAATAAGCGTAGACTTGAATTCCTCACACCCAGAAACATATTTTTAAGACAGCTTACTGAAGAAATTTGCAAAAAATAACACCCCCTATAATGTAGTGGTGATGATGATGATGATGCCACCCATCTTACTGGGCTGCCCCTGTGACAAAAAAGTGCATCTTTCTTTATCCGAAAAAATAGAACTTACCATGTTTTTCGCCCTATAAGACGCACCAGACCGTAAGACGCACCTAGTTTTTGGAGGAGGAAAACAAGAAAAAAAATATTCTGAATTTCAGAAGCCAGAACAAAAGGGATTGCTGCGCAGCAATTCCTCTTGCTGTTCTGGCTTCTGTGATAGCTGGGCAGCCTGCATTCACTCCATAAGACGCACACACATTTCCCCTTACTTTTTAGGAGGGAAAATTAAGTCTTATAGAGCAAAAATTACGGTACTTTCACATCACTCCGTTTGCTGGTGAAAACCTAACAGAAAGATAAAGCAAAACAATCTTTTCATTCCTGAGAGCTGATCCGAACCCCTTTCTTTCTTTTTTTTTAAAGAGGGTCTGTGTTGCATTTTGGAAGACTTTGCGGTGCTCTGGAAAAGACATTGGGGCTAATTTGGTTGGGTTCATCACTGCCTCAGAAATTGAGCAATTGGAGAGATCATCAGGGGAAACTTCCTAACAGTAAGATCTAATGAACTGTCAAATGGTTTTCCATGGGGAGTGATGCTCTTGGCTCGTAGGAAACGAGACTGGAGGAGGCAGCAGAAAATATATTGTAGTGCGAGAAACAGCACTTCACAACTAGAGACTTGAACCAGACGACCTGTTATTTCTATTCTCTCCCCTGTAAACCTGTAGCTCTTTGATTCCCGCAGCAATGAGTGCTTCGATCGCAGACTGCTGTGTCGCTTGCTAATGTGTACTCGAGGCAAGCCTGCACTTCCCGTCGCTGTGAGGGCTTTTGTGAAATTCGGGATGCAATGGCAAAAACCGTGGCGGCCATCGTTTATTTTAAAAGAGGCAAACACCCAGCAACTATCGCCACATGTCCTTGCTATTTAAAGGCTAATGCTTTAGACAGGGCAAGTTATTTGCAAGTTATAAGTCATTTGGAGGGACGCGGGTGGCGCTGTGGGTAAAAGCCTCAGCGCCTAGGGCTTGCCGATCGAAAGGTCGTCGGTTCGAATCCCCGCGGCGGGGTGCGCTCCCGTTGTTCGGTCCCAGCGCCTGTCAACCTAGCAGTTCGAAAGCACCTCCGGGTGCAAGTAGATAAATAGGGACTGCTTACTGGCGGGAAGGTAAACAGCGTTCCGTGTGCTGCGCTGGCTCACCAGATGCGGCTTTGTCACGCTGGCCACGTGACCCAGAAGTGTCTCCGGACAGCGCTGGCCCCCGGCCTCTTAAGTGAGATGGGCGCACAACCCTAGAGTCTGTCAAGACTGGCCCGTACGGGCAGGGGTACCTTTACCTTTACCTTAAGTCATTTGGAAAGGGACACGGGTGGCACTGTGGGTTAAACCACAGAGCCTAGGACTTGCCGATCAGAAGGTCGGCGGTTCGAATCCCTGCGACAGAGTGAGCTCCCATTGCTCGGTCCCTGCTCCTGCCAACCTAGCAGTTCAAAAGTACGTCAAAGTGCAAGGAGATAAATAGGTACTGCTCCGGCGGCAAGGTAAATGGCATTTCTGTGTGCTGCTCTGGTTCACCAGAAGCGGCTTAGTCATTCTGACCACATGACCCGGAAGCTGTACGCCGGCTCCCTCGGCCAATAAAGTGAGATGAGTGCCGCAACCCCAGAGTCAGTCACAACTGGACTTAATGGTCAGGGGCCCCTTTACCTTTACCTAAGTCATTTGCAAAGTCAAAATATGTATCTTCTAACAAATCAGTCGCTCGTGGCACCGCTTTCATAACCACATTGCATCATACTGTGATATAAATGGAAACATCTCAGGTAAATGAATAGGGATAGCAACCACCAATATATTTGCCAAGTTGCTTCATGCAGTTTTCAGTATGGCATATGGTGCCTGATGTCTTCCACCCACATACGCAAAAGCACTGATCTCAGGGAAATATCTGTTGTCTTGTTTGCAGAGGTCCGAGACGTTTAATACAGCTAAATTTGCAGTGAAGGCTGTTCAGCTTAGTCAAGGTCTGCCTTTTTATGTATATTTTGCATAAGTCAAATTTTGATCTCTATATATGATTCCTATGTCTAATTTATGTTCATAAATTTCTGTTTGGCTACAATCTGCATTTGGTTGCCTTATTAATGTATACGGAATTTGCATGTATAACCAGTTGCAACTGTTTCCTCGATCAGGTTAGAGGACTATGTTATTTTTTTCAAATAACTGCAACTACCTGCAATCCTGTGTACCAATTTACTTGGGAATAAGTGCCTTTGGAGTAAGTGGACTTGCATAGGATCACACTGTTTGGGAGGAATATAGCAGACCAGTATTATAGTGGCCAATCTGTGTCATCATAAACCTGGATGTAAACAAATTAGGGCTTTGCTCTACTTACATATCCTTCTAACAAGGAGGAATGTCTGCAGTGAATATTCTGAGAACTGCCAGTAGGGGGGAGAGTTTTCATCAGTCTGTTGCCTACGGAAAGGCCTTCTCACTTGCATAGGGCACTGCCTGAAGCTTCATGCCAGTCTCAGCAGGAGTAACTCTCTCTTATCAGCCAGAAGTGTTTGCAACCAGCATAGAGCTCTTCTGAAAACAATGGCTCTCTACTTTGGCTTGAAGGGAGAAAGAAACTCTGAGAAAACTCAATGACTCTCCTTTATAACATGAAAGCGGTTTGCTTGATAAATACCTCACTGTATGAGATGCTCACATTAAATACAAGTACCCCTGATTTTTGGTTCTGTGTGTGTTTATCTTCATCATACCAGTCCATTTTTTAAAAATTCATATATGTACTTGTGAATATATACACAATGGTGTGAAGAAACTAATATTGTGAGGGGGGAATAATAAATGTAAGAATGATGCTCTTAAAAAAACAAACACTTGTTTGGTTTGCAGTTAACTGAACAAGGGTGAAAGACTTGAGGGTTTATTCTAACTGAAGCCTGGAAGATACAACGTAAATTGGCAGCCTGTCAAGAAACAGCTACTCCCTCAACTGTTCCTTATAAAGCTTGGTTTCTAGACCCTTGATGATCTTGGTCGCCCTCCTCTGCACACATTCCAGCTTGTCAATCTCCTTCTTCAATTATGGCACCCAGAACTGGGAACCGAGAATATTCCAGATGTGGTCTGACGAAGTGAGAATATCACTTCCCTTGATCTGGACTTCTGTTGATGCAGCCTATAACAGCATAATTACAGACACAACAAAAGTAGTCATAAACAATAAATAAAAGATCAAGAAGTATAGAACCAAATTTCCATAATGAGATCTAAAATAATGATGCAAAAAACTAACATCAAAAACAGCAACAATCCAACTCATAACAAGCCCCCCTAAAACTACAGGGGTCTGTTCAGCAGCCTCAAGCTTTTGTAAAGGTAAAGGGACCCCTGACCATTAGGTCCAGTCGTGGCCGACTCTGGGGTTGCAGCACTCATCTCGCTTTATTGGCCGAGGGAGCCGGCGTACAGCTACCGGGTCATGTGGCCAGCATGACAAATCTGCTTCTGGAGAACCAGAGCAGCGCACGGAAATGCCGTTTATCTTCCCTCCGGAGCGGTACCTATTTATCTACTTGCACTTTGATGTGCTTTTGAATTGCTAGGTTGGCAGGATCAGGGACCGAACAACGGAGCTCACCCTGTAGCGGGGATTCGAACCGCTGACCTTCTGATCGGCAAGTCCTAGACTCTGTGGTTTAACCCACAGTGCCACCCACGTCTCTCAAGCTTTTGTAGCTGGAGTCAATCAGGGGCCCTCCCTCCCAGACCAGATAGAAAAAGGCCTGCAAGGCAGGGAGCAGGTCTTCCAGGACTCACAGCCAAGATGTATATATGTATGTATGAGGCCATGAGAAGGAGAAGAAGCTGAAGTTGAGCCTGAAGAGCCAGCCAGGTTATTCCCTTCTCTTTCAATTCACTTAGGTCCTTTATTTTCGGATCACTGCTTGTTTCCTCTACTAAATCCTTATATGTTATCCAATCGCTGTTCATATTCATCCTGTGAACCGACATAGATTCCATTGGTGACAGCCACCATGGTGTTTTGGTTACTACTGATTTTTTACTCCTCTCCCATACTTCATATAATGCCCTTCTCACAATATGATTTAAAAATCCTTTGTGGGATTTAACACTGTCCTCTGCCCTGCCGTAGCTCGAGGAAACAGTTGCAACTGGTTATACATGCAAATTTCATATATAGTGGTACCTCGGGTTAAGTACTTAATTCGTTCCGGAGGTCTGTTCTTAACCTGAAACTGTTCTTAACCTGAAGCACCACTTTAGCTAATGGGGCCTCCTGCTGCTACCGCACCGCCGGAGCACAATTTCTGTTCTCATCCTGAAGCAAAGTTCTTAACCCGAGGTACTATTTCTGGGTTAGCAGAGTCTGTAACCTGAAGCGTCTGTGACCCGAGGTACCACTGTATTCTTCAACTACAACCCCCATTGCCTCTGACGTTTGCCCATGTTACCTGGGGGCTTATGGGAGTTGTAGTCAAGAATACATATGGAGCGTACCAGGTCAGGAAAGGTTGCAGTAAAGGAAAGCAGCCGGCTCCATCCAGCGCCATAAGAGGGGGAATAGACGAAGGCAGAATTCGGCTTCTGAACGGTGCCTCTTCAAACTGTTGGCCTTAGCTGTGTAAAGGGGAATGGACTCTGCTTCAGACTGCAAAATATATCGGGTTGGCATTGAACCGAAAGCAATAGAAAAGTTAAACGTGGGGAGGAATTCTGTAGCAAAGTCTCCGATAATCATTACTTTGAGAATTCTTTTAAGATCCAAGTGGCACATAAGCGAGTGGGATAGGAAGCAATAGGCTTCACACTACAAGAGCAGCTGAAAGTATCAATTTTCTTTTAACTGAATAGCAAAATGTGTTTCTTTGCAGGAGGAAGAAAATTGTTCTGGGACTAAAATAGCAGCATTTGACTTAAGCATGCAGTCAGGGCTCTAAGATAGCTGCAGAAAGAGGCAATCAAAATGAGGCAACGCTTGCTTTTCTGGGCTTCACTGCTGTATGCATGACCACTCTTCTCAGTGTGCATTACATAAATTAAAATTGTGTGTGTGTGTGTTTCTCCTAAGTCATACTTGGAATGGGAATGGGAAATAAGAAGAAGAAAAAGATCCATATCAGTAGCTGATCGCTTCTCTACTTTAAAAACCTCATTAATGTGTTCCATGTGGATTTCCCCCTCCCTTAGTCATAAGAAGCAGTGTCAGAGGCAACAACTTGTTTTCAGAAAAAGTCCGGAGGGCAACAGCAAGTGAAATTTGTTCAGAGCCACACCGAAGGCTCGGCTCTGGACTCTACAGGTACGATCAATTCAAAGCACAAATAGTAACATTTAAGCAAACAATAACAAGGAACTGCAAACAAGTAATGACATAATTAAAAGGCTGCCTTCTGAGAGACTTAAAAGCCCTCAGGAGGAAGGCAGCCAAGATGGGGGAAGAAAAGCTGCTCAGGAGAAATTGGACTGCTAGGAAGCAGGGGGAGAAGGGCTGTTTGTCTCCCAAATTATACAAAACGCGACTTTAAAACCCAAGGAGTACATAACTGCCATAAAGCCTCTTCCATAAGACTTACGATTTTTGTGGGCTGCAGGGGGATTGTTGAGCAGAAAAACTGAAGTCTCAAAACAATAAAGCAGAAAGGAATTACCAAATTTGTTCAGACCCGCTTTTGAGAAAAAAACACTGTGTCAAAGCAAGGAAACAATGAGGTTGGCTTTATCTGGAAGCTGAATGAAGGATGCTACTTCTGCTTTCAAGGTGGCAAGCAACACCCTGTCGATGTGGCACTTTTGAGCTGTATAAGAGCAGCTCCCGCAAATGGTCAAACCATGTGGGCAAGGCCGATGGCTTGGGTCTTCTCCATTTTGAACCTAAGGGTCCTTTCTGGGGGACATTCCATCTGACTGGGATATCCTTGAATTCAAATAATGCTTCTTGCTTTCTGAAGAGCAGAGACTGTGTGTAGAAGCTAGCTTACCCTACAAAGCTAAAAATTACATTAATTGCCCCACCCACCATTGGCATGTGGCCATGAATGATAATCTCTTCCTATATAAGGGTTGATTGACAAGCATTTTGAAAATACTGGATCTATTTCATGTGGTGCTGGTGAGTACACAAGGTACTATACAGGCAAACAGGTTCTGTAAATGACCAGTTTGCTTGCTACAGCATTGGTATTCATGCAGAGCTCCACTGAGAAGGAGTGCTTCTCATAAATCTTGCAAGATGGTGTTGGGAGCAGGATCTGGGAATGTGACTCTTGCATGGGTTCTTATGAGTAAGAACTTTCAGATGGATCAGACAAACCCAAGGCCGCGAGATTGTTTCCATCAGACGACGAGATAAAAGTTGGCAAGAAGAAATGGTGAGATCTCTTGGAAGAGATTTTGCTAGTGAAGGAATCCTTGCTATCTCTGGGAATCGGAGAAAATGTTGACGAGAAGAGGAAGTCAGTTCACACACACCCTCCTGTCATTCTGAGCGACTCATCGTCCTATACTTCAAAGCCAATGACCCAGGCGGGACTGGCTGATAGGGTTGTCTCATCTTCTCAGTGCTGTGGGTCACTGTCTCCTACTGAGAGAGTTAGAGGAGTAGGAGCTCAGCACAAACGGACACAGCAGTTGGGAGCACTGGGTAGGCTACGCTGCTGTGCCTACACTGCACCAGTTCCTACTGCCTTGCCTCTCATTTAGCCCATCAGTGACCCACACCATTGAGAAATCGAGAGAGCAGCAGGGCTCCACCTGTGGAGCCCCTTGTGAGTAACTGCACTCCTCAACAGCAAAAGGTTCCTGGAGAACAGGATTAAGCACCTGAAGTCAGTTTGGGCAGGGTATGGGAGGCAAGGCTATATGAGCTTTCAGTTGAAGTCTGCGTTGCTGGACCAACATTCCTTGCCCTTGGAGCCTGACTTTCCTGACTTCTTACTGATCTTCATAGCTGCTGCCTTATGGACTTTTGACTCACGTCTCTGCATCTGACTTGGGACTGCTGCCTTGTGCTTTACATCAGCTTCAGCTTGAATGTTTTTGGATTCTCATGTTTACTGCTTGGTGCTGTTGTATTTTGGGCCTGAGCCTGCAGTAGAACTTGTGGCACAGCCTTACTCCAGCCAGGCTTGCTGAAGGGCCATGCATGGGACATGTCTCAAATTTGATGCATAATGGAGGATGTTAGGAGTAAGTCAAGGTCAATGCTATTGAACCATCTATATAAATACTGGAAATAAATGATGGACATGTTTATTATTGTAGCTAGAATGCACAACCATGTTCTTTTAGAATGTAAGAGTCCCATGCGCAACCTATTCTAATCCAGAAAACACATGCCTCATACTGAAAATCTGGGAGGCAACAGTTACAGATATTTACTACAAGTAAGTCCCTGCTCTGCCTCCAGGTACTTTGCAATATTTCAAAACTTTTACAATATTTGTAGTATATCCATACGCAATTATGAAACAAATGTTTGATTTCATTTGTACAAATACTTTTAAAGCAGAAATACTAGTGCAATAATGAGTTATTGGCATCATTTCTAATATATCAACCGTCAGTGTGGGGAAGCATATTTTTTCCAAGTGGTATTTTGGGAGGGATGGTGTTCCCAGAAGAATTAGCAAATGTCCCCTAACAATCCGAATCCATGTTTTAAGATTTTGAGACATTTCTGCTTAGTAATAAAGTGTGCCACACCACATTTGGTTTTTCTAAAGATTACTGAAACCACACAAATCTAGTAAAGCAGTAACCACTGAAAGCTTTTAGAAACCCATCTTTATTGCATTAGCTATTTTGTATCATGACTATGAATATTTGGGCATTCATCCTTGGAGAAACCAAAGTGCAGTGATGAAAAATAACCCAGTAAACAAAGGTATCATTTTATTACAGTTTAATTCATTCTACACATAACAATGTTATTGCCATGGGTGGATGAGCTTGATATATCACTATTGTCAATATGTTTTGATTAAATATCAGGAAACTGAAAGGTATTGATGCCTTTTTTTCTTTTTTAAAAAGGTCAATGGTAGGAGACACAGATTGGATTTGATGGTAAAATATTTTTTCCATAGAAATAAACAGCACCTCAAATTAGTAAGAATGATCTAGTTCAGAACAGGGTCACCTTCCTGCTTCTTCAAGTGTATACAATTCTTTTCATATTTGCACAAGCATCTGTCTGAAAGGATGAACAGGCTGAACTTGGCATGACAACTTGAGATGCCCACTGCACTGGGTCAATTCACCGTCCACAAACGGAACTCAGGATGACGAATGTTTTGTGTGTACTCGTCTGATCAGTTCTGTATGCTTTGTCCCCCGGTCATGCATTCTGTGAAACCAAAGGATGCTAAATGTGCATATTACCCCACACAGCACTCTGATGCCTTTTTGGTTGTTCGTAATAAGTTGTGTGTTGCCGCCGGAGCATTGTTCTTACAGTGGATATGAATACTCTTACAGAGCAATCCTAAACACATCTACTCAGAAGTAAGCCCCACTGAGTGCAGCTTTATAGGAATGCAACCTAAATAAATGAATAAAATGAAAGCACATGCTATACTGCACACAGGTTGGAGAAGCGACTTACACATTGCTCTCCCTGATGTTTGTTGTCAGTCTCTTCTGGGGGAGAATGTGGCAGCCTGCTGTATGTTTTCTATCCCTATTCTCTGAATTGGGTTTAAGCCAAGATCCTTATAGTGCAGCAAGACCCAGTACCAGAACGTTTTACTTGCCAGGTTAACTCTCAGTTTGCTTTGTATTTATGCACTTAAGCCTAGATTGTCTTTTGTTTTGTAATAGCCTCTTCAGTTTTGAATTCACGGACACGCTTTGTATTTCCAGTTGTATTTTCATTTCGGGGAAGCGGCATATAATTAAACTCAACCAATCAGAACACTGAGAGTACAGAAGCAGCTAGTTCTCTGCAAACGTAAACCATGTCTCCTTTCTGTCAAAGTCTTCTTTATTTATCTTATCTCCCACATTAGTGAGTCTGGTTTTTCCACACCTGTGGAAAAAGTAGGATAAGGCTTATGGCCCAACACCAAGCAGGAAGGGACATAGCTCAGTGGTAGAGCGCATGTTCAGCAGGCAAAAGGTCCCAGGTTAAATTTTCAGCATCTTCAGGTAGGGCAGAGAGAGGTCCTTGCCTGACTAAAAAGCCTCTGTAAGTCAATGCTGTTTGGGACGCGGGTGGCGCTGTGGGTAAAACCTCAGTGCCTAGGACTTGCCGATTGCATGGTCGGCGGTTCGAATCGCCGCGGCAAGGTGAGCTCCCACCGTTCGGTCCCAGCTCCTGCCCACCTAGCAGTTCGAAAGCACCCTTAAGTGCAAGTAGATAAATAGGTACCGCTTTATAGCGGGAAGGTAAACGGCGTTTCCATGTGCTGCTCTGGTGCCGGTTCGCCGGAGCGGCTTCGTCACGCTGGCCACGTGACCCGGAAGTGTCTGCGGACAGTGCTGGCTCCCGGCCTCTAGAGTGAGATGAGCGCACAACCCTAGAGTCTGTCAAGACTGGCCCATACGGGCAGGGGTACCTTTACCTTTTAAGTCAATGCTGACAATAGTGGACGAGAAGGACAAATGGACTCAGTGTCAGGCTGTTTCCTGTGTCCCACCGTTCTTTATTTAAAGACAAGACAAAACACTGAAAAAGAAAATGGCATTTCATTATTGTCGAAGTCTCCCGCTTTGTTGTACTACCACACAGTCATAATTTCTACATCCCTTCTGTATCAGGGAAAGCGAGCCATTTCACAGAGTTCTAAATTAGAACTCGCATTTTGAAGCCCACAGCGATGGGTTGGGGATTAGCCAAGTATTGCTGTTGAAATTGCAATAAAATTGACAATCATTACGTGCACTTTCTCTGAGATATACAGTCACACTTAGATAAGCAGAATTAAGGGCTTAACTAAAGACCTACAGCTAAAAAATGACTGGTTGGTTTGAATCAGTATGCAGAATTCAGCCATGCCACACTGCAAAAGCCGTATCTTTGGGCTCCTGTTTTCCAGTCTTCCAAGTTCCCTTCGTCGTTCCCTTCCTGCCAATAAGCCCTGGCCAGCTTTTATGTGGTTTTTATCTAGCCTCTCCTTATCCTTTACACTTTCTACAGCCCCGTGCTTCATCTATCTTCCAGAAGTTTTTCCTAATTCCTTGCAAGAAAGACCAGGAGTCCTATTTAAAGTAAAAAAGTGAAGTTCCTCTCCCACAGAAGATAACCTTTTCTTTCTAGAACATCACCTCTCATTTCTATTAGGGGTGGGGAGAAATTCAATTCAGTTTGCATTTAAAGATGAACCAACCAAATTTGTACTTTCTGAAACTGTATGAGAACCTCAACACAGCCATCCTTTGAGATTTTTACCCTTCCGGATTTTGCAACGCAGTTCTTCAGTCAAGTAATGTGTACAAAAATTGAAGTGTGCATAAATTAGTGAAAATAACATAAAAATGCATTATATTGGGAGAATTTGTTTTGCAAAAAAAAAAAAAATGTGGCTATTGGGAGAAATTTGCACTAAAATGCTGATGATTTTTTTATGAGGACTTTAAAAAACAACAACTGCAAAGTGATGTGGAAATGGGGGAAACTGCAGCTAAGACTGGAAAATTGAGAAACGAGGGGAAAACTGAAATTGACAGATTTGTGGGTCTGTACTCCCTAGTCGACCTTTAACCCATGAAGAACCATACTGTATTTTGCCACACTTTCTTTGAACAACTTTTATTCCCAGGTCTCTGGCATGCTGACCTTTTCACAACCCAGAAGCCCTGCATTAATAGGCTAGGTCAAGAATTGCCAGCATTTCGGGGTCCTTGGGCACATATGGAGTGTTGAGAGAGTGTGGTGGGCATTACCTTCTTTGATTGCTTTCCCCACTTTTCCCTAGCTCATCCCCCTCCCCTCCACCCCCAGAAAGCTAGAAGGTATTCACACATACTTGCTGCTCCAAGGGGTCTGGGTGAAAGTAAGCTCCAGTAGAATGAAACTACGTGATGAACTTACCAAGGCTCAGATTGCTGGCTCAGGTGCCGATCTGAGCTTCTAACAGTCCATAGAGTTGAAGGAGGAAGTGGAAAGTGGCACTCTTCCTACTTCCTCCTTTAACTCTATGTGCTTTTCGGGGAAGGGGGGGGTCATGAAGGGGGCAAGGGATGCTCCCCAGTGGTTTCACAGGCACCAATAGAATTCATAGACACTGTATTGGCAACCCAGAGGACAGGCTGTTTTGACAACCCTCCACTCTATCCCTCTATCTATATCTATTGATCGATCGATCGATCGATCTGTCAATCGATCTATTTCCCACCCATTTAGTAGACAGAAAAACCTCAAAACTGTTTTCAAGAAAGATAAAATAATAAAATAATTACTAAAACTGTAATTTAAAACACAGAGAAGCTAAAATAAAAAATTGACTAAAATAAATCAAAACTCCTACAAGCTTTCTAAATATCTGGGCAGGCTCTCTGTGCAACCCACCAATGTTTTCAAAATGGCCAGTCATGGCTATATTACCCTTTTTAAAAGTTAACAGGCAGCAATCATATCCTTGCAGGGTAACCAAGTATTTTATACTTCTTATTGCTAGCAACAAATCTGGAATTCAGAGACTAAAAAAATGTGGGGTTTTTTTTTGTTTTTCTCCTATGTAGGATCCACAGGTAGTAAAAGCACCTAAAATGACTCCTGCCTATTGCAACTTTGCAAGGCAGACTGAGGAAGGGGAAAAAATATAGCTGGATTTAAAAAAGATTATTCCTCTGAGACAGAAAATTTAATACCTGCATTTTCAGGGATGTCTGGAGCAGTGGCAGCCATGAGAAAGCAGTCTAAGTCTTTCTGTTATCTGCAGTTTATCACCCTTCACTGATTGTCAGTGATAGCCGGTTAGTAGCAGGATCGTCTCTCTTCACTTTTGCTGCCTTCCTAAATCCGCCAATGCAGTGAGTGGATGAACCAAGAAAACAAACCATATCACTAGCAGTTATTTTTAAAAAGAGAGTCTCTGTTTCCAGTGGAGCAGAAGGTCAAACATATGTTCTTCCTCACTCCCACATACAATTTCAGCTTGGGACCATTTTACCACCTTCAGAATATTTTCCTTTCATTCACGACTCCGAAGTTCAGTTCCCAGATACAGACACTACAGGAAAGCATCTGCAGAGAAGCTGAATGAAAGTCCATCGTCAGTCTTCATTGTGGAACACGTGGAGACGCTAATGGTAACCTATTCTAAGCAAAGACCAGGGACGCAGGTGGTGCTGTGGTCTAAACCACCGAGCCTCTTGGGCTTGCTGATCAGAAGGTTGGCGGTTCGAATCCCCACAGCAGGGTGAGCTCCATTTGCTCTGTCCCAGCTCCTGCCAGCCCAGCAGTTCGAAAGAGCCTCTCCTCCTCCAGGAGGGGAGGGGTTGTGAGCAGGAGACGATTCCCGCGTCATGCAGGGGGTGCTCTGTCCCCTGCTTCAACTCCAGGGCTGGCGCACCACGCCCCTCCCTGGTTGGGCACCCAATAGGGAAGCTCGGCGGGGGTGTGGCTTGCCGCTCAAACGCGGCCGCGCCAGCCATCCCCACCATTGCTCACACATTTTCTTCGAGTCACCCACCCTCCACTCCCTTTAGATTAGCTTTCCTGAGACTTTGCTATGGACCTCTGGTTGGTCGCCCTGTTTAACCAGGGGGCCTGGTAGGAGTTTTTTCCAATTGGCTAAATTGGCCCGGGATCTTGGTTTTTCGCCTACCTCGTAGCAACCGTCACAACTTTCGTGGTATTTGGCGGTTAGGCATTGGAATGTGTTGTTGGTGTTTTGGGGGGCAAGTTGTGGCCATCCCCTTCCCCGACAATTTTGGGTATTCCGCTAAAGGAATCCGGTGGTCGTGGATCCTGTCCGATGCCCGTGTGGCGGGGGGGGGGGGCATGGCACGACCCTCAGTGACATCAGGAGAGAGCCTATAGTTGTATTAGCATCAACTCATCGTGGAACATATGGAGACGCTAATGGCTGGTAACCTATTCTAAGCAAAGACCAGGGGCGCAGGTGGTGGTTAACTCCTCCGTGGTCCAATGCCTGAGCCAATACCTTCTCACATGCTGTAATCAATAAAGTTGTGGCCTTTTCCTTACCCATTAACCTTACATACTGTGTCCACGTGTCTTTATTCCCCAAGCAGGGATCGGGTCCTCGAATCACAACACACCAGTGCAAGTAGATAAATAGGTGCCACCATGGCGGGAAGGTAAATGGTGTTTTCGTGAGCTCTGGTTTCCGTCACGGTGTTCCGTTGCGCCAGAAGCAGTTTAGTCATGCTGGCCACATGATCTGGAAAGTTATCTGTGGACAAACGCCGGCTCCCTCAGCCTGAAAGCGAGATGAGCACCGCACCCCAGGGTGCCATGGATTGGGTGAACTTAAAGCTGGGTCTGGCGGGAACCCAGGATGCTACCTGACAGCCCAGGGGAAGCACCAATGGCTACAGGGAAAAAATGGCATGACTCCAGGAGGACGCGGTGCTGCCGCACTGCGCCACAACCACCACTCACCCTACAACTGGGTAAGTGGCCATTCTCACCTGTAGTCTGAGCCATGGGGAAAATTCAGTACTGCATGAAAAGCGTCTTCATCAGTGCTTGGAATAAACTAGTTCAGTGTAACAAAGTTCATCGAATCAATTCAGAAGATCACCAAACTACGTCTAGAGTTCTGTCCATAAACTTTCAAAACTTATGAATTGTGTGCCTGTATCATGAAACTGAATGTAAATTCATAGGATAAATGTGTCTTCTGTACCTTAACCAAGTGCCTAATTATTTTATGTGTTCACTCAATGCTAATTGAGTGCAGCTCTTCATAGTAAGGAACCCCCCAGGGTAATGCTGAAGAACTGACATACCTGTATGCAAATTAATTTAATAAAAGCTGACTTACAAATGCGTAAGTTCAGCAATAATCAGCAAACTAATGACCCTGTGTGAAGACTGCTTCCCTTTAATTAAAATCTTTGTCAACAAGCTTATACGAACACTTCTTGTCACTTTGTGGAATTAATAGTCACGTGACCCACTGGGCAGGGAAATAATAAGCTCAATTTTTTATTTTATTTTTTGCTTTAATGATTAATGATACAGATTAATCAAGAAACTGGATGGAGGGGGCACAATGTAAATTCCCAGCTATTAAGAAACTGGGAACTGGAAATACTGCAAATTAAATTAGCATTTTAAAGGTATGGCTGATTTCTCCAGCTCTCCTGCAGCATCTCTTATGTCGGAACAAGCAACACCTCAACCAGAAGAAAAGTAGAAGAGTTTGGATTTGATATCCCACTTTATCACTACCCGAAGGAGTCTCAAAGCAACTAACATTCTCCTTTCCCTTCCTCCTCCACAACAAACACTCTGTGAGGTGAGCGGGGCTGAGAGACTTCAAAGAAGTGTGACTAGCCCAAGGTCACCCAGCAGCTGCATGTGGAGGAGCAGAGACGCGAACCCGGTTCCCCAGATTACGAGACTACCGCTCTTAACCACACCACACCAGACCCTCCAAGTGTCCCTATTTTCCAGGGACAGTCTCGGATTTACAGAAGCCCCCCCCCCCCCCCCGTTTCTGGTTTCCTCTTGGAATGTCCCATTATTCCTTATAATGTCCCTATTTTCATCACAGAAATGTTGGAAGGTATGGAGTTATGAGCCCCTGAGCCAAGGAGATAAGTAACTATACAACCTTTAGCAGGCATTTGAAGTTAGCCCTGTATAGGGAAGTTTTTTAAATCTTTAATGTTTTATTATGTTTTTATATATGTCAGAAGCCACCTAGAGTGGCTGGGGCAACCCAGTTAGATGGGCAGGGGGGGAAACCTTGAATTAAACATAAAATCTTGATATTGTATTATGGGGCAGCTTGTCTGTCTTGACTAAAGGAATGGATTGTATTGGGAAATGCACACATTTTAGATTTGAAAGGCCACAATATAAAAATTGGTTTACATGCATGTCTTTGCTATGGGAAAGCTTAAAAATGTAAGAGTTTTATGAACCAAATTATTAGGAGAAATTTGTAGAGTCTGGGAGAAATACAAAAATTTATTGGAAAGGAAAACACCGCTATGGTTATCACCCTCTGAAGCAATTATAGTTAAGAGAATTAATATGGACAGACAGTAGGCAACTTATAAAGATCTGTTGGACTTTTCAGCGAGTGAAACCAGATTGAAACCAATGGAAGAATTAAGCAGCCAAGTTACGGATTGGTTACAGCATCACTAAATACATTATATGTTTAAACCAGATAAGAAAAGAATTGAACTAGAAAAGAATTAAACTAGATAAGAAGAATTGATGCTTTTGAATTATGGTGCTGGAAGAGACTCTTGAGAGCCCCATGGACTGCAAGAAGATCAAACCTATCCATTCTTAAGGAAATCAGCCCTGAGTGCTCACTGGAAGGACAGATCCTGAAGCTGAGGCTCCAATACTTTGGCCACCTCATGAGAAGAGAAGACTCACTGGAAAAGACCCTGATGTTGGGAAAGATGGAGGGCACAAGGAGAAGGGGATGACAGAGGACGAGATGGTTGGGAAGTGTTCTCGAAGCTACAAACATGAGTTTGACCAAACTGCGGGAGGCAGTGGAAGACAGGAGTGCCTGGCATGCTCTGGTCCATGGGGTCATGAAGAGTCGGACACGACTAAACGACTAAACAACAACAGATAAGAAAAACGGGGTTTTGGACCAAAGCTCACAATGTGAAAGAGAATTATTACAGAATAAGGAAAAACCACTGTCTAAATTGTATAATTGTATAATTATAGGGACCCTATCAGCATAAAAGGGAAGCCAGTGTGGTGTAGTGGTTAAGAGCGGTAGTCTTGTAATCTGGGGAACCGGGTTCGCGTCTCCGCTCCTCCACATGCAGCTGCTGGGTGACCTTGGGCCAGTCACACTTCTCTGAAGTCTCTCAGCCCCACTTACCTCACAGAATGTTTGTTGTGGGGGAGGAAGGGAAAGGAGAATGTTAGCCGCTTTGAGACTCCTTAAAGGGAGTGAAAGGCAGGATATCAAATCCAAACTCTATAAATTATTATTGGAATAGCAAACAAAGTTCGAGCTAGTTAAAGCTTCAATGACACACTGGGCAATGGACATAGGGCACAATATAGAACTCAGGGTTAAATACTATCTATGAATCATTTTCATGTAATTCTCCTTCAATGTGTAGCAGGCAGTGAATTTCAAGTCATTCTTTCAAAGTTTCTCCCAAAGGTTTGGTAGATTGGCTAAGATGTATAAAGTAGAATCAGATCTGTGTTAGAAATGGAAAGAACTTTTTTCATATGTGGTGGGCATGTAGAAAGGTATTGGGAAATGAATTACAATGAAATGGGAAAAAATGTTTAAAACAATCTCCCCCAAAAGACCGGAGGCATTTCTGTTAGGAATTGTTCAGGCAGAGGTCCCCAGGTGCCAGAAATACTTATTTATGTGTGCAACAACAGCGGCTCAGATTTTGTTAGCCCAACAATGGAAAGTGGGGGAAGTCCAAGGTAAGGAGAATTGGCAACTTAAGATGATAGAATATGCGAAATTGTCTGGTGTAACGAATAGGAGAGCAAGAAGAACAGGTATTTAAAGAGGAGTGGAAAACCTTTGCAGAGTATATGGAAAATAATTATGCACAGTTGAAAACGATGGCAGCATTAAGGTAAATTCAAAAGTATAATAAATATTAGAGTGATCTAAGGAGAACTGAATTAGATGGTTATAGCAAAATATGCAGGAATTGTGGATCAACTAAATGAACCATGGAAGGGGAAGGAGGGAAGTCAGTGAATGTATGGTATAATGAAAGATGATTATTTGGAGATGTAAAATTGAATAGATGATAGATTAGATAGATAAATAGATAGATGATAGATAGATAGATAGATGATAGATAGATAGATAGATAGATAGATAGATAGATATAGATAGATAGATAGATGATAGATAGATAGATGATAGATAGATAGATAGATAGATAGATAGATAGATAGATAGATAACAGATGATAGATGATAGGCAGGGTATAAATAATAACATGATGGTGATGATGATGATGCAATAGGACGCCCCTATTTTCATCAGAGAAATATTGGAGGGTATGCTCAACCTTTCCATCACTCATAAAACTTGAGCAGTAATCACTGGACTTGCCTTCTGCATTTTTTGTTCAGGTAGCTTACCCATATGCCATCACTGATATTAAAAAAAATAATGACTAACTGACATTCAAAATGGATATTAAAGGTATCCAAAAGTAAGATTGTTAGTACACCTAGCAATATGTCTTATCAAGGGTGTCGATTTTCCACTTCTATTGCAATCTGTAGAGCATGGTGCTGATAACACCAAGGTTGCAGGTTCGATCCCTGTGTGGACCAGCTGAATATTCCTGCATTGCAGGGGGTTGGACTAGATGATCCTCAGGGTCCCTTCCAACTCTGCAGTTCTATGATTCTATGATTCTATAAAGACATCCTGACTCACCTCTTCTGAATGGCTACTGGGGGCTGGAATGTCTGGCATCCATCTGCAGACATAACAGGGGCTGGAATGTTGAAACAAGTATTCTCATAAAGACGCCTTGTGCTCCTCCACACTCCCATAGGTCATATAAACTAAACTTCAAACTCAAGGGTGGATTACGAGCCCCTTGAACTTTGATATGTCAAACGTTTGTCTCTTTCCACCTCATTCTAAAACACTTCCAAATAACCATCATGCTTTTGAAAGGGGGAGGACAAAGGTCTTTTATACAGGAGTGGGCAATTTCTACATAAACCTCAAGCACTTGTTTTGATTCTACTTTCCAAAACACTATTTCTCTAGTCTTTATTTGAAGCATGCATATGAGTGAATTCAGCCTTGGCAGGGGGATTTGTAGTATGAGTAATTTATAGCTGACAAAGCAGCATCCTTTATATGAATAGCCAACTAGCAGGAGAAAACAAGCTTGTTCCTTGTTCCATGTGGAAGCCATGTGAAGATGGCTATCACATCTCCTCTCAGTCTCCTCTAGGGATGCCAACTTGAATAAAATTTTGTGTGGGGGGGGTCCATGTAAGCCCCGCCCTGCATAATTAATCACATGATGCAACACACACACCATATGAATGGGAATGCCCATCAACTTTGTAGGGGCTCGGCACCCCCAAATATTTTCTTGTTACGGCCAAAGCTCCCATGGCTCTAGGAGTTGGCTCCTATGGCCTCCTCTTTTCCAGACTAAACAACTGTTTCTAGCTCCTTCAACTGTTCCTCATAAAGCTTGGTTTCCAGGCCCTTGATCATCTTGGTCACCCTCTTCTGCCCACATTCCAGCTTGTCATCATCCTTCTTAAATTGTGGTGCCCAGAATTGGACACAGTACTCTAGGTGTGGACTGACCAAGCCAGAATAGAGCGGTACTATGACTTCCCTTGATCTGGACACTATACTTCAGTTAATGCACCCTAGAATAGCATTAGCTTCTTTTGCAGCTACATTCACTGTTGACTCATGCTAAGCTTATGGTCTACTAAGACCCCTAGATCCTTTTCATATATACTGTTGGCAAGTCAGATGTCCCCCATCCTATATTTGTGCCATGTCCAAGTGCAGAACATTACATTTGTCCCTGTTGAAATTCATTTTGTTTGCCCAGTTCTTCAATCTATTAAAGTTGTTTCTAATCCTGATTCTGCGGCATTAGCTATCTACCAGTTTGGTGTCATCTGCAAATTTGATTAGTATAGTATCCCCTCAATTCCTGCATCTAAGTCATTTATAAAGACATTGAACAACAACGGGCCCAGGACAGAACCCTCCAGCATCCCACTTGTCACTTTTTTCCAGCTATAAATCTGCCTAGGAGTAACCTCGTTCAACCCACATTTCATCTCCTTCTCTGCAAGTATATCATGGGGGACTTGATATAAAGGTATCTAGGAGGGGCCAACAAAGGTCCATATAGTTAAAGCTATAGTTTTCCCACTAGTGATGTATGGAAGTGAGAGCTGGACCATAAAGAAGGCTGATCGCCTAAGAATTAATGCTTTTGAATTATGGTGCTGGAGGAGACTCTTGAGAGTCCCATGGACTGCTAGAAGATCAAAGCTCTCCATTCTGAAGGAAACCAGCCCTAAGTGCTCACTAGAAGGACAGATCCTGAAGCTGAGACTCCAATACTTTGGCCACCTCATGAGAAGAGAAGACTCCCTGGAAAAGACCCTAATGTTGGGAAAGATTGAGGGCACAAGGAAAAGGGGACAACAGAGGACGAGGTGGTTGGACAGTGTTCTCGAAGCTACAAACATGAGTTTGACCAAACTGCGGGAGGCAGTGGAAGACAGGAGTGCCTGGCGTGCTCTGGTCCATAGGGTCACAAAGAGTCGGACACAACTAAACGACTAAACAACAACAGCAGGAGGGGCCAGGAACATTTTGTTTCCATGGGCCAGATCCTTATCAGGATCTCCATTAGGGGGCCAATTTGAGAGGTGGGTGGGTCACCTGCCTATTTGTAGGGCAGCTCTCTCTGTTCCATATATTTGCCACCACCCAGTTTATGGGAGGCTAGACTCTCCTAGCACTTGAACCTGTCACCTGACAGTAGTATATTCAAATGTATTCCTTTCTCATGCAAATGAATGTGACATTCATTTTTATTTTAAGAGGGAGAAAAGACTCCTGGAGAACCTTTAGAAGTCTTTATACAAAGTGACAGTAAAATGCAAATTGGACATTAAGTCCAAAAGTAATTAATAATAAATATGAGATGAATGCATCATATTCCCCAATTCAGTGATCAAATGATTTGTTAAGCAAGCACTTACTGAATTGATGTTTGATACTCATCTAAGTGACTAACCAACTTTTGTAATGTAACTAAATGAGCAAAGTAGCATAATCATATTCTTATTAATATGTTAACTTTGTAAGGAATATTTCTGTATTGGAGGCATCTGACAAGATAGCTGAGGCAAGTTAATTAGATTTCAAGTGAACTACTAACCATGTTAATTTATATTTTATAAGAAAGGTAATTAAAATCCAATATCCTATAGCCGCAGTACAGTTTCTTTTTATACTCTATACAAACTTTGCATTACAAGTAAATTACACACTGCAAGTAAAATGAATCAGCCTAAGAGCCCAACTCACCATTTATTGCCAGTATAGTGAAAATCATGCAGGAAATGGTTTATCTTTTACATATTTATTACGGCTCATCAAAGGCTCCTTAAGCAATCATTTGGTGCAATAAGTGATTCTATATGCAAATGTAAATGCAGGTTTG
Organism: Podarcis tiliguerta; assembly: GCF_965153285.1. Taxonomy (NCBI): domain Eukaryota; kingdom Metazoa; phylum Chordata; class Lepidosauria; order Squamata; family Lacertidae; genus Podarcis; species Podarcis tiliguerta. The sequence continues at coordinate 20,651,772 of NC_139545.1, read as the reverse complement.
ACAAAAATAAATATGCATTTGAAACACAGTTTCTCTACCCCTGTTTCTGTTCCGTGAGAAAAATCACGTAAGAACAATAGTTTATAAATGCCAATTGCTGCAAAGTATTGAATTAAAATAGATGTATTAGTCCATTAAGCATGGGCTTCCAGTCATAAGATAAAGGCTTTCTTCAGTACCACTAAATGCACATTAAGTTCCATTTCAGATTGTTTATAACCTCAAATTGCACTTCAGGGTACTTTGTTAAGTTGGCTGTTCTCTTTTTCTTCCCCGTTCATGGTGATGCTTCTAGGAACTGGGAGTGGGGGGAGAATTAAGACACTTCGAGGGAATACCAAGAAATGTTACTAACATGACATAAACCACAAATGATACCTAGTCAGCTAAGGGCATCTTTAGAGCTAATAAGGCTTTCAAATGTTCTGGACAGACCCCATTTACCGAACTTTTCCATGTATTAGACAAGGTTTCTTTACTCTAAAATAATGTTCAAAATCAGGGGTCATCTTATACATGGGTAATGCAGAAGGGGGGACAGGCAATTGGTTGCAACCACAAGCAGGAGCTTGTGAGCGGTGTTTGAGTGGGTGATTGGTGGCTGCTTTGGATTGGCTGCTGCTGTGGCAATTGGGTTGGTGATTGGTGGCTGCAGCAAGGGATGTTGTGGATTGGCTACTGCTGCGACAATGGGGCGTGCGGTTTCCAACTGCAAGTTGCAAGCAGGCAGACGCTTGGCGGTTTTAGCGTTGCATGTGATTGGCTGCGTTTGTCAGTCATGTGAGTGATTTTTGTTAGTCCTCCCCACCCCAAAAAAAAGCTCAGCAACTCTGGGCAATCCTTCCCATTTTATTAAATTGGACTTCCCCTAAATAGGGGTCATCTTATACACAGGGGAGTGTTATACACGGAAAAATACAGTAAATAGCTCTTTGCCAAATGTGTCATGCCAACCTCTTCTGGGTTTATTGGTCATTTGAGGCATCATTTCTGAATGTGTTCCCCCTACCTCGCCCCCATCAGTTGATGCAGAAGCAACTGTAGCCAGCATGGGATTTCTGGGAAGATGCACTTAGAAAGAGCTTTTTAAACAACCAGCACGACAAAGTCTTGACAGTGTCAGATGCGATCTGTCACTCAGACGTAGGGTGTTCCACTATAAATGGCAACAGGGTGAATGCACCCTAAAAGTGACATTGGAAGCCAATTACACATTCCAGAAGACAAGAGGAACCTCTCTTTCACAGATGTCAAATCAGTCCACCGTTGATGCCTTCAGTGTTAAGAGAGAAGGTGGAGAAAGGAAAACAGTCGTTGCTGTCATCACGTACATTTCTTATGCCCTCACACATTTTATTGGCCACAGGTAGGGATGGGGAAGAAATCCAATCCACATTTAATGCAAACTTAGCTAGTTCACATTATCCAAAACAATATGCAAACCAGAACACAGCCATGCTTTGACATCCCCACTCCACTGAATTTTGCAATGCAGTTTCCCGGCCAAACTGCATTGTGCACCAAAATGCATACATCAGTGAAAACAATAGGCAAACATGCATCACGTTGGGGGAATTTCATTGCCAAAAAAAAAAAAATGTTTAGGTTAGGCAACATTGCATGCATAAATGTGTACATTAGGAGCATGTGGAAATACTGGTGCATTTTCATGTTTACCTTTTTAAATAATAATAATAAATGCAAACTGATATGGAACCTTAACTTTAGATTGAAAAAATGAGAAATTGAAATCAGTAGATTTGCCCATCTCTACTTGTAGTTGATTGCACAAAGCTGATTTTGTAGATTTAATTTTTTTGTATGCATGTTGTTAGAAAAGCAATAGTTATGCTTGACAACATGCTTTGATATCACACTGTTTTAAAGTGAAAGGGTGGGGAGTTGGAATCAATGACTTCGTACACAGAACTATGTGGATGGAAAGAGTGTTATGCTTCTTGTTTGACCCTGATGGAAAAATGTCTGAATAGTTTCTAATCTTGAGATACTACATACGTCTCTCCCCCGCCCCCTGCCTTAGGCTTCTCACTTGAAGAGAGGGGAAGCCATTTAAAAACAACTTTGGCTGTTTATTTGTGCGAAGTTTTTCAGCAATTTTAGGCTTCCCGGGTAGGAAGGGAAATCAAAGCACAAGAACCAGGATGAAGTTAATCACCCAATCTGTTTGCCATCTTACCCAATTACTGCTTTTCCTCACCATGAAATTGGCTTTGGGAAATCTTGCTTTGGCTCCGTTGGAACCGATTCAGTAATACGTAAAAGAAGGGTAAATAGATCGCAGATGCTCTTTGCGTAATGTGTTTTAAAATGTTACTGCTTCCAAATGCTAGAGGCTATTTTCATAGTTCACTCATACTATGCATTTCTGCGAATTAATACATCCCATATTGTTACCTTTCTCAGGAAACTCTGCATAAAATATTCTGGCAAAAATCCGAATGGGAGCTAGGGCAGTCAGTCAGCCAGGACCAAACTACATGTAATGTTCCCAAAATGCAGCCACAATGGCTGCAGACTAAATCAGAAGAACAGGTGTGAGGGATTCTTAAGCAGAGGCTGGAGACCATATATCACGACTGCATCAATATAGGGGGTTTGGGCTGCATCGCTTTTGAAGTCCCTGCCAACGCTGTGAGCCAAACCACAGTCTAGAGATCAGGACACAAATATGCATTCTATGGTTCAAGGAATTAAGGGCATCTAGAAGATATTTTTACACATGGGGAACCCTGAAGCTGAAAGTATTCCCAGCAATTGTGAGCGAGTCCATAGCAGAACAATCGAAACATATGTAGAACAGATCACTGGTGAAAGTTAGCAAACACACTGACAGGCTCTCGCAAGGAAATAATCATGTAGTAAAAAAACATGTATGTTGATATTAAACGCATAGGAAACAAAATTCCTTCTTTTTATGCACATGTATACACAAATCACAGATCATCATTGGGCAGAGATATGCTAAGTGCTAGAGTGTGATCCAGATTCTCACTGCTTTCTGTTTGCTGATCCAGATATAACACTAAGCTATAACTTAGCATTACCAGAATGAGACTAGGTTCATTCTGGTTTAACATAAACCATAGTTTAGTGTGACCAGATTTAGCCCAACTTCCCTTCAGGGGACGTGGGTGGCGCTGTGGGTTAAAGCCTCAGTGCCTAGGGCTTGCCGATTGAAAGGTCGGCAGTTCGAATCCCCGCGGCGGGGTGCGCTCCCGCTGTTCGGTCCCAACGCCTGCCAACCTAGCAGTTCGAAAGCACCCCTGGGTGCAAGTAGATAAATAGGGACCGCTTACTAGCAGGAAGGTAAACGGCGTTTCCGTGTGCGGCTCTGGCTCGCCAGAGCAGCGATGTCACGCTGGCCACGTGACCCGGAAGTGTCTTCGGACAGCGCTGGCCCTTGGCCTCTTTGAGTGAGATGGGCGCACAACCCTAGGGTCTGTCAAGACTGGCCCGTACGGGCAGGGGTACCTTTACCTTTTACCCTTCAGCACATGCCTTCTTCCCTTCTCCAGATCAGCTGTGAGATTTGAAGATTTAACTCCTGTTCTTTTATTCACTAACAAAGATTATAGTGACTCGAAACAAGCTAACATCAAACCATAGTTTATGGTTTATGGTTTCGCTAACTATAGTGAATTTAATTGCAGAAGCATCTGGTCACCTCCTGACAGCTGTGCCAGAGGGGCAGAAGGGAGAGGGAGCATGCAATTCCCGGAGAACCTAGACTCATCCTTATAAGATTAAACCATGGTCTAGTGTTACATTCACATGTACCCTCCGCTATTTCTCATGTACATGCATGCAGAGGACATACTTCCTCCTGATATGAAATGACTGTGGCACCAGATGGCCCTGCATGACCATTGCTAACTTAGCACCATTTCCCAAAATCATGATCTCTTGGCAGGTCAGTGGGTTACCAAGTCAGAAGTTACTGAGTAAATTGGAACCAGACCAGCAAAAACTGTCTTCTTTCTATCCTTTGATGTCTCCACCATCATCTGTAAGCCAGACAGGTGAAATGGACATGGAGCAGAAACAAAGTGAGCCATTCATCCTTACATGTCCCTATCCTGACCAAGACTAAATGTGTGCAGTCTCAATGGTTTGCAAATGTTTTGCTGGATCTGAGCAAAAATACTCTACACTGACTACAGCAGTCGATTTGTAAAGTTGCATGGCACAGCTGATGTCGTTGTTCCTTCAATGCTGCTGTTATTTAACTTAATTAATTTAACAAGCTCCAAATGTAATAGGTTTATTTATGTTTCTACATGTGCCGAATGTGAAGGGTCGTAATTTCCACTATGAAAATGCAGCAAGGTCCGTGCAGAATACACACGGAATTAATCATGAATAATAATAATAATAATATTAAATGCTGGTGTGGCTTTTAAAAGACCATGCATTTTTGCCTGAACAAGATCACTTGGCATAAGAGAGTTTATCAACTTCATTTTCTCTCAGTGTCTCCTTTTTCCAGTCATAAGTTTCAATTCTCTACATTTCCACATCACTTTGCATTTTTTAAAAAAGTCCTCGAGAAAGTTCACCAGCATTTTAGTACAAATTTCCCCTAATATACACTTTTGTACACAACTCTGCCTAGGACATGCGTTTTTGCAAAGCATCTTTCCCTAATAACAATGCATCTGCATATGTTTTAAGGGCAATTACAAACATATAATTCTTGACACCTGTCTTTCTCTAAAGACAATGGAGTATGCCTCCTCCAGGGGTGAAGTCAAACTGCTGTGTTGACCTCCCCAGGGCACAAGCCTGGACAGTGTGTATGGTGCTCCTGGGCTGCCCAGATGTCTCTTAGCCTCACTGATGGGGTCCAAAGGAAAGCAGAGCAATACATTTGGCACCAGCTTGGCTGTAGGAGTTGTCGGAAGGAGGCATACAAAGCTCCATCCAACCATCTTAGGGACTCTACTCTGCATCTGTGTAGGGTTTCCTCCTTAGACTTTTCTTCTCCCAAAGATATCCCGCAAGACAGCAGAGGTTTAGGATCAGTGTTTTCCTTCTCCTAGATGGGCTACCTTCCCAGGTTGACAAGCCCCATCTGCCCCTCACTTCCCTCTACAGCGGTTCTCAACCTGTGGGTCCCCAGATGTTGTTGGACTACAACTCCCATCATACGATACGATGATACAATACTCTTTATGGTCATTGTCCCATACAGAACAACAAAATTGAAAAATCTACATAAGACATTCAAAAACCAACAAGTCCGCTATCCCAGCTATCCCAACCTGGTTAGTCCCCTAAAAACTCTGATACCCCATTTTTAAATACAATGTACTCCCATAGAGACTCCTTACACTGTGTTTAAAATCACAATCACATTTGGATAAAAACTGTTTCTCAGGCAGCTAGTCCCAGTCTTTATGGCCCTGTACCTTCTTCCAGAAGGCATAAAGAGATCATTTCTGGGGTGTGCACTATCCTGCGCTATCTCTGCAGCTTTCTTATGGCACCTGGAAACATAGATTTGATCCAAGGTGGGATCATCCATGAGCTCTGGCCTTACTAGCTAGGGGTGATGGGAGTTGTAATTCAACAACATCTGGGGACCCACAGGTTGAGAAAGACTGCTCTACAGTATGGCCTTCTTGACCATTGGACCCACTATAGGTCTCATCCATTCATTCCACCAGAGCCTGGCACTCAAACCACGACACCACACAAGCATCACAGCTCAGCTCCTTTGCTAAGTTAATTATCCTGCAAAGGATCTGGATTACATTGGGGAAATGCTTTGCTTTGTCAAGGCAAGCCAAGCAATTGAGCTGCCCGTCTTATGAAGCCTAGCAACGATCGCGCTGCTGAATACTGTAAATCTGAAGTTAAACGGAAAGCCCTCCGTTTTGTAAACTAAAATTAAATGGAAAGACCTCGGTCTTGTAAAGTTAAAGGCATGGTGCTTTTTATAAGCCCTTGAGTTAAAGGAACATGCCAAATCTGCCGTCTTTAGGTTGCTCAGATGTAAGTGCAGTAGACAGGTTGTGAAAGTGAGTGCTTGCTTGAAATGTACAAAGACAGTGAAATAATTAAAAGCGACCTGTTCAGTCTTTAAGTACGACATGATTCCAGTGACCCTGTAGCATATGGCAACAGAGCATTTCAGAATCACACCTGTGAATTGATAGGAAAGCTACACTTTTCTTGCGGAGAACTGCAGCCTCCCCCAAAAAGCTTGTTAAAAGGACCTCATACTCTTAAACCATGTGTACACCATGTGTCAAAAAAAATGTTTTTCACAACGTAATACCACCGATATTTCATGAGTCAGTTGTTTTGCACTGGAAAAGAAGCATCTGATGAACATTAATAAGACATTTCACTATCTCATAGAAGCATGACGAGTCCTCTTAGCTCAGTCTTTTTTCTGCACTGACTGCAGCTGGTCTCTAAGGTTTCAGAAACTGGCCCTTCTCAGTCCTTCCTCTGTGTGTGTACTATATTTATATATATATTTACTTGCTTTATATTTTGCTGGCTAATTTCTAAATCATTGGCACACACTGCCATCAGGTTTCCAAGTGGGTTTCCAGATTCCCTGATGGTGGAATGTTAAAGGTGTGAGCCTTCAAAGCTGGAGCTCTTGAGATCTTAGTCGGACTCCTGGCCAACACTGAAATACCACGAACTGAAAAATTCATGGAGGAGAAGGCTGTGGGTACCTATTATCCCTGATGGCTGTGTTCTACCTCCACGATTGGAGGCTGCATGCCTCCAAAGGCCAGTTGTTGGGAATCACAAGTGGGAAGAGAGCTCTTGCATCAGGCCCTGCTTGTAGACTTCCCATTGGAATACAGTTGATTTTTTTTTTAAATAATATTTATTAGAAGTTTAAAAGTTACAGAATAAGAGCACAAAAAAGAAAAAAAGTAGAGAAAAGAGAAAAAAAGAATAAAAAATTACATAAAAAGAGAGCTAAAAAACCACACAATACATCAAAACACAAAAAACACAAAAATAATTAAAAACACATTCAATATTTATCCTTATCTTTCATTAACTTATTTCCTCGACCTCTTCACACCTCCCATTTTGTATTCCAGTTGTTAATTATGTCAGCAAATCCTTTCTGTCTTTCACTACTTTCTATCATTTAGTTATCTTAATTTATTTTAACCTTATCTTACCATCAAAACCTTAAAATTTATTTATACTTAACTCCTTATAATATTTCTACTAAAGTCATGTAATTTCATTCCAACATTTCCTAACATTCATTAATTTTACAATATTTCTCTAAATGGATTTTTAAGTTTTTTTCTCCAATCTTCTTCCACCGTCTCTTCTCCCTGGTCTCGGATTCTGTCAGTCCTTTCTATCAGTTCTATGTAGCCCATCAACCTGGTGATCTTCTATCCGAGGCTCTTAACTCTTCATGTCCCTTCTGCAGGTCTTTTTCATATTTATGCATAGACTTTATGCCCACCACCTGCCTCCTTGATTCATGCCCGTCTTGGCTGATTAGGGAATGTCCAGATGTTGTGCGGACCCCCCTGGCTGAAATTATCAATTTGTCCCTTGATACGGGGACATTCCCAGGGGAACTGAAGGAAGCAGTGGTGTGTCCACTCTTAAAGAAAACTTCATTAGATCCCTTAGACCTATCCAATTACCGCCCAGTTTCAAATCTTCCATACCTGGGTAAGGTAATTGAGAGAGCGGTTGCTGAACAGCTTGGTAGGTTTCTGGAGGAAACATCGGCATTAGATCCATTTCAGTCCGGTTTTCGTCCTGGTTTTGGGACGGAGACGGCTCTGGTTGCCCTAACAGATGATCTCCGTAGACAACTAGATTGAGGCGGGTCAGGACTGCTGATCCTTTTGGATTTGTCAGCAGCCTTTGACATGGTCGATCATGATCTTCTGGACCACCGCCTCGCAGACGTGGGGATACAGGGCATAGCCCGTAACTGGTTGTGCTCTTTTATCTCTGGTCGGGGACAGAGGGTGGCACTAGGGAGGGAAATGTCGTCGCGCCACTCCTTGGTGTGTGGAGTGCCGCAGGGCGCAATTCTCTCCCCGATGCTTTTTAACATCTTTACGCGCCCCCTTGCCCAGATTATCTGGAGCTTTGGGCTGGGCTGTCACCAATATGCTGATGACACTCAGCTCTATCTGCTGATGGATGGCCACACCGACTCAGCCCCGAACACACTGACCAGATGTTTGGAAGCTGTGGCTGGATGGTTTCGTGGGAGCCGATTGAAACTAAATCCTTCGAAGACAGAGGTCCTATGGCTAGGTCGGGATGGCATGGGGATGAGGGACCAACTCCCTTCTCTTGCGGGGGCCCAGTTAGTGCCATTGCCTTCCGTTAAGAGTTTGGGTGTAATCCTTGACGCTTCCCTTTCCATGGAGGCGCAAGTTACAGCAACAGCCAAGGCGACATTTTTCCACCTTTGCCGCATCAAGCAGTTGGTCCCTTACCTTTCCCGCCCCGACCTGGCCACAGTGATCCATGCGACGGTCATCTCCAGGCTTGACTACTGTAATTCGCTCTACGCAGGGCTGCCCTTCAAGCTGTCCCAGAAACTCCAGCGGGTACAGAATGCTGCAGCGAGGCTCCTCACGGGGTCTCTGCCATGGGAGCATATTCACCCAGTGCTTTTCAAGCTGCACTGGCTCCCGGTGGAGTATAGGGTCAGATTTAAGGTGCTGCTTTTGACCTTTAAAGCCCTTCACGGCCTAGGACCCTCGTACCTACGGGACCGCCTCTCCTGGTATGCCCCACGGAGAGCCTCAAGGTCCATAAATAACAACACCCTAGTGGTCCCAGGCCCTAAGGAAGTTAGATTGGCTTCAACCAAAGCCAGGGCCTTTTCAGCTCTGGCTCCGGCCTGGTGGAACGCTCTGCCTCATGAGACCAGGGCTCTGCAGGATCTGATTTCTTTCCGCAGGGCCTGTAAGACAGAGTTGTTCCGCCTGGCCTTTGGCTTGGAGCCAATTTGACTCCCTCCCTCCCTCTCTTTCTTTTTTCTTTTCCTTCTCCTCCTACGATGAGGCTACATTTTAATATTTTAATGTTCCATTATTTTAATGTATTTTACTTTTGTTTTTAAGTTGTAATCATTCATCTTGTTTTTATTATTGCTTGTAAGCTGCTCTGAGCCCGGCCTTGGCTGGGGAGGGCGGGGTATAAATAAAAATTATTATTATTATTATTATTATTATTATTATTATTATTATTATCTTCTGTGAGCTTGTTCTTAGTTTCCTTCCTTTAGTACCGAGGAGTAGGTCCCGGGGGAACTCCATCTTGACAGTTCCTTTATTCCTTCTCGACAGGTCAGCCCATCCATTGGAATACAGTTGAGACAAGCATGATGGATTAGATTACCCTTTGGTGAGATCCAGGGTTCTGCTTATGATTGTACTGAGATCCTACCAATAAACATTACCCACAATGGCTGCAAATGACTGGAGGGATACAGAGGCACTAATCTACCTGTGATTAGTGAGGACAAGCAATAAGTATTACTAGGGACAGATTTAGGTTTGATGAGGCCCTAAGCTACTGAAGGTAATGGTGCCCTTTATATGTTCAGCTGTCCTTTGTCAACAACAAAATGTCGCTGTTTTTTGTGTTGAACATATGCTATATGGTAATAGGTATCTAAAGCCATTTGCACATAACAAAATATGTATTTTATCAAAATAATTGTTGAACTGAAATACAATTAAGAAGAAGTATATTAATAGTGAAATAATTATTAAGCTCTAACTGCATGTAGGTTTTATTTTATTTGTTTTTTTATCTTATATTTCGGAAATGTACATCCAGTTGTTTTTTTCTTTATTTTTTTGGGGGACCCCCCAATAGAGTGGGGCCCTAAGCTATAGCTTGTTTAGCTTATACATAAATCTGGCACTGACCATAATGATACACACTGCTTCTTGTTTCCTAGGAAAATCAGTCTAGCAAAATCACCATTAGAACTCACCTATACGGACTTATGGTCTTACCTATGTTCTTACTTTTTTTTCTGCCCTGTGTTTCCACCATCCATATGCTTCATGTAATCTTTGGACACAGTTAAATATACTAATACATACATTACCAGTAAAGCAACCCCGCCAAGAACAGAGCATTTTGCACTTTTACATAAATATAAGAAGAACGGAAAATCCAGCTTCAGCACACTCACTGAACCACATCAATATTTTCAGGCAGTGTTTTATAAATGCTGGGCTTTATTATGAACCCCCAATTCCAATGCAGGTGAGGTGCATTTATCATGAAGTCCAGTTATCATAGCTATTGCTTTAGTCACATGCTGAGTTACATTTGACAGATGAAGCCCAAGCCAATGTACTGGATTAATGATTCCACTGGGTCCCCTTCTACCTTTCAGCAAAAATTCTGGGATGAACCACAACTGAATTCCTCAGCTCATGACTTATGTGCACCAGAGGAAACCAGCATTTACTAACATAACAGTAAAACAACATGAGCACCAATCATTCCAGGCTCTGGGTCTCAGAACAAATAAATGCCTTTTTGTTACCATACAGGATTCCCACCCCCCCAAACAAAAATCTAATTGAAAACATAAAAAAGCTAATCATATTCTAGAAATCTGTCAGGTGCTTTCTGCAGCCTACTCTACAGTCACTCAGAACGCATCTAAAAGAATCAGCCTGAGGAACTGCAGAAAGCATTTTATAATCATATTAACAGGGATTCTAACAAATATGTCTCTGCAGTCGTCGATGCACGGACAAGAGCTATAACTTGATGGTAACTCAGACAGAATTACTCTCGTGTACAGTAAATTAAATTGCTGCTGCCACAGGAGAGTTTTGTTTGCCCCGAAGTAGAGCTTGCAGATGGAACTCTGGCTAAACTGCCACATTAAAATAAAAGGCATTTCTCCCCAAATGGCAATCATTCATTCAGCACACCTTGCACAGTGCCAGAGTTATAGTTCGGTATGCTGTGAAACCAGATGAAGATCTGAGGTCCCTGTTTTGTTGAAAGAGGGTTTGAAATGTCTCAGGTTTCGGCCATCTAAACATTTATGAAATGAAACAGCACGCAATCCAGCAACGTGTTGAAGCAATAGCAGTGGTGCAATACAGTGAAGTCGATTGAGGTGGATTTCAGTCCACCCAAAACAAGGTTTTACAACACTTCCACATGGCTCATCCTATGTGGAGCAGATCCGCCATTGGCTAAATGATTCAGGCTGAACAGGTCCACACAACCTGTAGCCTAGTGCAGAACTGAGGGAGCTAGTTAGCTATATCATGGCTAGTCAACGACAATAAGCATGGGAGACCCTGAAAACCTGGGCATACCCTGGACACCTGGATATTTTATTTGGGGCAAAAGATAAGAATCGGTGAAATTCAATGTTGTCGACTATCAGATAATGAAACAAAAATTTAACGCTGAGTGGGAGATTTCTTGAAGAGCTTCATTTGACTAGTATAATATGTGAACAGTAACAGGTCGTGGGGCAGGGCAATGGGGTTCTCCTGACCTTCAGTTGCATATTTCACTGCCAGGATGGATTATATGGTGTTAAGGTTGGCGTAGTGGAATCACACTGGTGGAGACAATCTGACACATTTTTTCCCCATGCCAACCGTGCTCCCCTCTCCACCCTATTATGCAACAGCAATGTGGTCAGCCAGAAGTCAGGTGAGACCCTCTGCCCTGCCCAGCTAATGTATGTGAACCACAAGCTCATGGACTGCAGCTTTGAGAACTTTTATGATCTCATGGAAGAAGAAGAAGAAGAAGAAGAAGAAGAAGAAGAAGAAGAAGAAGAAGAAGAAGAAGAAGAAGAAGAAGAAGAAGAAGAAGAAGCAGCAGCAGCAGCAGCATAAGAATAGGAGGAGGAGGAGGAGGAGGAGGAGGAGGAGGAGGAATTTGGATTTGATATCCCGCTTTATCACTACCCTAAGGAGTCTCAAAGTGGCTAGCATTCTCCTTTCCCTTCCTCCCCTACAACGAACACTCTGTGAGGTAAGTGAGGCTGAGAGACTTCAGAGAAGTGTGACTAGCCCAAGGTCACCCAGCAGGTGTATGTGGAGGAGCGGAGACGCGAACCCGGTTCCCCAGATTATGAGTCTACCACTCTTAACCAATACACAACACTGGCAAAATCTTACCATTTTGGAAGTTCACTTTCCAGCTCATTCTTTGGAAACTACATTAAGCGATCCCCAAACACCACGCAAACCACTCTTCCATTGCCAATTCAATCAGATTCAGACTTTCATTTTTAAACGAAGCTTGAATATCCTTCCCGCACCCCCCTGCACTTTGTTTGGACTAATTAAGAATTCACTCAGAAAGCAATTAAGACTATCCTTATTTAGACTTAAATCGAAATGCCTGATTAAGTTGACTCACGGCAGCCTTTTTCAGAAGTACCTGAGTGATTTAGGGGCACAGTCCATTCATTTTCAACGAGACAGGTGCTTCTCAGTGATTAAGACATTTGTGGAAAATCACTTTTCCATGCCCAAACTGAACTGATAGTATAACCCTTAGGCAGTGCTGCGAATCTCATTGCATGTATTATTTGCCAATCTAGAAAATAATCTGAAGACTAAGCAGCTACAGCTGTGCATGTAAATAAGAGTGCTTTCTGGTAAAAGGAGCATATGTAAACTTCCTTTCCCATTAACAGAGATGATAAAGGTGCAATAAATGAGCAACATAACTGGGCTAATATAAAGTTGTTGAATTCTTAATGGAGGAACATGGATCATCAAATTGGCTTCTGCTTGTATTGCCTCTTTGGTAAAAGGCTGGAGAAAGTTTACACCCCCATTTGTCCTACCTTTAGCTCCTCGCATTCTGGAAATCTAGGGTGGCTCACACAAAGAGGACAAAACTGGCTGTTTCTTTGAAAGCGGCAATTGCCACGAAAAATGAGGAAATCCATGGGGTGATCCCTTTTGTTAGCACTAGGGTGACATGCCATAATGGGGTGTCATGCTTCAGCTTGCCTCTTTGAGAGGGGCAAGACCCAAGCAAGGAGGAGGAGGTCCAATTTCACCGTTAAATGTGATTTCTTTCCCCCTAGAATTAAGACGGTTGTTTCTGAAACGGTAGTTTTCACTGCAAAGAAATAAAAGAATGTATCCTACCCCCAAAAAATTTATCACAGCCTTAAGAATGAGTCATAGTTTTATGATTTAAGCCTGAGACATTATTTATGTCACTTCAGATTGTGTCTATTGGCACACATATTCCTCTTTTCACGATCAACACATAATCTCTACTGGGTAAATACGAAACACTGATGAGCCAAACACTAGAGCTTAGTGAAAATTCCCGAGGAAAAAAAGAAGAGGAAGTGTATTGCTTGAGAAATCTAGCAAGAGATGGATGTTTCCAGCAGAACCACTTCACACATATGGAACTATTGTAGCCGTATGGAATATATAAGCTGAGGAAATGAGGAAAGCATCCAAGTGTAAATGAGATGCGCAAGGCAAACCACAATTCCCAAACCGTTGCCTCTGGAGGTGTACCCTTAAAGTAAATGGGATTACTCACTAGTAAGCAATTTCATGACAGAAGCATCATCTATCTTTATGGAGCAATAGGGAATCGAATCCTATGGTGAGAAAAGCAGGGAACAGGGATTAAGATAAATAAAATAGGGAGGACACGCTGGGCCGGATGTCTTTTCCTTTCTCCCCCTGTTTGCAAATTTCAGATGCTTTGAACAAAAAAAAAGTGACTCCACAGCTGTTCTGTGTTATCCCCACATTCTTCGTTGCTACTCTGCAGGCTAAAGGACATACAATGTTTTTGAACAAGCAGTCCTTCACTCATGTGGATTTCATTAAGTATCACAGTGGGAGGGGGGAATGTGGTGAAAAGATCTGTGCCACCCGAATCTGCCACAGATATTCCTGTGGGAATGAGAAGACTGTATCATCTCAAAAGGACTGCACCATCTGAGCTAGTAAACACCTGAATGGTTTCAGATTGCAATCCTGGATTAATGTGTTGATCTAGTTGTTACTCTTCTACCTTGCTGTTCACGGAAAGCAATTTTGCAGACCATGTTTCCAAAGGGTGGCATGTGCAGAAAAGAGATGGTGACATTGATTTCTGTGGTTTGAGGACTGGTGTGCTGAGGCCCATGCTACAATTGAATTTAATGGGCAAGTCTATGGGCAGCTATACACAGAGAAGAGCAAGCATTGGAATCAGTCTTGGTCATTGTGCTGGATGACCTTCTTTGGGAAAAGGACAGGCGGGGTGCACCCCTCTTGATTCTTCTCACAGAGCAACATTTCCCAGAGTTCCCTAGGAAGAGGTATTGATTATTAAACCATTGGGATAATTGCAGCTCTGTGAAGGCAATTGTGGGTCTCCTGACAACTCTCAGCATCTTTAACAAATTCCAGTTCTCAGGATTCTTTGAGTGAAGTCATGAAGTGGTGTAATAATGTTTTATATGTATGGTGCTTTATATGGTCAACATGCTTCTAAATCATGGGTTACATCCAGTTAGTGGGGTAGGAAAGCTGGGGGGGGGGGGAATCACATCTGGCAACTATGTACCCCTTTGGTTTCAGAGAGTATATGGGTAGATGGGTCTAAGAGGCCAGACACTGAGGTCCTCCTCCGAGGGCCTTCTGGTGGTTCCCTCACTGTGAGAAGTGAGGTTACAGGGAACCAGGCAGAGGGCCTTCTCAGTAGTGGCGCCCACCCTGTGGAACGTCCTCCCATCAGATGTCAAGGAAATAAACCACTATCTGAGTGTTAGAAGACATCTGAAGGCAGCCCTGTTTAAGGAAGTTTTTAATGTTTGACGTTTTATTGTGTTATTAATATTCTGTTGGGAGCTGCCCAGAGAGGCTGAGGAAAGCCAGCCAGATGGATGGGGTATAAATAATAAATTATTATTATTATTATTATTATTATTATTATTATTATTATTATTATTTATTATCATGGCTCATTTACCAGAAGGAATGTATTTAGCGTTAACTCTGGAAAGCGTGTTCTCCATCACAGAGAACACGTGTTGCGGTTGGGGATTCCAAGACACCTTGCTGTTTCTGGGCAGATGGTTTGGCCAACTCGTAAGCAGGGGCAGGCTGTTACTGGGGAAATTTAGATGTTGCCATTTAGTGATTGATAGCCCTATTTGTTAAATACAAGACACGCAGCAACGGACGCCCTCTTTCGCTGCGTGCTTCGGATCACCCGCCCTCCCTTCCCTAATGTTAGGCTGTTTGCTTGACCTTGCTATTGCCTGTCATGGGGTCGTCTGCTTTGGGGCAGGGGCCCGGTAGGAATTTTGCCATTTGGCTGATTAGTGTGTGCCACTTGGTTTTCGCCTACCGCATAGCAAATTGTCACAACTTGTAAGGTTTGCGGTTAGGCATTGGTCTGGAATTGGTTGCTGGAGGGGTATGGATTCGGCTGTGCCTGCCCCCCCCCCAAATGCTGCTGGGGTAAAAAGGGTTTTACCGTTAAAGGAACCCAGGGGCTCGCCCATGCTTTTGTCCGAAACCCCCTGGCAAGGGGCTAGGGCCACGCAAGCCCCTGGGAGCATGCTGGGGAGAGGTGAGGCATGGTTCCCAGTCCCGTCTCTCTCCCCAGGTGACTTACCCTTCCTGACTTCGCGGGGGGTGCGAATGACAGAGCTGTCCCCGTGCGGGGGCAGTTAGTGCTACCAATGCCTAAGCAACCACTCACATCGCTGTATTTGAATAAAGTTGTGGCCAAAATTATGCCAAAAAACCAAAAATAAAGTGTCAATTGTGTTTTCCTTTGGGGTGTATTGGGGACTTCGACACGCAAGTGCATTCTTCTTGATACTGACCAAAGTAAGCCTCCTAGAACAAAATATTTTCAGCTCTCCTATCCCACTAAGTTGCTCTAACATGGCTGCTGTGGCCCTTTCCCTGTTTGCAGTCACACCAAGATTTGCTGTTTTGTATCTTTATTTCTCCTTCACATGCACTATATAAAATTGTTTGTCATAAAGTTCCGAAACACTCTACCTTTCACAAGGGCAGCTTTTATTTTGGCAAGCAAGTGTTGGCCATGTTCCGAAAAGCACTAGAAGACAAGTTGTGTATTGTCCAGCGGAAACCACACAGATCATGCTTGAAGTGTTACAGAAGGATCCTTTCCAACAATCACAGCCGAAGCAGAGTCCTCAAATATAATTTAATCTCCAAAGAGGAGATGGCTCTGATTCTGCAAATCAATAGTTCTTGCTAATATGCCAAAAAAATAAACTATTTCTTTGCTGCTTTATTTTTCCTGAATTTATCATTATTAAAACAAAACAAAAATGTGCCGCATTCCTCTGGAAACACAGAGCTGATTAAAGGTCTTTTTGACATTTTTAGTGAGTTGCGGGGAGGAAAATAAAGCTGAACAAAAAAAAGTAACACTCCCACATCTCACACCCCCAATTCTCTATGCTATTTGGTTATGTGCAAAATAGTTCGGGTTTTTTGGTTAGATGTTCTTGGGTGCTGGGAGGTGGAATTCTCCAATAGCTTTTGTCAGAAAATTATATTCTTATGAATTTCAGTTCATCTGACGTTGAATGAATTTCTATTGTTAGTTAACATTGATGGAAAATTATATTCTTATGAAAATTATATTCTTATGAATTTCAGTTCATCTGACGTTGAATGAATTTCTATTGTTAGTTAACATTGATGGAAGAAGGAAGAAATTGGCTAAGAGAGAAAGAAGAGGGAGAAGCCCATTGCTTCCTTCAACAGTATCAAAGTCACAGAAGAGCCTGCTGGATTAGGCCAATGACCCATCTTGTCCAGCATCCTGTTCTCACATTAGCCAACCAGATGCCTGTGGGAAACCTGCAAGCAACTGGTTCGAGCAACTGGTAAGGTCCCCAGCAATCTCAAGATAACATGCTCCCCCATCTTTTGCTCTATTTCTCTATCATTTTATTACATTATGTTATCTAAATGTTATTTAAAGAAGGCTGTCCTAGAGGAGCTGTGGAAAAAATTCAGCATATCAGATTACATTTAAGGATGTTATACTATGGTATAGTGCAGGGATGTCCAACCAGTAGATCGTGATCTACTGGTAGATCCCCAGCTGATCCTGGTAGACTACCCACCCCATACATGCTCCTCCTCCCTCCAATGACAATGGGTAGATCTCTGCCAGTTTTTTAATACTGGGAGTAGATCACAGTCTCTTGGGAGTTGGATATGCCTGGTATAGTGCTTGGGAGGAAACACTTTAGCTTTGTGACATCTTCTTTATTATCATTATTGACTGGAATTCCAAGATTTACAAACCAGAAAGGTAAAAGGTAAAGTACCCCTGGACGGTTACGTCCAGTCAAAGACAGCTCATCTCACTTTCAGGCCAAGGGAGCCGGCGTTTGTCCACAGAGAGCTTTCTGGGTCATGTGGCCAGCATGACTGAACCGCTTCTGGTGCAACAGAACACCGTAATAGAAACCAGAGCACACAGAAATGCCATTTACCTTCCCATCACAGCAGTACCTGTTTATCTACTTGCACTGGCATGCTTTCGAACTGCTAGGTTGGCAGGAGCTGGGACAGAGCAACAAGAGCTCACCCTATTGCAGGGATTCAAACCGCCAACCTTCCGTTCAGCAAGCCCAAGAGGCTCAGTGGTTTAGACCACAGCGCCACCCACATCCCCACTTACAAACCAGAATCAGGAGCAAAAGGCATAGAATTAAATAACTCCTGCAGCTAGAAATTGCGGAGGGGGGTTAGTACCAAAAATGAGTGCTGTTCATAGTCCTTCTACCCAATATTGTAGTTTTGATTCCCCAACCCCTTTAACAACTTTCTTTGTAATTTAAAGGGGAGACATTCTTTTCTTTAATTTTAAAACAGTTTGGAGTCTGAAAATTTTGATGATCTACTGCAAATCATCCCAAGACCAACCAGTGGATCCTAATCTACCATCTGCCCACTCCTGATATAGTAGAAAAAGAACTGCAGCTTGCTGAAAAATGGAAAATCCTTCAGTCTTAACCTACTTGTTAAGGGATTGAACTCTTCTTATATGCAGGATATATCTCTGGAATTGAGGACAAGGCTTTATTTTGAAAGACTGAGTCATAATAAAAGATAGTTATGTCTGTGGTGAATGACTTACTTGTCTGGTGTGAAGGTTTTTAGAAAGTTCTGGAGGCGAGTAAGAGATTGTGCTGCTAAAATTAGTCAAGCTGTCCTGGAACCAAATATAGCTTGTTACAGATGATGCTGAAATACTAGAACCACATTTTTGTAAAGATTCTTGTTCTTTCAGAATACCATTTTCAGCAGTCCTTCTTTCACAGAGGAACACCATTAGTCTGAATGGTCAGCAGTGTTTAATGTAGCAAATGAAAATGGTTTAGTTGTGTCGGGTACAGGGGAAAAAATGGGAAGAAGGGGAATCTAGTTTTAAGATTTGCTTGATCTATAACTGAAGCAGATTGCTAACACTTGAAATAAAAAAGGGTTATTACAGAGCAGATACGTCAGATCAAGTAGGCTTTTGTCTATGAAACCATATGTTTGCCACAATAAGTTTGCTAATTTATCAGTTACCACTGTACTACTATTATTGAATGCATAGAAGAACAAGCCTTGCTGTGGATGAATCAGCAAAATTTTTGCAAAGGGAAATTTGGCCTTAAAGACCTGCTAAAATTCTTTGTTGATGTCAACTGCCATGTAGATAGATGGGTGATTCAAAGATTAAGTAGTTTACTTGGATCTGAAACATGTTGATAGAATCCTATCATACATTAAGGAAATGTAGCAAATGTGGGATTTGCTTTTTGATTAAAAGGAAGAAAGTGCGCAGACTCGGACTGGAAATAAACTGATTCATCTATTCCTGGGTAAAGCATATTATCCATTAATAAAGACTTCAAGAAGTTTGGGATATTTGGCTAAGGAAGAAGACTCCTATTCTCTTTGCTAGAAAATGGGTCATCAAATGAAACTAATTGTCAAAAGGAATGCTTCCTTTATGCAACACATAATTAACACAAGCAATTCATTGAGTCTAGGAAGCTCTAATTTCCATTAGCTCTGGTGGCTTTTTAATTACGTATACTCACAAAGGTCTATTGGTGGCACAGCAGCTTTGAACAGAATGACCGTGTTCAGGGACAGCAACTGCATCAGCAGCAAGAGATGAGTATATCAATTTTGCTTTTCTTGCGAAGTTCCCAAGAGCATCTGGTTGGCCACTGATTTCTTTCTACATATATAAACATTTATAAAACACTTGATATTTGTTGATAAACCACTTAATATCTGGGGGAAATCTAAAAACAGCAGATAATATCATTAAAACAAATGCAACAACAACACACAATCAGTAAAAGCATATACAAACAAATAAAAGCAGGAGATTCAAATGAATAAAGAAACAGGGTTCGATTTTATGGGTTGGGGACGACGGCAAGATGTCCTTACAAGACGTCTGAAGCAACTGATGCTTCCTCCTTATAAATGGACTTTATAAACGGAATGCTTATTTAATCTCTGAATCTAGACTTCTCCTGAATCATGTGCCAAAATCCTAAAATAATTTCAAATAATGTTTCCCTTTCTCTTAAAACAAGGTCTGGGAACTATAACGCAAACTAAAACTACATGAGATAAAAGGGGAGGCACAGACATCTTTAAGAGTATACATATGGAATAAGGTGTTGTATCCACCATGTCTGACAAGCCACTCATCTCTTACTTTAAACTATATTTTATCTGGTATCAGTGCATATATTTCTTTTTCACTGAGATGGTTGCTTCCTGCCAGACCAAATTATTTTTGCACTGCAGCCATTTATGTATGGCCTACAAAGCAGTATATGAACATCTATGTGAGCTACAGTAACAGCAACTACAGTAACAAAGGAAACATCATCATCATCATCATCATCATCATTATTATTATTATTATGCTTACTGTGAGAGAAATTATCACTCCCTGTAACAGCAAACTCTGAGTAACTACAGGTTTGCAGCCCAAACAGAGTCACTGAGAGGCAAGATTTTCAGAAGAACACAACATTTTCAGAAGAACACAAAGGTTTGCAGAAGCACAAAAAAACTTTAGAGAGAACTTAAGGGGCACACACACACCCCAAATACACAGGCACACACACAAACTCAGACCAATGTGAGCTGAGCATGCTCAGTAGACACAGAATGCCAAGGATCTGTTGGGAGAAAAAATATGAAAAAAATGAAGGGGGAAGAAGGAATGGAATGAAATGTCTTGGAAGGGAACATGGCTGGGAGGCATGGATTTAAATCAAAGGTATTCTTTGATCAAAGGTATTCTTTGAAACAAAACACCTTAATAATTATTTATCACCATTAGATTTCACTTTCTGTACCAAGGGGCATGGAAGCTTAATATCTGCTTCTTAAAACCTGCAGTTCATTGTACTGGTTTCAGTTTGCAGTGCTGTTATCACAGCTCTCCCATAAATGGAACTTTGTTGAGGTTTTTTGAGGTTACTGTAGAAATGACTAAGTGAAATGTCTGATTCCAATGGGAGATGCTAGCATACAGTCTTGACTGCAAACACCTTCCGATGGCATTGCCAAACGCCACCCTTGCCATCCTGTGAGCTCTAATTCTTTCTACTTGCTGTTAGACTGGGCAGAACCTGGAAGATTGTCTGCGGCCGAAGTAAGACTTTCCATGGTGGGAACCTGTTCTGGTCAGATCTGGCCGATTGTGGATGAAATCATCTAGGTCACTTTCTCTATTTTAGGAAAGAATGAACGTGTATCACAGAAAATGATTCCATGTGTTGTGCACTTCCTCAGCAAAGCTCAGGTGGCCCCAGCATGAGTAAGCCACGAAAAAGTGTTTGGGTAGAACAATTTCACTTTCCAGGCCTGTCCCTGAACAAATTCTGCGCCCAGGCAGACCAGGAACTACAAGCATTGCATGGTTATGGTATGCTTGTTAACTCTCCCATTTTCTGCTCTGAGATTTTCCCAGTGAATTGTAACAATAAACAGATGAGTCACTGGAAGAAGAATTAACTTGTGCTGCTGTTTTCACATACCCAATATCATCATTCCGGTTGGACTATGCTATTTATCTATCTGGTTTAAAGATTCAAATCTAGACCAACATTCAGCTCAGAGTCCTTCTCAGGGCAACAAGAACATTAAAGAGTCAGCACCACACTCACATAAAATTAATTTACACAGCCAGCCAGAACAAGTTAAAGCTAACTGCTTTAAACTAGTGGATAACATTAAGAATTTCATCACCATAATTAAAAGCAGCTTGGAATAAATGGGGGCTCAAGTCCCATTCAACAGCCAGCACTGAAGGTTCTAAATGAATATCCCTTTGAACTGAGTTCAAGAAATATGGGGCCATCACTGAAATGCCCCTGTCTCCAGTGGTCACCAACTGTATAAAACAGACCTTCTCAACCTTAGATCCCCAGATGTTGTTGGATTACAACTTCCATCACCCTTGTGAGAAGGGCCAGCAGTCAGGGATGAAAGAAGTTGTAGCCCAACAACATATGGGGGCCCAAAGTTGAAGAAGGCTGGTATAGAGGTATGTCTCCAACTCTGGGTAACCTCCAATAGAAAATGCATTATTTGCTGTTCCCGATTCACAGGCAGAAACCCAGCTAAGCTGAAATGTGCAGATTTAAGACAATCTTATTTCAGAGAAGGCTCAGTCGGTAGAGCATGAAACCCTTAATCTCTAGGTCGTGGGTTTGAGCCCCACATTGGGCAAAAGATTCCTGCATTGCAAGGGGTTGGACAAGATGAGCCTCATGGTCCTTTTCAACTCTACAATTCTATAATTCAATTATACTGATAGTAGATTGTTCCCATTCGTTAGAAATGGAAGCATTATGAGAAACAGCAATACTGTTGATCTTTTCCATCCCATGCTACTATACTTTCCTTGACTTTCTGACGTCTTGCAATTTATGTACAGCTTAATCTGAACCAAAAATTGATCCATTCCAACTCTATGATTCTATGACGTGACCTACAATTTGTCCTTAAAAACTGACATTAGCATATCTACCTCCTCTAGTTTTATCAGCATCTAGATGTTGTTGGATTAGAGATCCCTTCATCCCATACCATTTACCATATTGACTGGATCAGGTAAAGGACCCCTGGAAGGTTAAGTCTAGGCAAAGGTGACTATGAGGTTGCGGCACTCATCTTGCTTTCAGGCCGAGGGAGCCGGCATTTGTCCACAGACATTTTTTGGGGTCATGTGGCCATCATGACTAAACCGCTTCTGGTGCAACGTGACGTAAGCCCAGAGCGCACGGAAACGCCACTTACCTTCCTGCCGCAGCGGTACCTGTTTATCTACTTGCACTGGCGTGCTTTCAAACTGCTAGGTTGGCAGGAGCTGGGACAGAGCAATGGGAGCTCACCCCATCACATGGATTCGAACCACCAATCTTCCGATTGGCAAGCCCAAGAGGCTCAGTGGTTTAGACCACAGCACCACCCGCAGCTGACTGGATCAGATGGGAGATGTGGCCAGGCACATGGAGGGCAGCACATTTCCTACCTTGGTTTAGAACATGCATTGAAGTCTCCATTGTAATTCCACGTATTTAATCATGTGCCTCCGTCTCCTGTTGTGCTGAAACACCTAAATTAAGATATGCTTCTGTTCTGGAGCTCCAGAATCTGAGGAAGATTATGTGGTTGGGGTCTTTCTTGATTAAAAGTCTGCTTTAGGGATTAACTGTTGACCCAACTAGGCTTCATCCTTTAACTGCACTCCAGGCAACTGCACAGACAGAAGAACCAAACTTTTGTGCAAACAAGTGTGCACAAAACATTCATGGATGCTTCAATGGCCACCACTTCCATAGCCACATAACCCCACATAGGAAGCATGGAGCAGCTGCCCCAAGCCCTGATGACCTGAGATGTCAGAGTAGGACATTTGCCAGAAATGAAGGTAGGGCGTGGGGCTTTGGTCCTGGAAACTGGAGCTTGTGGACTTGCCACACGGAAGCCTCTTTAATTTACTGCAGATGCTCTGCTTTATATCATGTTATTATACGTTTCCAGGCTAATAGCATGTACTCATTTTTCAGCAAGAGAAATGCCTTTTTCTCTAATGCTTTCAAATAAGTTAATAGCATCAAAACCTGATTGCTGCTGTGCCGAAACCGCAGGCAGCATCTGTCTAAGTTACTGTAATGACACGCTGTTGTCAAATGCTAGACTTAGGCGCTTTCCTAAGTGCATTCACACATCTTTAGGATGTTTAACTGGCTATTTTAACAGGGGCAATAATAACAAAAACTGCAGTAGTAATAACAATGCATTTTGGGCACACCAGGGCAATTCGACATTTTCAAGTGATTGCTAAAAAGTAAAGTAAAGAAAAGAAAAGGTGTGGGTGGGTGAGTGTCTGTGTAGAAGTGGTGCTTTTCTTTCATGCTTTCAGATCAAAGCTTGGTGTGATGAAAGGAGGAAGTGAATTCATTCGTTTGTTGGAAAACGCAGGTACACAAATTGGGAGGAGGGGAAAGAGAAGATAAGCCTGGCATGTTTTATTCCTTACTTGCTTAAATAGCTAGCCCAAAGCATTTTGCTGCTTGAAGTAGAGGACAAGATTGTTCCCATCTCCCATTCCACATACAGAAGCTGGACTGGACTGAGCATTCTCCATCTCATAGGAACCAAAAGGGCTTTGCCTGTTTCAGCACCTTTTCCTCCTTCCATAGTCACACTACAGGCTGTGACCAATTATACTGAATGGATGGACCAATTCAGTATAAGGTCGCTTCCTATCTCCTGACATCCTTTGGGCCAAAACAGTTTCCTCACCCCTAGTTTATGCAAAAACTGTGAGCTGTTCCAGCTGCCCTTGTACAAGTGTGCAAGAAGTCACTGCTCATTTCAATGTCCCCTCTTCACCACAAGGTCAGAGCTTGCCTCTCATATGGAAGGAAAGGCTGGGGAGTATTGATGACGAAATTTGCTGCATGAGAAAGAGGAGCAGATGTTTCCTAATCCCTGTGTTAGCCTCTGTATCTGTGCAGCAGCTTCGAAGATTGTTATATATGATTAGGGCAATTGTGCAATTTATTACGCGGTATTTTTTGACCCACACATATCTTTAAATCCCCGGACAACACGTGGATTCAGGCCTATGCTAAGAGTACTTTCACCTCCTGCCTCTACTGCGCTAGATTACAAAGTCTTCCAACCGAGAATATGTAATTGGTGGGCTGTGGCAAGTTTTACCGCAATTCACTTTGTTGGTGTATAATTTCTGTACAGAAATTCAGCTGAGAGAGAAAAATCCTTTAGGCTCTTAATGAGTTTCCAGAATTATCTGGAACTGCTATAATTCTCCAGGGTTAAAGAACTGGAATAGTTATTGACCTCAGCCATGCTTTTTTAAAACAAAATTCATACATAATTATTTCCTCAGCTGTCTGCACGCAGCTTCTCCTGGTGAGATTTAGATTTTTTTCTGACCTTGGTCCAGACATTATCTCCTTCTTTGCATAAATTTCAGGAGAAAGCTATACACGTAGGGAGTGGCATCACCCCAATTTGTTTTGATTGGCACATGTCTACTAGAAACTTCCAAAAGTACAGCCTGGAATTAATGTTAGCATACTTCACAAAGCGATGGTATTAACCTTGATTCTAAATCACAGAGTCGAGTAAATCGTCCTAGTCTATGCTTCTGAATGGGCAGTATCCACAGTGTCAAATTAAGTAAGGACTACTGAAAGACAACTACACATGTCTGTAAGAGTGGGATATATATATATGACAAAAGCAGAGTTAGGCTTGAGACAGATCCTGATAATTGCTGGATTAGAAAAAGGGGGATCAGTTATGTGTTTCTCTGTCCCAGCAGCACAAGGTGCAACCTGAAACCTCATAGCACCCAGCAAAGCCTAACTCCACCCTTTTGGTATCTCCGTTTTAGGAATGTGACTAAATATAGACATGCCACCTTAAGTCACATCCCCCTGCCTTCCAGTCTGATAAGGCGTTCTGGAGAACTTGCTCGCTGTTTTGTGACAATACCTGTCAGAGATCAGGCTGAGGAGTACTGTTCTGATGAGGAATGGTGGGAGCCTCCCCTTGCCCCTGACCAGGATCCTGAAGCTGCCCAGGAGCAGTGGAGCAGTATAGATTTGGAACAGTGGTTTGCAGAGGGGCACAGTTCTGAAGACAAAAGTTGGGATGAACTGGGGCATGAACAGCAAAGTGAAGGAGAACTGGAGGAGAGAAAGCTAACAGACTCTCTCTCGCTGTAAAGCGTCCAACCTATCAGTCCAAGGACACGTCGAGCAAATAAGGTGGCTGCACAAAAAGCACAGTGGTTGCGAGATCAAGTTGCTAGATGTGGAAGTGACTAGGCGGGAAGTGGGTGGAAACCTTAATTAGGTACACCGTCATTCCGAGAATGGCTGCTTTGTTCTTTTGCTGTGATCATTAAAGACTCTTTAAATGGCAAGCGACTCTTTTGGCTTTGCCCTGCTTATCTACGGCCAAAGGGTGGAGGAAGCAGAGTCCCCCAACCCTGACAATACCTAGTAAAGGCATTGCCTGAGTTTGAATTTTAGAAAGTTTTTTTCTGGGCCATAAGACCAGGCAAAAACCTAATCCAGCATTCTCATGGTGGCCAACCATATGCCTGTGGAAAGTTCGCAAACAGGACCTGAGTGAAATAGCACGGTTCCTGCTTGTGGTCCTCAGCACCTGGTGGCATTCAGAGAGAAGCAGTAGAGACAGAACATAGCTAATCAATATTCCCTTGTTTTTTAAGTTTGGATGGCAGTTCTGCGGGATTTGAGGCCCCAACGACATGAGACAATCAGTGAACTCCCCCTCTGCACAACAGCCTACAGGAGGTAGATCATGCAATCTAAGAATTCTCATCTTCTGGAACACTCTGTTCTATACAAACTAGAATCGGTAGCATTGTTAGGGTGACGGGTGTTTGCCCAACCTTGCCACCCTTTTCAGTTGGCCCTGCTTAGTGAATATCAAGGAGTCCTTGGAATCAGATGTTAAGGGTCTTTCAAGATCATTGCAGGAAGCTTAAGATAACCGATAAACTATTTACTTATGTTAAGATTTTGCTGCATCAACAAAAAATGTTTTAAGGTGCACTTGCAGATAGGGGAGAGGCCTAATCTGAAACAAGAACACAAATACACGCTTTCCACCCATTGCCAGGAGGTTCTGCTCAAGTTCTTTCAAGATACTTAATCTGAATCAAGATCATCCAGGAATTTGTCAGTCACTATCATTCGAAAGCAGATAAAAATGCAACTGTAATTTATTCTGCAAACAGAAATTATCTCCCCATTATCCTGTTCACAAAGCCAGCCCACTGGAGGTCAGAGAGGAAACTTCATGCGAGAACGTTGCAAGCTGCCTGGAAAATGCCATCTGATAAAAAGGAAGGCAGCGAAAGAAAATGAAATGAGATTTCTGCCATCAACTCAATAAAATAGCGGCACAGCGCAGAATGGTTAATGAACTTTAGACCTCAGACATAGCTTATTGCTTTTAGGAAAGAAAAGATGATATAAATTATATTAATCTGCTTCTATTTTCAGATGTTAAATTCCTTCTGTTGAAGAGCCTGTGGAGGAAAGATGAAAGAAGCACAGTTCAAGCTTATTACCGAGGATATGAATAATCTTGCGTGTTCCTCAGCGCTTCTGCTGTTCCGGCCCTGTATAAAATTCCAGGCTCTGTATATATGTAACTAACTCTGTAAAGTCTAGGATTATAGACATTTAGGCTGCAAGCTTAAAGGCTCTCTGTATGGGTGTCTCTGTGTGAACCATTATATCCAACTATGGCCAACAGCGGAGAATTGAAGGCAGCTACTCCTTTTTTTCCTTTGCCATTTCCTCTCCAATTCATGATGATGGGAGGGATAATTTAAAAATACAAATAGCCTGGTAGCCAATGACCCATTTAGTCCAACATCCTGCTCTCATAGTGGTCAGATAGATGCCTCTGGGAAGCCTGAAAACAGGGCCTGAGCACAACAGCACTCTCCCTACACATGTTTCAAAGAAACTAGCATGCAGAGGTATAGTGTGTGTAACAGCATAGGTGGAATGTTGGGTTGAAATAAACGACAGACGAGTGACAAGTGTCATATGGGAGGCATCTCTCGAGCATGTCTCGGAGAGTCCCTTTTATTGAATATTACAGCATTGCCACATATGTGCTTGTTGCTGATTGGTTAACACAAATCATATGCAAGGGTTGCATATAGGCATTAATCATCAATAGATTAAAGGTTGGGAAAGGGAACACAGAATTGGACAGGTATGAAAACCTCCTTATTAAACTGTTACTAGTGATTGATATAGCAAAACTTAAAAGGGCATAACCATCGCATTCATAGATGTGGTCAACCATGCATTAAGAACAGGTCAGGGTACGATGTTTCATGAACTCAATGTGAACTGAACATTATAGGGTGGGTGAGGTCGGAATGCTTCAGCTCAGAGCGGTTTGCCAGACTCATGTGCAGAAGCAAAACCTCCCATCAGTGGAAAATGGCCATCATGGCGGGTAGCCATTTGCTGTACCAGCTCCAGGGCTACCATAGTTTCCTCCATGGCTTGGGTATGTGCTGGGGTAAAAGGAAGTCTATGAATCCTTCAGATCCACACCTTTCCTTCCTACCATGAGCTACCTCTGGCACCCCATCCATTGATCAACCCTCTTTTTTGCCTCTGACAGATTTTAAATGCCTATGGCTGTTAGGTTGGGGCCATAGAAATCTCTGCAATGGCAGGGAGGGAACCACTGAGGTACTATGGCCCACAAGGTTGCAGGGTAAGGCTGGAATTCTGTACAGGAAGGATAGCTTCCCAAAGTTGCTGGACTACAACTACCATCAGTGGCTGTGCTGGGTGGAGCTACTGAAAGTTGGAGTCCAACAACATTCAGATGAAGCAATGTTGGCTACCCCTACTATGCAGACTTACTTGGGAGAATGCCCCATTGAATTCAGGGGAGTGACTTGTGCGTATAGACAAAAAGTTGCTGTTTCAGGAGAAGTGGGAAGTGCAAAACTGTCTACAATACTCTGCCTTCCATTATTTGCTTCTGGGTGGTTGCGGTGGTAAGGTAGACGTTCTCAGTTCTTAGGCAACTAAGTCAACTTTTTTTTGCATCAGGATATGCACCCAAATTCTCATGTCCATGCTCAGATGCACATTGCAGTGTGTATGCCACTCGTTTTCACTGCAATCCATGGGATGCACTTTTGGCAAGTGATACTTGCCCTATTGTGAATAGATTCTTGTCATCTTGTCAAGGGGCATGTAGAATTGCTTTTAATAGGTCAATTCATTTTGCAGGACCATTTCAGCTCAATGGTGTTCTGAACTGCAGCCTTTAGGTTCAAAGGGAGAGGAGCACACAATTCTACATGGCTCTTTTTGTGAATCTAATCAGGTTTCTGGATCTCAACCTGGAGTCCGAGAATTAGTGATGGGGCAAAACTCACCTGTCTTCAACTGGAAAGGACCGGACTTTTCCAAGCTTTTCTTGGGAATTCTTGCAGCAAGGACTGGGCTTCTTCCAAGAGGTTTTCAAAACTCCAGTCACCACCAGCTGAGGTTGGATGAATCTGTCCATTTCAGTTTCACTCATTTTCTCATTTTTCCAATCTTAAGTTTGGTTCTCCACATTTCTATTTGTGTTTTTTCAAACAAACAAACAAGGCTTCCTGAAAATTCATCAGCATTTTTGTGAAAATTTCTCCCGACATCCACATGTTTGTATGCAATTCTCCCTAATATATACATCTTAAAGCATTTCCCCCCGATATAGTGCATTTTTGTACATTATTTTCACTAACATACAAAATGTTATGCATACCTTATCCCCGTACTGTATATGCATTTCTGTGTGCTTTTCTTGGCTGAAGAGCTGCACTGCAAAATTCAGAGGTTTACGAATTTAGAAGCCTGGCTGTGTTTCAGTTTGTGGATTGTTTAGGAAAGTGTGAATAAGGTAGATTTTCCTTTAAATGTGAACTGAGTCACGTTTTTCCTCCACCTCTACTATGAGCCAGTTTCCCTTCTCTCCCCATTTCCCACACTCTGACAAACTTACCAAATTTTGAGGCTAGAGAAGGAAAAATGATAGCCAAACTATGGCACTAAAACTGAAAATTTGTTCTCAATTTCCTGTTATCTGCTGTGTAAATCTCTGAGCATGCTTAGTCTGCATTGTGTGGGTGGACCTGTGGAGGACTGGTAGCTACAGGTCGAAGTAGGTGCTTTTGTTTCATCTTCCAGTTCTATGGACAAAGTAGCAATTCATCCCCATCTAAATATTTAACTCCAACAGGTCAGTGCATCTCCAGACTGCAAATATTCACTGCTTCAAACTTGACCAGCTCAGCTTGGCTAAATGCATTTCCCTCCATGTTGAGAAAACCTGCAAAACAGCTCCATATTTCCATCCTTCTATAAGTAGCAAAAAATAATTCTGCCTGGTCCCACACTATTCAACATATGTAAAAGTGATTATCATCTATGAAGACGGGTAATGATGTTAGAAATGGCGTATGCATTTTGTATCATTTGAAACCATCTATTCTGTTAAAAAGAAAAGAAAAATCATGGGAATTATTTCCTGAAAGTAATATGCATAGACTTTCAGAGGCCATGGTAAAAAAATCTCTAAACCTTTGAGAGAGGAGAGTTAGGTTTGGGGAGGGCTTTCCTTCTGAAATAGAACAAAACATGGCCTCTGTAGAATTGTTGGGATGAAGTACATTTTCAAATAGATCACAAAAGCAATATGCTGCTCCACAGTGCCTGTTAGATCGGTCTTTATGAAAACAGCTGCAGCATGTACAAAAAGCATACAAATTAGATAAAGACCTTATGTGTTTATTAAAAACAACATCGTAATCTTATTTCTTAGAAGTAAGTGGACATAAGTGTTAGAGGAAAACAGACCATGTTGGTGGTATTCTATGGACAATTGCCTTAATCCAGTGCTCAACGTGTGCTGTGTTGCACAGATTGGAGCTTGTGTGTGTGTACTTTCTCATTTTTTCCAGCTGCAGAAGGTAGCTCTGTGTCTCAAAACACTGGCAAAGTCATTCAGGAGCATGATGGAACCCCAAAGTCAACAAGAAGCGGCTGTCAGTTGAGACCTTGTTGCAGTGTTGCCCCAGGCTTCCACAGAATCATATGCAATATATGATTTGTTCAGAAGCAAATGCAAATATTGATAACTGCATATGACTCATCTGTGAAGTTTTGAAGTATTTATTTTGTCTATTGCATTTATATCCCGATTTTCAGGGTAGCATGCATGGTTCTCCATCTTCTCACATTTAATCCCTACAACAAGCCTGTGAGGTAGGTTATGCTGAGATGCAGTGAGTGGCCACCCAGTGAGCTTCATGGCCAAGTGGGCATTTGTTGCGGGTGGCTCTGTGGTCTAAACCACTGATCCTCTTGGGCTTGCCGATCAGAAGGTCGGTGGTTCAAACCCCTGCGATGGGGTGAGCTCCCTTTGCTTTGTCCCAGCTCCTGCCAACCTAGCAGTTCAAAAGCACGCCAGTGCAAGTAAATAGGTACCGCTGCAGTGGGAAGGTAAACAGCAATTTTAAAATGTGTGTATGAAAACTATAACCCTAATGAGGGTGTGAATTCATGCAGTACTGAGCCTTAACGAGTGGGTAAACAACTACAATTTAACATACTGAGTACTGAAGCACGCAGAAGGTAGTGCTACTTTAACATATACAATCTACTTTATAAAGAGGTTTGCATTAGCAACACAAAGCTTCAACTCACTCTGAAACTCACCTACAGCTGGTACCTAACACCAAGGAAACTAGCGCTAATATGCCCAGGAACCTCACCAAAATGCTGGAGAGGGTGCACCTCCACAGACACATACCTACACATGTGGTGGGAATGCCCCAAAATCCAACTATTCTGGACAACAGCCATACAAGAAATATGTAAAATAACTAAGCAAGTATTAGAAATCACCCCAGAACTAGCCCTATTAAACATATTCCAAGACAACAATGCCCACTCACATCACAAAGAACTGATAACCCACCTACTCTCAGCAACCAGAAACATCATAGCCAGACACTGGAGAGAGCTATCAGGTGTAAGCATGGACCAATGGTACCAAATAGTATGGGAAACAGGCCTACTAGAAAAATTAACCAATAAACTGAAACTGACATGGGGACAAATAGAAGAAGACACCTTCACCCCAGTATGGCTCCCCTTTATCACATGCACAGCCCAACAAGACAATGACAAGAATCCACCAACAGCATATGAATCAATATGGCTAACACCCACCCACCCCACTCACACACAAAAACAAAGTTCACCACAGCCAACCACAAACAAGCAACCGCATCCTAGGCGAACCCCAATCTCTCTCACCACCAAAGGAACACAAGCAAATAGCAAAGAGAACCTGCACAAATGACGCTGACACAAAAACCCACACATACATTAAGCAAAATAGAAATATCACCTCCTGACCCCACCTCCACCCACCATGGCCCCCTCCACCTCTTCCCCCCTTTTTTCTTCCTAATGTAACCCTAATGTCTCAACAAATGAAACTGACCTATGGAAAATGTAACTTGAAAAAAGAGACATTGCGCATACCTTTGTAAACAAAGAAAACTTTAATAAAAAAAATAAATTATTTAATATTTTTATTTAATTTTTTAAAAAATTCCACCTTCTGCAAACTTAGTGACTAGAAGAAGATGTGCTTGCGGTTGTTACATGCCCTTACAGTCTGCAAGCGCTGAGCTTCGTGCAGCTGCCCAGCAACACGGGAGCAAAGATTGGCAAGTGTTTCAAAAGGGCAGCCTTATATTAGGAGCAGATCAGAAAGGGGATATGGTTCTTTTGGAAATCATCTCCAACAATGTGACCTCAGGAAGGTTTTACGCAAATCTTTTAAGAAGTTGGAGGAAAAGAAGTCATATTTAGGGATGACATCATCAAATTTATGCAACCTGGAGATTTCCCCCAAAGAGTATAATGGAGATATTGGCTCATAAAAAAGTACTGAAAATTGCCAAGGAAATGTTGACAAAAAAATAGCCCGTAATGAAGTATTTCAGAAGTACTGCAGATGGATGTATATAATTCCGCTGGCCCCAACAGCTGAAGCAGAGAATACTTGTTTTGGATTTTTTTTATTTTAAATCATTGGCAAAGAAGACTATAAAGCCCCTAGTGCTGTTGTTCTTTCTTAAGTTCATCACTAATCCTGTGCATTTCGTTTATGTTTCAGAGAAGTTGCGGGTAATGGCATTCTTGTCGACATTTCTTGATAGGAGATTGTTCTCAATGCCTCCAGGAGACAGCTCAGCATGATAAATCTAGTCCCATGCCATTAAACTCTAAAGGTATTACGGATGGAGTTTTCACAGGAGCCATTTAAGTGGTGCTTTGGAAAGGGGAAATGATCGCAAGTCCCATTTCTCAGGAGGTTTTGCCCCACTGCACAGCTGGGGCCAATTAGACAGACATTTGCAAAACGGTAGAATGAAATGGTGGGTGGGGGCGGGGGGGGACATAAACAAATTTCTTCTTTTGGTAACACTTCAACAGCACAAATAATAAAGGCCCATGAATAGACCCAAAGACCATAAGCATACATCCCTGCAGATATGCATATAGCATAGGGGTCAGCAACCTTTTTCAGCAGGGGGCCGGTCCACTGTCCCTCAGACCTTGTGGGGGGCCAGACTATTTTTTTTTGGGGGGGGGTGAACGAATTCCTATGCCCCACAAATAACCCAGAGATGCATTTTAAATAAAAGGACACATTATACTTATGTAAAAACACGCTGATTCCCCGACTGTCTGTGGGCCGAATTGGGAAGGTAATTGGGCCGCATCTGGCCCACAGGCCTTAGGTTGCCAACCCCTGATATAGCACATTCTGTTTTGCTAGGGAAAAAACTAGCAAGATTATTTGTACATCTATATGAAATCACGGGTGACGCTGTACGTTAAACCACAGAGCCTAGGACTTGCTGATCAGAAAGTCGGCGGTTCGAATCCCCGCGACGGGGTGAGCTCCCGTTGCTCAGACCCTGCTCCTGCCAACCTAGCAGTTCGAAAGCACCTCAAAGTGCAAATAGATAAATAGGTACCGCTCCGACGGGAAGGTAAACGGCGTTTCTGTGTGCTGCTCTGGTTCGCCAGAAGCGGCTTAGTCATGCTGGCCACATGACCCAGAAGCTGTCTGCGGACAAACACCGGCTCCCTCGGCCAATAAAGCGAGATGAGCCCCACAACCCCAGAGTCAGCCACGACTGGACCTAATGGTCAGGGGTCCCTTTACCTTTACCTATATGAAATCACATGCCCCCAAATGTTGGGGGCTTTCAATTATAGCAATTAATACCACACAATGGCTAGTGTGTGTGTGTGCGCGGGGCTGTCCCGTGTGTGTGCGCGCGCACGCGGCTGCGGCGGCCGTTGCGACGCGGCTAGTGGTTGACATTCAACATGGCAGTTAATTTTCCAGGAAAAACTGCCCACCTGGGCTAGGAAAATAGGGCTCAAACTTGAATTGCCTGAAGGAAGCCTGCAAGCAAAGCAGGACTGCAATGGCATTCTCCTGCTTCTAATCCCTAGCAACTCGTATTCAAAAGTACACTGCCTTTGGTGAAGGAGGTAATGAGGCCATCTTATCTGGATACAGACAAATTAATGGAGGAGAATCCTTATCCCCTTCTAAAGATGTCCAAGCTGGTGGTCATCACTTCATCTTGTGATGAAATACTTCCTTTTGGCTCTCCTGAGTCTGTCCGTCACTCAAGTTCCTCAAATGACCCTAAATTCTAGCATTGCAGGAGAGGAAGAAAAACATCTATCTATCTATCTATCATCTATCTATCTATCTATCATCTATCTATCTATCTATCTATCTATCATCTATCTATCTACCTAGCTAGCTAGCTAGCTAGCTAGCTAGCTAGCTAGCATCTATCTATCTATCATCTATCTATCCACTTTCTCCCTATCAAACTGCTGCTCACTCACCTTCAATCGATACCTTTTTGGTTATCTTTACCAGCTCACTGATATCCTTCCATTCTGATGTCCAGCAACCAAGGCAGAATCCAAACACATAAAAAAAGCTGTGAAAATGCTTTTTTTAAAAAGGTTTTAAAAGCATATATTGAATTTGTCATAAGCTCACCATCACCATCTACTGTTAGATTTGTGTAATGCACTTAAAACACACTTGAAATGTTATATTTGCAGCTGAGTCCCAGAGCTGTACACAAAACATGCCAACTGCAGCCGCAGTCACATCACAGGGTGCAACTGCTGTTGGTGTCATGGTTTGTTATGTAACTACTTTAGGAGTGAGGTACATCTGGATCAAACCCAGAAAGAGATTATGATAACTTTAGGTAGCAAAACACCATTGTCGATTTCCTCTTCATCGACCACATTGGAGTCGAATCAAACTCTCAGCTCCACATGTATAACAGAATAACAAGGAGTTCGTCCCTTGTTATCTCTTCCCTGGCTTCCCATTTATCCATTGAAAGCTATAAAGAAAGTTTCTCTCCTGAGCTGTAACAACCCAACCAGAAGCCTGGATATGAGCTTTAAAGTTTTTCAGTAGGAATTAAGGTTTTTGTCCTTTAACTATGAATACTTAAGAGCGATGAAAAGCCAAATAAGGGTCAAAACCCATAAATCATGCTGGGATTATGTTTGAAAGTTGATGACTTGCTTTTTTTGGCATAGTATGTCTTCCCTATACAAACTCAAGATCAAATTTTATAGGGCAAGACCAAAGAGAGGGGGAGGGGACATACCACTTTTAATCCAAAAAGGCACCAAACAGAGTAGTTAAAGCTCTAAGATTTTAGGTAGAAGGAAGATGAACTATAGCTGAT
Source organism: Podarcis tiliguerta (assembly GCF_965153285.1). Lineage (NCBI taxonomy): Eukaryota > Metazoa > Chordata > Lepidosauria > Squamata > Lacertidae > Podarcis > Podarcis tiliguerta. The sequence continues at coordinate 20,616,789 of NC_139545.1, read as the reverse complement.
TTTGTTAAACATCATTTTCATGGCATTAATATTTCATTCAGTGACAAAAAAATAAGATTTTTGAAAGTGCAAGTGCAGGACTTCTCAAAGCAAATATTAGCACAGGAGGAATGAATCATGTCTTTTCTGTTTGTCTCTTCATTTTAACGATCAAACTGTGCTTTTGTTGTAGCTGGATCAACGGGAAATGATGATGACTGGCTTATGTAAAAATGGCAATGACTAATTTTTTTTGAGTAAGTGGGTATAAATAATCTTTCATTATAAAATTTCAGTGCCCGGTGCATTCTGAACTAAGATTTTATTTCATTCTGGAATAAGAAGAACCATGAAAGAAGGAAAGTTACCATCTTTTGTGCAGTCTGTGATTGGAGAAGCTAGACCAGGAACTGGGGGACCTCTGACCCTCCAGATATTGGACTACAACTCCTACCATATCCAATCATTTGCTTTGGGTGATGGGTGTTGTAGTCCAGCAACATCTGGAGGGCCATGAATTCATCATCCCTGAGTTAGACAGTTTGAAACAATCTGCTGTACATGACACTGGGCTTCTAAAAGTAGGTAAAGGTAAAGGGACCCCTGACCATTAGGTCCAGTCATGACCGACTCTGGGGTTGTGGCGCTCATCTCACTTTATTGGCCGAGGGAGCCGGCATACAGCTTCCGGGTCATGTGGCCAGCATGACAAAGCCGCTTCTGGCGAACCAGAGCAGTGCACGGAAACGCCGTTTACCTTCCTGCCGGAGAGGTACCTATTTATCTACTTGCACTTTGAGGTGCTTTCGAACTGCTAGGTTGGCAGGAGCAGGGATCAAGCAACGGGAGCTCACCCCGTGGCGGGGATTTGAACTGCCGACCTTCTGATCGGCAGGTCCTAGGCTGTGTGGTTTAACCCCCAGCACCACCTGCGTCCCTTGCGCCACCCGCGTCCCTTAAAAGTAGTTGGAGTCAAACTAAGATCCATTCTACAGCTAGACTTCTTCTAAGCAGAATTGTCTTCTTCCTTCAGACCTCTTGGCACCCACTTATCAAAAAAACCTTCCCAGTTCTACCCAATTTAATGGATTTACCCTTTCAAGTTTAACTTTTTAAAAAAGTTCTCATAAAATCCAGAAAACTGGGTTATTTCAAGACATATGGCAAGTTGTATAGCGCAGTTTTGCATTTTTTTAAAAAAAACCCACCACAGGAATTTTAATCCACAGTATACTGCTCATGTTATTCATATTAAAACATAGCTTTTATGCCTTTTTGTGAATCAAAACCTAATCTCACTCTGTAACACAGGACCCAATTTTCTTACGCAACCACTTGCCTTAGATTCCATATAGAATCATTGCCGTGATCTAGAGCTCCGCAAAAGAGCCAATGACACACAGAGCTCCCACAAATCCACAGATTTTAAAGCAGAAAGAAATCCCACCGGGTGTAGCAGCTTTGTTCCCTCTTCCATAGATATGAATGGGGATGGCCTTGTGCATCCAGCAGTGCTTGTGCAAATATTGTGCTGCTTGACTGGGTAAACTATTAACCAAAAATTAAACCATAAGGAGAACCCTGTAGCCAAGAATCCTGACAGGACAGCTTACACTACACATTATTAACGCCTTTGTGCATTAATTAGACTTATGAGGCTGGTTATTCCACACTAAGATCAATCTTTCTATGTCTCCCCCAAATATCTTAACTCCTACTTCTAGTTTCTTTAGTACCCCTCAAAACAAGTGTTATCTCCTCTTTTCACTCTGTCCCTCAGCAATGACAATTTCATTTCAGGAAGGGAAGGAGAAGGGTGAGGAAAACACAGTTTCCATCTGAACATACCATACAAAAGTAAATATTTTAATCTTTATAATGAGTCAGGCCCTGATTAAGTTAGTTGCAACTTAGTTCCCACTGAAATCAGTGTTGGTGGACGACATTGCTAATTCTTCACATAGACTTCCACGGGGCCCAATTAACTGATTGCCTGGATCCTGCCCAACGTGAATACGATTATAGCGGAATGTGGCATTTTTACATGATTACTAGATTCCAGGTGTTAAATCATCATGTTTATACATTAGCCTTGTTTTATTTGGCCATGATACACAATCCTAACATTTCGGTGGTGTATTTACTTGGAAATGAGACATACAGATTTCAATAGCATTTACTTCCCATTAAGTGTGCTCAGTATTCAGCCTCAGAAATGGTTTTATAGAACAAACAGACCCATATACAAAAGCAGCCTTCCTCTTCTTCTGCAAAGTTCTTTGTTGCTCTAGGCAGTTCAGTTCTAAGTAAACAGATATGAAATGGGCCGGCTCAGGTGAAGAGAATGCAAATGACATCTTGATTGCCATCTGAATATTATGTTTTAATGCTGAGCCAAATCTGCCATCCAGTTTCTGAAAAGTTTTCCTCTCCCCTATGAAAGAGGCTACCATTTTTTCTGTTTTATTCTCAGAGTTTTTTTTAAGAATTTCTTCAGAGTGCAGAGTATTGAGCTTGCCTTATCTTTATAGGGTGGGTGACGGTTGTATTTTTTTTTCCATATCCAACCAACGTTTCTCTAGCATTCTGCAACCAACTTGCCCTTACTGATTTGAAAAAGCTTCCTGGTGTAGCTCCCCTTGGGTTATAAACGAAGCCCGGATCACTTGGGAAGGTTGCATAGTGCTTACTGGTGATATTATTTGGAGAATGAAATAAAAGACATTCATGAATACCCATCAGCCAACTCTGAAGTAAAGTAACAGTGACAAAATATTCTCACACCTGCGAGAATTTTACTGAAATCTTCTCTACCCTTTGATGTCAGGAGCGAGCCAGCAGTAAATCACATTGTGCAAGTTGGAGTTAACCCTTTATTAGCAAAAACGTGATGTGCACCAGAGTGTCAGGCCTAATGAGCACAGCAACTAATGTCCCATAGGTCTTGCCCCCATGAAGCAGTTGCTGAGACTGAGCGTCCCCACCTCCCCACAGCTGCCTATGTCCCCTTCTCACCAGGCTTTCTTCCGAGTAATCAGACTGGGCATCGCCAATCTCTCCTCCACCCTTTTCATGCCTCTTCTGGTCCTGAAAGACAAGGGGGGAAGGGAGCTTGTCACAGCAGGAGGGGGAGACACCAACCTGACTCATCTCTGCCTCTTGATCTCCTTCCTTTCCTGCTTCTGCTTCCGCCTCTGATTCTTAACTGATCTCTGCCACAGGCTCTGTCCCACTAAGTCCTCTTCAGCTTCTGACACCGCCTTTCCCCAGTCTTCTCCCTCTTCTTCCTGTGACCACTCATTGTTGTCCCACCACCACACCCTGGGCTCTAAGCCTTCTTCCTTTAGTGGTTCCCCATTTGGTTCCTCCTCCCGTTCCTCTGCGTCCAACCAGTCCATGACATTTGACAATTTTCTAATGCAATTCCTTTTCTCACTAATTGCTATAGAATGGTTGGGGGGACGGGGACAGGTCCCCTCCCCACGGTGCTATTCTGTTTACCAACCATAACGATCAGATTCTAGACAGTGGTGCAATGACTATATGAGGAAGATTACAGTTTGTATACAAGGCTGCATGAGCAGAGGTCCAATTGCACAGCGAGATTCCACTTCCTCTAGAGGAACTTGCCAAGTCTTCTAGATGGTACACAGGAGCCTACAGTGGAAAGAAGAGGAGCTGGGGGAAGTTTCATTGCTCAAGCAAAAGTCTGCTCCATGAGCATTACGACAGCCTTGGATACAACCTTCTGTATTTTCTTTAGGATGCAGGAATTTTGCAGGTCTCTTGTGGACGAAGCAAGTTGCCATTTCCTCATCAACCTCTTCCTGTGCTCTCTCTCTCTCTCCTCTCCGAATGAGTGATGCTACCGACTTTTATTTTACTTATTTATTGCAAAGCAGGTAGGAACTGGTCTGATGCCAAGAAATTGCTTTCTTCCCAAAATTTAAAATGACACCAAAATAAGCTAGAAGGATGGGCTAAAGATTTAATTTGAAACTACATCAAATAGATTTTTCTTCATCAGGTTGAAGGAGAAGAGAGATTCTTGAACTTGAAAGTCAGTCTGAGATGAAGATTAATTCTAATTAGGGTTTAGGAGCGTGGCAACTTTGTTGATAAATGAGTTTCTCCTTTCTCTTTCACATGCTTTTCTTCCCATCGAAAGATTTCCCTAGGATGCAGTATGGTCTCATTATATACAGAAAGTAAGTCCTACACATCATAGAAAAGCTACTGTCAGTATGAAAGATAGATGACTTCCAAAATCAATGTTATCCAGAGCTTCTCAGCATCATCTTATGAAACCACCTTAACTTGGGCTTAGAGAACGGAATCTTCCTTTGGCTGTGTTTTCAAATATTCTGAACATTTTCTATGCACAGTTTTATAAGGTTATTTAGCAGTGGTACTCTGTGAACACTTGATGGTACCAGTTTGTAGAGATAGAAGAGAAATTCAATCCAGTATGCATATAAAGGTAAACTCACCTAATTCACCACTTTCCAAAACAGGATACAAACCGTAGCCCAGGTGTCCTTTGAAAAAATGTGCTTCTCCAAATTTTGCAGGCCAGCTTTCCAATCAAGTAATGTGTACAAAAATGCAGGTGCTAAGATAACATATGCATATCCATGCACACATTAGTGAAAATAACGTTCCCCCAAAAGGCATTGCATTAGGGGAAGTAGCTTTGCAAAAAACAATTGTATATTAAGCAAAAATGCATAGAAAATGTCATTGCGAGAAGAAATTCACACTAAAATGCTGAATTACAGGAAATATAGAAGCTCTAAATGTGATGCATTTCTTTTGGGCTGCATTCAGACAGCACCTTATCCATCTCTCCAACATTTCCTTGTCTGTTAATTTTCTCATTTTATGTGATCCTTCATACGATGTAAAAACCACTTCTGGAAATCTACTGGAACCTAGTGAAAATTTAGCACTCCTTTTCATGTAAATTGTTTCCAGGAAAAATCCATTTGCAACCCCATTAACTTGGAAAATTATGGGAGTTTTGCATTGTAATTTCCCTATAGTTTTCGTGATAATACAGTGCTGTGGGGCAGTATCTTGGCATACAGTTCTTTCCTGATGTTTAAAATTTAGCATGGCATGCTAGTATATCAGTCATAAAGCCACTATTCCATAATGCAACAGGTAGAAATAAGGACAAAAGCGCCAACATTATAAGCAGAAAAACTAACACAGCAAACCCCATGCCAGAATGCACCCTTGGGCTGGATCTAGACACATCAAAGAAGTGATTCAGTTATACACGTCAACTTCATACAGAGAAATCCTGTTGGCTAAAAACGGGACTCCACAGCATCATCTGGTGTGACAGTGTTAAAACACATTATCTTTACAAATGTAGCTGAGTCCTCGCTTACATAGGAGGTTAATTATTTTAACTAAATCGCCAGATTGGACCAAACTATCCAACGATGGCTCAGTGAATTTCCTTCTGGATCAGTGTAAATGTCACGATGAAGTGCATAATGGCAAGTGTCCTCAATCACCTGTACTCCACAGATAAAACGACATTAGTAAAAAGTGAAGATCTGATCACGTCCCTTCGGTGATTGAGTTGACGTGGCTTGGAATCTCAATGCGTGAACTGTCTTACCGAGGACAAAAGATGTTAAATCATGGAAGCAGCTTTCAAGAATGTGTTCTGTTTGATGAAACAGATGTGAAGAAATTTAGAAGAGTATTTTTTTCCCACAGTCTTGAGAACTTCCTTTAATCGAGCTTTGATAAATGTGCGTGCATGTACCTGCATGGTCCAAACAGTTGGCATTTCCAGTTTGCATTGAGATGTCCAATTAGCTCAGGATGTGAATGTGATTTGTTCTCACAAACGCTTTCCTAATGAACATAATTGTACCGCTATCATCCAGCTGCAATGCACAAATGCCAGCGTGAGAATACAGAACTCAGATCTGCACCCACAAGATGCCAGTGTGGCAGGAAGAGCTTCGAGTACAGCACTTGTGGCTGGTGCCAATTGGGACTGGTAGGCAGGGGGAATCAACAATATGTGGAGCCAGAGCCAATGGAAGAGTCAGCCCCTCACTGGCTGAGAGCTGACTGAGGTTGGTTCACCCTAATAGACCAGCCTCCACTGAAGTATGGAGCTTATACACCATCTAAACCCAACCAGACCATTCACTGGAGATCCCTTGGATGAGGTCAAGGTATTCCTACTTGGCCTCTGCTAGTGGGTGAACCCCACCAATGAGGAGATCTTGGTGGGCAGAAACTACTGCCTGTGCAATATCCAACAATGGTAGTCACATACCCTCCAACATTTCAATGATGAAAATTGGGGTGTCCCATTCAACAACAACAACAACAATTTTTATTATTCATTCCCCACCCATTTGACTAGGTTGCCCCAGCCACTCTGGGCAGCTTCCAACATATATAAAAACATAATGAAACATTAATAACTTCACTATACAGGGCTATCTTCAGATGTCTTCTAAAGGTTGTATAGTGACTGGTCTCCTTGGCTCAGGGGTTGCATAACTCCATACCCTCCAACATTTCTCTGATGAAAACAGGATCAGCCTAAGGAAAAGTGGGACATTCCAGGATCAAATCAGAAAGCGGGACTGTCCCTGGAAAATAAGGACACTTGGGGGGGTCTGTAGTCATAATAACCCCCCCAAAAAAATGAATGAAAAGGAGGTGGAGCTGGGCTGGCATAGGATCTGCTGGATCCTGACCGAGCCCTGCTTCCACCATGTGATGGTAAGAGGCCTAGTCTTGGCCTCTGGCAGCTAATGTAGCAAAGAGGCATTCCTGCCTCTCTTTCCCTGGAGCTTCCACTCTGACTGGTTTGTGCTACCCCACCTCATTAATCCCCACCACTGCCAGCACTGGGTTTGGATTAGACATCAGAAAAGGTTTAGGCAACTTTGTGAAGGATAAGGCTATCGATGGCTGCTAGCCATGGTGGTTATGTTCTGCCTCCATTGCCAGCGGCTCTATGTCTTGGAATGCTGGTTACTGGGAATTGCAAGTGCAGTTGCACTCAATTCCTGCTTGCAGGCTTCCAAAGACATCTGGTGCTGCTCTGTAGGAACAGGAAGCCAGATGAGATGAGCCTTTTGTAGGGCTTTGATGTTATTCTCTTTATCTCGCCGTGGACTTTTCAAAGGGGACGTCAACTGTTGATCTCCATATCTTGGGCCCATATGAGAATTGTTGGAGGAATTGCACTGAAGCTTTAAGCTTAGTGCAGATGAGATGGCAGGCCCAGTTTCTTCTCTCTGACAAAGCTACACCCCCCACAAGCTTTTAAATAACACGGCTGTCAAATATCCATTTGTGGCAAATTGGGTACTGTGCAATGACAATCGTCTTCGTTTTGCTATAATTGCCATTCGTACATCAATCCTAAATTCCACAAAAACTCAGTCAGATTAAAGGAAGACCAACTAATTCTCTGCAATAAATTTATTTGTGGGTGAATGCCAGTACAGTGGTACCTTGGAAGTTGAATGGAATCCTTTCCTGAAGTCCGTTTGACTTCCAAATCGTTTGGAAACCAAGCTGCGGCTTCCAACTTGCTGCAGGAAGCTCCTGCAGCCAATCAGAAGCCGTGGAAGTCATGTCAGATGTTCAGGTTCCAAAGAACGTTCACAAACCAGAACACTCACTTCTGGGTTTGCAGCGTTCGGGAAGCAAAATGTTCGATTCGCAAGGTGTTTGGGATCCAAGGTATTAGAAAATCATCAGGGTTGGGTTTTTAAAATATATATATATATATTTGTGATGATGACAAGCAGGGGCGCTAGATAGTGAGGGTTCTTGGTTTCCCTCTGCCCCATAAATTTTCAAGGAGGGGATTGGGGGCCCTCAATATCCTGCAGTGATGTGTTCATACATGTCACATGATGTGCTCACGTCACTCGTACACTGCATGACATGCCTGTGCCACACACGCAAGCCGCGTGGCATGGGTGTGGCACATCAGCATGTTGTGTGGCGTGCACGTGTGCCGTGAGCACATTGCATGGTGCCGGCCCTCTCAGTCACCTGATGACAAGTAACACAATCCAATGCAAGCTTACTCATAACTGAGTTCTGCTGTTATTCCCACACTTAGTATCACACACTTACGAGAGAGAAAGCCCTATTGAACATAGCTGAACTTACACCTGTTATATGTATAGGATTGTATGGTACATGCAGGTCACATTAAGTGCTAAGAGGCCACAGTTGACAGGCTTCAGGGAATCAGATCCCTCTCCCAGTGGCAGCCCAGTATCAGAGAAATGATAAAAGTTCTTAAGAAGCAATTTATTCAATAATTTACAGAGAACAACGAATGAAAGCAGCCTTCCTTAATAATGGCATTGCTCCAAGTCAATTCTCACCCCACTACATCTCCCCTATTCGATGTCACTTCTGCGTCAGCTAATCTGAGTTTTCTGCCTCTGAGTTCTCTGTTCGCCTACCCTCAATGCCCGTCTGGTCCTGGGAGAAGGGGGGTCAGGAATCTTTTCCATGGACTCTGAGTCCGTCAGCTGTCTCTCCCCTGGTGCTTATTCTTTGTCCTGCTGTTCCTCTTCCAATATTTCCCAACTTCTGCCCTCTGCAGCCTGTGAACTATGCCCTCCTGCAAACCACTGTTCTAAACCTATACTGTCCTCCAGTTCTCAGGAAGGTTCATTCCTCCTCAGTCCAGCCCCTGACAACAGTCTTATTAAAATTACTTCTTCAGCTCATTTTTTTTTTTAAAAAAGGTTGTCAGCCTTATTCCAGTGAACAGATGCAAGGAGGATTATGGTTTCACACACCATCCATTTCATTGTTGATGTTTCCCTGAACCTGCCTAACCCATTCTGAAACAGATGCTGCTTTCTCAATCAATGATTGCATCCTGGCACATCATTCAGTGCTAAAGTGACTGTGGTGTTGTTGTTGAAAAACACAGCTGACACACCACATAGGATAATGGACATAGCAACAAAATGGTCGAATCCCTCCAAGTGTGGGAGAAAGGTTTTATAGTCATACCTTGGGTTACAGACGCTTCAGGTTGCGTTTTTTCTGGTTAAAGGTAAAGGGACCCCATTAGGTCCAGTCGTGACCGACTCTGGGGTTACGGCGCTCATCTCACTTTATTGGCCGAGGGAGCCAGTGTACAGCTTCCAGTCATGTGGCCAGCATGACTAAGCTGCTTCTGGCGAACCAGAGCAGCGCACGGAAACACCGTTTACCTTCCCACTGGAGCGGTACCTATTTATCTACTTGCACTTTGAGGTGCTTTGAGCTGCTAGGTTGGCAGGAGCAGGGACCGAGCAACGGGAGCTCACCCCTTCGTGGGGATTTGAACCGCTGACCTTCTGATCGGCAAGTCCTAGGCTCTGTGGTTTAACCCAGAACGGGTTGCTTCCGGGTTTCGGTGGTCACACATGCGTAGAAGCGCTGATTCGCAACCCGCACGTGCGCAGATGCCCCACTGCGGGTTGTGAACGCTGCGGGTTGCAAACACTGCGGGTTGCGAATGTGCATCCTGCATGGATCACGTTCGCAACCCAAGCGTCCACTGTATATCACTTTGTCTAAATGCAAGCATACCCCAAAGCTGTGAAATGGTTGGGGCAAAGTTCAGTGCTTTTCCTCTGTTCTGTCTTGATACTTCTCCAAGAGAGATTGCCCTTCCAATGCCTTCGCCAACTCCATGCTACTAGCACTAATAAAAAAATACTGTCCAGCCTTGCAAACTGGTATCCCAATACTACAATGCAACCAAGCACACACTGCAGCCTACTCTATTGGTTACAATATAATACTTCTTTCAAACCTAATTTCAGAGAAGGCTTTTATAGGCTCTGAAGGCACCTGCCTTTGTGAAAGATGTGATCAACATTACCACCCTCTCACAATTAACAGATTGGTTGCCCTCTCCAGCTAAAGCAGTTATTCCACTATTTATAAATAGCAATATCTGAATAAGACTCTCGGAAAGGACAAAAGTTGATGCACTTTTAAATAATCAGGCTTTCACTTACTGTATGCCTTAAATGACAAGGTCATCTGAGATTAGGTCAGTAAAGAATAGCAGTCTATTTAAGGATGTAGCAACTTGGAATTAAGAGTACCCAAAATCACGAGGAAAAGCGGTAGAGGCTGAAATGCTACAGATAACATGAGAAACATTCCCTCCCTCCCCCACCACAAAAAAGTCAAGATATGGCTCATTATTTACTTTTAGGACCTTGTCTATGAAAGAACTGAATGCAAAAGAGAAATCTTTACTGTGGATATTTATGTCAGAGATAAACAATGAATACAGACAATCTGCCCTCCTCTCGCACAGAGAACATAAAGTATTATTTAGTATTGCTTCAATATTTAAGGGAAACACTGAACACACCATAATCCCCTTAGGATCTTTCAGTGTTCAGCCGCTCCCTCTTTATAGCTAGATAAAGGCATTTGCAGCTGTTTTTCCTGCAGAACAAAAAATGACCTTCCTAATCAAAGGGAAGAGGTCCCATAGGACATGGGCACTTCTCTTTCATTTAGCGCCACAGTTCGAATATATTTGACTCATAGTTACTTGCTTAGCCTATCATCATAATTCTTTAAAAAATTAACATGAGGGCTATTCATAGGTGTACAATGCAGCATATTACAGCTTTTTTTAAAAGTTATATTGTTATGTTTTTAAAGAGAGAGCCCTTGGGCTAAATTAAAAGGATAACTGGATTCATCCCAGTACTGTCAGGAAACAATTGCGGTAAGAGGTGGTAAATAGGCACTTGGCTAGCCTTACAGTAGCAGCCACTCAGTTTCAACTAGACCAATTTTCCTTGGGAAATGTTTGGAAACCTCTCGTGATCATTGATCAGCAGGGGCAGCAGCAGCAGGGGGCTAGCTTTCCCAATACAAGTTTCAAATGCATTGCATACTTGTACCATTCCATAATTTTAGTAGAAATAGTTCATTTTAAGTCAGATCCAGATGTCCTGGTATCTTCAACCAGGGTAGCATTAGCTGATGGCAAATACACACTGTGGTCTGTGGTGCCCATCAGATTTGGGCCTGACCCATTGCAGGAAGCTCCCCATTGCAGAAGAAGTTCTCAGAGAGGGAAGTGTCCCTAGGAATGGTGACATGATGGAGTGGATAGGACCAGAAAACATGCCCTCCCCTTCACCTCACAGGTTTTAGAAAAAATGTGAGTAAACTGAATGCTTACAAATTTTAAAATCTTTAGCCAGCTTATGAATGAAAACGATGCCAGAGCTTATTAAGAAATAAGTGATCATCATCCTGTGCGCTTTTCCCTTCACAATGTACTCTGTAAAAGTGTCTGAAAAGGTCCTGTCACGGGTCAATGCCAACCAGGCAGCCCCCAATGGTAGCGCCACCAATAAGTCCTTGCCAGCTGATCATAGGGTCTAGGATGGTTGAGACTTACAACCAATCCAGGATTGGCACTGCACGCCAGCTTTCTCTTCTTAATCTAATGTCACATGAGCACTGCACATTGAAAGCGCTCTTACACTACTCTAACTGTAATGACCTGCCCCAAAGAATCCTGGTAACTCTAGTTTGTAAGGGCCTCCTAAGAAGTCTCAGTGCAACACCCTTAATGAACTACAGTGCCCAAGATTCTTTGGGGAGAAGCCACAGCTGTTAAACTGGTACAGTGGTACCTTGGGTTAAGTACTTAATTCGTTCCGGAGATCTGTTCTTAACCTGAAACTGTTCTTAACCTGAAGCACCACTTTAGCTAATGGGGCCTCCTGCTGCTGCTGCGCCACCGGAGCACAAATTCTGTTCTTAACCCGAGGTACTATTTCTGGGTTAGCGGAGTCTGTAACCTGAAGCGTATGTAACCTGAAGTGTATGTAACTGTATAGAAGTGCTTTCAATGTATGATACAGAGGTGACCTAAGTGTTGCCCTTGCAGAAACACAGTAGGAAGGAGGACAAGAACCAGACTAGAATTCCTGGGTGCTGGGTGCCATTGGCTCTGGCTCTACTTACTGCTGGTCTCCTTGCATTCCACGCTTACCAGCCCCTATGGGCACTAGTCACCATGGGTCCTGTTCAGTGTGACTATGCATCGAGAAAAATTCATGCTCTCTATATGCCAAGCTGCACCAGCACAACTTTGGTTCTTGCAGTTCTCAAATGGTGCTAGCCACCTGCCACCTGCGCCTCTTTGCCCACTTCGGTTTTGCATTAAAGACCAGCTGCTGAGCTGTAATAATGAAGTGCTCTTGCAAATGCATTGTGACAAAGCAGAAATGCACCTCTGTCTAGCAAAATGCAGTTACTAAGCCATATTGTGCAACATCGTGGCTTTTTATGTATGACCCCCCGCCCCATCCATAAGGTGAACAGTGGAGGATGTGATAAGGGTGCATGCTTCTCTTGCCCCTTCTTTAGGTATGTTGAAGATGAACTATTATTATTATTATTATTATTATTATTATTATTATTATTAATAATAATAATAATACCCCACCCACTCTGGGTGGCTCCCAACAAAATATTAAAAACACGTTAAAACATCAAACATTAAAAACTTCCCTAAACAGGGCTGCCTTCAGATGTCTTCTAAAAGTCAGTTGGGAGGGCGTTCCACAGGGCGGGTGCCACTACCAAGAAGGCCCTCTGCCTGGTTCCCTGCAACCTCACTTGTTACAGTGAGAGAACTGCCAGAAGGCCCTCAGAGCTGGACCTCAGTGTCCGGGCTGAACGGCGGGGGTGGAGAATCATATGAAATGAATCACGTTTCAGAAGTATTTTCCCTACTGCTGTTGCTCATTAATATTCTTATAAAGTTTTTGTGAGAGAAGGGCTTTCCATTGTTGTTCTTCTTTCCTTTCATTTTAACAAGACAGAATAAGTGATACATTGACTTTGGCTTCTGCGAGAGGTGGGAGGAGGAAGGATGTATGGAAAAGTAATGGTGTGGACAGCCTCACTCCATTACTTTCCATGTGGTTTATTCTGTTGTATCCATTATATCACCCTCGCTTCCAAAAAGATCTACGAACTCTTTTTCTCATCCTTCGCTCTTGATGGGGAATGTTATAAACTGCATTTCAGTGCTCCAAACTGAATAGGAGGTGTTCAGCTTGTCAGCATTCATGTTGATTTTGAAACATGGCCGCAAATACAAACCCTAACGCAAACGATAGTTTCAAAGCACTAATTCTATTTCCTCCTTGTGCCGTACAACATGAGGAATGTATAATGGCTTGTAGAAAACATGGTATGCAACGTTCTGTGGAGCATTCTAGAAAGAAAAAAAAGATCTTTAACAAGGTTATAATTACTGTCTCTGCAAGTGTGACATGCATATAATTTTTTTCTTGCCCAGGCGGGAACATTGTGTGGGATTGTGACAATGGTGAAACCAAGATGGAGACTGGAGTTGGGTCAAATGAGGCCAAATCTTTATTGAGTACAGTGGAAAGCAGAGCTGGCATGGCAGTAGGGCAAGGGTTCATGGTTCCCTGAGAGAAAGGTGAAAAGAAATCCCAAACCAGTAGCCAATTTAGATTGGGAGGGGAAAAAATCTTTTCTGGCCCTGTCAACCAATGACAGGCTCTAACGTCTTGTGGGGAGCTCACATGAGTGAATGGCCCTGAGTCCTTGTGGTTGAGGCCAATTAAGGCCTCAGCCTCTTCTACATCTTGTGATATCCCGTGGGATGGTAACACCCCACAAGGTGCCACAGGAACTCATCAGTGGAGATGCAACTCCGCCTCTCCCTCTGAAATCCAGGACCTGCACAACTAAGCAAAGTTGCCACCCATGCAGGTCATGCCCTGATCCAGGCTTCTAAAACTTTAGAGAGTTTGATCTGGAACACAAATAAGGGGGAGGCGAGAGAAAGAATGTTTCAAGATTGGGCATATTTTTATCAGTTCTGAACCAGATTACCACCTGATGTTACAGTGGCATCTTGGTTCTCAAATGCCTTGGTACTCAAACGCCTTGGTTCCCAAACACCAAAAACCCAGAAGTAAGTGTTCCGGTTTTTGAACATTTCTCAGAAGACGAATGTCCACTGTGACTGTTGTTTCCAGAGCACCTGCACCAATCAGAAGTTGCGTCTTGGTTTTCAAACATTTTGGAAGTCAAACAGACTTGATATTTATTTTCTGTTCTTGTGGCTTTTTCGGTTAATTTGTTTTTGTGACAGTGTGGAACCCAGTTCAGCTACTAATTGAGTGAGTGAGTGCGTGAGTGAGTGAGAAAATGGATAAACAATGACTATCATCAGTGCAGGTAAGAAAAAAAATCTAATTTTAATTTTTATCATCTACGAATACTGTCTTATTTATTTTATAGTACAGTACATTGATTATTGCTTTCATTTTATGCATCAATGATCTCGTTAGATGGTAAAATTCATGTTAAATTGCTCCTTTAGGGGTTTTTTTAAAAGTCTGGAACGGGTTAATCTGTTTTGCATTACTTTCTATGGGAAAGCGCGCCTTGGTTTTGGAATGCTTTGGTTTTGGAATGGACTTCCAGAAAGATTAGGTTTGAGAACCAAGGTAGTACCATTGTATGTAAGTCTTCATTTTAGCCATTTTCTAGGCTTCCTCAGAATGCAGAAATAGTCGTCAGTCATTGACTTCTCTATACACACACACACACACACACACACACACAGAATGTTGTCATCAATTGCATAGTTCTTGGGTGTGTGCTTTTTTAAAGAAGAAATGCTACCGAAAGTTTGCCCAGTTTCCTTTCGCACCAGGCATCAGTGACTGACACAGTTAATCATGATAAACTAACCCCTCTTGAATATCCTTTTCCAACTTTGCCTGCCTTTGAGGTTTACATCGTTGAGAGGAGCACATACACTCTCAGCAAATGGGGCAGCCACCTTGATGCAATGCTAAATATTTATAGATGTACTGGTATAATATATCATACAGCTTCTTATCCAGCTGTGACCCTGCAATTTGGCTTTTTAAAAGCTTGGTGGGTTGTTGTTTCAAATGCAGTGTTCTAGGAGTAAAAAAATGAGGTGTTTTATTTTTAAACCCCTCAAGATTTAGAACTTTTCTCCTAACACATCAAGGGCTTCCAAAACTTTCCCCAAAATAAATAAATCTCATTGTACCCTTTTCACTAATTGGGAACCAGTGATTTAGAACATTTGGTATTTCCTAACAATTGTAACAACAGCAACAAAAATCCCATGCACTACATGTGTTTAAGAACCATATCTGAAGAAGTGTGCATGCACACAAAAGCTTATACCCAGAACACACTTAGTTGGTCTCTAAGAACCATACAGTTATGAATCAAATGCATAATCTCTAATAAGGCCTTTTTTTCATAGGACATTTCAACTCTTCGATGCTCTGATGAGAAACATTTCTCCTGTGTGACATTAAATGAGAGAGGGAAATAATCTCAAAATGCTAATGGTTTACCATATATTAAAATATCTCTAAATCCCTCAAGAGTTAAAGGGCACTGAATGGGGGTTGGAAAAACTTATTTTAAGAAGAAATTAATAGAAGTGCATAATTTTGAATTCTCTTAAGTCTTGGGTCTACTCCAATTAGTTTTATTTCAGGTTTGAAGAAGGTTAATATTGGACTCTGAGTAGTAAAGCAATTTCCACACACACACACACACACACACACACACACATTTCTTCAATCTTTCACACACACACCCCCATCCCTGATGAAACAGTTAATAGGGCCTTCATTTGCTCTTTTCATTTTTTGGAAAACCTAACCTATATTTTTGAATGCGAGGATGGTTTCAAAGTCTGATGTTCTCAATAATGTGCTCTTGTCAATGTAGAACTACAGTCTCCGGCCCCAACTAAAAATGTTCAGGGCATAACACCTGTTGTGGGTGTGGAACCTTAGAAGTTTTGCTCAGCATCCTAGTATGTAAATAAATCACCCTTTACAAATACAACATTGTGATAAGTTTAAAGAACCACTTGTCCAATGCGTATGGTCACAATGTTTCACATATGGAGCTAAACGGGGATTTTCTTTTATTTTAAGAGTTTTTTCTTTAAGAAACAAACCTGACCTTTAAAAGAAAAAAAAGATGGTTGCCAAATGAGGCACCAATCAAGTTCTTTTCAGGAAAAAACAAGCTCCTGATCCACTGTCAATGAATGTCACATGCCTGATTTCCTGATTAACTTATTTTTGTGGACAGAATTCATAGCTCATTATTTTCAAAATTGTAGATTCATTAAGGTGAAGACCAAGGATGTCTCTACTCTGGAGTTTACAGCTGTTTGTGTTCCCATTTAATTTATGTAGTCTACATACCATTATCCTCAAGCAATATGAGTCTTGATGTTTTCCCCTGTAAATTAAGGTTTACCCAATAAGGGGATAATCTGATAAATAGGGGGGAAATAAGTCTCCAAACCACTCTGCTCAGGGTTTCTGCTCCTCAGAATGCTCTCTCCTCTGAGAATGTTTCAGACTTGAGCACTTTTCTTCCCATACATCATAGCAGAAACTTGGCATAGCTTAAAATTCTCAGCTTTGCCCCAACTCTTCTCCCTAGTCCTTAGTTTCCTAGAACATTTAATAATTCTTCTTCGTTGTACAACTCTTTTTTTCCATATGGCAGAAAGTAGGAAACTATTGAGTGTGCAAACATATTTTTCAAATGCAAAACAACTTGACAACTTTTGGCATCCGGCGTGTATTTTAAAACTTCCACAGAGATATATTCTATTATGTCAGGGTTATGCTGTTTCTGCTTAGACAGCTGGTAATTCCAAAAGAATGAGCCGCAAATAAAAAAAGTATACAGCTGATATTAATGCTGCTGAACATAAGCACTTCAAAACATGGATGCCAAAATGCAGGCTCACGAGCCGATATATAGGTCCCTCAGTAAATAGCCCCATTTGTTAGGTATTCCAACAGCCCTAGTGAATCAACTCAAGTCTACATTAAGAGGGACTGTCATGATTTAGGCCTAATTAAAACATGACTAATAGTCTAATCTTTAAAATGCTTGCACCAGCAAATCTAGGTTTTGTATGGTTTGGTTCACAATGTCTCTATAAGAGTCCTAGCATTGAAGGAGGAGGACTTATGGGGTACTAATATAAGAACCGGTACTAATATAAGGGGAAATGTTCTTGCACACATTTTCAAGCTCCTCCAACACCACCTCATTTCAGCAGAGGAGCTCAGGGAGCAAAAAGCTCCTTTCCCCAAAACTGCATTGAAGAAACATAATCAAATACAGAGGCTGAATAGACAAAGGCACATTATGGAGTGTTCTCAGAAGAGGAATTACACACCTCTATGAAACCCCCTTTTCACCCGTTTTTTGGGGGGAGGGGGACATTCAGGTCCGCCATACCCAGTGCTATTTTCTAGAAAAAGAGGTGCTGGAATTCACCATGAACACCTCCCTTGTGGCGCCCACCTGAGAGGTGTCGGAACTGAGTTCCAGTGAGTTTCAGCTGAAGAAAAAAGCCCTGGCCGTACCTAACTATGAAACTGTCCCACTAGTTCAGGCTTCCTCAACCTTGGCCCTCCAGATGTTTTTGGCCTACAACTCCCATGATCCCTAGCTATCAGGACCAGTGCTCAGGGATGATGGGAATTGTAGTCTCAAAACATCTGGAGGACTGAGCTTGAGGAAGCCTGCACTAGTTTATCGAGAAGAAACGCTGCCCCTTCCTCATCCAGCAGATGTCTGGAATAATTTGCTTTTTTGCCATATCCCAAAGTACTTTCTCCTTGATTAACCATAGTATGGCTCTTGTGGGTCTGGCTATGTAACATATGGAGCACATGAATTCTAACAGGAGTCTGCATTACCTCCTGTACTGAAGCGGGAAGTCTCACTTCGAGAAGACTGAAGTTCTGCCAACACTAACAATTACATTATAACCTTTTGGTGAAAGAAGAATAGCTGGGGAGAGGAAGGTGCGCAGCTGCACACATTCCAATTCATTGACTAATTGTTTTCTCCAGCAAACAAAGGAAGATTAATTATAACACCAAAGGTTAAGTATCCATTCAGGCTGCCTGCACCAGCAGTTTTTCATG
The DNA here is from genome assembly GCF_965153285.1 of Podarcis tiliguerta. Lineage (NCBI taxonomy): Eukaryota > Metazoa > Chordata > Lepidosauria > Squamata > Lacertidae > Podarcis > Podarcis tiliguerta. Next base: position 20,598,742 of record NC_139545.1, on the reverse strand, counting down.
TGTTCTGTTCACACAGTTCCCTTTCCCTGCCTTCTGTTAAGGTGAGGGCAGCGCTGGCCACATGAGATTGGAGCACATGAGGACAGGGGACGGGACCATGGTTGCTTGGCAACATCAGGCTGTTTCATTAATGAAGCCAATGAAATAGCCCCCAAGGAGAGCTTGCCCGCCTACTCTTGGCAACTTCAGCCAAAACATGGCAACTAGGGATGCTGGATAATTCCAACAGAAACTGGAGTGGAAATTGTCAGTTGTTATTCATCCCACTCCAGAACAGAAATCAGCCCAAGAAACATGATCCATATTTGCTGTTATTGTTGCTTTTAACTTGCAAATGATAAGTTATTGATTATAATCCCTCCCATTTGCATCGTGTTTCCTTTGCTTTGAAAGGAATGGTGTGGGATAACATAAAGACAACGTAATTAAATATGCAAATGACACAAGTTATGTAATTTCATCACAGAGGACAGGGAGCTGGAGAATGCAGTTTTTGGTGGAAGATGAACTGCAGCAAAACGGAAACAGTGCAGTATGAGACACAAACAGGGCAGAATGAAAAATGATACCTTCTTATATCCCTAATGGCAACACGCCTTCTATATCAGATTATGACAGTGTGAAACTAGCTTGATAAGGCCAAGTAGGGTTTTTATTTTGTCTTTTTGCTCCCTTAAATGAATTGGCCAGGAAGGGAGAGTGGAAATGTTCTGAGATTGATACAGCCCCTGAGCTAGCTCATAATGGAAAGTATTACATTGGCACGCTCTAATTTCTAGTTTTCAGCCTTGGTTAATACTTTGTCCTATGCTTTGGACTATGGTTCCATTGTCCTTCACCACTGTCCATACTTGCTAGGATGTTGAGAATTTAATTCCAAAACATCAGGAGTGTAACAGGTTGGGGAAGCCAGGGATAAGCACTTGAGTAAGTGACAAGATCAGTCATAGCAAATGATCAGTTGTTCCATAAAGCTGTGGCCTTATTATACCCAAGCTATAATATATATATATATATATATATATATATATATATATATATATATAATATTTGCTTTCGTAGATTTTCACGGGTACAGGAATGCAGGTTTTGGTGTCCTCGGGTGTCTTCCCGTGTAAAAGTTGGGGTGTCTAGGCGACGTTTCGACGAGGTCTCACTCGTCATCTTCAGGCTGGTGCTTTCGGCTTCTTGTTACTGGAACAGAGCAGGATCTCAGTGTTTGAGTTCCTATAAATACTGTTGAGGAGGTGTGGTGTATAGCCTCCAATGTTCTGGGCAGAGAGGAGGTTCCCAGGCTAGTGTGCCTTTTCTTCTTTTGTTCCTTAATTACTTGAGGGATATCTTGAGTGATTTCTTGAGTGATTTCCTGAATCCCACTTAGGTGGGTCATTAGGTGTGGATTAGTTGCTAAAGCCTTCGTGTCTTGAACTCTTGAACTTTGTGAAGAGTTTTTCTGAGAAGATGGCTGTACTGCTCGCCCCTATACACGAAGCCAAGCCAGAGCACAGCCAAGTGCAGTACAGCCATCTTCTCAGAAAAACTCTTCACAAAGTTCAAGAGTTCAAGACACGAAGGCTTTAGCAACTAATCCACACCTAATGACCCACCTAAGTGGGATTCAGGAAATCACTCAAGAAATCACTCAAGATATCCCTCAAGTAATTAAGGAACAAAAGAAGAAAAGGCACACTAGCCTGGGAACCTCCTCTCTGCCCAGAACATTGGAGGCTATACACCACACCTCCTCAACAGTATTTATAGGAACTCAAACACTGAGATCCTGCTCTGTTCCAGTAACAAGAAGCCGAAAGCACCAGCCTGAAGATGACGAGTGAGACCTCGTCGAAACGTCGCCTAGACACCCCAACTTTTACACGGGAAGACACCCGAGGACACCAAAACCTGCATATATATAATATTATATATAGTGGGACGCAGGTGACGCTGTGGGTTAAACCACAGAGCCTAGGACTTGCCGATCAGAAGGTCGGCGGTTCGAATCCCTGCGACCGGGTGAGCTCCCGTTGCTCGGTCCTTGCTCCTGCCAACCTAGCAGTTTGGAAGCACGTCAAAGTGCAAGTAGATAAATAGGTACCGCTCCGGTGGGAAGATAAACGGCGTTTCCGTGTGCTGCTCTGGTTCACCAGAAGCGGCTTAGTCGTGCTGGCCACATGACACGGAAGCTGTACGCCGGCTCCCTCGGCCAATAAAGCGAGATGAGCACTGCAACCCCAGAGTCATCCACAACTGGACCTAATGGTCAGGGGTCCCTTTACCTTTATATATTATGTAACTTCATTAATGGGTAGAAGGTAGGGAGAGACCAAACATTCTATTTTCAGTTCATGTCCATTCCACACATGCTCTTTCACAAATGCATTCTGCTACATTCCTGCATGTGTGTGTTCTGTAAAAAATAATAATAATGCAAACATTTACATTTAAATACATGATTTCTACATTTTATCACAAAACATTGTTTAAATTTGAATTCTATCTTAATGTACACATTTCCAAGATGTATTTGTCCTAAATTACTTTTTTATACATATTTTGATACATTGAGTTGAGAACTATATTGCACAATTCAATAAGTGCAAAATCTGAAGGATAATTATGCTCTTGTCTACGTATTAACTTTTTAGTAGCTCTCATTTTTGGAATTTGAAAGTTGAAAAATTCAACTACACTGTACTCCTAACATTCTACCGTAGTTACATTTCAGCCATGCCAAAGTTGGAGGTTTCTAAGCACACATCTCTAGGCAAGGCTAGGAGGAGACATTATCACAGCTGAAGCAAACAAGCCAGCCAGTCAAAAGCACACAGGTGTAGCTTGTATGGAGGAGGTTTTGCCTGGAGACAGCTTCTCACCTGGAGAGTTTCATTTGGGGTGAAGCAACAAGGTGTCCACTCCCCACCCCTTTAAGGACTGGTCAGCAGATTGGTCAGGTGTTCGGATCCAGGGTGTGATCACTTATGTCATGTGGTCGGCTTTCATCTGAAACTCATTGACTGAAGCTTGCCCTGTGGATTGTTAGCTTGTTACGGATCTTGTTGCCTGTTCACTCCCTTCGAGGCCCAATTGCCGTGTGTTTTCATTTCTGGGGTGAGTAATCATTGAGTTAGTGGCATTTCCTTTTGTTTTTACGCTTTGGTCACCAAATATGCAAAAATAAAATAAATAAATCTTAAAAGCACTCTCATTTCCATATTGCCATCCTTTTCCAAATGGAATAAAGTATGTTGTGTAAGGTAGGGAGCTGTGTGTAGAAATTCCTTGTGGATCTTTGATGGAGTTGCTTGTTGTTGACAACCACAGAGGAGTTCGTCTCCCAAATGCCAGGGGATTCCGAGATTAAGAGGAACTCGTTTGCCTTGACGTTTTGTGATAGCAGAGCTATTTGTTAAGCCTTTCCATGGCCTAAAGCTTTTTCATGGAGTTGCTGCCATGAAAGCAATTTGTTGTTGATGCTAGTCCAAAAACTATAAACAAACCATGATCTTTAGACAAACATTTAAAGATATATCCTAAAATGCCACGATTTTTTTTTTTTTTTGCATCGCCAGAATGTATTCCCTCTGCAGCTACCACATGTGCATTATGCATTTATGTAAAATACACTCACCCTGAAGGAATCCTTTGAAATTTTCATCTTCATTCCAAAGGGGGAAATTATGGACTGGGTTCTACTTATGCAATCCAGAAATAGGCTTGCAAGTTACTGTATAATTTAATTCTTTAATTTGCATATAAAGTTAAATGTTGCTATCTTCCTTTGGTTGAAGTTTGATTGATGGCTATAAAATCATCCTTTAACTATTGTCTTTGATTAATTTTCTTTCTTTTTTTTTTTAGAGCTTGCAGTTCCATTTTTTCTTTTCTGTAATTGATTTTTGAATTCTTTGGCTGTGATTATTTCGGTTGGAGATACTTTTTTACACAGCGTTGCAAGACCACCTTGAAAGCTCATTATAATGTTTAGTTAGAAAGCAGCTCCTTCATTTAACCTACTGAATCCTCAATTATTTTGAACACCATGACATTTAAATTAGAGAATATACCTGTTTGCAATCACTAATCCATTTGCGTTGCCCATTAAGGCTGATACCTACCGCGTTATTTCACAGTCATTGCAGGAATTTTATCTGTGTTATTGGTTTCTGTTTTTTTGACTTATTTTTTTCTGTGGCAACAGCTAAATCTGGGATTCTAAATCATATGAGCCGCTACAAATTATTATTTAGAATGGAGAACACCAACTGCTGCATCAGCACAGCATATTGATCTGCACCATTACACACTAACCTCGGGTGTTGCTTTTGTGCAGTAGAATGGATTAATGCTTGCTAGGCCAGCAACAGACTTGGGTGGAGAGGAGAAATGAGAGAAACATCTGGTGCTCCTTCAGCCCAGGAATCCCCAGGAATACTTGGGCTCAGGAGACCACATGGTCCAGCAGCTCTACCAAGATTTCTTTGACCAAGTGAAAATAATGCAGTACCTCTGCAAGAAACCACAAGCTTATAGCACCCACTGTAGTTGGCAATAAACAGATAGCAATCTTTGGATTTATGACTTGGCCACCACTTTCCTGGATACAATAAATAAATTATCAGCTTGGATAAGTGCATATGGGGTGATGCCATTTTTCTCTGCTAGTCAACTTGACCTGATCTATGAAGCCATTTTCCTTGGCCACTATACCACAGGCTTTGTTGTAGACTTCCTGCATCTAGGAGCTGCTGCAACTGCTCTTAGCAACCATAGCTGGGCAGGCCATCACCGATTAGCTGGATGATGTGGCTTTGTTACTCATGAGCATGAGTTGCTGGGTTTTGTCTACTTTCATTCACAAAGTGAACAGGAGAAGGGCATAGAGCCCAGCTCAATACTTTTGTGAATTAAAATCACCCTAAATTAACAGGTCATACTAAGTTAGACAAGCAGTTCTGCTCCACCTGCTTGCCAAGGATGGGTTGGGCTATGTCTCAGATATCACTGGTTTTTTAAAAATCTGTAGGTGTAGCTATCTATCTATCATCTATCTATCTATCTATCTAGCCATCTAGCCATCTAGCCATCCATCCATCCATCTCTCTTATTGTTTCAGAGAGACAGACAGAAATTAGGGGTGGATGCAAAACTGGTCATGATTAGACTAGACTCGCTGAAATAAATGGGACATAGGATAAGTTAGTCATGATTAACCTTGCTCCCACTGAATTCAGTGGGCCTATTCCAAGCATGGACCAAGCCCTTAGAACTTAAAGCAATATCAGTGTTGTTATTGGTACAGTATGGTATGGTTGGGCCAGGATTTACAAGGCTTAGAGAATAGACTTCATTTCACGGCCATACCTGAACATGAGCAGAATACAGATGCAAAAGTTATTCAAGCTGTAGACTATATGGTTTTATCAATAATTTGACTTTACTTTGCTGCACACTCCAAAGGAAGGATGTTGCTTTAGCTACATTAATGCAAATCACTATACCACTGAGGTTTTCAAATACCCTTTACTTTACTGAATTAATAAGGTCTTAAAACTCCTTGACAAGTAAAATTCTGCATGCATTGAGGGGGGAAATGCCCTGTAAGAAATATGGAAAGTATAAGATGCCACATTACAATACTGTGATTCTAATTCTTTAATTGTACCTTGTTCCTACCCCCCCCCAAATCCAGTAAACCCTCTAACTTCTTGTACAGCGGTACTGCGGGTTAAGTACTTAATTCGTTCGGGAGGTCTGTTCTTAACCTGAAACTGTTCTTAACCTGAAGCACCACTTTAGCTAATGGGGCATCCTGCTGCGGCGGCGGCGCCAGAGCACGATTTCTGTTCTCATCCTGAAGCAAAGTTCTTAACCCGAGGTACTATTTCTGGGTTAGCAGAGTCTGTAACCTGAAGCGTATGTAACCCAAGGTACCACTGTATATTACTTGAACACAACTCCAATTCCTATATGTTTAAAGCAAGAGTGGGAACCTTTTTTCTCATGAGGGACACGTTTGCTTGAGACTATATTTCCATATAGGGACATGAGTGGTGCTGTGGGTTAAACCACAGAGCCTAGGACTTGCCGATCAGAAGGTCGGCGGATCGAATCCCTGCGACGGTGTGAGCTCCTGTTGCTTGGTCCCTGCTCCTGCCAACCTAGAAGTTCAAAAGCATGTCAAAGTGCAAGTAGATAAATAGGTACCGCTCTGGCAGGAAGGTAAACGGCATTTCCATGCGCTGCTCTGGTTTGCCAGAAGCGGCTTAGTCATGCTAGCCACATGACCTGGAAGCTGTACATAGGCTCCCTCGGCCAATAAAGCAAGATGAGTGCCGCAACCCCAGAGTCTTTCAGGACTGGACCTAATGGTCAGGGGTCCCTTTACCTTTACTATATGTCCATATGCCAGCAGTGTGTATGGTTGAAGCGAGTGGTAAGCAGTCACACTCTGTTATCACACAAGACTGCATAGCTGACAAACACAAGAACCCATGTTAGGCATGCCGACGAGTGGCTAAATCAGGTGTGAGGAAACATGGACTTTCAGAGGTTGCTGAACTGTAACTCTCACCATCCCTGGCCATTGGCCATTCTTCCTGGGACACATGGGAGCTGTACTTCAGCAACATCTGGAGGGCCAAACATTAAGCAAACACATAAAGGGGTGTCCCCAGAGATGTCTGTTCTAGCCCTTCCCCATCCTCATTTCCATCTCTCTCCACAACTCGCAGGGTGAACTTCTGAATTGGGTGGGCCTCCTGTACTTGTGGGGGCTCCCTGTGCCTTTTAGAACCTTGGAAAACCAGGACTCTAAAATGTGAAGTGTGCCTCCATATGGGCAGGGTCCCTGCATTAAGGTCCATAAATAGCAACACCCTAGTGGTCCCAGGCCCTAAGGAAGTCAGATTAGCCTCAACCAGAGCCAGGGCCTTTTCAACACTGGCTGGTGGAACGCTCTGTCTCATGAGACCAGGGCCCTGCAGGATCTGATTTCTTTCCGCCCTCCCTCTCTTTCTTTTTTCCTTTCTCCTTCTGTGTTGGAACTCCTATTTGGGGACTTCCCTGGCTATTTTCTGTCCCATGTAGGACCAGTCTGGATAGTTAGCCTTGGTGAAACTTGATGTTTTTACCCCCCCCCCCCCAAAGTTTTTGATTGAGTTTCCACTGAAATGAGGCTGCATTTTAATGTTTTACTGTTGTAGTTTAATCTTGTTTTTTAAGCTGTATTTCAATCCATTGTTTTTATATTTGGTGTTAGCTGCCCTGAGCCCGGTCTTGGCTGAGGAGGGCGGGGTATAAATAAATAAATTATTATTATTATAATCATCATCATCATCATCATCATCATCATCAGCCCTTCTCAAGACCAAGCACTTTCATTTCCTGGCCAAATGTTGGGAATAATAGTTACTTGTTGCTGTAGATACCTCAGGAGAATCTGTTGCCTGTGGCGAAGGAAAAGATACCTGTTCCATGTGCAAAAGCTAACTGGACAGGCTGTTGAAACACTGGTGTTGAAACAGCATCACCCACTGTACCTGAGAGCTGCTGAGTAGCTTAGGAGGTACAGGGCAGGCCCAGGTAGCATACACAGTCCTGTCTGTCAAAATCTGCCCACTTGGTTGGCATCCGTGTTGCGAGACAATGGAAGAGTGCACCTTTGGGGTTGAAGCAGCCACTTCCCTCTGCCCAGTGAGAAGCCTGGCCTTGCTTCCTGCCCAGCCTCCACAGCTTGTAGGAGGAAGGTCTACAGCCAGCAACATCCTTTCCACTGATCGTTATGAGAATCATTGCGCTCGGACCTAAGATGAAGTTGTGCGTCTGCCAGACCCAATCTAGTTTTAGGCAGCTTGCAGACGAACACATATCTTTTCACCAGACTGAGCTGGCTGGATGCTGCTGAGGTATGCCTCATAAAAAAGTGATGATAAATGAAAATGAAAACCCTAGGTGTCCTGCCAAGGCATACCATTAGCATTGCCAGGATTTCCTTTAAGTTATAGTCTCGTTTCTTTTTTCCTGTTTAGCACTCTGTGGAGGTGTGGTGTCCTTCGGGATTAAGATGAGCATCATCTCCAAGCATATTATCGCTATTCGATTTAGTACAGTGTGCTGGCGCTGGTTGGTAGTATTTCTTTTACACTCTGCTTGGCTTACTGATGCCGTGTGTTAAGGGAGAGAATGAAAGTGGGGAAAGAGAAAGGATAAGGAGCCGAGGTGGTAATCAATAATGAAATACAGCAACTGAAAGTCAGTGAGGATGTTTACCCAGGCTTTATAGAAGGAGCAGGCAAGAAAAGTTGGAAATTGATAATTAACTCTGACCAAAACATCAGCCCTTGAACAGAATCTTTGTTCTAACTGAACTTTTGGAAAACAGGAGAGCATAGCTAGTGGCTTCCACAGACAGCTATGCAGAAGTAATGTTTCTGTACTCTACAGGGAATTTTTTGATAGAACTCTGTTTAGGTCAACTCTGGTAATTCTAAAGCAAGATGTTAGTGTTTTCAGGGTCCTAAACCACTCAGAGCTTAGGGCAGCTGCTCCTAGCACAGACTGTACTCCCCTTCTCTGCCTTTCCAGGGACCAGAGAATCCCTGTTTATCATGCAGGGAAGTAGATTACCATTCCCCAACATTTCCTTTATCTTCTTTATCTTGTATCAAGAGCCAGCCTGCGCCTTCAACATCAACAGGTCAGCAATTTTGGGGGGGCAGTGGGCACATTTTGGAATTTTGCAAAAGTGCTGTGAGGGTGCCAGACACAACATCGCGGTTGTTGTGGGGCTGCGGCGTATCACCAAATGGCTGCCATGCAGTGTGCTGCGTAACACAAAACAGTGTGACAGAATGGCGGCCACATCAAAAGGAGCAGAAAAAGAGATGGGAGCACATAACAGTGTGGACAGGATCCACATCAGCTGCCCCACTAAAGGGGGGAAAGGCAACTACATCGCACACTGCCATGCTTGCTCACAAAGAGCAGGTCTTTGAACCCCTCCACAGTTCAGAAGAGATGGAAGGATGAACTTTTCCTGACATCTAATGAAATGTGCTCATTGCTCTTGTGCTCAGGACAGTGCGCTTGTACATCTGGTTAGCCAGCATGATGGGCCATTGGCCTGATTTATCAAGGGCTCCTCTTATGTTAACTAAGCAGGAATAGCAAACCGTCTCTACTTTATTGCGGATTTTTCAGGGAATATTTACTGAGAATGTTTGCAGGTGCCATAGGAGTTACAGTGGTACCTCGGGTTACATGCGCTTCAGGTTACAGACTCCGCTAACCCAGAAATAGTGCTTCAGGTTACGAACTTTGCTTCAGGATGAGAACAGAAATTGTGCTCTGGCAGCGCGGTGGCAGCAGGAGGCCCCATTACCTAAAGTGGTGCTTCAGGTTAAGAACAGTTTCGGGTTAAGTACGGACCTCCGGAATGAATTAAGTACTTAACCTGAGGTACCACTGTACCAGGAAGGCACACAAGCACCTGCAAACATGCCTTCACCTACAGTAGCAACCCCCTTGACCGGAGCTCAACAAGGTGGCAGGCTGAGCCTCCATCTCTTCAGCCGAGATCATGACATTGCTGGCAGTTGGGATGCCAAGTTCAGAATCTTTGTGGAATACTTAAACACTATATTTCCCCACCCCGAGGGTGCTGTTGACTGCATAAAGTACGTTTTGAGGCAAATAGCAGCCAGCTGTGGTGGGTATTTGAAGTGAAGCACCAAATCAGGTTGCTTTTCCATTAAAATAAAAGTGGCAGCATTAAGTAAACTCTTTTTAAGCAAATTGGCATTCCTTGGATTTTGGACCTAAGAAACGCAGTGATTATCAGGCCCATGAACCTTCTCCCCTTGTCACTGCAGGGGAGGCAATAGTGCAGTGCTAGAGCATTTGCTTTGCACCAGAAGGTTCCTGGCTCAATATCTCCGGCATCTCAATGTAGGGCTGGAAGTGTGTCCTGTTGAAAACCCTTGGGAGTCACTGCCAATGTCTAAGCTAGATGGACCAGTTGTCTGATTCAGAATAAAGCACCTTCCTCTGTTCGTTTCCTAGATCAGCTTGCCCATTTCTCTGTGGATATCCAAACTCCCTCACCACAATGGGCCTCTGTGACTGACACGATATTCATTACCAAAATGGAATAAGTTGGCCGTCAGTGCTTTCATTAATGGCAGAAAGTTTACTCTTGCATGAATAAACATGAGGTAGTGTAATTTGACTGATATCAAAAGAGCATCTCACCACCTCCCAAGCAGAATGGTATCATTCTCCCTTGCATACACTATGCCGGTTTCCTAGGTAACATGTGATCTCTTGCCTTCCTTAACAGTCGTGATGCCAACAAACATTACAGACAGTAATAGGTGTTTGTTACAGCTGAAGATGTGAGTACTCTAATGATAGCATGATAAATCTTAATGTGAAAATGGGATGCCACATTAGTGACAGGCTAGCTGTAATTCCACTGCTCTCTGCTTTTTCTTCATAAGCAGGTTGATGGCACTCGATATTTGCTGGGTTCTTTGTGCTCCACACTACAACTCACAGCAAAGTTTTAAACATGAATTTCCTTGGGAGGAAAACTTTATTCCAAAGTTGAAACAACCCTGCTGGGCATTACCCCACCCCGTCCCCAAAATAAATCCCAATCTTGCCCTCATGATGGTGTGGTTAAAATACTCTGTTTTTTTAAGAGGAAGCTGTGTCTGTTTCATGATTTATTAACAGATATATTTGGAATATTATTTCTTATTCTTCTTTGGCGATCACTCGTAGCCAAGAAAGATTGTCTTCCATAAACATGGTTTTGATAATGAGTTCTTAAGTGACTGTGGAGGCCAATTCTGGATCCACACGTCCTTCCACAGTGGGGACATTGGTTTCCGGGCGGGAGTTGATCACAGTGTGGATATAGACCACCTTTCAGCAAAGTTCTTAAGGTGGTTGATACAGTGACATTCAACACCAGTAAAACAATCTAAAAAGTGAGCTGGGGAGGGAGAATGCTAGGCAGATGAACTGCCTTTCCATATGCCTTGCAGGGTTTCTGCTGTCACAATAGGAACTATGTGTGTAAGGGATCATTTCCCCTTTTTCTACCCTGTTCATTCATATATTTTTCATTTTAAAACACAAAAGGTAAAGGTAAAGGTACCCCTGCCTGTAGGGGCCAGTCTTGACAGACTCTAGGGTTGTGCACTCATCTCACTCTAGAGGCCGGGAGCCAGCGCTGTCCACAGACACTTCCGGGTCACGTGGCCAGCATGACATCGCTGCTCTGGTGAACCGGCACCAGAGCAGCACACGGAAATGCTGTTTACCTTCCCACTATAAAGCGGTACCTATTTATCTACTCGCACTTAAGGGTGCTTTCAAACTGCTAAGTGGGCAGGAGCTGGGACCGAACGACTGGAGCGCACCCCGCTGCGGGGATTCGAACCGCGGACCATGCGATCGGCATGTCCTAGGCGCTGAGGTTTTACCCACAGCGCCACCCACGTCCCCTAAATACCATCTCATATATTCCAATGGGTGGGAAATAAACCACACCAGCTCTTGGGCTGACTTAGTGATGCCACATTTGAACACACTAATTGGAGCTACATAGGAAGTGACAAGGTCAGTGTTCACCAAACTATAAACATCCACCTTCATTAGCTTTGGTTTGATCGATACGCATAAATTTGCCAACTTGCATATCTGGCCTCACTGTTAGTTCAGCTTTACTTTTTAAAAGTATGTGGGGAAACTATTATCTCAAGCCTAAATTTATGCATTTTATTTCATTCATTAGAAGCATGTAAATTTTTAATTTTCCATTAGCTAGCAATGAAAACCAACTTTTTAATCCCCTCATTCTTATGACTGCAAAGAAAAGAAGCCGACATTCTTATGCTTGGGTGGGAGACAGATTTGTGCCTCAATTACTTTAGATAGGATAGGGACTGAGGTCTGGTGGAAGGCGTCCTGGCCAGTGGTGGTTCACTTTGGTGCCTTGGAATTTGGCCTTGCCACCTCCTTCTGGGACATGGGTGGCGCTGTGGGTTAAAGCCTCAGTGCCTAGGACTTGCCGATCGAAAGGTCGGCGGTTCGAATCCCCGCGGCGGGGTGCGCTCCCGCTGTTCGGTCCCAGCGCCTGCCAACCTAGCAGTTCGAAAGCACCCCTGGGTGCAAGTAGATAAATAGGGACCGCTTACTAGCGGGAAGGTAAACGGCGTTTCCGTGTGCGGCTCTGGCTCGCCAGAGCAGCAATGTCACGCTGGCCACGTGACCCGGAAGTGTCTGCGGACAGCGCTGGCCCTTGGCCTCTTTGAGTGAGATGGGCGCACAACCCTAGAGTCTGTCAAGACTGGCCCGTACGGGCAGGGGTACCTTTACCTTACCTCCTTCTCAAACACAGCAGCGTAAACTGAAAGACACAGCTTGGCCCCATCTGTGTAAAACCACAGAGACTTTTTGCTGAACTGCAGGCTCCCTTCAAAATAAGCTTAGGCAATTTTAACATAATAATAATGATAATGTTTTAATTGATTTAAATCTAAAGACCATGACTTTTTACGGTTAAGATAGCGCAACCGATGGCTCCCAGGAGCCTAGACAGACTTCCAGTAGAATTAGTCTCCCTGTCAGAATATCCAAGTTACAGTATAACTATTTTGAAGGCAAAAACAGCTCCATATTTACAAATACTGCAGTATTTATTTAGCATGGCAACTCTGTGCTGAGCTTGATGTTAATTAAGGAAGCCAAGAATAAAAATTGTTTTGGCCTCAGATGTAAGGAGGTTTCCTTTTTTAGCCAAAACATTTTGAATCCTACTGTGGTGCCACAAAGCTTTTAGTTCTGTAAACCATCATGAAGCACAGTTTGCATCAAAGCTGCTATTCCGATTCAAGCGGCAATGTACTGATGATACCATCTAATGGGAAAACTGCACATTTGGGACCTTTCTTCCCTTTCCCTGCATTTGTGCATAAAAAAAACTTCATAATCGGACATCCTTTGTCAGGGGCTTTGTTGGTAGGAAAGGCAGAGTTCGGTCCACCATGTTTTGCTGCCTGAGGTAGAGCAGAAAATGATACTCTTACCTCTCAAGTCTCAAGGTTCAAAGGGCCCAAGAATCTATCAAGGTTCTTTGTTTCTACACCAGAGACAGAAATCCCACAAGTGTGTCTCTGTTAATACCAATATAATACCATAATAAATTAAATAACCAACAATTTGCTGAGGCAGCTAACTCACTCTGGCCAGGCCTAAGAAAGGCTCAGTTACAGGCCCTCTTTTAGTTAGGCCCTAAAACCAGAACAGGGAACCTGTGGCCCTCCTCACCTCCCATTCACCTCAACCTGCCTGGTTGATGGACAAGGCTGATGGGCATTGGAGTCCTACAGGCTCCCCAACCTTGGTCTAAAATAATTCTAAGCTCTTACAGACCCTCCAAGTGTCCCCATTTTCCAGGGACAGTTTTGGATTTACAGAAGCCATCCCTTTTTTAAAAAAATTGATCTCAGAATGTCCCGCTTTTCCTTAGGGCGTCCCTATTTTCATCAGAGGGTATGGTAGGATGTCCCTATTTTGATCAGAAAAAGGTTGGAGGGTATGATCAGTTATGCAACCCACGAGCCAAGAAGATAAGTAACTATACAACCTTCAGAAGACATCTGAAGGCAGCCCTGTACAGGGAAGTTTTTAATGCTTGATGTTTTATTATGCTTTTAGGAAGCCACTCAGAGTAGCTGGGGAAACCCAGTCAGAGGGGCAGGGAATAATAATAATAATAATAATAATAATAATAATAATAATAATAATAATAATAAAATACAACACCCCTCTTTTCATTGGAGAAATGTTGGAGGGTATGCACTTAACCCCTTTCCCCATTTGATATGCACCTTGAGGACTATATTTTAGAAACAATATATGGAGAAAAGGACAGTACTCCTATTGTTATAACAGTTGTATAGAAGTGAAGCAAAACCAGTGTGTGTGTTTTTGCCCTACCCCTGCATACAACAGATGCCCGGCCTTATTACTGGCGCTGCTTCTGCACTTTAAACAGAAGCTGGGCAGAGAAAATTACCAGGTGAAGCTGAAATATTTATGTCAGGTTGCTGCGAAAGATGCAGGAGCAGTGCAAAACAAATGTCCCTCTCTATGGCCAACTGTCTCTTCGACACAGCTGTTAATGTTCCCACAGTCTATTTTTCTGCCTGTGGTCTGTCTGTGTGGCCTGATAGCGTCATGCAAGCTGTCACGGTCTGACAGGAACTTGTCACGTGAAATGGAGAGCTCTCAGGTTGACCCAAACAGTGTCGATGTGGCACTCATCAGTGCCCACAACGCCATAGTGCTCTTGGCAGGGCCTGCATTTTGGTAAGGTGCCGAAAAACTAATACAAATAATGCTGAACCTTCACTCCTGAGGGACGGTGCCATCTTGAAAGCTTGCCTTTTGCAATGTTTCTTGGCGTCTCCCTACTAACTAGCTCCTTATCCTTCTTTTGGTGCCTAGTTATTTGTTTATTTATTATTTCAATCAACATTTTTGGGTGGGTGGGTGTCCCTTTCAATGCAGAGCAAAATCAGACCGGGGGCAACAGATTGAAACCAAATCCATATATAAAATTTTTATCCTGCCATCCCTCCCCAAGGAGCCTAGGGCAGCAAAATACAAGATAGATCATCTTGTTATTTACGATATAAAAATAAAATGTAAGTCACAGAGCCAGGCACTAATACCCTGTAAATGCCTGAACAAACAAGCAAAAGTGTTCAGCTGGCATACGAATCTGAGAAAAGAGACTCTGTTGTTATATTTTTGGTGCCCATTGAAGGCTTTCCTTTCACCAAATCTTCTAAGTGAAGATTTTTATCCCAGTCAGTATTTGACTGAAATCTGTTTCAGTATATGTAATTAATTATTTTACATATGCTTTTAGTGTATTGTGAAATCTCTCCCTCTTGGAAGTGATGCACAATTGGAATTAATTAGGTAATAATAATAATAATTCATTGCTGTGGGGGGTGGACAGGGAGCGAAATGCTTGTGAGGTTATTGCCTCAGATGCTGAAACAGGAGCGGCTCCATTTATAGTCTACCTAAGGCAGCAAAATGTGTTGGCTATTTCTTTATGCAGTGAGTGGTACTGGTCGTTGGTGGTGGGAAGGAAGGGCTTGGGGCTGCCATACATCCTCTATACACTGCGTTGTGTGAGTCAGCGTGGAGTCATCCTTAAAGGGTTAGACCAGGACCTCAGTGACCTGGGTTCAAATCCCCACTCAGCCACATAGCTCACCAGGGGTGGGCCAACCAAGTATCTTTCAGCCTGATCTATCTTACGGAGTTGTTGTGAAAATTAAATGTATGTTTGTGCATGGGGAATGGAACAGACCCACGGCTGTTGTTGTGACGCCTTGAAGGAAAGTTGGGATATAAAAGGAGTACATATTTGCGTCTCAATTCTTGTTGTTGTTTAGTCGTTTAGTCGTGTCCGACTCTTCATGACCCCATGGACCAGAGCACGCCAGGCACTCCTGTCTTCCACTGCCTCCCGCAGTTTGGTCAAACTCATGCTGGTAGCTTCGAGAACACTGTCCAACCATCTCGTCCTCTGTCGTCCCCCTCTCCTCATGCCCTCAATCTTTCCCAACATCAGGGTCTTTTCCAGGGAGTCTTCTCTTCTCATGAGGTGGCCATGAGGAGCCTCAGCCTCACGATCTGTCCTTCCAGTGAGCACTCAGGGCTGATTTCCTTAAGAATGGATAGGTTTGATCTTCTTGCAGTCCATGGGACTCTCAAGAGTCTCCTCCAGCACCATAATTCAACAGTCTCAAATCTTAATTGTGTTCATATGAGGCCTTAATTCAAAATTCATGCAGGGCTATATATGAGGATGCTCACTTGGTATGAGGGTATGGAGACAAGTTAAAAAGAAAGGCACTGCTGGGAAACTCTTAACAACTTTATTCAAACCAAGAAAAATGAGGTGTTTATTTTAGGCTTCCAATACTATTAAAAATCTGCACTTCGCAAGCTGCCTCTCTAAGTAAAAGACCGCTTAGCAACTGAGCATGATGAATCTATTTTGACAGGTGATTGCCCAGGCAAATAATACATCATCTTATTTCAGAAAGCAAGAAAGGAATCCTTCTGTTGGCATCCGCCTAGCCTTCCCCCAGTTTTAAAGCACTTCTATTTCCCCTGGGTATTGCTAGTTACTTATGAGAACCTTTTGTCCTCTGGCTTTCATTATTCATAAGGACCAGTCCCATAAAAGATTGAAGATACCTAGCAACAACCAAGATTAATTCATACCATTTCATGAAATTCATTTGAACAGGCAGTTGGGGCATGGAACCTTGAACACATGCTAATTATATGGAGGGCAGGAAAACTGTCCAAAAATATGCAAAATGCAGATGAAATTTTAAAAAGGTGTTTCATATTTCTAATATATATATATTTAATGGTCTAGTTTCATGCAGAACCAGAGGGGGTGGGAATCTTCTTTAACAATTAAAACATGGTCACTGAAAGGGATTGGGAGTTTCTACCCAGTATTTTTTCAATGATTCCAGTATTTTTTCAATGATTTATAGATTCGTGGTCCAACCCAGCAGTGATTTGATGCACCTATCTCCCATTGAAGTCAATGGAGCAAATAATACAGTTAAATAATAAACAAATCTTCAACATGTTCATAAAATAACCATTCTCAAGTCCTTTGTTTGGATTTGGGTTTTAAATTTATAATTAGTAATCAATATATTCCCACTAGAATCTTAGGCCTAGGCCAATACCAGTGTTTGCCTGCATGCTTTTTTTGAAAGAATTGTTTCTCAGATAGAAATGGCCTGATTTTAGACAGGGAAATGTTTTCTCAAATATCAATTAATTATTGGCAGTCCTCTCCAGAACTGAAATCAAAACTAGCAGTGTATGTTGGGAATACATTGCCTAAAGAGCAAGTCTTCTATCACGTGTTCCATCTTGTGTCCTGTGAAGCTATTCTATGAATTTTGTGGCACATGTGAATCAGGCAAAGGTTTAGACTTTTGTGCTGTAGCTCTGCAGGTGTTAACACTGATATCTCTCTCTCCATCCTTTGTCTTGGTGTCTCAAATAACACTTTTTCATTTGTAGCAAATTATCGCCAAATATATTTGCTTACTTCCACTAAGGATCATTTGGCAATCTAAGCACTTGGGTTACATAAAGTCAATTTAGCAATTAGTTACGGAATAGTGCAATATTGTAAATAATGCATCCATTGCTGTTCAACAATATTTAAAAAGGTTTGGGAACCACCGAACATCAAGAAGCACCAATGATAGGGGTTTCCCCCCTCTTGGTAATGTTTTAAATATGTTTATGTTTTTTATTATTTATTTTGTTATCATAAATCATTTTCAGGCGTTTTGTTTGCAAGTAGCATGCATTCAATAAACCTAGGGTTGCCATATTCAGAAAAGTGAAAATCCGGACACCAAAGTTCATGAGCTTTTTTTGGGGGGGGGGCAAAGTTGTTGAGCTTTTTGACATGATTTGCGAGGGCCGAATCCTGCATATGTCTGGGAAACCCCAGACACATGTGGCAGCCCCATATAAACCTAACTTGACCAACAAGCTGTGGGAGCTATAATTTGTGTGCAAATAACACATTTTGCATGCAAAATGTCCCTGGTTCAATTCCTGGTATCTCCAACTGAAAGGAACTGGTAAGAAGTGATGGGGAAGACCTCTGCCTGATACCCTCGAGAACCACTGCCAAGTCAGGCTGAATGATATCAGGCAAAATAGAGAAAGAGTTGACCCATGATTACATTTCCAGAAAGGTAGCCATGTTAGTTTGTTGCATCATTAGGCCCTACTCCATGAAATCTCATGCTGTATTAAATTTCTAAGTCTTTAATGTACCACAAGACACTTGGGTCTGGAAACCAAGCCTTATGAGGAACAGTTGAAGGAACTGGGTATGTTCATTCTGGTAAAGAGGAGACTGAGAGAAGCAATGATAGCCATTTTCCAATATCTAAAGGGCTGCCACATGGAAGATGGAGCAAGCGTGTTTTTAACATCATCATAATCATTTATTAAATTTGTTTACCATTGCATACCCGCAGGTCTGGAGGGTAGGACCCAAACCAATGGCTTTGGGTGACAAGAAAGAAGAGTCGGACTCAACATCAGGAAGAACCTTCTGATGGTAAGTGCTGTTTGAACAGACTACCTTGCAAGGTGGTTGACTTTCCTTCTGTGGAGGTTTTTAAGCAGAGGTCTGATGGCCTTCTGTCATATAGGATTTAGTTGAGATTCCTGCATTGCAGGGTGTTGGAATAGATCACCCTTGGGTTCCCTTCTAACTTTGCAATTCCATGATTCTAAGTAACATGAGCAGCCACAGCTTGATTTGTAGTTACATGCCTAAGCTTGTCCTCTTCATTCTCTGAAGAATCTGCTGCAGTTGAATGCCAATGTAAGTTGACATTCAGAAACTTTGCAATGTATAATAGGGGGTGGGACTGCATTGGTGCATGTGCAGTAGAGACCAGAATTCCTTGACCTTTATAAAAATTATGTTTAAATTGGAATCTTAGAAGCAGGAACATGTCATGTCATAGTACTGCAAGTGCACTACAGGAACAGCTAGATTGGTAAAGAAAAGGCATTTTATATGCGTTGTATATGCAATATTACACTGTGACACCAGATGGCGCTGTGGAGTCCAGTCTTTCCCTACTGGATTTCCCTATAGGAGTTTACAACGCGTTTAACTGAAACACTTCTTTGATGTGTCTAGATTCTGTACTCTTCCAGGTACAGAATATCACTGTCCTGTATTGCATCTAATAGTATTTCTTATCTCTGGAGAGACACCTGCACACAATACACAGACAGACCTTGTCAAACAAGGAGACGGAAGCTGTGTTCAGGGGTTATTCCTAACAGGGCATTTTCCAAATCATGTACGGACACATACACACACACACACCCGCCCCCACTACACACCACCCACTCTGCTTGGATTTCCCTTGTATTGAGCAAGAAAGGCAGAATGCAAGTGCATTTGGCTGAAGTCACAACCCTTCCCCAGTTGTCAAGACGCTTATAAGCAGAGTCAACTGCTCCATTCAGGCCTTCCTGCTCACCACAGGAAAGCAGAGATGAGGATGTTGAAGGCTTGGTTTGCATGCATGGTCCCACAACCCTCTTCATGTGTTCACAATGAATGCTGTTTCAAAGGTGAAAACCTTTCTTGGAATAGGATTGAAGGGTGATAAAAAAAATACTTACAAATATCTCATGCACATAAAATGAACAAGGCTGTGCAGGTGAGAGGCTCACCCCAACCAATGCATG
Organism: Podarcis tiliguerta; assembly: GCF_965153285.1. Taxonomy (NCBI): domain Eukaryota; kingdom Metazoa; phylum Chordata; class Lepidosauria; order Squamata; family Lacertidae; genus Podarcis; species Podarcis tiliguerta. The sequence goes on along the minus strand of NC_139545.1, from coordinate 20,579,377 downwards.
TTCAAGCATCTGCTCACGTAGTTCAGACTTTGTTCAATGAATGAGCGTTGGATAGGGTGGGGCTGGCCACTGCGATAAAGTCTCTTGCCCCCGAATTGTCCATTTTGCTTGCCTAAGAGCATTTGCAATGGGCTTTTGATGAAGAAAATGAGAAGAGACATGCAAACTTTTCACACTTAAACACATTCAAGATTGCATTGAGAACATAAAAGTAGCATATTCATCTGTGTAGAGCTGTAAGAGCAGCCTACCAGATTATTTTTTTAAATTAAATAGCATTTGGATGAGTTGTAATCCTGGTTGTTTGAGAATGGCTGTGTTTAATAAATCATGGTCAATTGTAAACAGATTTCTGGAGTTGCGCCGGCCTCTTTTATGGTGCCTAGAACCAAGGAGGCTCTCTAGCCAGGAAACAATTATCCTCTGCTTTGGCCAGCTGTGTAAATGAGACCTAGTCCACGTGTTACCTGGATGGCTAGAGCTGTGTGGTTTTTAGTTCTACATCATGTGTATTAAGACAAATGGCATTGTTGAATTCAAAGCGTGTGAGTCACCAAGGCGTGTGTGTGTTTCGCCAAGACAAAAATAACAAATGAAGGTCAGTCTAAAATTCTATGGCCCACATACGCCACTAATTTTGCCTTGCTATGCTGTTGTTTTAAAGCCATCCAGACCACTTTGTATTCCTGCTGGAGTCTGTGATGTGCTTCCCATGTAAATGACAGATAGAGAGTCCACATTAACATCCACTGGCATGCAGAATTCATGAGCCTGGCCTTCAATAATTATGTCAATCTATAAAATAATAAACTCTTTGTTCTTTCTATTGGCCTGCTGGGATTTGAGCCAAGAGGCTCAATCCTTGAAGCCTATTCTCCATAGAGCTGATGGCTGGAAAATTAATTGTCAGAAAAGGGGTGGGAACGGAAACTGCAGCTCTTTATATATGCATTTATTTATGACCATGGGTGTTTGGGCTTTATTGAATAGTGTGAAGCTTTCAGTAACATATTACATGCTACATTTAATACGGTTACCTTCATATTATTATCACTAGTAACTGTATTGGGTTGTATCCAGTTAAAGGACTTAAGTTAATTACGTCCATTCATTCAAATGGGTCTACTTTGAGTATGACTACCATTGGATACAGTCCATTGATTTGGATCCCAATATAAGGATGTTCACAGAAGAAAATGTTCCCACCCACTTCTGCCATCACCAGCAAATTTCATTTCATCTTCATCCCATGTTGTTCAGGAGTCGCACTCAATCCTCCAGAAACCTTTCTTAGTGAATGCAGATGAGAAAGGGGGATGGGATTTCTTTCCATTTCCCAAGAGGAGAAAAATGATGAAGATGATATAGCAACATTAATGCTCTTGGTGCTTTACAAGTACAAGGTTATAGGCCCCTGCCCTGGGGAAATCTAAAACCTGTCTCAACCTGCACACATGGGTTTTCAAACAATATAACTTTTACAGATTTCCTATGAGGGTGGCACAAGGTTCAGAAAATGTATTAAGACCACCAATGACCCTCACTACAGGCTCAAATAATTCATTCTAGTTAGTAGTCCACTTACCTTCAGGTGGCAAATAGTTTTGCCAGAGTGGCACTTTTAGAAGGAAATGGAGGCTGGCAGGTCAAAGGCCCAGTCTCCTGAACAGACTGCTTCCGTGTCCTGTTCCCACAAATACTACCCAAAAAACCTTTTGCTGTTGTAGAATGGTATCTTCAACTCAGAGAGTTGGATTTGACTGTGGGTCTTCAGTTGCTTATCTAGGTAGATAGATAGGCAGACTGCAGACTAGTGACCGTCCCTCTCAGAGACATAATACAATTGTTGATTATTCCTCTACAGGCCCTGTTTCCTTTCCTGATACTACGTCCTCAGGTGCCCAGTCTTGATTTCAACATTTCAGAGGCTCGTGAGATATGTTCTCATGGTTTTTCTTTGTTCCAGTTAGAATAAGAGAATTTGGAAGGACCATGAGGGTCATCTAGACCAAACCCCTGCAAGACAGATAACTTTTGCCCAGTGTGGGGCTCGAACCCACAAACCTGAAATTAAGAGTCTCATGAGCTACCGACTGAGCTATTCAGTTACTAGACCTTCTTTCTTATCTTTTCTCCACTATCAGACTGACCCCTTACCCATGTTTTACTGTTTGGATCCTTTGCTTGACTGCTTGAGGGAAGGGCATAACTCAGTGGTAGAGAAAATGCATGCTGAAGATTTTGTTCAATTCCTTCACATCTGCAGGAGGCTTCATTTATACTATGTACACCTTATCCTCCGTCTGTGAATGACTTGCTCTGCTCTCATGAGTGGTTGGATATATATTCCAACCACAATGTCCCACAATGTGCCTCTCTTCAACTCTTCTTCATTATGCGTAGAAAGGGTTCATAGAAAGGGTTCTGGTCCAATTGCTGGACCAGAGCAGCAAATTTAGGTTGCACCCAGTCATACGTTTTGTGATGTTTCAATCACATTTTCCCAATATCTACAGTGGTACCTCGGGATGCGAATGGGATCCGTTCTGGAGCCCCATTCACATCCTGAACAGAACATAAGACGCGACTGCGCATCTGCGGGTTGCGTTTCTCTGCTTCCGCGCATGATGTCATTTTGACCGTCTGCGCATGCGCGAGCATCGAAACCCGGAAGTAACGCCCTCCATTAATTCGGGGTCGCTGCGGAGCACAACCCGAAAATACTTATCCTGAAGCGTATTTATCCCGAGGCATGACTGTACTTTAAATGCAGGACCTGAAACCCAAAGGGACACAAGTAGCTTATCTTGGTACTTTTGTAGCAAACGACATTTCTAAATATCCCTTTTGATGCCTGACAGCTAAAGACGGAAAGATCAACATCCAGTGGCAAACCACTTTTTGAAATATGTAGAAAACCCTCATTTCATTTCATTTAAAAGGATCAAAACCACCAAGTGGTTTTCTTTTAACTCTTGTTAACAATTTTCTCAGGCAATAGAAAGGGAGGGGGAGCCTCTTCCTTGAGATAGTGGTTGCCTGCTCTCCCCTGAATAGTCATATAGACCATGGATTGACAGCCTGTGGCAGCTTCTTATGTCTTTATAGGTTCTTGATTGATGTAACTAATTTCTAGAATTATGCTATTCTGAATTTTTTTATTATTTAATCAGAGTGATATCAAGAAATGCCACATTTCTTCAGCATATTGCCACAGGTATTTTACAACTTCCCCCTACATTTCCATGTTTTTTAGTAAATAATTTATTATGTACTTTTCAAGGAAGAGGAAGTAACTGTCCTCACCATCTGATGACTAAACAGTCAGTAGGTTGGAGTGCTCTGAGACTTAATAGATGTTGCGAGAAGACCTCAAGGACAGCACAGCATCATCTTAGCGACTCCTGAGCTACCCAATGAGGTAGTAAACAGGTTCCCATACAGCAACCAGTCATATTTGAAGAAACGACCATGTCAATTTGTATCCATCCCTTGTTCAATACAGTGTTACCTCCGGTTAAATACTTAATTCGTTCCGGAGGTCCGTTCTTAACCTGAAACTGTTCTTATACTGAAACACCACTTTAGCTAATGGGGTCTCCCGCTGCTGCCGAAGCACAATTTCTGTTCTCATCCTGAAGCAAAGTTCTTAACCCGAGGTACTATTTCTGGGTTAGCGGAGTCTGTAACCTGAAGCGTACGTAACCAGAAGTGTATGTAACCTGAGGTACCACTGTATTTCCTTTTTGCTCATCGCTCAACATTCATTTCTGTTCTGTGGCTACCATTTATCGCAGTATCAGTCAGAAAAGCTTGGGATGAGTGATGCATGGGGTTAGCAGTCGCATACCACATTTCCAAGATTGAATTTGGTGGTATGTATGCACGCCCCCCCCCATCCCCTCCCCAAACCCTTTTTGTCTTAATTTGTACTGTTGGATTTGCAAACATATTACAAATTCTGACCGGCAATGTCCACCCATCACCCATGCCCTAATTCTCCTTCAGTTTTGTTCACCAGTCCTGTCCCCCCTGCCTGACACCCTTATACCTTTGCTCAATTGTACTCATAGTTTCCACTGTCTACATTGATTCTGCAGTCGCAAACAAAACACCCTTGTACACTTCCATCTTCTTGAGGGATGGTGCTTTGTTTTTAATTTCTGCATACCTAGAAAGTCCCTCGTGTATGCAGAAACCACCATCTTATTATTGGGGCAGCTTCCAAACTTGGTAGGCAGGCACAGGAACACCCAAGTTTGGCGATGCAGAATCCAAATGGCAGTTGTTCCGCTCATTACGCAGAGAGGTTCAGCAAGTCAGCATGCAGTGGGACAATGCAATGCACAAAAATCATCCACGCGTTCTTAACATTTAGGCTTCATCCTTTATTAGGTAGTGAATAAGAGACATAAAAATGATTGTTTGTTGCTTACAGCGGAAGTCTACGAGAGACTCGTCTGTGTGAGTGAGAGAGAGAAAGATAGGGACAGAGAGAAAGAGAAATGTTTGCATACAGCACTGTGATGACAAGAGAAGGGGAGGACGGGGGGGGGGGGGGAGAGAGATTTAAGCAACTTAAAAGAGCATGGACCAGCTGATGAAAAGAGTAGGAATGACTCTTTTATTTCTAGCAAAACTTTGATTATCTCTGCCATTTGTACTGTGCCTCCATACATGCCACAGGCCATAATATTAAAAGAACAAATCTATTCGTTTTGATAAGAGCAGTAGCATGACTTCAGTTTTGCATATTATGCCATATGTGAAAAATCCTTTCCAAGGCAGCTCTGCCTTTGGCACATCCTCAGTACTCTATGGCTAGGTTCTCAGTGGTTTCCTTCTGTGGCCACAAGCAAAGGCTCTATGGGCCAATTTAAAAAAAATCAAAAACCCATAAAGCTTGGCTTGAAAAACCACTGCCATGTGTGCACATGCCGGAGTGCTGAGGATATTGACCTTATTGCAGCTACATTGGGGAAAAAAAAAAAGCCGAGACATATTGTCGTGGAGATGCCGTCAAAAACAGCTTCCATATAGAAGATAATCCCTGTACTGGCCACAGTACCTCCCACTCCCATGTCCCCAGTGACTCAGAATGCGGTAACTCTTATCTGTGTGACAAGCACTTCTAAACAGAACATCCAGGACAGAGGCGATTTCCCCATGGAAAGGCTATTTTCAGTAGCATCCCAATAATAGCTGTAATATGTTCATGCTGTAAGGTGGGGGGGGGGGGGGAGAGGAGTATGTGGCCCTCCTTAAGTCATTGGACTCCAGTTCTCATCAGTCCCAACCAGGGACGATGGGATTTGTAAGTCAGCAACTTATGGAAAGAAACAGGCTGTTTTGGAATCAGGGCCAGTTACTGGTCTCATTAGTGTGGTCAGAACGGGTTACTTGTGCTCACTTTTATGGGGCACTGGACCAAGCTTTCTATAGTAGTATTATTTCGAAAAGTGCTATGTTGCAAGATCCCAATGCTTTAGGAATAAATCTGTTCATCAGCTTACAGGGAACTAATGGTTATTCAACATCCTGAAGTACGGATTTTGAAATTCCTCATATTAAAGATGCTGAGCGTTTCGCTTAATGAAAGTGCATGAAGACCACTAAATTCCTCGACTGACTTCCTGTATCTGGTTAAAGATTAAGACAGTCCAAAAACAAAACAAAGAACAAAAAAAGGTGCTTTATCTTCAAGGCACAAACATTTGCAAGTAAAATGGGTGATTTTTTTTCTAAAATTGTTCATAAAGAGCTATCTTTGTAAATTAACATGTAAAAGAAAAATGAATCTCTTTGGATTTTGGAGGCACATAATGGGCTGGATCAAGTGCTCCATGCCGTCAGATCTAACTCCCTACTGCAGCCCCCATGCCCTTTGAACATCTGCAGGGGGCGGGAGCGGGGGCAGGGTTTCATTGGCTTTAATCCCCTTCTGCAAATAGCAAGTACATTTCTGAGAATGGAAGAACCTCTCCTCTTCACAAAATGGCACCTTTGGACCCAACCCTTTATTCTTGGAACAGCACAAACCTTCTTCTTCCTCCTTTTACTTTATCTTAATGCATATGTAAAGTGTGTGTGTGTGTGATGGACGGACACGTATACACACATACACCCCTTATAAGTGGACAGCTTTTTCTTTTAAAAAAAAAACAAACCCACAAAAGTAAATACAAATGAATAACTCTTGGTCAATATTCTCTAAGCATAAAAATCCTCAAGTGCTAATATTTAAAAAACATGTGAATGTTTCAGCAAATCTATGGCCAATGTTTTGCATCACTAGCATTTTATGAATAGCCTTTAATCTCCTGCTCCCCACTTAATTCAAAAAATATGGTTTACTTTTTTTGTAGCTAAAATCTACTTGCAGGCACTGCAGCTGCAAATCAGTATGGCTGAATCTGACTGAGCAGATCATCTCATATTATTTATAATATCCTTTTCAGCTCTCTGTGGGGGGAAAAAATGTCAGCAGCAAATATCAGAGATTCAAAACATATGCATTCCTTTCCCATCTTCTCTGCTGTTTGTTGCCAACCACTTATTGACCCATATCTAAAACTGAATGGCTATATATAATTATTATATATATATATATTCTTTATAAGTTATTTTTTTTAACTCTGGCATATATACAGTATAGCTCTATAGATCTCCAATACTTCATTTTTTTTTCAAACCCTCACAGTGAACATGTGTCCTGAAGAGGTTACTACATAAAGGCCAGGGACAAGGTTTAGGGTTCAAGGGTTCTACCTGTTCCACACAAGTATATGTGACTATCTCATAAGACACATCTTCACATATATTTAAATGGATCATATCAGTAGCAATGTACATTATTAACCCATATCACAACCCCCGTAACAAATGCTCCTTCTTTGTCTGCTCACTTGTGTGGGGTAAAACAAAGTATTTCACAAGCTTGGCTCCCTTTCCTAGACAAGACCAATGCTCAGTTTTATTAGTGTCTGACACAGGGTTCCCCCAAACTTGGGTCTCCAGCTGTTTCTGGGCTACAATTCCCATTAGGAGTTGCAGTCCAAAAAACAGTTGGAGACCCAAGTTTGGGAAATATGCAGTAACTTCCATGTAACATGAGGTTGACGTTATCCACTCAGCAGTCCTGAACTGGTTTAGCTGTCATTTCCTCTTTCCACCAGACTTTAGGAGTCTAGTTCAACAGGAGAGCATCCAGGGATCCTCAAAGGAGAATTCTCAGCGCCTCACCAAAGGTTGATTTCCAGAAATCTTTGGCAAAGGCTGTAGCATTAAAGTGGGGACATGGCAAAAAACAACAGCAACAGGTGCAGTCCAAGATAGAAGTTGGCTGCCAGCATCAATAGGTGACCTGAGGTAAGGGAAGGTCCCATGTCCCTGCTGCTGACCATCTGATAGCGGTGTTGCAGGCAAGAGTAGCGAGGCCAGCAATGTGCACTGTCTGCTGCACAGAATGGGTGTAGCTGCCCCTACCTCCACACTGCCACATATTGCTGACTCTTGGCTGAAGAGCAAAAGCCAGTTTCCTCTAGCCTGTGACCTCATAGGTTTCTGCTGATAATGCTAATGCAAGTTCAGATTAGTGCAGGTTAAGGTCTCTATTACCACTTAGCAATTTGCGCACACTGTGTCTCTTCAGTAGTCCCCAGGCAAACATGCAGGGAAATTCAAGAGCAGCATAACTTTCTTCTTTCCTGGATAGTGAATCCCTAGTCCCTTTAAATAACGCTGCAAGGTACATAAAAAATTCTGGACAATTTAAAAAAAGCAGCTTGGGATGATGCAAGAAGGGCAAAATAGAGGGCCTGCTGTTCGAAAAGAAGTTGAGAGGTCTTGCTGCACATTGCTGGACGGATTTTGGCTCCAGTGCAGCTCATTCGGTGCTTGCAGGGAAATCGTCGTCCCTTTTCTGAACGTGACTCATTGGCAAAATTTGAATACGGGAGAGAGACTAACGCTGCAATCCTAGGCACGTGTACTCGGAAGCAAGTTTCCCTATGTGCAATGGGGCTGACTCCCACACTACGTGCGCATAGGATTGTAGACCACAATTGCTACCTAGGTCTATGATCATTTGTGGCAAACCATTTGAGAGAGAGATGATAACATTTACTTCTTCTTGGTTTGTGAACCTAGTGGCATACATAGAGACACAATACTAGTGTTTAACAAGACATCTATTGTATCTACTTTTACTCAGATAAATAGGAAATGCTGACTTGGCAGGAGCATTGGTAAGAGTACTACTATTCACAGTGTTTCTGTTCCCCTCCCCTCCCCCTTTTATTCTACAGAATTAAGTATTTTATGTACATTGGAACCGATTAATGCCCTTGAGACAATTGTGTTTTGCTGTTTCGTAAGCAGGAAAGACACTGCAGGGGAGATATGTGCCAAAAAAAGCACAGTCGAATATATATATATATATATATATATATGCAGGTTTTGGTGTCCTCGGGTGTCTTCCCGTGTAAAAGTTGGGGTGTCTAGGCGACGTTTCGACGAGGTCTCACTCGTCATCTTCAGGCTGGTGCTTTCGGCTTCTTGTTACTGGAACAGAGCAGGATCTCAGTGTTTGAGTTCCTATAAATACTGTTGAGGAGGTGTGGTGTATAGCCTCCAATGTTCTGGGCAGAGAGGAGGTTCCCAGGCTAGTGTGCCTTTTCTTCTTTTGTTCCTTAATTACTTGAGGGATATCTTGAGTGATTTCTTGAGTGATTTCCTGAATCCCACTTAGGTGGGTCATTAGGTGTGGATTAGTTGCTAAAGCCTTCGTGTCTTGAACTCTTGAACTTTGTGAAGAGTTTTTCTGAGAAGATGGCTGTACTGCACTTGGTTGTGCTCTGGCTTGGCTTCGTGTATAGGGGCGAGCTGTGGTTTTGTGGCCTGTGCCAGCCAGATCTGTGTAGGGATTGCAGGGGGGTGCAGCATCCGGAGGTGCCACCCTGGTTTGGCTACTGGATGGTGTCTGTAATTTATCTGTGGAGAGGGTCTGGGTTTGGGTCTGGTGTGGTTGATTGGTGATGGCGTTCTGTGTGCCTCTGGATCTGGTGTCAGATTTTGTGGGGAGGGCTAATTTCCAGATGTCTGGCAAGCGGGATGTGTCGTCACGCTTGTTCATGTTGTGAGGGTGTTTCTCTATCTCGATGGCTTCCATGATTATTCTCTTGTGGTGATGTTCCATGTTAAAGAGCAATTTGGAATCTGCAAAATTAATTTCGTGTCCTGTTTCTTTCGGATGCTGCACCCCCCTGCAATCCCTACACAGATCTGGCTGGCACAGGCCACAAAACCACAGCTCGCCCCTATACACGAAGCCAAGCCAGAGCACAACCAAGTGCAGTACAGCCATCTTCTCAGAAAAACTCTTCACAAAGTTCAAGAGTTCAAGACACGAAGGCTTTAGCAACTAATCCACACCTAATGACCCACCTAAGTGGGATTCAGGAAATCACTCAAGAAATCACTCAAGATATCCCTCAAGTAATTAAGGAACAAAAGAAGAAAAGGCACACTAGCCTGGGAACCTCCTCTCTGCCCAGAACATTGGAGGCTATACACCACACCTCCTCAACAGTATTTATAGGAACTCAAACACTGAGATCCTGCTCTGTTCCAGTAACAAGAAGCCGAAAGCACCAGCCTGAAGATGACGAGTGAGACCTCGTCGAAACGTCGCCTAGACACCCCAACTTTTACACGGGAAGACACCCGAGGACACCAAAACCTGCATTCCTGTACCCGTGAAAATCTACGAAAGCAAATATATATATATATATATATATATATATATATATAATGGTATAATGGTTACTTCTAAAGTGGTAATATTTAAGAAAAATTCTCATCTGGAGAAAATACTGCCTCTTTCCCCTCTTTAGAATTTGTTCGGGTCTCTTATCAAAAGTCCTAGCTCTTCAATTTTATTTTTATATATTTATTTATATATATATATATATAGTTTGTTTTACTTTAAACTATAAATTAACACTGCATAGTTCATTGTTCTTGTTTTGCTTTTGCTCTGAAAAATTATTGCAGTACAATTAATTCCTTCCCGGAGTTCAGTACGGAGCAAACAGGACAGGCGTGTGGGTGGTCCGTATAGGCCCCGGCGCAGGTCGAAGGAGCGCCGGAGGAAGTGCTGAAGTCTGAAAGAGGGTCGCTGGTGGGGCTGTTCGAAGACTGAAAGGGGAATTTACAGCCACAGCAGCAGCTGCTGCGGCAGCTGCTAGTGGGTTTGGTAGAATCCGTGGAGCCATTGGTTTTGAAGGTTCCTTTGAAAATACTAGTTTCACCTGTGGGAGAAAAAGGGAAAAAACAAACAATAAGTATTACTTGTGCAAATTGCTCACAATGAAGATAGCTTTTCAGAGGCGGCGTATAAAATACTTAGTGGCATTTCAGGCAGAAGGTGAATCAAAAGTTTTAAAGGAAGACAAAATAGAAGAAAGGATATGTGTGGAAGTTTATCTTTTTGCTACAAATTTGCTTTGACACTGGACAAAATGGGACATGGAATTTTGAGAAAGAGTTGCTTGCTTGCTTGTTTTACATCCCAAAACTGACCGCTACATTTTCACTCAGTTAAAAGCACCCCACATTATCAGCCCTGTGGTCATCATTATTACATACTGTTATTTTCTGATGCGTTAGTCACATTCCTACTTAGTGGATTTTGACCCACGCCCTTCCTTCCTCCAAGCATCTCAGGACAGTGATCTAATTTCAGCTTAATTTCTTCTTCTTCTTCTTCTCCACCATACATTGGAGGAGGGGCAAAAAACGAAATAAGCCCTGGAAAGGAGTGTGGTGTTCTTCTTTTCAACTCTGCAGCACTCTGTGGTTTCCAGTTGCTGGTGTGCTTCCTGGAATGCCCATAGGAGACCCCAAGGCCCTCCTGTAGATATTCCATGAAGAAGAAGAAGAAGAAGAGTTTGGATTTGATATCCCGCCTTTCACTCCCTTTAAGGAGTCTCAAAGCGGCTAACATTCTCCTTTCCCTTCCTCCCCCACAACAAACACTCTGTGAGGTGAGTGGGGCTGAGAGCCTTCAGAGAAGTGTGACTGGCCCAAGGTCACCCAGCAGCTGCATGTGGAGGAGTGGAGACTCGAACCTGGTTTCCCAGATTACGAGACTACCGCTCTTAACCACTACACCACACTGGCTCTCATGAAGTGTGTTGACCAGGGAGGCCGCCTGCAGAGCACTGGAGACAGAGTGTGATGCAAGGAGTTGTTTTAAAAGCTAAATGAATCTTTTAACCTAAAAAACAAAAACACTGACATTCACCCAGGCCTACAACAGATGGAGGAATCCCTCCCTCTGCTTACTTCACAGTGGGGTGGGGGATGTCTGAAGTTGGTAGGAATAACTAGTTTTATTCACTTAACAAAGCAGAAGAGGCCAAGAGAACGTGACAATGGCTCCCAGTTAGCTCAGTGCTCTGTCTCTCTATTTTCTTCACATTCAGTATCCTAGGAATCATAGGCAAACCTCCTCTGGCCAAACTCAAAAATTAATTGAGCTTTGCAATTGCTACAACTGAACACTTGGAGAAACCCCATTGGGAGGCCTAAGTATCAGGTTAGAAAACTTGGAAAAGCCCAAGGAATCTCTGCTCTGCTTTCCCTGATAGTCTCTCCCAAACTTGGGAAAATGGAAAAGAGGTAGCCAGTAGCTGATGGCTTCCTTTCACACAGAAGTCCCAGGGCCTCTTCTGAGCTGGAAGTGAAACAATTTGCTGCCTAGGATCATGGAGCTTGACTTTAATCATCATTTTGTAGCCAAGGCAACTCGCAATGTAGCTGGAGATCATCGGGTTTGCTACAGAGTCATCGGGTTTGGAGATCATCGGGTTTGCTACAGAGTCAAGGCTACAGATGGAGCAGGATTCTATTTGGTTTGCTTTTTGCAATAGACTGGCAATGCTCCTTTCTGTCAGAAAGCAACTCCTAGTCAGATAATGCACCTTGATTTTTTCATACAGTTTTTGTGCACGAATAGTGCACACAAAAGAGCATATTCTGCGTTATAAAAATGCACGCAAAACGTTCTTACATAAAATGCATTACAAAGCACTGAAAAAATGCATGTGACATAGGTGTCCAAAATGTGTGCAAATTAAATGCAAACATTTCATGCATTCTTGTGGTGGGGGTGGGAGGAAATAGCCTTACAGACTGTAGTGAAATGGACCTGTGATTCAGCACCAGAGAAACTGAAGCAAGATGGAATTAGGTTGCTCAGTTCATTCCCAGTCAAGCCACATGATCCATGGCTGCAAATGTCCTAAATCTCTATGATGCTTTTAAGTACTGCTAGGACAATAATGCCATGAAAACAACATGACCAGGATTGTTCACAAGCCCAGCTTCTGTGCCTGTAAAAGTCCTGCCAATACACACCTGAATCAGTCTTCCATTAATTTTTATTAGCAGTAGTATTAAATTTTCTATACCACCCTTCATTCAAGGATCACAGGATAGTTTACAATATAAAAACACAAAAATAACTTAGTAACAAGCAAAAACAATACCACCCCCACCCCCAGTCTAAAAGACCATAGATTGTTTAATTGGCCCAAAGGCCTGGGAGAAGAGGAATGTTTTTGACTGGTGCCCAAAGATATGTAACAAAGGGGCCAGGCGAGTCTCTCTAGGAAGAGCATTCCACAAAAGGGGAGCCACCACAGAAAAGGTCCAACAATAACACCCACCCACACCCACGGGGAGCTTCTCAGAAAACCCATTTGCTTACCCCAAGTGGGTGTGTTCCCTTCTGGAGTTTGTTGTAGGGACTGTATTTGGGTTTCGGGGGCTTTCCAGCAGCTCTGTCTTTGTGCCTTCTACTGCTTATGTGCTGTTGGAAAGCAAGCAGTGTTGTTATTTATTATTGTTATTGTATAAATAACACGCTTTCCATTGGCTTCAGCACCAAACACCTCTGGTCACCCAAAATCCAATTTGCTCAACCTAGTCCAATACGAAAATTATTAGTCGCAATAGTAAATCTGTTTCATTATCACAGTTTTATATGTTTGGAAAGAGAGTTCTCTCTCTCTCTCTCTCATGCATCGTAATAATTTTGTTGGCTTATCTGCCATGATGAAAACACCTACATTTGTTTCTTTAATTGATTTAGAGCAGGGTTTCCCAAACTTGGGACTACAACTCCCATCATCCCTAGCTAGCAGGACCAGTGGTCAGGGATGATGGGAATTGTAGTCCGAAAACAGCTGGAGACCCAAGTTTGGGAAACCCTGATTTAGAGGAATCACATACAGCTCTTTGCAAAAGCCACAGGATGGTTTCTAACAAGCACATTCTACTTAAGTTAACCAGACCGTAGCTCAGTGTTAACGTTAGAGAGTCACTGCCAGTCAGTGTAGACAGTACTGAACTAGATGGACCAATGGTCTGACTCTTGATAAGGCAGCTTCCTATATTCCTATGGAATTGGAAAATGGTCTAAACAGGAGGCCGCCTGGGGACAACATGGAAGCCACACAATTTAGGAGGAACAGCTAAATTGAACGTTCCTCCGTGAACCATTTTGGTATTTATTGTACTGCGGTGTTTTAATTCTAATTGTTTTGTGAGATGACTTGATCCTTAGGGTGCGATAGCAGCAGCAGCCTAAAAAAGCAGGGTAGACGTGAAAGAAAGAAACAGCCACAAATTGTAATCTTGTGCTAATGTTTCTAGGATGGCTATATACAATGATGAGATGCTGCAAAAGAGGATGTTTTGGCAAGTGTAGGTTCTCTCTCCCCCTCTACCTACCTTCAGAACAAGGCAAGCTGAACCTGCCCAAATTTCCTCTTCTACCATAGCAGAAGAGACTGGTGTAACTAATCACTCAAGATGCAGCTATCAAACTTCCCCTTAATAAGAGCTTATAATACAGACTTTTTCAGGACAGAGCTGTCAGCTGCCTTGGTCTTTTGGTCTTTATGTGCAGCTTTTGTCCAAGCTCATCTAAGCAGCTGGCTTGAACTGCTCCCAATGGCAGCTGCCTCCATATGGCAAACAATTTGTTTGCAGTGTTTCATCTTGCAGAGGAACCTCCTGCAAGTTCACAACCAAAAGTCAACAATTTGGAGGTCTTATAGGTGGAGGCATTTAATGTTTAGGAAGCTGGTGCAGACTCTTTCTACTGCTCTTCATGGCAGTGGGTCTACATGGGCTGGCCCATTTGTGTGGGAAAATGCCGCATGGGAATGTTGCCGCATGGGGAAATGTGCACAGTGACCACCAGTTTCTTCACATAGTAGGTTGCTGCAGAAACAAGTTGTGATGCCATTCAGGAGTAAGCAGTTTGGAGTTCTGATCTGTCTAGCTTGTAACGTTCAGCCGCATTCTGAAATGAGTTATCTTCTGGCCCAGATCTGAGAAGAATTCCTCAGCTCTGCCCATCCTCACTGATTTGCTCTTGGCAGCAGCCCCTATTCTTCACCTCCCTCCTCTCTACGTTCCTCCAGCAGTGGAATGTTGCAATTCTAGGTGCAAAAGGACCCTGGGAGATGCAGAATGTGAATGGGGTGCTGGAACTCTCAGGTGTGCTGTGACAAGTTTGCAATGCCTTCATGCTGACTTAGATGCCATTGTTGTGGCAAGGTGTTTTTAGCAAAATGGCCAGCCATATGACCTTTAAATCCTTGCCCATTCAGGCCAGCTGTGTTCCTCTGTGTGTGTGTATCTTTGAGGGTCCAGGGTGTGGGAAATACATCCTAAAGAAGTAGTTATATGCCTACTCCTGAATAAACTCACTCTTGACCCAGATATTTATGACAAACACCCGTTTTGGGTGGGAGGTGCCTGAGAAAGTAATGCTGGTTCAGCTTCAGACTTTCTTGTAAAAGAACATTATCTGGACCCATTTTGAACTTGGTTCAGGCTTTGTGTTAAGACTGAATTTGTCTTACCCTTTATTGGGAGAGAGGGAGTGCAACCCTTTTCATTCTCTTTGAACTCTCAATGGGTTTTGGTAATCGACCATGTTATCCTCCTGGACTGGCTCTGTGGGCTGGGAGTGGAAGGTCCTCTGTTACAGTGGTTCTACTCCTTCTTTTAAGGCTAGTTCTACAGAGTAGCACTGGGTGACGTTATTTCAGCTCCCTGACAATTGTGCTGTGGAGTGCTGCAGGGGTACTATTGGAGCCACTAGGAGCGATCATTGGGGAATTTGGAGCACAGTGTCAACAATATGCTGATGACACCCAGAAGGAAATGGCTGTAAGCACAGGGCATCATTGCTTAAATTACTGCTAATCTGCCACCAGACTAAGTTCAAGGTGACCTATAAAGGTTGACCTATAAAGCAGTGGCTTGCAAAAACTATGCTGGGCTCACAGGGTGCCGCAAGCAGGTGTGTGCCTTGGCCCTGCGAGCCCAGCACTGCTTTTGTGAGTGGTGCAGGGCTTGCAGGGAGGGCGCTGTGAGTGTTGCGTCCTTCTCACGGCACCCTCCAATTGGAGGGTGGCTGAGAAAGACACCACAGGCTTGCACCCTGGCCCCTGTAAGCCCAGTGCTATGGTGCTGCTAGCAGTCACAGAGGCTAGGGCGCATGTCTGTTGCGTCCTTCTCACTGCCCTCCAGCAACTGCTCATGATGGGGCATGGCGCCATGATGTGCCCCCTCCCCCCAAAACTGCTCAGGGTGACAGCTCCCTTAAACCCCCCCTTGATATAAAGCCCTAAACGTCTTAGGACCAGGTTACTTGAGAGTACACAATCTTATATATAGATCTGCCTAGTCACTACCTAGTCACTAAGATTACTAGATCAGACTCTCCTGCCTCTCCCAAATCCAGCTGGTGATAACCGGGGAGAGCCTTCTCTGTGGAGGCACCCAGTCTTTAGCAGCAACTCTCCTGAGACAGACAAGTGCTGACCTTGACTTATTTTAGGCACTATTTGGAGACTTATTTATTTTCCCAAGCATTTGCTACTATTAATAACTAGCTTTTAGCATTTCTGTTATCTACTGTGGACATTGTATATTTTCTGGTTTTATTATACTGGTTTTTATGGACATTGTTTTGAACTAACCTGGAATTTCTAATGCAGGACAGTTTACAAATGTAATAATAATACCAGCACATTGTCAGAGGGAGCAATTTAGAACTCTGCACCAACAATTATTGGGATAGCATGCTAAATTCCAATTGTCCTTTGACAAGCCTACTTTATCTGCATAAAAAATTCAACACATTTAGTTTCTATTAAAATTTGGGGGAACACCCTTGTCCAGGATTTTTTAAAGCCTTATAAGTTCCAGAATGTATTGGGCTATTCCTTCTGTTCTCTCACACTTTCTCCCAGCATAAAGCAGGTCTGTGTAGCTTCTGTAATAAAATCCCTTGACAAGTCCACCATTCAGAAAGATAGACAAAGACACTGTTTTACAGAAATATAGATTTGCTGAGCTGATTGAAATTCAAGTTGTGTAATGAAAATTTGAAGGTGTTGTTTCTCCAGTCCAAAGAACAATCAATTTACAAAAACAAGCCATACTCCTCGGAGAAAATTATTCAGTCTTCTGCAAAAAGTACACACCTTCCCACACATTTGCGTACACAGTATCTCAAAGCAAATAAAATGACAGAATGTGTGAGACAAGGTATATTGTAGCATTCTCAATGAATACAACTCAGAGCAATTTTCCACATTCATTGACAGTTTTGAGAAAATACACTATAGTGGGATGGAAAACTATACTGAAAATAAAATGAAAAGAACAACGTAAAGAAGTTAAGCATAATAAAACAGTGTTCTTAGGCTATGTTTGAAGCAAAAGGAAGAATATGAAAGTAGTAGGTCATCTTCATGGAGAAGACGGAGAAATGCTATTGGATGACAGGGAGAAAGCGGAACTGCTCAACACCTACTTTGCCTCTGTCTTTACTGAAAAAGGAAAGCAGTGCCCAACTTCGTGATAACAGAATAAATGATGCAAGGAGAAAGCTGCAGCCCAATATAGGAAAAGACATGGTAAGGGAACACCTAAATTCAGATCTTCAGGGCCTGATGAGCTGCACCCAAGGGTACTAAATGAGCTTGCAGATGGAATCTCATAGGTGGAATCTCAGAGCCTCTGTCTATAATCTTTGAGAATTATTGGAGAACAGGTGAGGTTCCTGCAGACTGGAGGCAAGAAAATGTTGCCCCCATCTGCAAAAAAGGGGGCGGGGACCCAGGTAACTACTTACTGGTCAGCTTGACACTGATACCAGGAAAGGAACTGGAACAGATAATCAAAGAGTTGGCCCGTAAACACTAAGAACGCAAACCAATGACTTCCAAGTTACAAGAAAGGAAATTCCAATTAAACATCAGGCAGAATTTTATGACGATAAGAGTGTAATGAACTCCCTCGGAAGATAGTGGACTCTCCTTCCTTGGAGGTTTTTAAGCAGAGGTTGGATGGTCATCTGTCATGGATGCTTTAGCTGAGCTTCCTGCAATGCAGGGAGTTAGACTAGATGACCATTGGGATCCCTTCCATCTCCACAGTTCTATGACTCTGTGAAATGTGCTGATCAGTGATAGGGAACTTGTGGTCCTGCAGATATTTTTGAACTACAACTCCAATCATCCTCGGACCACTGGTAAGAGTTGGAGTCACACATCACCTAGAGCACAGCAGGTTTCCCATCACTGGTGCAGATGACAAATAATAGTATCAAGAGGGCTGGTCCACACACCTAGCTCCCCGAGCACAACAACTTCATGAACATATGGGACCACTGTTGGACCTCATAGTTGGGTTGCACTGAAGGAGATATGCCGCTTCTCCATTATACACATGTAAATGCTGTGTCTTCTGTGATAGTGAAACAACTTTCTGGAGCCATGGTGCTGTTGCTGCAGAAATCACAGAGCTACCTGAGTGTCCCCGTGTAGAGGTGCCAGTTCCTGGTATGCTGATATGGTGCAGCCTAGTCATATTGCTGTCAGTAGCCTCCTAAATTCCTAAAGCAGGGAGCTGGCATAGTGTGTGAACCAACTCTAATGATCACTGAACGTCTAGAGAGTGGGGCACATGTCCCGGGAGTTTCCATACCTGTTTAAGTTGTGTCTCAGAATTTACGTGCACGTCACAAATTTCACAGTGAAATGTTTTGTTCTGAAGTCCCGTGTTTCCTTTATTAATGGGTCCTTTGCCTTTGACACCTGCCCTGGGAAAGGCTTTGATTGTTCCACTCCCATTTCGAGCTTCCAGCATAGTTTTGTGCTTTGTGCCTGGAGATATTAGACAAGGAAATAAAAAGTTATTTCAGCAAAGTTGTGTTCATTAGTCCTTTTGTTTTGGTCAACATGTTGCAGGTCTTGCCTCCCCCTCCCAATGGCATCATGGGCACCAATCTGCATTCCCTGTATTACCAATATAATAATTAAGTAATATTTCATTACATCACATTTAAATATTAAATGATGCCCATGTACGCACTGAAGCAAACTGCCATCAATATGTAGTGACATGGTAGGAGAGGCCAGAGGTGAAGTTTAAATGGATGCTTTACTACTACTACTACTACTACTATTATTATTATTATTATTATTATTATTATTATTATTATTATTATTATCACCTCCCACTGTGACTGAAACATGTCCTGCACTGAAAGAGAAAACCATGATAATCTCTTTAAGATGTTGGTCTGAGTCATTACCACACTTTTCAGAGCGGTTTATCAACAGAGAGTTGAAATTTTGATGCTGCTGCTACAGAAATACCGTATTTTTCGCTCTATAAGACGCACCAGACCACAAGACGCACCTAGTTTTTGGAGGAGGAAAAGAAGAAAAAAAATATTCTGAATCTCAGAAGCCAGAACAGCAAGAGGGATTGCTGCGCAGTGAAAGCAATCCCTTTTGCTGTTCTGGCTTCTGGGATAGCTGTGCAGCCTGCATTCGCTCCATAAGACGCACACACATTTCCCCTTACTTTTTAGGAGGGAAAAAGTGAGTATTATAGAGCAAAAAATACAGTAATTGGCATTCTCTCAAAGCGACCTTTCAGAGGAAAATTTGGCTGTTGGTTGGAATACATTCTAGAAAACCTTTGCCTTTAGGGTTTAGGCCCAGGCTATCAAAGGACCATACTCTGCCATATGAACCTGCCCGGGCTCTGAGATCTTCATGAGATGCCCTTCTCTGAAAGGGGCCCATCGAAATGAATGGAAGCTAAACAGCAGTGCCTTTTGTCCTTTTCTAAGATCCTGTTGTTTCATTGGGTCTTTCGCAGGGAAATTTTCTAGTGGAGACTTCAGCAAAGGGGTCAGCTCTGTCTGTATTGTTTCATGGTACTATTCCTCAACAGTGGGGAGTCCAGGTAGCTTTACATGGTCTGTTTCCATTTTTACGCGCTTGTCATGGTCTTTTTATATACAAATGTGTTATTGAACAAGTATTATGAGAGTTATGAAGGAAAGCACAGAGAATCAGCACAGAGTACTGTGAGCACAGAGCACGCAAAGCAACTAGAGTACTCTAAAATCCCCAAAGACTCTTTCTGCCAGCTGAAAGCCTCTTGACAACTCTTCTGTTTTCAAGCTGCTCTCTTTTCCAGGTATCTTGGTCCGCAGTTCACAAAGTGAGCAAGGCTATTTCAGTCTCTGCCTGCCTGTCAGTAGGTGCAAGCTGAACATACAAATGTCAAGGGTGATCTGCTTGCCCTTTTAGTGATTAAGCCATGGCAGAACCGAAGGGACACTTCAAATTACAGGGCAATGTGCCTCATATTACCATTAATGGGAAGGGAGGCAAACCTGCAGCAGTTCCAAAACTGATTCCAGAAATATTGGAAAAACAAAAATAGGAAAGCAAACTACATGAGATTCTGGTTTAAGAAATGTGGTTCCGTGAAACAGAACAAAAAAACTGAATGCAATACTGGCATCCCCATAGCTGCCAAAATAGCAGCGTTAACACTAGCATTATAAAATATCCAGCTAAATGGTGCAAGGTCCTATGAAGGGAAGCACCATTGGTTCTGTATTTGACTCTAATGAACTTGTAACAATATACATTATTTCACCTATGATATGAACTATGATAATGACAGACATAGGTGGGTATACAATTATATATGAATGAATGAAATATTTGAGTAAGGCAAATGTTAGAAATGATATAATACTATTGGTTATTATATACACATGCACATACAAACATTTCTTATTTTATTACTAAACCATTTTGGACCTATGGCAATCAGAAAATTTTGGAAATAAAAGTTCCCCTTGAAAATAGAACCAAACCCCAAGCTGCTGGGGCACATTGGCATGCATAGAGCACTTATCCTTATTTTAAAAATGCTAATTAAATACATGCTCCTTGCTGTATGAGTGCTCATGGTGCAATAACCATGACCAATGAGAGAGGCAGATTGGATACGGAATGTTTTAATAACTAATCAAACTAATTCCACAAACCCATTATAAATTTAGGAGAAAGGCAGAACAATATTGGGTGATATCCAGGTTTAGTAATACTTTGAGAAGACACAATTAAATCCATTGATTTCAGGGAATCTTCTCTGAGTGTGAGTTATGTGGCTGGCATCAATTCGTTTTAAATGTCTGGACTAAGCAAAATAGTTTTACGGAATAAAGACAGATATGTCATAGAGTAAAAGATGTTGAATTCAATTACGGTTATTTTTGTTTTACTGTAAATGAATTTTAATATCTAAAGTGTAAGGGTTTTTTGGTCTTATAAAAGAAAACAACACCTTTATAAATAGTGTGCAGGCCTTTTGGATTGGCTTCACTGATGCATCTGGGTTAGATTAAAGCCTAAGAGTACTAAAGTACATAGAGGGAGGAAATCCTCAACCACGAGAGAGGTTCAGCTCTGGAAAAACACACTTTGGTTTTGGAGATTGTGGGATTTTTCTCCTTAAATGTTTAGAACTGAGAGTATTTGCCAATCATGTTTTTGACACAGAGCATCCTGCCCTGACATTATCAAAAGTGTATAGTTCAGATGGCTTAAAAGAGCTCTGCAAAGGGCATATCAATAGTGGTGCTGAAGACTTTTAAGCTGGGGCATGTCACTTGTGAATGCTCTTAATGTTGAAGAATAAATGGGAAACTGCCATTTTAAAACAAATACTCTATATAGTCAATTCAACTCACTGGATTTTATGATGTGGGAAATGCGAAAGCCGCTTCTGAAAACTACCTAACTCAGAGAGTCCACCCATACCAGATTGTGCATTTCCTTTTATGTGCAGCAATGCCAATTAATGTTCCGTTTGGGACTGGGGACAAACAGAAGGATGCAAAGTAGGGCGAGACAGAGAGCATAAGCAGTCATGCCCTTCCAGAACGTAACATTTGGAACGGTTAGAAACGTAAGAAATTTAAGGAAGCGGATCGCTTGCATGAAGCGCAATCGTTCCTTTTCTCTTTTATGGCAGACTTTCTCCGTGTCGTTTTTATTCTTCAATACTTAACAAATTCCATGTAATTGCTGGCTTTCCACCACCTCCCCACCCCCACAGCCCTGCAAGCAATCTAATCTATTCGGGGAAGATAATTGCAGGGCTCTTTAGCCAGGAAAGAAATTGCTGTATCTCACCACTGTTGTGCGCCTCCAGTTGTGAGGCGGAGTTGACAGCAACCTTGCATAGTGAACAGTAGAGCAGACGCTTGGCCTTTTCTTCCTCTGTCTCTCCCGAAGAGCATGTGGTGGTGTTGCTGCTGCTAGCGGCTACCGTGGGGAGTTTTTCAACTTTGGAGGTGATTTCCGTTGTCATGACACTGCTCTTCCGAATTTCGACCGTTGTGGTGGTTGATATTGCTGGTGCCTCTATTGTGTTGCCTGCTTTAAAGATAAGGAGAACAAGATATAAGCAACAAAATATATCTCATGCAGTGTGGAACTTGCAAGCTACAATGAGAAAGTGACTGACAGAAAGTTTTTCCAGGTAAAGGGTTTCCTGGCAGGTGCAATGTAATGTCAACTTTGCAATGAAGATTTACGGCATAGACAACATGCTCAAAACCACACTGCTGCATTATGTTTATGAATCTGAAAAGGGTGGAAGAGTAGAATTCCAAGGTACCACCTCCTGAATCAATTAATTGTCCGTCATTGTGAGAACCGGGGGGGGGGGGGGCAGAGAGGGAATGCTGTTTCCCTATCTTTCTGCCTTCAGGTCCAAAGCAAAAAGAAATAAATTAACAAATAAAGACATATGGTGACTATTTCACTGCACACTGTTTATAACCCAAAGGGATACAAGTTCGGTGAAATACATTTAAAAATAGGAGTTTTGAAGACGGCGTTGTACAATAATCATTAAATTTTGTAATTAAGTTTCCAAATAATCTAAACTGTGAAGTATTGCCTGCTTTTTCCCCTTTTTCTTTTTAGCTGATAGCAATGAATTTGTTTTAATTAGTTCTAAATCTGAATTTCTCCCGGGACGTCAAATTAGCAAACTGGTCGGCATGCAGTACGGGAGCCAGGAACACTGTTCCAAGTCTGATCAGCAGAATACAGTGTTCATGAAACAGGAAGGTAACTGATCTTATGTTGCTGAAAGCACGTGCCAAAGAACGTTACTTTTAAAAGTAATATTTATATAAATTTGTTGATAGACAAATGATAGCATCCAATTCCTCTTTACCTGTGGAGTGTGGTCTACCAAAGTAAATTGTAGCTGGGTAGTGTGGCCTGCTAGGTGCTTGGCCACTATGTTTCTGCATATGATATTTGTATTCTGCTTTTCTCAACAAAAATGTTGAGCTCAAAGTGGCTGAACAACAATAATGTTAAAAATTAACGAACTGTAATTGTATCAAAACGAAACAGCATATGAATAAGGCAAAAGAATAAACAAATTCATCCAATAATTGGTTTTTGGGCAGCATTCAGCCACAAATTTGCAAACCTTGTCTATTCAACTCACTGATACTTTTCATAGAATAGAAAATAATTCCATGCCCTCCAACATCTTGAGTCCCCAAACCAGGTTGTATGTCTTCCCGCCTTTGCTCCTGCATGAATTGCGTGAGATCATGGAGCCAAAAATATGTGCTTTTTTTGAGCTATGCTAGCATGGTGCTCCAAAACGCACATTTTGGGGCGCCGTGCAAAATCATGCCCCCCCCCAATGTGTTCGGGGGTGCTTTTTGGTGGCAAGATCTCGACGCAAAATCATGTGAGACCGTGACACCCAAAATGACCACCGTGCTCTCATGTGAGAAAATGGGGTGTTCCTTTTTTTCCTGGGACACTTGCGGGGTATGTAGTTCTGTATGAAGTATGTCATTTATCCAGAATCCAAGCAAAGAGCACCTAATGCAAGTAGAAGTTTACTGAACAAAATCCAAATGGGTTTCAAGCTGAACATTCTTCTGTGTTAGGTTTACAAGGGGTTGCTCGTGCGCAAGCAGGGCAAACCGATCCCTGGCTGGCTGCTAATGTAAACTTTATCTGTCTGGAGAGCCAATCACCCGTGGCTGCCTCAATCGCTGGCAGAATCCGTGAGTGGGCGTTTCTTAAACTTCTTCCAGCAAAGAGGTTCCTTGACGCCCAGTCTCTGCCTTCCCTCTGCGCGAAAGCCTTCTGCACAGAGAGGGCGTGGGCAGCGGAGGACCCCTTCCTTCCCCGCTTGTCCCAGGCAAGGAGTCGTGGGACTGCCTCACCACACCCGACTCCTGCACCCCCTCTCCACTGGAGCTGCGTTTATTCTCTTCCCCAGAAGAGGAGCTGCTTCTCCCGATCCCTGGAGGCTCTCTATAATCCCTCTGGCTTTTGCTCTCTCCCTCCGGCACTGATGGCAGTTCCCTGACATTCTGCAATATGCTAACATTCAGTGTAACTTTTGACACAAGGGGGGAAAGATATCTAAGAGCATGTGTACATACATGTACATAAAACATTTACATGTGGGACTCCATTACCACAATCCACAACCCCATCTGGAGAGTGGCTTCTTTTACCACAGATTTAGGTTCACTGTAATTCAGAATTCCTCACTATATAGCTTGGTGAAAAGACGCTGAATCATGATAATGTTCCTGAAATGTGCGTTTGTGTGTTTGTGTGCATATTTTCACATTAATACATGTAAACAAATTGTACCGGTGCAAGTTTTTGTCTTTTTTGGCCCGTCTGGAGGTTTATAAGTAAGAAGTAGCTATTTACGTATGAGAAACACAAAATACTGTGTATATCAGACTACTTCTGGGTTAAAGAGAGCTCACTGCCCTGCCCTATAGATCCGCTTAAGTGGTAAGTTGCACTGCTATAGCACACCAGAGTATCACAGAAAACCTAAATTCCATCCCTCATCCCAAGTTGTAATCTAGACATGAAGTACACAATAAGTTTTTGCCTCACTGGTACCAAAGTGGTCCATCCTTCTGTGTCGTCGATGACCCTAGATGCTGCTTCAGTACAGGGCAAGCAGTTCAACACACTATGATTGGATCACTTGGGGGTTGTTGTTTTTTCAGCAGCAAGAGCAGAGATGGGGCAAGAGTCAGATCAAGAGATAGTGGCGCTTTAACCTGATCCTGCTGTGCCATCTCCCTGATCTTTATTTATCTGTTGATATTATTTTGTTTAAAATCAAAATGTCTTTGTGTTTCAATCAAAGACAAAAAAAACTACAGTGGAACAGATCAAACGTTACAAATGCAAATAGAGCCAGCAGATAAATGACAAAGCACAAAAAGACCGCTCTAAAATGAATGAGAAGTCTGGGCAAGTAAAGATAAGATTTAGACTGCCACTGAAAATTAATCAAAGTAGGTGATGCAGTAGCAGGCAGCATGGTAGGGTAGAGCTGTCCTCCCAACCGGTGGCACTGCTGCATGGTTACATGGTTACATGGACAAGGCAGGGGTAGGGCAGGGTGGTGGCCTAGTTGGAGATGTGTGGGCCCACTTGCAGGAGCACAGGATTTTCTCCATGGGTGCACCTACACAGTCCCATGCTGCCCTGCCCTGCCTCAGTTCTATCCAGGTAAGTTGCAATAACGCTGGTTTTGGGAGGGGGGGTGCTCTGTGTCTCTGCCCTGCTGCAACTGCAGGTAAGCTGCTCTGGGCAAGAGCATTCCACCCAAAAAAGTGTGTTTCCAGGTTGCCTCGGCCTGATTATTTATGGTAGGGACACTCAGATACAGATATTAATGTGCAGGCAAGTTCATGTGGAAAGAGGCAACATGTGCACATATGCTTTCTCCTGTGGGAGAAAAATCGGGAGAATGGTGCATTGGAACATAGGGAGCTGTCTTACACAGTGGTACCTTGGTTTGCATACGTCTTGGTTTGCATACGTTTTGGATTACAAACACGTCAAACCTGGAAGTGTGTGTCCCTGTTTGCAACCTTTTTTTTTTGGATTACGAACAATGGGGGGGGGGAGGCCCCACTGGCGAAAGCGCGCCTTGGGTTACAACCTGTTTTGGTTTACAAACGGACCTCTGGAACGGATTATGGTTGTAAATCAAGGTACCACTGTACTGAGTCAGAACATTTGTCCGCCTAGCTCAGTACTGACTATTCAGACCTGCAGTGGATTTCTGGGATATTGGAGAGGGAGCAATCCCAGCCCTGCCAGGAGATGCCCAGGGACTGAAGGCAGGCTTGCTAAGAGTAGAGATGGGCAAAAACCAGCCATCCCTAATTCAAAACTTTGACAACTGAAACAGCTCCTGAAGGGGTTTGGGAGCAGTGGCCTTGCAATTCTTAAAGAATGAAAAGCTTCTTGCCACTCCCCTTCTTTTCTTGAAAATCTCCCCCCACTTTGAAACGTCTTCCCTGCCTTTTTATCATTTAGAGCAATGCAGCAGTAGCAGAGGGGGTGATGAAGCTGCCACCACTATTATTCCTCCCTCCTTAGCGAATCACTGTGAAGGAAGAATTGTAGCCACCAGAGCTCTGCTGCTTGCCACCACGCTATGGAAGCTGTCAGGAAGCCAGTGGCTTTAAAAACAGTTTATAAAAGGGTTACACAAGAAAGGAAAATAGAAAAAAAATGAAGAAGGCAAGAAGCACTTCCCATGCTAGAAGTGTAATCCCCCTCCTTTCCCCCCAAATCACTTTTGGCCTTCTCCCTTAATCATTCTGCCTTTTCTCTTTCATTTTCCTTCTCTGGGGTTCAGCCAAAATACGCCTCCCCAATCTGTCTGAAGCCCTGAAGTGAAACAAATGAGGACCAGCTCTTACTCTGAGACACTTTGAGTTTGTGGAATGACTTCCTGTGGGAGAAGAATGAAGAGAACTATAATATTTAGGAGTTTTATACTTAGGTTGAACAAGGCTCCCCCCCCCCCCCCGAAATATGCTGCAGGTAACTTCCTACCACTGGTAGCACAGAACCAATTCCTCCATTTCAACTGGCAGGAATATGCTCTGTTTCTCTTTCCTTCATTCTGTGATTTTCCTTTCGGAATTTTTAGACCTACGGTTTCAACATGATTAAAGTGTAAGTCATCTCTCCATGCAGGGAGACAATCAGCTCTAACAACCCTAGAGGTGAAACAAAAATTGCCTCTATAGGCGGGAGATATAATCATGAGGTATAATTAGAGTAGTCAGTCATGCTCTCTAGGGGAAAGGTGTGAAGCATAGTAAAAGGAGAAAGAATAGAGCATTTATTCCTTCCTTGAAAACCCCTCCTGCCCTTTTCCATCCCAATGTCGCTTGATCAATTCATTTGGTTAACATAATTTGACACTTAAAACCACCTGTTGCATCATGCACGTGCATTTCAAAAAGGGGAGCACTGAAATAACATTTTCTGGTCTCAACAGCAAATACAAAACCTTCGTCTTTTGACAGAAAGTAGAAAAAATTAAAGAAGATGTTAAACTACCACAAGCCCAATTATCAAATGCCGTGCCATGTCAAGCAAAAGCCTTGGTACCATGCAAAGGCCTTGGTAGTGATATGATTTCAAAAAATCACCCCTGTTTGTTCTTCGTCCAAGTTCAGTGCATCTTCAGTTGGGTAGCCTGACCAGAGCATTTAAGAGGATTTGATTAGCCTACCAGTTAAGTCAATTACATTGCAATCTTAATATATATCCTGCCCTGAATGCAGGGGGGGGGGCAGCACTGAAAACCAAATGGTATTCAAATCCCAAGTCAGTTTCACTCTGAGGATCTGAAGAACTGTGCCAGCATTTGTTGCTATATAGTGTGTCATCCCAGCCCTTGAAGATATAATGCAGTGACTCAGAGATCTGGAAGGAAGTTGGAAATGCATTCAGTACACACGTGAAATGAATTATTTTGGTGATGTGGGCAAGCTGCATCATGCTATTTTCATACTAATGACCTGCAGTAATTATTCATTCTTGCAAGTGTCGCCACTCTGCTTTGGCACTGCCAGGACCACTAATATCGCATGGAACAGGATGTCAGCACCCAATAAAGAGGGATGATTAGAATTCACAACACTTCTCTTTCTGATCTTAATCCTAATATAAACAGAGCTCTTAGGAAGTCTATAAAGGAGTAAACCTTGAATGAAGTGGCAAACATAAATCCAAAAGTTTATTTTCATACTAAAACAGTACCAGAATGTACATAAATAGTATCTGATTCCCCCCCATTAAAGTGCAAGACACCTACTAAAGGAGGAACATCTAAGTGAATTATTTAAAGCAGCTAAGCACATAGGATTAATTTTGTGTCCCAAATATACCTTTCTGAATTTTTGTTATACTATGAACATAAATCCTCTCTGTGGTTTTTGTTTTGTTTTGTTTTTTGCAATTAGAATCTTGCCTTATATAAATTAGTTCTGATCTGGGGGGGGAAACACCAGAAGATGCTGTGCAGTGTTACAATGAACATTTAAGTCTTTGCCCATTTACCGGTAATTTGGAAAGGGGCCCAAAGCTCCTCTCATCAGGGCATAACAAAAACAAAGAGGAGAGGCTTACATAACGCACCTACTGTAGTGAAGAAGAGCTGGTGCTAGAGATTGTTTAACTGCAGTGTTCTAGCTGATGGAATTCCAGAGCTGTCTCCTAGGAGCCAGGTTCAAACACTTGAAGCTCATAAGGGCCAAACAAGGCCAGTTCATAAGGGATAGACTGTACCTGATTTGCCTGGGAGCTCCCCATCACTAAACTTAGTCTGTGAGAATAGGTGAGATCTGATTCCTTGCAGTAGCAAATGCTTCAGTCTTAAGACATATGTTGTCATGGGCAGCTCTATGAGTTTTTCATTCCTCTTGGCTCAATCTGGTTGGCTCTGACCAGTGATAGGGCCTTCTCAGTGTTGGTTCCCCATTTGTGGGATGTCCTCCCTGAAGAGGTGCAGCCATCGCCTAAATTACATTTAGGGAGGAATTTTAAAAACATTCCCATTTACCTGGGGATTTGATGGCTGAAAGATACTATTCCTGGCAACCTTGTAGTAATTAGATGTTTTAATTTTAATTCAAACAATTTATATGCCACTTAACCACAATCGTCTCTAAATAACTTACAAGGATACAATACCAAAAGGCAAAAACCAGTTAAAGCTATAAAATTAAACTTCAGTTAGAACGCTATGAGGAGTGGGCTGGTGATTTATTTTTATTTATTTTTTACTTTTAACATGTTTTTAAATGTTTCTTTATTTTATTTTTCTGCCCTGGTTTTCTTTGTGAGGATAGAAAGTTAACTGATGAACAAATAAAAATCTGCTGGAGCTTCTGAGAGCAATGGATGCTTCTGAGCATCCTTGGGAGCCTTCAGTTCTGCCAGGACTGGAAAGTTAAGGGTGAGTCATTGAGTCAATAGAGTTATACAATTTCTGGCAATACAGAAGTAAAGGGAAAGCTACTTTTATTTTTTGTAGGAAAAAAGATTTTTTTTTATTATTTAACCAACAATCCTAACACACACACATAAAGCTGGTGGCTGGAGGAAGGTAGAATGGTTCCTTTCTGCTGCCCCTGCTCACTGGCAAAGAGGAGTGCTGCTAATGGTCTTGGGCTTCCCCTATGGTGAAGGACCTAGCTGTGCCCAGGTGGGCAGAAAGCTACTGCTTGCAGTTTTTTCACAACTACCAGCAGGTGGAAACCCTGCTCATCAGAGCATGGGATGTGAAGGTAGATCTGCTGCTCCACTCCGCTGCCCCCCCCCCCCAGCCAATTTAGGATTTTTCCATTACTTTCCTAGTTCAAATGTACTACATCAAATGTATTACCTTGCAGAAACAGAAAAAAACCCTGCTTTTTATAGAGGAAACACCTGGAATCATGAGATATAAACACTGCAATATTACCCGCTTGTCTGTACTTTTCAAGAATATTGTTACACGCCACCCCTATCTCCACAACTGTGCTAGATCCCAGGGGTTCTAGGCACTTACCCAGGGTCTGTGTTTCCTTTTGGGGGGAAATGAGCCACAGCAGAAGCTATGGTGCCATTGTGATCTGTGGTTTATTTGTGCATACCTACAACCTGAGCCGGGACACGGGTGGCGCTGTGGGTTAAACCACAGAGCCTAGGGCTTGCTCGGTGGTTCGAATCTCCGCAATGGGGTGAGCTCCCATTGCTTGGTCCCTGCTCCTGCCAACCTAACAGTTTGAAAGCACGTCAAAGTGCAAGTAGATAAATAGGTACCACTCCGGCAGGAAGGTAAACGGCGTTTCCGTGTGCTGCTCTGGTTCGCCAGAAGCAGCTTAGTCATGATGGCCACATGACCCGGAAGCTGCACGCCGGCTCCCTCGGCCAATAAAGCAAGATGAGCGCCGCAACCCCAGAGTCGGTCATGACTGGATCTAATGGTCAGGGGTCCCTTTACCTTTACCTTTACAACCTGAGCCTACAATGGAGGAGTGCACAGGATGCATACTCCAAGAGGCTCTAGCTTTTCCCATAGGTGCCCCAACATATTGCTCTCTGACTCTCTCTCTCCTCAGCCTGCTGCTTCATAACTGCAATTCCAAAAGCTCTCCCCAAAACTGGCATTGTCTTTTAAACAAAACTCTCAGCTGAGGGCGGGAGGGAGGAAGTCCACTCATTTGCAAATGAGATTCACCTTTGATTCTTTGTGTTGCCTAAATGGCTCATCCGCAGGCTAACACCTCAAAAGGAAATCTGACATAATTGACTCTTAACATGTGTTGATTTCCTATGATTTAGGCATGTCTAATACAGTTTAGGAAGTCTGCCTAATGCAATTAGCTTTTCACACATACTGATTCCTGAGGATTAAAAGTGGTTAACACTACACAGCTCAATAACACACATGGTTCTAGCTATCACCTACACAGGAGACTAGCCTATCTAATTAGCTTCTGACACCCCAAGCCTTAATTAAATTCTGGCTACTACAAACCCAGGGACGCGGGTGGCGCTGTGGGTAAAAGCCTCAGCGCCTAGGGCTTGCCGATCGAAAGGTCGGCGGTTCGAATCCCCGCGGTGGGGTGCGCTCCCGTCCTTCGGTCCCAGCGCCTGCCAACCTAGCAGTTTGAAAGCACCCCCGGGTGCAAGTAGATAAATAGGGACCGCTTACCAGCAGGAAGGTAAACGGCGTTCCGTGTGCTGCGCTGGCTCGCCATATGCAACTTGTCACGCTGGCCACGTGACCCGGAAGTGTCTGCGGACAGCGCTGTCTCCCGGCCTATAGAGTGAGATGAGCACACAACACTAGAGTCTGTCAAGACTGGCCCGTAAGGGCAGGGGTACCTTTACCTTTACCTTTACTACAAACCCATAACAGTATTCAAATTCTGAATATTGTGAAGAGCACAGTGTCTTGTCCTACAAAGGAGGAAGGGAGCTTTTACAATATATATTACACTGGCAGTCCAAATTCTGCAGGGCTTTCTTAACAGCGTTCTAGTATGAATTCAAAATTATGATATACCAAAGCTCTCTATAAACCATGCCTACGAAGTGCATGTAACACTGATTGTTACATGAACAGATTGCTGTGCAAACCCACAGTGCGTAGAATAATACGAATTCATGAACTGAATTTGCCAGAATTTTCCACTTATGAAGAATGCAGATGTAATGCAACAACACTTTCTACAACCTAATAAAAGTTTAAACAAACTCTTAATCACAAACATGAAGTTTGTAGTATTTTAACTACAAATTGAAGACACCCCCAATGATACTCAATGCATACCAATATCAGTTTGGATCTGGAGCTCCTGACAGTGGAACACTGCTCATGAGACCATGAGACAGACCTGCTGGTGGAAGGTGAGAGAGGCTATTTCTACCTATTTCTCTTTCCGCCTGCTGCGCCCTTGCTCCTGAAAATCTGCTCTCGAAGGTTGGAGGGGGGTCCTCTCAAACAAAATGGGCGTTCACATAAGGGACTGCAGGGGACACTGGTGAAACATACAGAACTATAGTTGGAAGGAACCAGGTGGATCATCCAGTGGCATAGCATGGGGGTGCAGGGGGGGCCGGCCGCACCGGGCGCAACATCAGGGGCGGGGGGCGCTCACACTCGCAGCTCTCTGCCCCTACCTGGCTCACTCACTCTCTCTCACTGCAGTGCTGGCTGTGTGAATCCGATCCGAGCCGCCGGGTCGCCGCCCACTGTGGAGGGGAGGGTGCCAGGCGTGTGGTGCGGTGCGGAGAGAGCGAGGGACTATCTGGGGGAGGGACAGTGCAGCAGGGGGCGCGCAAATTACTTGCCTTGTCCCGGGTTAGGGGGCGCAAATTACTTGCCTTACCCCGGGTGCTGACAACCCATGCTACGCCACTGGGATCATCTAGTTCAAACCTCGGCAGTGCAGGAATCTTTCACTCTACATGGGGCTTGAACCCGCAGCCCTGAGATTAAGAGTCTCATGCTGAGCTATCCTTCATCCCCTACCTTTCTTCCAGTTGCTATCCATTTTGGTGGGTGGCAGAAGTCCTTTGGTTTGTGAAAAGGCAACTCAGGATGCAACCCATGGCATGAGCGAGAAGATAATGTGGGCTGCGTGGGAATGCCATTAGCATCCCCCCCCCCCCAATGCTGCATGCAAGAAAGGAGGTGAATCCTAGAAATGCAGGAAATTAACACTAAAAGTATCACATGAAACAGCTCTTGTTGCAAAAAGAAATAGGACAGACCTCCTTATTTTAGCCCATATAGTCTATCGCTGTGTTGGAGGAAAGCAAGGAGAAAGGGACACCTAGGAGCATAATAGAAAGTACAGGCAGGGAGACAGAAATCCATCCAGGCCAGGAATTTCAGCACCTTGTGCTCTCCAGCGAAACCTGATTTGACTATGTCTTGAAGTGACTTGTTTTTATTAATTAGTAGTACACAGATTTGTAATGGAATCTGTATTCTGTCTCAGCCATGAGTCCCTCCAGTTTGATGCACAGTTCATCAATCCTGAAAGAAATTAACTGCAGGAGTGGGATGCATACATCCGTGTTGAAGTTAATTGAACGAAACTGGCAGGAGCAACAGTTGGAGGTGAAGAGCTGGTGGGGGGGGGGAAGCAAGGTGAGGAAGGATGAGGCAATTTTATGAATTTGGGGAACTTTTCCGATAAACGTCATTTAAAGGAAGATGACTGCAAACGAGTGAGGAGAGGGGAGGAGAACCAATTTATTCTGGATCTATTTTAAGTAACCTTGGTTTTGACTAGATTTGGAAGCTGTCCTTTCAAGCCTATAATATAGATTTCTCCTCAGTGAGGCAGAAATAGAAACTGCTTTCAGAAACTATGAATGAAAGGCTCTCTCTGCTCAAGGAGCTTTAGGGGAAAGTGTTGCTGGCGCAAGCTGCTGCTCTTGCCATTTAATTAATGAGACTTGTGTGTTGAGGAAGAGGGGGGAAATCAATTTTAAAAATCAGGACAAAGGACAATGATTTGAGCGTTAAAAGTAGAGCTTACAATCAAGAGCAGAGAGGATCATACTCATTTTCGTCCCAGCTGCGCTGTTAAAGAAACACATTTTCGATTTGGACTCTGGCTTCAAGGTTAAACACAAGGTTAAGTGCTGGGTTGAGATTCGATAGCAGTATTGTTATTTGGGAGGCTGCAGTGCAAGATTAACCATGTAAAATGTTGGTTTTAAGAGTAGGAACATAAACTCCAAATGGTGTTTTTAATCATACATTAGTGTTACTGTCATAGATTTCTAGGATGCACATCCTTTCTTGCAAGCAACAAGACGCGGGGGTGCCATTGCATTCAACTCAATGTTAAACCATTTTTCAGTCTCACTTTCCACTCATTTTCTTTCCTTGTACCTCACCCCTCACAATTCTCACAACACAAGTGAAAACCTACTTTGTTGCTTTTTCCTTTGTGTGTTCTGTTGGAAACATATACAATAAGCTTGATTTTCAGAACAGACGTTGACCATTTTAAAGTGTGAGCTTTTCTAATTCACAGTGAAATCGTACACATATTTAGCTGGAAATAACTCACACTGTGTTCAATGGGCAACTGTGCATAGGATTGCAGTCCCCATCAATCAAAATCATTAGTGTGTTTTTTTTTAGAGCGCTGTCTTACGGACAGGCAGTTACAAATGGGCAAGTGTTACGGAAACCTGCCTATAGCACTTGAGTGACCATTTTATGTCATACACTGATTAAAAGGGAAGTTATATCATTTTCCTGTGTTGATTTATGAAGACTGATGAGATGTCATAGCAAGAACATCCAAACAGGAGCAAGGCAACCAGAGTAACTGAGCACCTGCATTCAGATGAATTGCAGGAATTAGTATCTTAGTATTCTAAGACGTGGTCTCGGACCATAAATTTAATGGAATAGCTGACCATTGCAAGATTTTCAGGGAGAGAAGCTGGGTTTCATATTTGTTTCTGCTGCTACAAGTCAGATAGTCCGAAGTTGGTTTTTATCAGAAAAATGAAAAGTGATTGATGGAATTTAATTTCAAGAAAGGTGCCTTTTTAACACTTTCAAAGGGAAAGATTCAACTCCCTTGCTGTAGGCACACTTAAAGTGTTGTGACCAGGCTGTCAAGCTGGCTATTCATTATGCACTAAAAGAAGGCTGTAATGTTTGATCATAAGTCATAACAAAAAGTGTCTCTGAGGGGTATTGGATGTAAAGAGTCCTAACTGAAACTAAGCTGCCAGCCACTAAATCCTGCCATTTCCCCCATTCTTATTGCTTGGTGGCTGATTAATAGTTCTTCAGCCCTGAGACTCAAATACTAGTTCCCATTTACTGATCTTCTGCTTTGAGTTTTGTTCTTGTGGACATTAAAATACTTTTTCAAGAGCTTCGCCCTTAAAAGATCAAAACCGAACTTATACCACTATTTTGCCCAGGTCAGGGGTGCCAATAAAATATTTTTGGGGGGGTGGAGATCACACACCTGCTGGACCAGAGGCACTGCTGAGTTCCTCTCACATGGAGAAATCCACTGCATAAGGGGGCTTGGCACCTGCACTGTTTTTAAGTAAGGTTAATACTGGCTCAAATAAGTGATCAACCTATTTCTGCTATGCTACACTCAATCGGACCAAAGTTTCAACAGCAAACCATGGCACTGGTTATACCTGGACAGTTTTCTTTGTAGCTGGGAAGTTTCAAAATAGAAAATTGGTGATAGACGTCCCACGTTTGTTTAAAAGCGGCATGTTGTGGATACTATGTCCGATGAAGTCAACGAAAACATTGACAGTGCCTTGCTCAATTTACCTTTTAAAGCAAAACAATCTATGACCCCTTTTGTGCTCCCCTAATAATTTCCATTCCGCTTGCAGTCAACACATCGTTAAGAAAACAGAGTAGACTGATAACAATTAGCCTGCTAGTTACTACTTGAATTTAACTGAACACAAATGTTTACGATTACCCTAGTAGCATATGTTTAGCCCATTTCTTTTATATTATTTTATGATGGATCACTTTACATTTGCTAAACAAGCTGACCTAAACAACCTTGAGATATATCTATCAATGGCATAGAGTACAATACTTAAAGCACACCGGTGGCAGAAATGGTAAAACAGCTTCCCTTCCTGTCTTTAGAAATTTTTTCTTCATCTGTTCCAGAAGGGGTTATGATTTCTGGAAGGTCTTTTTAAAAAGTAGTTCCTAAGCAAAGAGCTTCTTATAAATTCCTCAGCCCTTACGTCATGGGTTGGCAAACTAAAGCCCAGGGGTGGATCTGGCCCAATCGCCTTCTCAATTCAGCCTGCGGACAGTCTGGGAATCAGCATGTTTTTACATGAGTAGAATGTGTCCTTTTATTTAAAATGCATCTCTGGATTATTTGTGGGGCCTGCCTGGTGTTTTTACATGAGTAGAATGTGTGCTTTTATTCAAAATGCATCTCTGGGTTATTTGTGGGGCATAGGAATTCATTCATTTTTTCCCTTCAAAATATAGTCCTGCCCCCCACAAGGTCTGAGGGACAGTGGACCGGCCCCCTGCTGGAAAAGGTTGCTGACCCCTGCTTTATGTGAATGAAGGTTGATTTCCAGGATCAGCTTCTTTTACCGTGTATTGCATCGTGCACTACGGTTTCACAGTGGTTGATTGTATTTGTTTTTCAAACCTTTAGAACTCATTTTGCAGAAGCAGAGGCACTGATATAAGTTGTTTGGCATGTGAATTTCAGAGATGGCAGCATCATGTTTGAAGTTTAATCAAAGTTACACTAACTGATCAATGGCTCTCTCAAGAAACCATAGATCCCCCCCCCCCCCGTTGTATGACTGGACTGGCAGACATCCACATTTGGCATCAGTTCCCATACTGTAGGTCTGCGGCTCGGGCAGCTATTTCAAAAGCAGGTCGAAGAGCAGAATGAAACCATGAGAGCAACCATATATACACCCAGGGTGAAGCGTGGTTTGTAATGCAAAAAGTCTTTTTAAATCACCCAAACGTGTAAGTTGCAAGTACTATTTAGCATGTTTAGCTCCTCTGCACACACAACTCTAATGAGAAACAGTACATAAAAACTGCAGAAACTTGTGTATTTTTTGGTTCCAGAAGTACCTCACAAACTTTATTCATTAGTTTGGGGGCAAGAAGCTTGAGAATAGGTTCCATTAAGGATAACAAGCGAAAGAGCTGCTACTGGGTATTACAGAATACTCAATGACACAAGATTTAAAAATGCAATTGCAAGAGATTATGTTGACATCAACAACAAAAATCAGATATATAAAAATAATTTCCTTTTTTTCTTTATTTAAAAAAACCTCAATTAAAGACTGCATAATTAAAATGTTTACATTTTAAATTTCAAATCTAATCTGTGGGTTAAAGCCTCAGCGCCTAGGACTTGCCGATCGCATGGTTGGCGGTTCGAATCCCCGCGGCGGGGTGCGCTCCCGTCGTTCGGTCCCAGCGCCTGCCAACCTAGCAGTTCGAAAGCACCTCCAGGTGCAAGCAGATAAATAGGGACCGCTTACCAGCGGGAAGGTAAACGGCGTTCCGTGTGCTGCGCTGGCTCGCCAGATGCAGCTTGTCATGCTGGCCACGTGACCTGGAAGTGTTTGCGGACAGCGCTGGCTCCCGGCCTATAGAGTGAGATGAGCGCACAACCCTAGAGTCTGGCAAGACTGGCCTGAACGGGCAGGGGTACCTTTACCTTTACCTTACTCCTAGGGCATTGTCTACTCAACTTGAGCACTGCCATTTCAATTTCAATGGATATCAATGTGAAAGTTGAATATGTACTTAAACCTCTCCCCATTGTAATTAATGGAGTTTTAAAGTGCCTAACTTTGGCTGAATTGTGTGCGTCCTTCTTTTTGAATATGCAGTAAGCTTTTTAATTTGCCGAAACGACTTGCTATCTGAGGACATTCATAGTTCACAAATCTTGAGTTTGTTAGGTTTCTGTTTTCTGATACTGAATGTATAGCTAATTGTTCTTTGAAATTCTCTTCCTTCTTTTTTATATGACAGTTCCAGTATCTTGCAGGCTGTCACTTCATAACCAATGCATTTGATTTAGAATGGCTTATGTAACTAGTATCAGCAGCTGCTGTTAAATCACCTATCAAACTCACACAGCTTTCACTCCATTTAACCTATGGGCCAAACTCTCATTCCACCCATGTTCTGTTAACATTGCTTTGACAAAGAAAGGTACTGCTGGGACAGTGGTGTAGCCGGGACTTTGCACATAGTACAACCTTTAGTAGCAATAGTCTTGTTTGCCATGCAGACGCAGGTGGCGCTGTGGGTAAAAGCCTCAGCGCCTAGGGCTTGCCGATCGAAAGGTCGGCGGTTCGAATCCCCGCGGCGGGGTGCGCTCCCGTTGTTCGGTCCCAGCGCCTGCCAACCTAGCAGTTCGAAAGCACTCCCGGGTGCAAGTAGATAAATAGGGACCGCTTACTAGCGGGAAGGTAAACGGCGTTTCCGTGTGTGGCTCTGGCTTGCCAGAGCAGCGATGTCACGCTGGCCACGTGACCCGGAAGTGTCTCCGGACAGCGCTGGCCCCCGGCCTCTTGAGTGAGATGGGCGCACAACCCTAGAGTCTGTCAAGACTGGCCCGTACGGGCAGGGGTACCTTTACCTTACAGAGCAAAATGAATTCGAAAAGTATGTTGATGTCTTTGAGTTCCATAAACTACTGATTTCTGAGCAAAGGATACTGTATTTCATTTTTAATTTACCAACTAAAAATTACCATTCTAAGCTCTCTCTCTCTCTCTCTCTCTCTCTCTCTCTCTCTCACACACACACACACACACACAGAGAGAGAGAGAGAAGTGAACACTTACAATGATTCAATGAAAGCAAATTAATAGTCCTCCCTTTGCTATATGTATACAGTGTATCAACACTGCACCAAGGATTCTCATCCAAAATAATAAGTGCAGTCAACCACAACAATTTCCTGACAAACTGTTATGAAAACCTATTAAATTTATGAGAAAAACACAAACACATGCAATATTCATGGAAGGCTGATGCGTCATGCAATTCCAGCGAAACTAGGCACAAGGCTCCACACCACATTCAGAGCAATGACAGAATTGTCTCTTAAACTCTGTGTTTGCACTTTTAATAATATAAGAGGTGCTCCAGCGTTCTCAGGATTATTGCTGGTGTTTTATCTGCCCAACCTTAATATTCCTGTCTCCCAAGAGAAGACCAACCAGTATTCATTTAAGAAATATTCTGAACGGCTGGAAAGGCAAGGACATAAATACTATGAAGAGTTTAAATAGAGTTCATTAAAAATAAACCCTTTAATAAACTGTTCATGTTTTGAAATAATAAGTATAGTTACTGGTTAAAGCCGTGGGGGGAGACCCCCCCCAAAAAGAAAAAGAAAGAGCATAAAAATGATCAAGCAGAATCTATGGTTAGGATGTGTGTTAAGTCACAACCCACATTTTGTCCCCAGCAATACTTTTAAAGTTGTACCATACCACTTTAAACAGGCATGGCTTCTCCCAAAGAACCCTGGGAAAGGTGCTGTTAAGGGTGCTGACAGTTGCTAGGTGATCCTTTTTCCCCTCACAAAGCTACAGTTTTCAGAGTGGCTTAACAATCCTCCTGAGAATTGTAGCTCTGTGAGGAGACTAGGATTATCCTAACAACTTTCAGCTCCCTTAACAAACTACACTTCCCAGGGTTAGCTGTTAAATCACACTAACCAGTAGTACTTGTGAAATCAGAGTTTCCATGTTTCTCTTTTCTTCAGAGCAATTAAAATACTTCATTTATATAGCGAATTGCTTTCGAATAATATATTTTGTTCAACTGATCAGCGCTGTATTGGGGTTGGCAATAATAATAATAATAATAATAATTTATTATTTGTACCCCTCCCATCTGGCTGGGTTTCCCCAGCCACTCTGGGCGGCTTCCATAGAAACCAAAAAACACTAAAATATCACACATTAAAAACTTCCCTGAACAGGGCTGCCTTAAGATGTCTTCTGAATGTCAGGTAGTTGTTTATCGCTTTGACATCTGATGGGAGGGCGTTCCACAGGGTGGGTGCCACTACTGAGAAGGCCCTCTGCCTGGTTCCCTATAGCTTTGCTTTTCGCAATGAGGGAACAGCCAGAAGGCCCTCGGCTCTGGACCTCAGCATCCGGGCAGAACGATGGGGGTGGAGACGCTCCTTCAGGTATACTGGGCCGAGGCTGTTTAGGACTTTAAAGGTCAACACCAGCACTTTGAATTGTGCTCGGAAACGTACTGGGAGCCAATGTAGGTCTTTCAAGACCGGCGTTATATGGTCTCGGCGGCTGCTCCCAGTCACCAGTCTAGCTGCCGCATTCTGGATTAGTTGTAGTTTCCGAGTCACCTTCAAAGGTAGCCCCACGTAGAGCGCATTACAGTAGTCCAAGCAGGAGATAACTAGAGCATGCACCACTCTGGCGAGACAGTCCGCGGGCAGGTAGGGTCTCAGCCTGTGTACCAGCCTGTGTACTGGTAGACAGCTGCCCTGGATACAGAATTGACCTGCGCCTCCATGGAAAGCTGTGAGTCCAAGGCTTTTTAGCACATTGTATACATTAATTGGTGCCTCTTGAGGCCTCTCGTGCTCCGTCGCTATCCCTGGTCAGTCAGAGCAGAGCACAAATGTCCGGGCGGCCGTTAGGGAAATTCCCCTGCTGGCTGGACATCTGGCTCAAGTTCCTGCCTGATGCAGCATCTTAAATGGGCCAATCAGTGGCCTCCCTAGTGGGTGTGCTTTGCAGTCTGGGAGGGCATTGGCTGCACACCTGCCCTCATGGCCGGCAAGGCATAAAAGCCGGCAGCACTATCTGTCCTCAGCATAGTCATCAAAAGTAATTTCATGAATTACCTCTGTTAATTACACAAATGTCACTACCCGTATTTTTCAGTATTTCATTTTCCCCTGAATTGGCACTGTTTATAATTCCACTCCACTTCTCTGCCCCCCCCCCAAAAAAAACCCATTTCCCAATATACCGGTAAATCACGACAACGCTTCGTGAATCTGTTGAAGAGGCCTATAGTCCACAAAACCTTATGCCGTAATACATTTGTTAGTCTTCAAAATGCATTAAGACTCTCTGCTGATTTTGCCACCCCTTTGCAAATTATGGTACATTCACAATTACTCAAGGCCAATTAACAGTGACAGAGTACTATGCCTGGTGAGGAATTCATGTGAAGTTGTTCACATCCATATTCTTGGATTTTCAACATTCACAGACAAACCATTCCATAAAAGGGTGTGAGACAGGTTGCGGCACAAAAACAACTTGGCACAGTAGTTTCAACATTCACACTAGACTTATTTAAAAGGATGGCAGGGTACTTGCTTGGTTGTGTGAACAGGGGCTAAAAGCAGAACATAATCACCACTTCAGCCATAAATACGCAGTGAAAGAAACAAAATCCATCCTTTACCAACTTGGACTGTGAGGATTGCATGTGGTTAAATGGCGTCAACGACGAGTTTATCCGTTTTCAGCAATCATGACCGGGTCCCCTGAGCATCAGACAAGTGCACATTCATGTACTGTGCGTGCTTTACTTTCAAAGCAGAACAATTAAAGGACAAAACAGAAACATCCGTTAATGAGGACACATTGATTCACACATTATTCAAGGAGCATGAAACAATAGCTAACAAAACTGAGTTAATGGATTGCAGGGCTTTTATTAAACAAACTGTACATGTTAAGTGGCAAATGTTTTAAGCTGTAAGTGGAGAAGATGCTCCCGTCTTCCATTTTGCCCTTAATGGATCCCAGATGTCAGCTCTGCCCTTCAGCTTCCTAATGAGCCACAGCTGCGAGTTCCTCTTTTCAAAGCCAGCCTCTAAGACAATTCTCATACTGAGACTTCCTCTTTATGAGGTCATCTGGAAGGGAGATGGAACATGACCCCATGCGTAGTTTCAAAAATCTGAAACTGACGGAAAAGTCAATCAAATAACCTAATTTGACCTTTTGCCAAACGGCAGCCCAACTGAAATAATTATCAATACTCAGCTCAGTAATTCACAGCTCACTAGTACACAACTTCCAGGAGGCTTTTGAGCTTTGATGCAAAGATGGCAAGCGATTAGGCCAGGGTAGTTTTGGAGCTGCAGTTTGGGTCGTTTGTGTGGGATGCCACATCTATTTTTAGTACCACGCTGCCTCTAAAGCAGCAGCAAAAAAACAAATGCGGTCCCAGAACTGGATGTTATGAAACCAACTGCCAACTAAAGATGGATCAGGCCCAAACCGTTCAAATGCTTTTACGAAAGAAATGTGGCCTGAAAACCTCTCTGAAAGGGAGCACACAGGTCAAGAGGCAGAGCACAGCATATAAATGCATGCTTTGTTCAGGAGCTTGTTTCTGCACACATTTGACCTGACTGTCGAGTTCTAAAAGGGGATTTCGCTCCTCTCCATTTAGGGCAGTTGTCTCAATAAAAGTGAAGTAGGTTGCCAATCACCCAACATTAAAACTAAAGAATCTAGGACAATAAACAGGGCGGTGAAGCCCAAAGCTAAGCCCTTTTACATCCCATTGTTTTCCTTGGTAAAGTTAAAAAAGGTAAAGGTAAAGGACCCCTGACAGTTAAGTCCAGTTGCGAACGACTCTAGGGTTGTGGCACTCATCTCGCTTTACTGGCTGAGGGAGCCGGCATATGTCCACAGACAGTTTTTCCGGGTCAGGTGGCCAGCATGACTAAGCCGCTTCTGGTGGGCCAGAGCAGCGCACAGAAACGCCGTTTACCTTCCCACCGGAGCGGTACCTATTTATCTACTTGCACTTGACTTGCTTTCGAACTGCTAGGGGGGCAGGAGCTGGGACCGAACAATGGGAGCTCACCCCATTGCAGGGATTCGAACAGCCGACCTTCCGATCGGCAAGCCCAAGGTTTACACCACAGTGCCACCCGCGTCCCCGATTAAATGCGTGCTTAAATTATCCCATTAAAATAATGAAAGGGGCAGCCTAGTCCTAGGAATGTTTAGTCAGAGATGCAGCTCACTTAAATCAACAGTGCTTCCTTATTTATTTGTTTTTTTAAAACACCTATGCCATAGGTGTTTATTCTATATTGTTTTTAAACCAATATTTTGTTGTCCCTGGAAAATAGGGACACTTGGTGGGTCTGTGTTCTAGAAACTGGAATGCAGCATTCCTATACTTTAAATCGCCCAGTAGTATACGCATAAAGCCTCACTGTCCTAAGCCTTTTAACCCACCCACTCCCTTTGCCCTTAAGATAGCTCAAAGATATTAAATATTTTTTTTGTTTTTTTGCTATTCAGCTCTGGGAACTTTTTCGTCCTTCTTAAAGTCCTTTCAACAAACCCACATTATACATGTTCCAGATTAGAAGCAGCTGTACAAACAGTGTAGCAAGTACAGAGAGCCTTAATAAAGTAATTTTCCTCCAACTTGTACACTACCTTTTCCTACATCAGTCCAATTCTCAGTCATGTAATTCTGCCTCTTTAGCTTTGTTTTCATTATTTCATGGCTACCCCACACTTAGTGCATTTGCTCTGACTGTTGCCACGGGCACATCATTCCTAATTTGGGTTTGTAACTTGCATAACTTTCCAGCTTCTGTGGAGGATTATGCTATGTGCCTCTTCTGTACTTTTACATTAGGGACCTTGAGGATTTCCAACTGACCTGCAACAGTGAAAATTTACCTCAGTGGGAAGGAGGAGACACAGATTTACCACCATGGTGTCCTCCAGATATTTTGGGCTATGGTTTCCATCATCCCCAGGCAGCATGACTAACAATCAGTGATGATGCGAGTCAAACAACTTGTGGAGGGTTCCACATTGGTTTTAGAAGTGATAGTTCTCTCACCACCTTTAGGCAATTCCACAGAGTCTCTGTAACAAGTGCCAAAACCTGTCTGGGTAGCAAGAATTCAGAATCTCAGGCTTTCCTGGGTTTTCACTTTCCTTTCTCAGTTTCTGGGACACTGATCTATTATTTCCAGCTCTGCAGCCAGCTGCCCCCAGAGACACTATCCACCGTGCTTTTAAAGATTAGGGTTCATGATGGCCCAATTCTAACCTGCACTGAACACACATCCAGAATGAGCTGCACAGTACTGTCTCAGGTGCTTTATCTAGCCAGATCTCAGTAATCAATGCAACATCAAGGGTCTTATTAGGAATTCAAATTATAAATAGCTGGTCCTTATTTTATCACCTTTTTTGTTAGAGGGCAACCTATGACAGGCAGGAACATCTCATGCCTCAATTTCCAAGTATTCTGTGACTGATGAGGAATGAAACCAAGTGATTTCATCCGAGTTTAACATTATCTATATTTTGCATAAATATTTTACTGCACCCTGTGTTGCCATAGGGTGACAAATGCATGCAATTCTTTCTTGGTTGCTCATACTTGTAAAGGTAAAACAGAAATGCACCCATGGAAAGGCAACATTAGTGTTTAAGTGACCATTTTTAAACATGGATTTATTTTCTCTATTCTAATATGGGGCTATATTTATAGGCACAAATAACCATAATAGACTTACTACACACACACACACACACACTTACTTTGTGGTGATATCTTATTCATTTGTTTTTGTTTAGCTATAAAGTTTCTATAAATTCTTGTGACAGCATACAACTGACAACCAATTTTTTTTAAAAAAAAACCAACCTAAACACAATTAAAACCCAGTGGAATATGCTAAAATCAGTGCCAAAGTGTTCTGAAGTAGTTTGTGTCCAATGGACAGTAGGCTTGACACAGAGGGAGCTTCCATGGGGAGGGAATTAAACAGATGCCAGAACCATACCAAAATACGGATCTCTCTAGTCATCACCCGTGTAACCTCAGATGGCGAGGTGGGAAGATAAACATCTCCATCAAGAAGATAGATTTTGGGCAGGATTTTGATGTTAAAAAGGGTCCTCCCTCAAACAGCCAGGTCTAAAATCATTTAGAGCTTTGTAGGTCATAACCAGCACTCCAAACTGCACTCAGAAATGGACTGGCAGTCAGCATAGCTGTTTACATACCAGTGAACATATTCTTTATAACAAGTCTTAGTTAGAAGCCTAGCTGCAGTTCCAAAGGATTTGGAAAAGGCATCTTCATGCTCAGTGCATTATGCGGTGTGTGGATAACCACCTCCAGATTATCTCTGTCCAGGAGTGAAAGAACAATGACTTCGTTTTTCAAGCACTTCACAAAAATGGTCACAGCAAGCAACTGAGGATTCCTTTATATTAGGGGTGGGGGACTTCAGACCTGGGGACCCCACGTGGCCCTATGTGCCCCTCTGGGTTCTTTTCAGCCCATGCCCCCTCCCTGGGCAACACCCTTCAATGACCTTGCGCTGAATCCAGCTCAAGTGTTTTTGCCTGGCTAGAGCATTTCCTTCAACTGTGATAGTTGCTCTTGCTTGCCTGAAGGGAGCTGTACTAATGAATACATGTATGTAGAGAAACCTCTGGTTTTTGTGTGACTGGAATGCGGCTTACTCCAGAAAGATGAGAGTCACATCTGTTGTCCTGCCTACCTTT
Source organism: Podarcis tiliguerta (assembly GCF_965153285.1). NCBI lineage: Eukaryota > Metazoa > Chordata > Lepidosauria > Squamata > Lacertidae > Podarcis > Podarcis tiliguerta. The sequence goes on along the minus strand of NC_139545.1, from coordinate 20,534,978 downwards.
GCCTTTCAAACTGCCTGCCACTGGAAAGTAGACATAAGGGAATGTGGTCCTGATGCTGCAAAGGGTTCCCCAACCCTACTTTACATCATCATGGGAGGCCCAACTGGAATATGCCCTGCTCCACTTGGGATAGTTCCTTTGGACCACATGAAAGGATTTCAGTGGTAGCAGAAATGATGATGATGATTGATATATTGTACTAAAATTGTCCATCGTAGCAAGAAAAGCACAATATAACTGTTGTCTCTTTTTATGTGTATAATTCACTCCAACAGCTGGAGGAATATGGAACTGCTTGATTTTGACGGTTGTCACCTCTACCTTATATCAGTTTTAGAAACTGGGATCTAAAGCAATCATATTGTAATGCATTAGCTGGAAAAAATATTTGCATCTGGAGAAGGTTCACCATTTGTTACCACACCAGAGTTATGACCGCAATGTGGTTACTGTGTGAAAAGATGGGGTTTCAGTGAAGAGGTGAATCCTATCTCAGAAACCCAGATGTTCAGAATTTGTTTCTGGGAACTCGGTGATGACGGGTGTGCACTCAGATGCAGGCAGAGGCTTCCCAACTAATGCATAATATGGTTAATTTAAGCCCCCAACTTTTAACTAAAGCAGATTTCAGTGTAAGATAGAGCTGAGCTGCCACTAAAATTAAGCACTACAGTCCTGAAATGTAACATGAGGAACGTGATTAATATGCACTGTGGGCAGAGCACTTGGTACACTTAACTACCATGAGTTAAACCACTCAATGAAATATAATAGAACAGAAGTAGCCTCCCTCTCGCATCCATCCTTACTAATGATTTAATTTATACTTGAGAGGGTTTAGCGAAGGGAGGGGGAGAAGGGAGCTTGCAAAGACGACAGGCCTGGGCAAAATGTTCCTTGATTTAAATTTAGTGGCAATGACATCAGCAAGCTAATGGGTTTAATTGTTACATCTGAAGAATGAAAATTTTGGTATTTAAGCAACTATTGTGAAATGTTTCAGCAGAGCTCATTTTAGTAACTTCATCCCAACAGCCGGGGACTATTTTTAGTGCTCTCTCTTGATTAAACAAACATTTAAATACAAATGGCAATGACGAATGCAAGAGCCATTTCACACAAGCTTTTAGGCTGAAAAAGAACATACTTGTTACAGGAAAGTGTCCAACAGTTCAAAGACCTGCAGAAAATTGGTGGTGCAATGAAATTATGTCACATCCACTCAGTCCCTTCTAGCAGCAAATAATCACTCCCTACAGCATTATCAGAAAACCCCAAGAAACAATATTGTGCTGTCTTATGGTATGATTGCTGTGAGGCAATCGGCTGCTCTAAATCAGCAACATATGCAGTATCAATAAAATAAGGGGCCATTTATGAAAAGGTTTAACTTTTATTTGCCATCTGGCCACCGCTTTCTAATAGGTTTACGGGTGGATGGCTATAGGTTTTAATTTGTATTTTTAACTAATAAAAATAAATAACTCTGAAGTCTTAAAATCCCTTGGTTTGGTTTATTTTGATTAAGTGCACACATTAAAATATGATAGTGCTGCCAGCAGTGAGCAGAAGTAGGCATCTGGAAGCCAGATTCAGTGCTGTAAGTTACGAAAAGAGAGTAAAAAGGAATAGATATGCAAGCTCTTGAGAAGAGAGAGTAAAGGCTGCATAAAACGGCGAGCCAAGAAGCAACGAAATTAAAAGACTGGGCACTTGATATGTTACTATTTTGTTATGGGAATAAAACTATTTGTGGGAAATACATGGACCTGAGAATCCAGATTATATGAAGTTCCTCCTTTACAATTTTGGACATAGCAGTAACTGACTTGAATAAAGCTAAAGGTAAAGGGACCCCTGACCATTAGGTCCAATTGTGGCCAACTCTGGGGTTGTGGCGCTCATCTCGCTTTATTGGCCGAGGGAGCTGGCGTACAGCTTCCGGGTCAACTAAGCCGCTTCTGGTGAACCAGAGAAGCGCACGGAAACGCCGTTTACCTTCCCGCCAGAGCGGTACCTATTTATCTACTTGCACTGGCGTGCTTTCGGACTGCTAGGTTGGCAGGAGCAGGGACCGAGCAATGGGAGCTCACCCCATCGCGGGGATTCGAACTGCCGACCTTCTGATCGGCAAGCCCTAGGCTCTGTGGTTTAACCCACAGCGCCACCCGCATCCCTAACTGACTTGAATAACCCATATCAAACACATCCTGAATGCTATGTTGACTGCACATGTAGCTAATAGCAGAAGCGTGTTTGATCCATCAACAAGATTTCACATAGGGTGCCCACAATGTTGGAACAACCAACACTAGCATTTTCCCCTTTGAAATGTGGCAAAAGGTTGTATGTATGACAAAATAGACATCCCCATGCTTGATTCTGTCCGGGGCCACTTCTGTTGAGGTCGAACAGCTTTGCCCTGGTACTTCGGAAACAGAACACAATAAGGATGAAAAGTAAATAGGGAAGGAAACAAGTTAGGGTAGTGTTATCAAAAGGTATGGTGTGACACATTGGTGTGGCAAGAGAGGATGGAAAGTGTGGTGGGCAGATTCAAGGACAACAAATAAGCTTTTAAACAATTCAGTATAGTATAGTATCAATATAGATAGATAGAGCAAAATATGGGTAGATGTCATTTAAAAACGAGGGCAAGAACATCAAGTGATACTGAAGACAATCCTAGTTGTGTTTTCCAATGCATTTCTCATCAATAAAGAAAATTAGTGTGGCATGAGCAATTTTTTATTCTGAAAGTGTGACCCAGAGAAAAATGCCTGAGAACCAATGAATTAGAGGATCAGGGTCAACGTGGCATTATTGTGAGGTATATTTCCTGCTAATTGATGTTATTTGAATGGACTTTGCTCCACAGTCTCTCTTTTGTTGTTATAAGACTGGTGAGAGTGTAGAGAAGGGCCTTAAACAATGAAATGCCCCTTGCACTCGGCATTGCTGAAAACCTTTTTTTTTTTTTTTTTTGGCACAGGCTGGTATTTCATGTTTAGGATTTCTAGTATGCACTACTCTTGTTGAGCTTATTTTTTCTGAATTTGTTCTTTAAACTTTGCTGTAAGTCACCTTGTGTGTTCAGTTTCTGAACGGAAAAGCAACTCATATACCAACCAGCCAATCTTTGTCCCTACATAGGCGGGATTTTTTTTGGCTGAACTGCAAACCTGCTTTCTTTCAACCATAGAACAGCCATTCTTGTGCATGGATTTTTATGATCTGTGATGCCCAATGAAACAACAATTAATTAGGGAGTAAATGTTCCCAAAGTGAATAATCAGGAATGGGTGTTTAGAGCTTATCATGGAATTACAGGAAGTAGTCTCAGTCTGACACAACCGAATTAAAAAGCATCACAAAATGAAGCTACTGGAAAACAGAGCATAACTGGTTTAGTGCTCAAATGACTACAACACTTACTGAATGAGTTGGCAGTTGAAGCAAAGGAGTTTAAGGAGTTAATATCAAATCTGCCATAATTTAGAAAAACTATTCTGCTTTGCCAGACCTACAAGGTTTGAAACTTATTTCACCATTGACAACGCTCTAATTATCTATCATCACTGATGTCCAACAAAAGCCTAAATAAACTTGTGAATATTTCCACTTTCCACCTGAAGAGGTCAGGATGTGGCAATATAACCCCTCATCAGGCACTCCAAATAATGTGTGATGGCTCTAACTGAGTAGATGGCAGGTGAACATGCATGATGTCCCTCTCTTCAATGTACCCACAAGCGCCAGCTACTCTTCTTCCTCCTCCTCTTCTGACCTCTGTGCATTGAACAAGAAGGTCTTAATGGAAGGTCTAACCACATTTTGCTGAACACAGAATCCTCCTCTCAGGGCACAGGATTCCCAATGGCTGGAGGATTCTAACTGTTCAACTTAATGCTGTTAGAATTCCCCTTTATACCTTCATGCTGAATGCATAAAGGATAGGGGAGGGGCACTGGATGCAGGACTTGTGTTCGTGAGTGTGTGTACCCTCCCCATTTTAAGCCCAGGAACATTCTTATGAACATCTGAAAAAGGCTATTGGCTTCAGAGGCTGAGGCCTTGTAATGTTGCTGCTGCCACATTGCTAAAGCACAGCAATGGACTTCTCGGTTGGTTAGAGCATGGTGCTGATAAGGCCTCTCCTCTTCGCGGAGGGGAGGTGTTGTGAGCGGGAACCGCTTCCTGCACTCGCAGGGGGTGTAACTCAGCCCCCTGCGTCACTGAATCCTGTGCCCGCATCACGCTCACCAGCCAGCCTATACAGTTGGGTGGTGGCGTGGCTTAGCTGTATTTGAAGAACTGTGGGCACACGGACTCTCCCTTCATGTTCCTGGCTTCCTTGGATCACCTGCCCACCCTACCTTAGGTTTCTTCCTTCGTTTCTTGACCTTGCTATGGACTTCAGTTGGTCGCCTTGGTTGTCCAGGGGGGCTGATAGGATTTTTTTTCCACTTGGCAGATTGGCACCAGCCACTTGGTTTTTCGCCTACCTCGTAGCAAATCGTCACAACTTTGTGAAGTCTGGTGGTTAGGCATTGGAAAACGCGTTGTGTGTTCGAGGGGAGGTTGTGGTCATCACCTCCCCTCCCCTTGAAGGGTAGTCGGTTAACGGAATCCGGCGGTTGTGGTTCCTGTCCGATGCCCTGGTGGTGGCTAGGGCCATGGCACGATCCCTGGTGACTCTGGGGGAAAGCTTCCAGTTGATTTGCATCAACAAGCTCCCCCTAATGGTTTGTTAACTCTTGTATGACTCCCAGCAGAGCGGGCAGGAGTCAAGTATAGTCTGTCCAATCCAGTGCCTAAGCCAATACCACTCACATTCTGTGACCAATAAAGTTGTGACCTTCTTAGCGCATTAACCTATATACTTGTGTCCATGTGTATTACAGTGGTACCCCACAAGACGAATGCCTCGCAAGATGAAAAACTCGCTAGAGGAAAGGGTTTTTCATTTTTTGAGTTGCTTCGCAAGACGAATTTCCCTATGGGCTTGCTTCGCAAGACGAAAACGTCTTGCGCCTTTTTTTTTAAAACCACCAATGCATTCCTATGGGAAACCGTCAATACACATTGGTGCTTCGCAAGACGAAAAAACTCGTAGAATGAAAAAACTCGCAGAACGAATTAATTTTGTCTTGCGGGGCACCACTGTATTTTATCTCTAAGCGGGGGCTGGGCCTCGACTCACAATGTCAAGGTTGCAGGCTCAATCCCTGTATGGGACAGCTACATATTCCTGCATTGCAGTGGGTTGAACTAGATGTTCCTCAGTGTCCCTTCCAACTCTACGATTCTATGATTCTGTGCTGAGAAGAATCATAGAATCTAATCCAATGTTATGCTTTTGATGCATTATGGTCTATTTAATCTAATCTTGAAGTGGTCCCTTCTGCTTTTATGCACAAAGACCGTTCAATAAATATGCAAAATTAAGGAGGCAATTAACATTTGAACACAACTCTATATCCTAATTGTGGTGGGCACTAAACTTATAAAATCTGAGGGTAAAAACAACCCTAAACACCACCACAGAGGAATCATAAACGACAGGGGTGGGACCAGGAAAGCCACAACACTAAATGCAAATTTCATCATAGCATCAGATTGAAAAGAATTAAAACACGCAGACATTACCAACTAGCATTGTTTGAAAATCATGCTAGGACAAACACAAGCAGGCTTCTGATTTTAAAACCACCACTAAACTCCACTAGAAGGATGCCATGAGGATTACAACATATAAACACAGAATATAAAATCACAAAATTTATATTTTATAAGCCCGAAACCCCACAGAACACCATGAAGATAACATGAGTCAAAATCAGTAAAATGACCCATCTACCACTGTATATAAGCAACACACGAGCACAATGCAGAGCAGCCCACATAGCCTAAAACTGGCAGTTCAAATAGAGACTTGCAGATTTCGTCAGTCCTAGTTTAACCCTCATCCACTATACATACTGGTTCTTCCAATTGTGCCACATCTGATATTGTTGGTAATTATTATTATTATTATTATTATTATTATTATTATTATTATTTGTACCCCGCCCATCTGGCTGGGTTTCCCCAGCCACTCTGGGCGGCTTCCATAGAAACCAAAAATACACTAAAATATCACAGATTAAAAACTTCCCTGAACAGGGCTGTCTTAATGTTATGTTTGGAATAGCATTTGGTGATTAATGTACACCCTCAACTGCACCACTATAACCTAAGTGCCCTCATTTCAGACACGGGAAAAATAATCAGCACTAATGATTCTCAGACAAGTGCTTTTGGGCAATTGTCAAAGCATTTGGGGAAAGCAAGGAAATGCAAAATGCTGCTCTTGCCAATTACTCACATAGCTCATCCTCGATCCCCTCCCCCTTTTAGTTTTCTCATGAGCATGCATGAATGTTGGCTTTTTTGGAGGTGGCTCATGGAAAGAATGGCTGTGTTACTTTTAATGCCCTTCGACACAAGCAGAAAAGGAGGAGCAGAACGGTAGAGGAGCCAGGATGCTAAAGCACAAAGATAGGGCTTGAAGTTTGCTGCAGCTACTAAAAAATTATTGCTCCATAAAGATTGCAGGGAGCGGGAGCTTTGCCCTTGGGTTGGACAAAATTTCTTTGTGTTTTAATGCCAGACTCGCACTAAAACAGATTAGCACGTTGGCACTTGTTTAAGCAATCAAAAGTGAGGCAGATTACTCATGCTGACCCAGGAAAAGGATTTGAAAATGCAGTGGGAAAGAAAGCTTTATGTTTCGTTAGCCACTTTGGTATAGTAATATATTTAATGAATAAAGCTATATTTAAATAACAAACAAAAAACAAATCCATACTGCACTATTCACATTCAGAAGAAAATTATACTGATATTCTTTTGCCACCATGTCCTAGTTTGTCAAAGGACAGAATCTGGAAATTGGTGGAAATAGGGACAATACTACATTTTCTATTCACCTCTTAGATGAAGTAGGAAAGTGGTGGGAAAGAGTGTCCAAGTTCCTAAAACAGGCTCACAACTTCCATTTTTCCTAACGAGCACTGAACTATTTAGACAGTTTAAAGATAGAAAAAAATGGCATTGTAAAACAGGACTAAATGGGTTTGAACCACAGTACTTTAGATTAGCTTGGGAGTTCAACTGACTTAAGTAAAAAAGGAGCTAATTACCACCACACACACACACACACACACACACACACACACACACACACGAGTTAACAGAATATTAGCTATTAACTAGGCGCTGGGACTGCTTGAGTTCAAATTGAGACCCAGTAATTGGTGACTTGCACATGCAACAATGAGAGTTCTGACCAGCTTTTGTACTGCTAACTAATTCTAGGCTCCTATTACCTATTTGGGACGCAGGTGGCGCTGTGGGTTAAAGCCTCAGTGCCTAGGGCTTGCCGATCGTAAGGTCGGCGGTTTGAATCCCCGTGGCGGGGTGCGCTCCCGTTGTTCGGTCCCAGCGCCTGCCAACCTAGCAGTTCGAAAGCACTCTTGGGTGCAAGTAGATAAATAGGGACCGCTTACTAGCGGGAAGGTAAACGGCATTTCCGTGTGCGGCTCTGGCTCGCCAGAGCAGCGATGTCACGCTGGCCACGTGACCCGGAAGTGTCTTCGGACAGCGCTGGCCCTTGGCCTCTATGAGTGAGATGGGCGCACAACCCTAGAGTCTGTCAAGACTGGCCCGTACGGGCAGGGGTCCCTTTACCTTTATTACCTATTTACCATGTATTCATCTCCCAATTGGTAAAGATACCCAACACCAGTGTTGTTTTTTTCTGGGAATACTCAAGGGTATGCAGTACCAGCGTATTATATTTATTAACCTGCAGCCCTGCAGATGTTCTTTGTGCACCTCTGGCCATTAGCCCTGTGGTCCAGCGGCACCAAGAGTAGCACAGGTTCACCATCCCTGGTTTGTTGTTGTTGTTGTTGTTTAGTTGTTCAGTCGTGTCCGACTCTTTTTGACCCCATGGACCAGAGCACGCCAGGCACTCCTGTCTTCCACTGCCTCCCGCAGTTTGGTCAGACTCATGTTTGTAGCTTCGAGAACACTGTCCAACCATCTCGTCCTCTGACGTCCCCTTCTCCTTGTGCCCTCCATCCCTGATTTATAGAATGCAAATGCTTCTGTGTAAGTACACAAACACTGAGCTTCTATGCAAGTACACAAATGCTGAGATATAAAAGAAAAGTGACACACGGCGCAGTCTCATTGATACCCTATCCCAGCTTAGATGCAAGCAGGCTAAAAGTGGGTTGAATACCTAAACACACAAAGAATCCTTTAATTTTAATGCTGGGCTTCTGGAGAGTGAGAGCCGAGGCTAAACACTAGCCAACATGCCAGGCCGTGTCTATAGAAACAGAGCGCCTTCAATCACTGGCTGTTATTGTAGCAAAATTACAACCTGCCAAAAAGCACTCTGCTCTGTCAGCTGCTCTGTGGCTGCAGAAGCAAGGGGGAAGGATTCCCAACCTCTTTCGCTGTCCTGAGAACCAAATCTTGTTTACTGGCTGCACCACCTACATCCCCAAAAAGACCACCAGCATGGAAGATCAGCCTGACACAAACTGGGAATAAATACCTCTTGACAATTCAACCTCTTTGCTACCATAAATCTGGGATTTTTAGAAGTTTGCTTCTCCTTTGAGGTAGCCTTTTTCTGCCCTTCCTCGGAGTTTGTTCCCTAGCCTGGCTCAAGTGAACTTCTCTGGCATCCCAGTTTGAAATATTAAGTAGTCCGTTTTCCTAGTGCCTACAAAATTTGCACCTGGACACCAAAGTTGCAGGCAGCAGAAAAGCAATTGTGTCTCCTACTGAAATCAGTGACAGACAAGAAATGAATAGGGCTTGCACAATGAATAAATGAATATCCAATGAGTAATGAAAGGAATGTAATTCTAACAAGTAAGTAGTAAAACAAATGAAATTTCCAAAAATGAAAATAAATGGAAGTATAGTGTCCTGATCAAGGGCAGTATCAGTCCTGCTCTATTCTGCCACAGCTGGAATACTGTGTCCAATTCTGGGCACCACAATTTAAGAAGGATGTTGACAAGTTGGATCGTGTGCAGAGGAGGGCAACTAAGATGATCAAGGGTTTGGAAACTAAGCCTTATGAGGAATGCTTGAAGGAGCTGGGTATGTTTAGCCTGGAAAAGAGGAGTCAGGGGAGAGATGTTGTTGTTGTTGTTTAGTCATGTCTGACTCTTTGTGACCCCATGGACCAGAGCATGCCAGGCACTTCTGTCTTCCACTGCCTCCCTCAGTTTGGTCAAACTCATGCTGGTAGCATCGAGAACACTGTCCAACCATCTCGTCCTCTGTTGTCCCCTTCTCCTTGTGCCCTCCATCTTTCCCAACATCAGGGTCTTGGGAGATATGATAGCCATCATTAAATAGCTGTCACACGGAGGTTAGAGCAAGCTTGTTTTCTTCTACTCTGGAGCCTAGGACCCGAACCAATGGCTTCAATTTACAAGAGATTCCAGCTAACATCAGAAAGAACAGACTCCCATGTGAGGTGGTGTACTGACCTCCTTCCTTGAAGGTTTTTAAGCAGAGATTGGATGGACACCTGTCATGTATGATCTAGCTGAGATTTCTGCACTGCAAGGGGTTGGACTAGATGACCCTCTGGGTACCTTCCAATTCTACAGTTCTGATTCTCTGATTAATTTTTATTGCACACTCTTTTTCATGGATTCTAGCTCATTAATGCTAATGCTCCAATAGATCAGTTGCTTTTATGGTGCCACATGACATGTGAAGGTTTAACTATTGCAGATCACCACCAACTTGTGGTGTAATGAAAAAAATAATACTGCAACCTTTTAGAAGTGGGTAGGATGCATTTCTCTTTCATCTTGGTTTTAATGTATCTGTGTGGGATTTGTTTTGTGTAGGGTTGCAAATCGCTTTTGGTTGCTCTGGGCAAGATAAAGTGGCTGACAAACTGAATAAATAAATAAATAAAATAAATATGGTGACTATAATGGCAGTTCATGCCAAATGGCTCAACCTTGGTGCAGATATGGAATGTTTATACTTCTGATGGCTTGGAGCACAAAGTTCAGTGACTTGTAATGCTCATTCGATGGTGTACATTGTGACCTATGAATGATTCTGCAGCTCACATTGGAACAAAAACACCTCACTCACTCACACCCACCCACTCACTCACTCAATCCAGCCCCCTTCCTTCCTCCCACCCAGCATTTATGGAGATTTGTCCCATGGTGATGTCATCAGGTGTGCACCAGGATCAGAGTTTACTTGCAACTGGGATTGAAATAAATTACCGTACTTTACCATCTATAAGACGCCCCCATGTATAAGACCCCCCTATTTTGGGGGACTCAGTTTTAAGAAAATGAGGGGAGGTGGCCCCAAGTTGTTGAGCTTCTCCCCCCACGCAGCTGCGGGCAGGAAACACTCCCTAGATCGTTTCCCGCTCGCAGTGGTATCAGGGGAAATTGCACTCCCGCCAACTGGCCGGCGCATGCACACACTGCCTCTCCCCTCCCCATGCCACTATCCGTGTATTGGACGACCCCAGTTTTTTGACACGATTTTTGAGTCAAAAAACCTTGTCTAATACATGGAAAAATACGGTAAACTATTTTGTGATGGGGATGGAAATAGCTCAGCTTGCCAGGCCCAATTGCAAACGGAACCATTCACTATTCCCCCATTGCTAGTTTCTTTCGTACCTTCAGAATGATAAAAGATGCATGGGGTGAAATAAGCATCTCTACATGAAACACAGTGAACCTATCACAGATGACAGTTGTTGCAGTGGGAAATGAATTTGGTCCCTTCTGGCTATCTTTGATCACCATGACTACAAGCAACGTAGTGTTACAAGTTTGGGGGGCCGCAAGACTTCCCTAAATTCCTGGAACCAGGAAACAGAATTTAACCAACTCCTAAGAAGCCCCAGATGCAGCAGGAATTCAACTGCTGAGAATGGTTGAGTCATTAAGCAAACAAAGGCAGAGATATGTGCCATTAGCAGAGACTGCATCAGGCAGCAGATGGGTGGGGGCCCTCCTCCAGCTCAGAGTTAATTAGCAGAGTTGTGTTTTAGGATTGCAGCTTGCCTGATGTGAGCTGGGGGGTGGGGTGGGGTGTCAAGTCTGTAAGCAGCAAACTGGGACAAAGGGCCATGGCTGATTTCTGCTGGCATCCAAGAATGTGGCCCTGGGAGAAGCAAAAACTCTCTTGGAGTATAATGCCGTGAGCCCTTCCACCATATATGCGTATATAAACCATATATCAGGGGTCAGCAATCTTTTTCAGCCGTGGGCCAGTGGGGGGAAATGAAAAAAATCCTATTTCCCACAAATAACCCAGAGATGCATTTTAAATAAAAGCCCACATTCTACTCATGTAAAAACACGCTGATTCCCGGACCGTCCGTGGGCCAAATTGAGAAGGTGAATGGGCCGCATCCGGCCCACGAGCCTTAGGTTGCCTAACCCTGCCATCAGAAAGACACCATGGTCTACATTATGCCTCATTTCCAAAGGAGCCCCCTGGAATCTCGCACTGCTGTGGAGATTGGGGTGTGGTGTGTAACAACACTACCCCGTGTCATTGCTGAAGTTTCTTGCATTCCATTGCATGTGCCATGTGTTTCTAGCCTGCCAACCATTAATAAACAGAATCAGAGGTGTGCTTGATCAAATTAAACATTTAAATCTCTCTGGCTTGCTTGTTGTGTGCTGCACCTAAGCTGTGTGTGCTATCTGGCTTGAAATCCCTGTGACACCTTTCTTGCAGATGCGTGAGTGAGAATTTCAGGCCTCTGCAAACAAATTGCACAGTTGATTACTTGAGTGCACATACTGCGGACTTTTTTTGAAAAATAAAACTTGAAATTTACAGTGAGGTATGCAAGTAAACTCCTTCAAAACTCCTATCAGGGTTTTCTAGCTTTCATACGAATACTGAGTGGCCTAATTTTTTATTAACATCATAGGAACAAATTAATTTACATTGAAAGACTAACTTTACTGTAGCAGTTAACACTACATTTACATGCCTCTATAATTTACTTCACTTAGACTGTCTCCTATATTAATATTCATTATAAAAGCCCTCTCCTAATATTACTTGATTTGACAGGAATGCATTAGCTATGACAAATGCTTTATAACACACTCACACAATATTAACACAAGCAGAATGCATGGTAATTGCAGTTACTTAAACAATAAGGCTGGCATTTCCCATTTGTTTCCATTCGTGCAAAATTCTGCAGCTGCGTATAAGTGAAAATTCTGTACAAACATTTCATTAAAAAGTAAAAGATATCATCAAGAATGATGTGCAAGATCTCTGTGGCATTTATTATTCTTTGCATATTATGCTTATCAAAGGAAAAAGAAGTACAGTGAAGGTTCACTGTGTGTAAAACACAAAAACAAACCTCCCTGAAAACAGAAAACTAGCAGAACAGGGAGTGGGCTGGACTAGCACCATGCTCCCTGATGTGCTAGTTTAAAAAAAGAAAGGAAAAAAATCAAGGGAGATTTTCACACAGGAAAAACTTTGTTTTTAATACTGTATTTTATTAACGTTAGGTACACTGGGCTTTGTATGAGGAAGAGAAGAATACAAAAACAATTAATCAATGTAAATAATAATAAGTGTCTGATGTGCACTTCATTTCTCATGTTTTCATTCTAATTGTAAAAAAGGTACTTATTCATCTACAATAGTGGTTCTCAAACTTTTTGCAGTGGATGGAGCCTTTAAACAAATTTTTCGTGGAACCCTTGCAATAAAAGGTAAAGGTACCCCTGCCGGTACGGGCCAGTCTTGACAGACTCTAGGGTTGTGCGCCCATCTCACTCAAGAGGCCAGGGGCCAGCGCTGTCCGGAGACACTTCCGGGTCACGTGGCCAGCGTGACATCGCTGCTCTGGCGAGCCAGAGCCACACACGGAAACGCCGTTTACCTTCCCGCTAGTAAGCGGTCCCTATTTATCTACTTGCACCCGGGAGTGCTTTCGAACTGCTAGGTTGGCAGGCGCTGGGACCGAACAACGGGAGCGCACCCCGCCGCGGGGATTCGAACCACCGACCTTTCAGTATTCTAAAATGGTTTGGGGTTTTTTAAGCGGTGGAGAAAGTTGATTGTTGGGAGAGCAAGCAAGGGGGAGCCTGCCAGAGCGGCAACGTTTAAAAACAGCAACTTTGAGGCTTTGAAAACTTCCCTGCCAGGCTGCTATCTTCTGTGATGGGAAAATTCTTTGTTTTCTTTCGCATCCTTAAGGCTCCAGACCCACATATTTAACTCTTGCTGCTAAGCTGCAACTCAATGGCAGGTGTTAAGAAGGGGATGAGGGATTGTGGGTCCAAGCACAGTGAAGCTGAAGAGTTAATGGTAGGTGGAGCAAGAGAAGGGGTTAAGCAGGACCATGAACACATCTTTATATTCTTAAGGTGCTGCTTTGCACAACTTAAAAGCTTGGTTTACTAAATACATTTTTAAGGTGAATGAGCGATATGTGTGGTCTGACAGAAGAGATCATAACCACTTGGCTCCTGCTTGTTCTGCCACTAAGCTTAGCATGTCATCTCATCCTGAGCTCAAAGTTTAGCTCCCCCAGACAAACAATGAGCTGTAAACCACAGGGCAAACCTTGGGTGAGTGGGTTAAACCATGAGCCTGCGTTCGGACAACACACTAAGCCAAAACATGGCTTAGCACAGCGTAGTAGCAGAGTCGTTCCTCCAGAACCTTGCATGTTTGCTCATGTATGCATAGCCATGGTTTGGCTTAGTGTTATATTTCAAACCAGAATACTTTGGTAAGATGGCAAGATGATAATGCTAGAGGACAAGAAGGAGACGAGGCTCTGGCTCCCGGAGAGTCTCTGTCTAGTAGGAAACATCCTACCTGTCTATAATGATGAGCCTCCTCTAGTACTAATATTACCCTAATGAATTCCACTTTTGGAGCTAAAAACTGTGTGCCTTAAAACCCATACAGTCTTTTTAAAGACTTTCTCCAAAGCCTTTCATTCACTATGTTTCAATCTGACATGTACATTGGTTTGGAAGAACCTGGGAGGTTATTTTAGTCTGGCTTCGAAAAATAATGAGAACATCATGAAAGACTGCATCAGAATGCTTCCAACCATTTAATGACCTTTTGATAAAAATTGTCGGCAGATATTTAACCGGTGGGAGTAGGCTGATGTTGGCTATAGAACAGCAGGCAGGATCACTTAATTGGGTGGTGGATTAAAGGAATAATCGACTGGTAGATGTCTCGGGTGAGTTTACTCCTATTTTGAATTTTCCTTGTAGCTATTAAACCAGCAGAGTAGAAAATAGACACATTTGGATGACAAATTGGGAACGCTAGTTGTAATAAGGAATAAAACTGTAGAACAGATGTCTCAGGACTCCCATGACAAGGTGAATGAGCTAAAAAGCTCATTTTAGAGTAGACTAGCTTATTGCATGCAAAAATGAGATAGCTTGGAAAACCCAGCAAGGAAATATGATAAACAACTTAGGACTTTTTGCTACCAAAGTAGACAAGCGTCTTGTAAAGAACATGCTATCTTTAGCTCTGCCTTATGATCATCATCTGATCAAAATGCTTACACACACACACACACACTCACAACTAGAAAACCAGTAGATAGGATTCTTAAACCCAGGATTCTGGGGAGGGGGGGAAGAGGAAGTCATGTGCTTGGCACCTGGCACGGGTGAGCTTCACCAGCAGTTGTAATGTCAAGGAAGTGCTTTAAATTACAGACCATCAAACATTAGGCACAGCTGATATCTTGGAGAATAAACTTATTGGGAAAATGTAGGTCAGATGTGTCACATGTGTTTCAGCAAAGAATTCTAAAGGAAAATCAGGAATAATTGAAGTTGCTGCATTAGAGGAAAAATAAGGCAGCTCTATTCAGAGAGCAATTTATGCACTGTGGCTAATTGAGCTGACTTTGATTGCTGCTTAATCACTCTCACTGTGGATATGTGGGGAATACAGGTAAGATACAGACCCTTGACATGCAATTTATGCCCTGGGGAAGGTAATGCAAATAGGTTCCCTTTCCCCTCTAAAAAGCCAAACCACGTTTCTTCATAGACAAGAGTTAGGGGGCCTCCAGATTGCCTCTTTATTGAGCACTCATCATGATTTGATAGTCACAAAAGTTGACACAGAGCTCAAATTATGCCAGGTCTCTATTGAGCATTCATACTGATTTGCTTGTGGGGCAGTTATGCAACGATGAACATTTAAACTACATTCATCCTGATTTGCTTGCAGGGTATTTATATGTCTTCCTGTTAGTCAGGGCTCTTCCACACTTCTGCTTGTTCTGGAAATTCAGGGGAACTTGAATTTAATTTAGCGCTAAAAAGCAGTTTTCCCTGGGGGAAAGCAGCAGGACAAGAGGAAGTGTACATAAAACCTCAGTCACCCACACCACACCAAACCACCAAAAGCCCCTTCTTTATAGAGCGGATTCACTGCACTAGGGCAACAGAGTGCTTTAACCCACTTCAATTATGCAAACCTAAAGTTTTGGAATATGGTTGAATCCCATAGGCATCTTACAAGTTTGGGGAGGGGGAAGCAACCAAGAAGTAGGGGGTGCAATTTATCCCTAGGCACATGCTAATGTCATCCTTGCATCCATTAAGGCTATATTAATGACGATGATAATGATAATTATTACTGTATATAAATATTTTTATAACTATATAAATGTAAAGAAGCTGATTTTAGAGTACTCAGGGTAGAATTTTGAGTTTAAAGTCCGTAAGAGCCACAAATGGCTGCTGAGTGGCAATATTAGCACTGCCCTATATATCAACTGAATATTTCCTGCCCACACCTTTCCTTTTCCTAATTCCACTTCTGTCAACTGTTACGCTTTCCTCCATTGCTCCTTTTCAGTCTAGTGCTTTGAAGCAGCAGCTGCTGCAATAGCCTATGTCACCTGAACTCCATTTAGGGAGCGGGCCTGCCAAATTGGTGCTGTGTGTCATTTCAGCCTGTTCACCATCTGTTCACCATCAGTGGCCAGTTATGGGTTTAGGAGAGAAGCTCTGAGTGGAAATGCAGGAAATAATTGTGCCTTTTTTCTTTTCTTTTTAAAGCAGAAAGATGTCTGTTGGCACTGACGGCTTCTCTCTTTCTGCCTGGATCTTAAATTTATTTCAAACCCAAGTATCTCTGTGTTTTGCACAATGCCCTGGCCCTCATGCATGTTTCCCAATCTCACCTATTGTTTCAGCTTCGACTGCTCCTGTATTTCATTCTTTTCCCCATCAGCACCCACAGGCAAAACTACAAACATATCAACACTTCCCTTGTCAGAAGATAATTTGTCATGGTACAGTTGTTTGAGCAGTAATGTATACCCAGATTATAGTTATAGGCTGTGAGGAAGGGGTGGGGAAGAAATATTGCCTGCAATTTCTGGGCATTCCTCAGACATTACTTTTACTGCTCTCCAAAGATAAACTTTCCTATTTGTTAAATATCTGTTACATAAATTTCAGTTTGATCTGGTTCTAAAACGCAAAAGTAGTATCAGGGCTTGTGATCCTGGCTGGATAATGGTCAGGGTCTGTGGCTTTTCCATTGGCCTGTTTTACCCCCTACAGGCCCAGATGATGACAAAATTTATGAGATATATAAAACTAGGCAGACAGACCAAAAAGATGGCAAAGAAAAGTAAAGAAGAAGACTTGAGCTCATATTTTCCATGGGTGCAAACAGGTATAATTATTGGAAGTAACACCCATGCACCAATCAAAACCAGATTATTTGATAACTTGGTCCAAAAAAATTGAGTTATGTCTAGATGTGGTACAAGGGTTCAAGTAACTGATCAACCACTCCAAAATATCCAGGGTGAAGGAATCCGGAGTTGAAAATCTTGCAATCAGCAGATCCTTGAGAATGATTTCTCTTTGTTCTTTTGGAAGTAAAGCTAAGCTATTACACTTGAGTGACTGTGGGAGAAGAGTCAAGCTATAATTTCCAGACACAGAGTAGGATTTGGTGCCTTCTGGACAGGGAGTTCATGCTTCTGTGGCCGGGCCCATTCACCACAAGTTTGGTGGTAGTGCCCATCATAAATAATTGAAGGATACACAAAAATTTGTGATTTGTGGGCATTCCATTAGCTTGTGGCAGAGGCTCTGATTTCAATGGAAATATAATCCACATGCATCTACCTCTCATTTAAGTTATAATAAAAAATAAGCCTCTTTTCCGTCAAAAAATGCACAAACCAATAAACAAAAATATAATCCAAACAAATATAAACAAGCAAACAAACAAATATGAACACAGCATGTCCTATAAAAGCTTCCATCCAAAATAAGCCATCCATTTGGAGTTCAAACACCTGGTGAAATTAAACAAACAACAACAACGAGATGTAGACTACCAGACTTTCATGCACTCAATGGCTTCTGCTTCCCAATGTTAAGCAATTCCGGAACATTCTTAAGCCTTGAATGGAATCCAATTAATGTTAGTGCATTGGCCAGGGTTCAGCATGGTGTGCACCACCAAATTAACAGGGATGAGTGGGAGAGAAGATGGTCACTGTCATGCCATTGTGGGCGGTGGGGACATTGTGGCCATGTTCTCTGGAGCCCCCATCCCTGACTTATCCAGGGCACATACCTGAGTATGCCTTGTGGTGCTGTGAACTTTCTTCCTGAATGTACTTGCTGAAGCGGCTTAGTTCTATTAGAAGAGAAGAAGAGTTTGGATTTGATATCCCGCCTTTCACTCCCTTTTAAGGAGTCTCAAAGCGGCTAACATTCTCCTTTCCCTTCCTCCCCCACAACAAACACTCTGTGAGGTGAGTGGGGCTGAGAGACTTCAGAGAAGTGTGACTGGCCCAAGGTCACCCAGCAGCTGCATGTGGAGGAGCGGAGACGCGAACCCGGTTCCCCAGATTACGAGTCTACCGCTCTTAACCACTACACCACACTGGCTCTCGATGTTTACATCACGTAAACATTGCATTTATGCGCGAGGAACATTAAACACAATGGGGGTGACTTCAGAGCAAACATATATAGAATTGTGATGTTAATGTCATTTAAACTGCTGTAGACTAAAGCATTTTTAAAATGCACTCCAGGAGATGTCAATGCCCTGATTCAGCGAGTGCTCTAGTACAGTGTTTCCCAACCTTGGGCCTCCAGCTGTTTTCGAACTACAATTCCCATCATCCCTGACCACTGGTCTTGCTAGCTGAGGATTATGGGAGTTGTAGTCCAAAAACAGCTGGAGGCCCAAGGTTGGGAAATGCTGCTCTAGTATTACTCCATTTGCCTACAGCTCTTCCCAGAATCATTCTGTGCCCCAAAGGCTAATGGTATAAGCAAGATAACAAATGACTCTTAACTTTCCTTCTTCGCATCGCACAGGGGCTTGCCTTTCCCATAACCTTCATTACCAAAACATTCAAAGTTTTCTGGTGATAGTTTATCTGTGGAGTCAGTCAACTGAAATCTTGACCAATGTGCTGTTGCCAACACCTCACGCACCATTTAAACATATATATTTTTATACATGATATAGTGGGGGTGATGGCAATAAGACCTCCTCTCAGCTTACTTCAGATCTCACATTAATCTCTCAAACCTAGCTTTATAAAGCTGTTTTTTATTTTTATTTGTTTTCCCCAAAGGCACAGGTTGAAAGTACGAACATGATTTCCAAAGAACTTAGCAGGAGGGCTTCCTCAGTAGCACGCATGCTTTTGATCAGTATTATCAGAGATCTAAATACCCGCTTTTCTTGGCCACTTCCCCATGCCGTGAGGCATTAAAGAGTTGCCTTTTTACAAGCAATATAAACCTAGGCGTCCCCCCCCCTTTCTATCTTTACTACTCAGTGTGTATAGACAGAAAAAATGATCCAGTACAACAGTATGTACTAAATCAGAAACTTTCATATCATCTCTAGGCTATCCATAGTCTCAAGCTGAGAATTCACTCCCTGAGGCTGATATTTGTGCTTCCATAACTGAAGATTGCAGGGACTAAAGCTGAACCCAAGACAAATCTAATGTATTTGTTTCTCCATGGAGTTGTAGTCTCTCTTCCATATCTGCTAAGGTTCACCATTCAGGAGTTATTTTTACCACGCCACAATAATGAATACAGTGGTACCTCTGGTTATGAACGCTTCTGGTTATGAATGCTTTAGGTTATGAGCTCTGCTAAGCTGGAAGTAGCTGCTCCTGGTTGCGAACTTTGCCCCAGGATGCGAATGGAAATTGTGTACCTCTGGCACACGAGCAGTGGGAGGCTCCATTAGCGAAAGCATGTCTCAGGATAAGAATGGTTTCAGCTTAAGAACGGACCTCCAGAACGAATTAAGTTCGTAACCAGAGGTACCACTGTATCCAGAATCTTTGTGCGTCAGAAACTTTCCTTTTACACCATTTGAGATTTTTTAAAGGTGAAATTTTGCAGGCTTTAGAACCAAGGCTGTAAGGCTTAGAAAAGGTTCATTGTTCCAAATGACATGAAAATACTGTGCAACCCTATTAATCAAAATGCCTTTTACAAGATTACCATCATTTTACTGCTATGCTTTTTTTAAAAGCCCCTTTTTCATTCTTCACTTATATTGGCCCTTCTCCCAGTGGTAAAACTACCATTCATCATTGGCACAAGCTAATTTTATTAATGCATAAAAATTAGCATTGCCCATTGCCTTGCACTGAGACTTTAAAAATTACCAAGTAGATAAGGGGCAAAACCTACTGATTTGCTTTCTGTGCTGTTTTATAGCTGCTAAAGTAGTCAGTCCTTTCAAGATACAGTAAAGATCATTTCGTGAAATAATTCTTAGCACAGGAATAACTTCCAGTCATTGATGCCTTTGTTATACTTCCTTTCCGTGTTAACCACCAAGCCTTGATACTATTCAACCTCTGTTGCAGGCTGTTGAATGCATATAGATAACCTTATTAAATTAAGCTCAGTAGGAGGAACACCTAGGCCCTATTTGGCCATTCTACTCATGGTTAACAATACACTTGGGTGGGAAGCAGTGCTGTACTGAATAGTCCTTCCCTTTGGCATGTGTACACAGTATGTAAATGTCTGGAGAGAAAGCCTTCACTTGTAGGTGATTTGGAACCCTTGAGGAGCGTGCTTGAATAGGACTTGATGGGAGTTGCAATGCAATACCTTTACCTGGATCCCTTGGGAAACTATGTTCCATGGCCTCTTGTTGCCATTATCTGCAGTCCCCAAAGTTCTACAAGTTGCAACATCCAGGGATACCAATGTAGCCACCACTGAACTAAGCAAAAGCTGGTTCATGGTTGATACTGGGTTGAGTGGAGTAGAAGGGCCAGTGTGGATTTCTGACTTCTTGGTCCACTGTTTCACCCTTCCTCCTCATGGAGTTCATGATGTCATTCTTGATTCTCCTCCTGCCATCTTTGTATCTAACTTGTGAGGTAACTTTGTTTGAGAATCTAAGAGGTTCTTGCCCTATGCCTCTAATTGTTCCTGGGTCCCATGTAGGGGAGCAACCTAAATACTATTTGGACGTATGCCCCATCTTTCCGCTTTATTAAAACTGGGCAACTGTGAGGTACAGAGCCAAAGGAGGAACCTGGAAGTGCGATGCTTTTCGTTGCTTCTGATACAAGCTCTCTAAGATTCAGACTGGCACCTCAGCAGTGGAGCGACTGAGAGGGTAGGAGAGAAATTAGGGAGGATGGCAGGAAAAGGGAAGTAGGCTGGAGGACTAGGGAGACCATGGAGCACTGCAGGAGTCAAGAGAGAGAATGCATATGCATAGACAAATCAGATGCAGTATAAATTACCCTCTTAAAACTGCATGTTTTTATGGGTCCTGCCCCCCAAATTCCCATCAAATCATAGATCATATATGATTTTTTTAAAAATCCAGCACTGCCATTATAAAAACATTTAATCTGCCTTGATAATTGTTTTTTACAGGTCACTTCTGTGTTCTTATATGTGCTCTGTGCTCTGTGTTCTTATATGTGCTCTGTGATTTGTTGTTGGTTTTGACGTCATCCTAGGTTAAAAAGGGGGACACGGGTGGCACTGTGGTCTAAACCACTAAACCAGCTTGCCGATCAGAAGGTCGGCGGTTTGAATCCCCACGATGGGGTGAGCTCCCATTGCTCGGTCCCTGCTCCTCCCAACCTAGCAGTTCAAAAGCACGTCAAAGTGCAAGTAGATAAATAGGTACTACTCCGGCGGGAAGGTCAACGGCATTTCCGTGCACTGCTCTGGTTCTCCAGAAGCAGCTTAGTCATGCTGGCCACATGACCTGGAAAAACTCTGCGGACAAACGCCGGCTCCCTCAGCCAGTAAAGCGAGATGAGCACTGCAACCCCAGAGTTGTCTGCGACTGGACTTAATGGTCAGGGGTCCCTTTATCTTTACCTAGGTTAAAAAAAATCCATTAGATTTTTTTTTGGACAGACTCATACTTTCTCTCCCATCAATAACTGTAGCACATCTGAGAGAGAGTCTTTTCGGGAAGTCTGATGATTTTCTGCTGGCAGACAACAACCAAAACCAAACTTCTAATAGCCATTGTATACATGCTGGAATTTACTTAACTAGTTACTACTAGAAGTGTGCATGCACACGAAAGCTTACACCCAGAACAAACTTAGTTGGTCTCTAAGGTGCTACTGGACAATTTTTTAATTTTTATTTACTTATCTGTTTTGTTCATTTTATAGATGAGTTTTAACTGGCTTGTCTTTATGTTTGAATTTGCTTTTTCCAGTATTTTATTGTGTTTCATTATTTTATTTTATTTTATTGTGTTTGCATTTTATTGCTGTTAGCACCTTTGATTTAATGAAACACAATAAAAATTTGGAGGAAAGGCAGAACCCAAATTTAATAAATAAGCAAAAAAAAAAAAAAAAAAAACACCCCTATGGGTTAGATTACATAGAGGCTGTGACTTGTTAATTCCTGGTTAATTGAGGAACTGATTGTGGGCCTCCAGTGTGCAAAAATGAATCACATTCTCAGTTCGGGAAACAGCACTGAATTGTAACTGAGTTAACCAATACTAGACTGCAGCACCAACACTGAACATCTAGGAAACCAAAGAATCAAACTGCAGAGTCTAAAGGGGAACAAAGGGGCATCTAGTTCAGTGTCCTGCTCCAAACTTAAATCCACTCACACACCCAGTATACGCAATCCAGACCACAAAGTAGCAAAAGCACAAAATGCAACTTATTGAGCAGATGCTCCAAATGATTTCATCAGGAAGGACTAGCCACATGTATAGACTGTGGAAATAAGCACCAGAAGTATTTTGCATGGTTCAACAGCACTTTGAAGAGGATCAAACATTCCCGACAGACATGAAAATGTTTAGAAACAGAAATCCTGAGATGACTTCATAATTGGTTGTCACAGTAGCTCTGCATTGGCCAAAGTGATCAGGCTTTATGATTCTTTTCCATCACCTTTTCCTGTTTTCTGCCTTACGTGTTACTACTTTGTTTTTGTTCTTGTTTCTTTGCTTGATAAAACTGCCACAAGGCTGCAATTACAACAATTTGGTATTTTGAGACCGTTTGTTCTACAGATTCTTTTAAAAATATTTCAAGCCAGTATGATCCAGCTGACAGAATGTTGAAATGATGAAAGATCATAAACATCTGGGTTCCAATCCCCCCTCCCTGCAACAAGTTCATTGCAGAAACCACTCTCTTTCTCAGCCTTCAAACAAAGTTGCTGTAATGACAATTATAGAACGCTGTTTGCTGATAAAATGCGTAAGGAAAGAAGGTTGCACCTGTGGATACAACCTTTATTGATAACAGGTCTCAACAAGCAAAACCCCTCTCCCATTGTTTGAGAAAAGAAAGCCAACACCAACACAGCCTAGGAACACTCTTTTTGGAAAGGATCAGTTTTAAAAACTGGGCAGCATCCGTAAAAGCAGATGACCATATATAAAGGCAGAGTAAGACTTCCAAACCAAGGCTATGCAAGTTTGCGCTGTGCTAAAGTGCAGTGTAGAAAATCCCTTGGTATCAAATGGCCTGCCACCCACAGTAGCGACAGGAGAAAAAACAAACAACTTGACTCATTTCACATTTCTCTTTTCAGCAAGTCTTTTATGTATGCACTTCATGAGTCTGCATACAACAAGCACATGACAGAAAGTGACAAGATCAATTCTTTCATGTGAGGTACTGCAACCGTCTGCCTTTGAAATTTCCTGGACAGTGGCTCAGATTTTAAATACCAGGTTACTCAAATTCCATCTCCTTCACTTGCCGCCTGCAATTCTTTTGACTACCAGGAGAAGGAAAACATGCACACACACACACACACAAAATCTGTTCTCAACCCATATTTTTCAGGCTCTGAAAGCAACCATAATAAGTAGCCATAATAATATATATCAGTCACACTTACCTGTTTCTGAGAAGTGTAGGTATTATCCTGCTTGAAATCATGGAACACCCATTTGAAATAATAATGCAGTGCTTAAAAAATTGTGACAATAAAGCTTTGATAAACAATGCTTTTTATCACAGGCTCCCAGTCTCAATTAGTGGTATTTTTTTAGCTAAAAATGTGTCACAGCTGACTGCAGAGAGAGAGAGAGAGAGAGAGAGAGAGAGAGAGAGAGAGAGAGAGAACGCCTGCATATAGACTACAAGTTCCTGAGAATTTCTATTTAATTGTTTGCTTGCCCTGGACATTACTCATCTTACACGTATGCATTCATGCCTGAAATAATGACAAGTCACTTTGTGCACAAGAGAAATCCGTTACACAACTCGTCATGATTACCTTACTCTCATAAGTTTACTGCGAAGAAGAAAGAAATCAATATTACATAGAATGATGGATCAAGCATGAATCAATGTGGCAAGCACATAACCAAACGGACATGGCAGTAAACAAGAAAAACAACAACAACAACAACAACAATAATAACAACAACGACAAAAGAAATAAACCACAACAGAGATTATCGCTTAACCTGTTTTGTCAGAGCTGGCATTGATGGTATTGGTAGTGATGGAAGTGAAGGTAGTCTTTGCGCTGTCCTTGGTAGTTACAGATTTCTGCTTATTTTTCATGGCTTCCAGTGCTTTGAGCTTCTTGGCATGTTTAGTGCCTTTGTAGTGGGCCGCAGCCTGGCTCTACAAAGGAGAAGAAAATGAACCATGCAATCAGGCTCATTTCTAAACTGGCATTCTCTGTATTAGTACAAATACAGACCACCTTTCAATAATGGGTACCATTCGCCATACCAAGGCAGTGAACCAAACTGCAGAATTATTTTTAGAATTGTATTTTGGAAACAGTGAGCTACTACATTCTAACACCACCAATATTATAAATATCGCACAGGGCTATCTGGCTTTCTCAACCCATATAACAAATTCCTTTCAGAATTTTGGCAAATAATTATTCTTCCTCTCCAGGGAATGAAGCAAAGAGAAATCCCCGCCCCCCCCCACTTGTAGTTAGCTATTAACTTGGATTAAAAGGGGATTTGATTTTAAAGGCAGAAGTGGAAATGTTTCAAGCAGACACCAGGTCACAAAAGGGAAATCATGCCTAACTTTGCAATGCAAAAAATAGTCAGCCTTCGACCAAACCAAGGCCTTTTTGCAAAATTCAAAATGAGTGAAATTGCTTTGAAACACAGTGCTAAAACTTGCAACATCTCCAGATGGTGAAGCTTTTTGGTGGAGTTAGAGTGCAACTATGACTAATTTGTAGGGGACATAGTGGACGGTAATTGTCAAGGGATTAGCTTAGCACATGTGGGTTTCCTTCCTGTTGACCGGCTAATGCTTGCATATAGTAAAAACACCTATACCCTCTATCCAGGAGGGCTCACATGTGGTAAGATAACCCCTTGAAATTCATCAAATGAAGCAGCCATGCTCGTCTACTTCATTGCAGAACTGGCATTCCAAAGTAGTCATGACTTCACTCCAACTCTGTCAATATTGGAAACATGGTGAGCAACTCTGACTTAAATCTCTTGCCCCATTGTTCAAGTTATCTTGCTAGTGAAGGCCACTTGGTTGCGAAGACCACAACTCAGTTAAAATATATGTGGGTGTGTGGGTGGTATCTGGTACGAAAAGACCAATTTGTCCCTAGCCTGAGGGGGGGGGGGGGGGACTAAATCCAGAGAGCAGAATGGATCTCTGCAGATAGGAAATGGCTGAATTCTAAATGGCTGCAATAATTACTGGTGTAAGAGATAAGGTAAGAGATTAGGTTAGGTTCCCCTCACATACCTCAATGGTGTATCTGAGTGTACCCCTTTATTTTCTCCGATACAAATGAATGGTTGCCATTCACAACTATAGGAAAATGCAGAATCTTGGGACTGTTGTTATAGAAGCAAATCTTGCCTCTGTGTGACACTGTGTATCTAAACTTTGCTGACATGGCTCCTACTGCAATACACTTGCAGTGCACAAGCCTTCCCTTCCTTATATGGCAGATACTTTGCTAATTCACTATCCGGGTGAAATGGTACTCTCCCCAATCTCACTCCTTTGTACATGCCTTTTCTCCTTGCCCATCCAGTCCACTTCTCTAACCTGCTGTCCACCTGTGAATGTAGCGCTTTGTTAGGGTTTGCATGTGTAAAATCCAATGCATGTAGGCTCTTTGGGATATTGATCATGTTTTTCAGGCCTCAGCCATATTGATCTGGGGAGACCTGGTGATCTTGGAGATGGAACAGCCACATGAAGAGCTGGTGAAATATTACATTTCACCATGCATGGAAGAGCGTACAGTCTGAATTGGGTTTGCGCCTTCTTTATACAGAAGTGTGATCTAAATGCTCTGGTTTATACAATGAGATCATCCACACGTGCGTGGATTACTTATTATTCTTTCATGAGTGGAGATGATATTTCAGGGCAAACTTTGAATACAGCTTGAAAGGGGAATTTGCGGAGCATTCCTAAGATTAAAGAGAATAGGTCATGTCACATGGAACACCATATCAGTGCTCACCAAGATATAAGGTCATGCTGTAATCACTGAGCCTATGCTTTCATTTACCTAACAGCTGGATAAACAGTAGTTTATCTACACTACACTTGTTTATCTACAGAAACTGGTCTATTATTCCGAACTGCAATGTAGCAAATCTTTATGTACAAAACCAAATGCTTAAGTAGTGACTATCATTGCTAAAGGGCAGGTCACTTAAAAATTTGTGCAGCTTGACTACAGAGGACTATTCAGCTGTGCTCATAGTCAAAAGTATCAATGATCTTTTTTTTTAAGGTATTGTGGCAGGTACCCTTATTGAAAGAACACTGGACAGTGGAGATATTAATTAGAAACAACTTGAAAAAAAACAGCACAATCATGCATCTTTTACGGTTTTCAAACAACACATAACATTAAGAGACATACTGTAAGCCAAATGTGAACAGTTAAGAGGTGTTAATCGCTATTAAATTGAAAGACCAATGTTAGGTTAGGATGGCATAAATAAAATGGCAGCATATCATAAACATTCACGTCATCATTGCCATGTGTTTGTTTCCGTAGTCCAACAGCGTTGGGGTTTTTCTTAAGCTGTTCTCTAATTGGAACTAGATTTCAATACTGTCTAATTGACTCAGTATTCCATCAAAATAAAACTGTCATAATTATTTTGCCTGTGTTAATTTCCATCTTATTTGATTAGTTCAAGTTGTCCACTGTTATCTTTTTTACTAACGGATTATACAACACTTATTCCTATGCTGAGTCCAGTCTGATCCCACACCCCAACTTCAGTGAAAGGTACACAGGCATAAAAATACATCATAACGCACTGGATTGGAATTTATCAGATTTATGTCTTCTGAAATATAAAATGAAACTGCTCTCAGCGCACAGGTAAAACTGAAGAGCAAACGTCCCACGGAGTGCTGGAACTTCCCCTACTCTCAGATGCATTTAAATGCCTTGTGTTAAAGTTTCAGAATGTAAATCTTTAATTTCCATAGGGATATGAAGGCATTTAAGGTTGTTTCAAGATAAGTAGAGTTGGCAGTTTAATGGTACTTCTATGTGGGAAAGATAGATTGTTCGCCAACAGATTTAACCAGTTTTTAAATAAAACTACACCAGAGATTCCTTCTTGAATCTTTAGAGTTGAACTGGAAAATATAATAATAATAATAATAATAATAATAATAATAATAATAATTAAAAAACAGCAATAATAATAATAATATGTCATTGTGTTTTCCTGTAAAGTAAATTGTAAGAATGGAAAGATCGGATCGGACGGTGGTGGACTTTCCTTCACTGGTTGTTTTTGAGCAGAGGTTGCATAGCCATCTATCACGGATGCTTTAGTTGAGATTCCTGAATTGCAGGGGGTTGTACTTGATGACCCTCTGGGTCCCTTTCAACTCCTCAGTTCTATAATTCTATTATACTGCATTCCCCTATGATATTTGTGCAATACACAATAGTAATATTTGGCTGAATAATTTAATTTACCAAGTTAAAATTACAAAAAATGGAGGGAAAGAGACAACAAGCTTCACCATAAAATGCCATCTTCTTGAAGCAAAAGGGCTAAAATCTGACAGATTGGGGGGGGGGATGTAATTATGCCAGAATGTCATGCAGAAAAGGAAAAATGGAGCCACAGCTTGAACCTGAGTGGAAACCCTGATGCAGAACTGTGGAAGGAGACTGGATGACTGATTGCACCTTTTTTATCCAGGGTTGGAAAGAAGCATACATACTGTGACATTCCTTAAGATAATAGTGGCAGAAAATGAAAAGTACATTGAAAAGGAATTTTAAAATCATTTATAGCAATCTTCTAGAAAGACTAGTGCTATGCAAGAAAGCAGTGCTTGCATTTATGTGGCAATCCGTAAGAAACCTTTTGTCACTGTGAGTTTAGAATATATTGTTTAATTTTACCTGCATCTGCGAATCACAGGCATAATAAGGTGGTGTGAAAATCAAATTAACAAAGGAAGATTTGATGGCTTCCTGTTCCTGCACATTGTAGGACCTCTGTCCCACCACCAGCCAAACAACAACAACTAAGGTATCTACAATGTGGATCTATTTTCATTTTACTTATACTGTGTGTGTGAATTATTGATACTGGTTCAGGACTTACAACAAGTGTAAGGATTAGTTCAACACTATTGCTTATCTTTTATTTTTATTCAACATACAATTTCTTTACTCTTCAATCATCTAATCAATAACTTGCACAAGAAGTCTTCAACTGAGTAATGACTGAGAAGGTTTTGAAAGTTATTAGCCATACCAACATGTCTGCCTAATACTAAAATTGCTAGAAGGAAAACTGACTTAAGAGTATTTTAAAGTGGAAAAAGACAAACTTAAGTATGAACTCCTGGGACATTGGTGGCGCTGTGTTCTAAACAACAGAGCCTAGGGCTTGCCGATCAGAAGGTTGGCGGTTCGAATCCCCGCGACGGGGTGAGCTCCCGTTGTTCGGTCCCAGCTCCTGCCCACCTAGCAGTTCGAAAGCACGTCAAAAGTGCAAGTAGATAAATAGGTACCACTCTGGTGGGAAGGTAAATGGCATTTCCATGCACTGCTCTGGTTTGCCAAAAGCGGCTTAGTCATGCTGGCCACATGACTCGGAAGCTGTCTGCAGACAAACGCCGGCTCCCTCGGCCAGTAAAGCGACACGAGCTCCGCAACCCCAGAGTCGTCCACGACTGGACCTAACGGTCAGGTGTACCTTTACCTTTAAGTATGAACTCCTACATGACTAAGGCATAAAACACTCTGTTGCACTGCTAAATTAAAGGTAAAGGACCCCTGACAGTTAAGTCCAGTCAAGAACAACTCTGGGGTTGCGGCGCTCATCTCGCTTTACTGACCGAGGGAGCCAACGTTTGTCCGCAGACAGGTAAGTGCACAGGTGCATAACTAGTTGTTGTCTTATGAGTCCAGGGAGTAAAGAAAGGTACAAGAAACATATACTGAAACAACATTTTTTGGAAAGACTATCAGGAGTTTTAACAGACAAAATTCTGAAGCACTTTCCCTGTGAAAACCTGCCCTTTACTGCTGAACCAGAGTGACCAGCAATCTGCACAAAGCCCAAACTGCCATTTGCTTTGATTCAGCATTAAAGAGCAAGCTTTCCTGGCGAAAGGGGTGAGGCAAAAAAAGTGCTCAGACAGGGAACTTTAAAGTGCACACTTGTGCCTAGAAAGTGTGGGGCAAAAGTTAAGTGTGGATAAGAGATCTCTAGATTTCCCCCAACTTCTGCCTTTCATTTGGTGCAAAATAGAATCAGCAAAGCAGCAACAAGAAGCCCTCCTACACACACAATTTTCATATTCAGTTATTCACACTGCAGAACCAATGTTTTGCAATTTTGCAGTCATCAGCACTGAGGCTGCTACCCTGAAATTACTATATATTATGTATCCCTCATTCATTTATGGATATTCAAAATGTACTTGCCCTTTGGTACACCCAACCTCCAGACTTTTAAATTAACCGTAATTACATTTTGTTAGATGTGTTTTAATGTTAGAAATATTTGAAATCTAAAAACCTCTGCTATTTCGGAATCAAGTGCATAACCTTAATGTAGGAGGCCCTCCAGTAACGAGCTACTTTATGTATATTCCCCCACTGTTACAGCTCCAGAAAGCTGCTCCTCTAGAAAATCAAAATGAACTGGGGGTGGAACATGCAGCCCAATTTTCTTCTCCCTCATGTAGCAACTGCAATTATCATCTGATTGGCTGATTTATTCAGCCTTCCATAATGCTACCTTTCTTTGTGACAGTGATTTCAACAAGTAAAATAGCACCTGTTTCAATGGGTGGAAAGTTTTCACAAGGAGACTTTATTAAACACTGGATAAATTGCCAATCAAATGGAAACCTCCATGGTTTCGGTGGGGGAAGAAGCACAATTTCAACATATACAGTTCACATGGTCATCTAAACCTTTCATTTATTTTCCGAGTTAAATTTCACTCTAATTTTTGAGTTACACATTCTGAAACAAAAGCATTGACCTGCAAATGAGGATGTGGTTTTCTCTCTCTACATGTGAAGTTAGAATTGTGCATGTTGAACACCTGTATTAATATAAATAAAATCAAGGAAAACCGTTCTATGTGCATGTTTGGCGGATGGGAACTAACATCCGAACTACAAAACTGGGAACACACACACATTCATATAACACCCAAGAATTATGAGACATTTCTTAAAATTAATATTTAAAGTAAAAAGAACAATTTTCTAGAGATGATACAAGAAGAAAAGCAGCTAATAATAATAATAATAATAATAATAATAATAATAATAATAATTTATTATTTATACCTCACCCATCTGGCTGGGTTTCCCCAGCCACTCACTAATTCTCATTAATTTTAGTTGAAAAGAATATCATGGCACCTTACATAAAACTAATGCTTTCCTAAAACTCAATTTAAAGCAGAAATCTTTGTAACAGCTCCAGCTGAAGCAAAATGGGAGCACACTTACCTGCCCTTAAGTCTCTCCTCTCAGTTTAGCTGAAAACTTCCTATTGACTGTTCTTTATCTTGTGAACAAAATAAATAAACGAAACTTGAGTGGGTGAGAATAATGTTGCCAACTTGAGTGTTTTCACCTTGTACCTGTTGCTAGGGAAACCACTTCTTTTGTCCGGATACAATCAAAACAGCAGCTTTGCTGAACTTGGAATTAAAGAGCTGTGATTGGGTCTCAACTCCGAAATGAAAAAGGAAGAAAAGTGGCATGAGGAATATAAAAAAGAGTATCAGAAATAATGCAGGATCACTGACAAAAAAAATATATCGGGTTTAATCATTTGTCCTTTTATTCCTTGATTATATGAAAATAAAGGAATGGTAAATCCAAACTAGGATGATCAGGTTGTCCTTTTCTGGTCACCCTAAAAGGAGCATTTTGCATATTTAAAGAACCCTGAGACACCTGCAACAGATTTCTGCAACAAAAAGCGTCTGTGGTTCAAACCCCCACTTTGTCAGGTACATGAACCTTGCAAGTTGGCGGCGAACCTCAAAAACCAACCACATACTAGGCACAAATTCTGAATATTGTGCTTTCTGATTTGGTGCTTAGTTACATTCTGACTGCATGGGCCGTTGATAAGATGCATGCAGCTTGGATTAATGTGTGTTGTCTTAGTTGCTAAGAGACTGCTTTTTTGCATGTTTGGGAATCTCAGTTTCCATCTGACACTGATGACTGAGTAACAGAACTACTAGAACTGGCATTCTGAGAGCAAACAACATATATATGGAAGAAAAAAAATCTTGCACAAATTTAATGGCATCTGGGATGCTTTGAATACAACATGATTGCCCCCCAACGGCATTTGCTATATGACCTGGAGCTCCATCTGACTCCTTACCAGTCAACACAAAAACCGACCCTCCAATAAAATTAATGAAGCCATCACCCTGCATTAAGGCTTGTTAGATCAGACCAAAAACCCATCTAATTCAGCATCTAGTTTAGGGTGGTCATGCAGGCTATATTTCGCTGGAGTCCTCTCATCTACACAATTATTAAAGTGCAGGAACCCTGGCTTCTTTTCCACATGGTCAGTCTAATCCTGTTCCTATAGTGCGTAATTGGGAGCTTCCAGAAAGCCCACAAGAAAGACTTGAAGGAAATACAGTAACTCTCTCCCTCATTGTTGTTCCCCTAGAACTAATATTCAGAGGCATATGGCTTATGAACATGCCCTAATATTAATGGAAGTTGAGGGTCTCCAGTTCCATTTCAGATTCACTTTTGGCACAGAGAAAATGTTTTTACGTCCCGCAAGTAGACAGCTTGATATCTATTATTCTAAGGATGAACAGAACAGTAACTCAATACACCACATGGCATTTATGGCATTATAATGGAAACAGACATGTAATGCACTCACATATCTGATTGTTGAAGCATCTGATCACATCTCAAACTTCCCTTAGAGGAAAATGCAAAGCCAAAGTATGAGGTTTGGCTTACAGAGCAAGGAGAGCTTTTAATTTTCTCCCTCCACCATCTGCTAGTCAATATTTGGAATACTTAGTCTTCATTGTAGCCTAAATTGCTGAAATTATAGGAGGTTTTCCAAAGGAACTTCAAGAGTGAGCTATTTCCAAATCTTACTTGAATCTGTGAGGACAAAATACCAGCATTCAGATTGAACAAACTCAGTTGGGGCAATTCAAGAGATTGGATCCATACAATCTTTGAATAAGCAGCTGACCTTCTTAATAACAGAAGTGTTCACACCATTCACTGCTGGAAAGAAAATTGTTATATTTTTGTCACTCTTTCTCTGCTTTCGAGGCATTCTGTATTCAGTATATTACCCTTAATGATAAAATGAAAAGGCTTCAGCCAGCAAGTATTTTCCCCTGTGGGTAGGTATTAACAGTTTACTTTTTGCAGAGGAGTGCACAAATATGATTAGCTTTTGCAAATTGCTGCTTATTCTGTTACTTGTAAGTAATTTTAATATTATTAACCGTGTAAACAGATGCTTTTCCCCACTATATATACAGCAGTAATGAGCTAATTTAATGTGTGAAAGACAACAAAGCAACTTCAAGAATGAGCTATTTCCGTGAATATTTTAATTTCCCTTGAAATCTATCATGAAAACCAACCATGAACAAATTACTTGACAAGTCCTCCTGTGTCAAAACTGGGAGTTTTAAAAAGTAGTTCTTCATAAGAATGTTACACAACTTTAAATTAACTGTTCTGAAACATCTAAATCTAAACCTTGCTTTCTCATTACTCACTAATTTCCTCCAGGGGCGGGGGAACAATTGGCATATTTTTTATGAGACACAACCACCCAGAATTGACAAAAATCATGCAGGATATTTCAAAATCATGGACAAAATGGGCGTTGGGTGGGAATCACAGAATAGAATTAGGAGAGGTATAACTGTTAGATTGTGTTGTTGAAAAAGTCTGACTACACCCAATTTTTTTCATCTAGCATTTTGTTTAAGTAGATATTCAAAAAACTCTTCAAGGGAATCACCTATACCATTCATTTAAATCATTTGGTTTATGTTTCCTGCACTGATTCCAAATCTTTACCTTAATCTTGATTTATTTACTTTTTAGGACTAGTAGCCATTTGATCCAATAGTATAAGGTTGGAACTGGGGGCTTTTAAACATGAGGTGTCCTTCATCCACATTTCTGCTTGTCTCAGGTGTGAGCAGTTTTCTGCTTGACCCGCACTTTCTAGGCATGGGTCCGAGCGGTTTTGTCCTTGCTTTGCTCCATTCCCAGGGAAAATCCACTCTTGAGCTCTGAGTCAGAGCAAATGTCAATCCAGAAATGTCAAGCCATTTGCTCTGAATGAGTGCTAGAGAGCAGTTTTCCCTGGGAGAAAGCAGTGGGACAAGAAGAAATGTGGATAAGCCCTTATTTGTAAGAAAGTGGTCAGGCCAAACTAATTTTAAGTAGCTCCACCACTGCATGAGATGCAGGTGGTCAAGCTGTTTTCAGTGTTGGTTGTCTACCCATCTTGTTTATAGTAATAAATCACTCCACTTAGATCTGCAGTCTTACATAAAATCCCCTCCTCAAATGGGAAAAAAATGCAGCAGTTGTGAAGCCACATTATTTATACCGGTATGTGCAAAATTTCCTTCTCAGAGGAGCCGACGTGGTTCTTAGTCAGTCTTCAGTTAGTGGGGGCTGGGGAAATGGTATAGAGGGTAGCTATGTTTTGGGCAATTGTTTCTATCTGTAAGTTGCCTTGAGTCCTGTCAGCGGAAAGATATCCATTGCTATCTATCTATCTATCTATCTATCTATCATCTATCTATCTATCTATCTATCCACACACACACACACACACACACACACACACACACATATATATATATATACACACACATACATACCAGGGGTAGGCAACCTAAGGCCCAGGGGCCAGATGCAGCCCAATCGCATTCTCAATCCAGCCCGCGGACGGTCTGGGAATCAGCGTGTTTTTTCCCCATGAGTAGAATGTGCCCTTTTATTTAAAATGCATCTCTGGGTTATTTGTGGGGCATAGGAATTCATTCATCCCCCCCCCCCCCCCACTCAGCAGCGTAGTCATAACCATCCACTTCACCTGATCAACTACTACTGTCTCCCATCCTGACAGCTGATAGGGCTAGACCCCATTCACATAATTTAATTTAAAAAGCAAGAGATAATCCATTGAGAAAACTGTGCTTGTATTAAGTAACGCTCATGTTAGGTAATGATAGAAAACCATAGCACTTGAACACAGCCACTCTGTTCTCAACAAGTACATTCAATGGCACATTGTCTGATATTGTGCAATGTAGTTATTTCCTGTCATTACGAGTTTCACATTAGGCAGGTGAGTGACCAACCTCCACTTTGCAGACCATCCAAAACTCAACCTTACAAACAATGCAACTTTATTATATGACTTCTGCTCTGCTTCCTCTTGTCCAGTGTCTTCTTCCTCTGCGTGTCTTGATTCGTTAAGATAATATTTTACTTTTAATCATTATCCTATCACAGCATTGTAACTGATTAGTTTCACCATAATGTGCAGATTTATCCCTTGGATGTATTTTAGTTTTGAATAATGAACAAATTCCGCAGGTCTCCTTTCTACTGAAAGAACTTCACTAACAAATGCCTAACCTTGCAGAATATCTCTGCTTACCAAACCACAAACTATACAAAAAGCCCAGCATTCTGGAAAGCATTTTGGTAATAGCAAATGTCACATACTTCTCTCATTAGTTTTAGTGGGTGGGCCTATTAATTATGATTTGCTTTAAGTATTTTTGAAATACCATTCTTTCCAAGTAATAATTTAGCTACATAAAGCACATCTTCCAGAGGTTCTGTCTTCTGTAAAATGGGGAACTGACATTCCTTGCAAATGTGAGTTAGAGCAAAATATGTGGTGAAACAATTATTAGATATGCACAACACTGTTCATTGTGCTTATCTATTTACTCTTCATGGTTTCTGACTCAGTGGCCTGGTTTGCACTTAGTGTTAAACCGTGGTTTACATAAACAGTACTTAATAAACCATGGCTTAGTATTATGTGCAAATCCAGCACAGTGCCTTAACTATGTTTTATTTGCTATGGTTTGTTAGCAAAAAAATAACCTGACCTAAACTATGGTTTAATGTGAACTCAGACAGATTCTGAACTATGGCTTAAGTATATGTTTGTTTGTTTGTCCCATTCACATTGCACTGTAAGCTACAGAGATGATACCAAGAGTGGCTGAAAAATGAAATTACCCAGCAGCTCTTGCTGGGTGTGTTAGCAAAGATGATATCATTGCTAGGTCTGCCTGGTAAAATGATCTTTTCCTCACTCAACACCTCTACACCCAGCATCTTAAAGGACTTCTGTCCCTTCTTAACAGATTGCATCTCTTTACAGAGGTTTCTTCGCTGTGATCTGCCTTTACTGCACAGCTGGGATGTGGAGAGAAAAGCTTAAACAGAATGTTAAAGGGGCTGTTGTCCTTTATGACCAGCTTTCATCACTTTACTCAAATGTTTTACTCAACTTTTTAAAAAACAAACTGCTGCTAGCACTTTACAAATCATGGCTGTTCAAATTAGCATGGTGCTTTTAAAAATGTTTTAAAAGCAAGAAAACCTCAGTTGAGATAGTCACATGGTTAAGTATGCAACACACCCACCCACCACATATTTATCTTAAGTCCCCCCTCCCAAAAGCAGCAGGGATGTTAGCAGCAGCAGCACAGACTCCCTTGGAACAAACCCAAACTTTATAAACACATGGACACAATGTGGTCCCACCCTTCAATCTTTTCCCTCAAGAGAGAAATGTCAAGTTATGGGACATAAGATCTTGCCTGCTAAAGAGCTTGAGTTCCTTCTCTCCAATTTTTTTCTTTTCCAGAATGTTTGCCACAATGTTTGATTGTGTCTTCCCAATGAGATATATTCAAACACTTCACTTTTTTTGGGGGGGGGGGAGAGTGATTTGGGTACCATCTAAAGGGTGGGGAGTAATGGTACAGAGTAACATTTAAGGTGACAGAGGAAAGAGTTAAAAACTTTGAGTGGAAACTGGCAGTTGAAAACAATAGGCTGAGAGCTCTGAGAACATTTCTACACCCTTACTCTCAGAGACAGCCAATGAGATGGGCCATTGGGACATGGTGAAGCCACAGCAGTAGTAAAGGTAAAGGTAAAGGTAAAGGGACCCCTGACCCCTGTAAAGGTAAAGGTCCAGTCGCGAACGACTCTGGGGTTGTGCGCTTATCTCACTTTACTGGCCGAGGGAGCCGGCGTACAGCTTCCTGGTCATGTGCCCAGCATGACTTAGCCACTTCTGGGGAACCAGAGCAGCGCACAGAAACGCCATTTACCTTCCCGCCAGAGCGGTACCTATTTATCTACTTGTACTTCATGCTTTTGAACTGCTAGGTTGGCAGGAGCAGGGACCGAGCAACGGGAGCTCACCCCGTCGCGGGGATTCAAACCACCGACCTTCTGATTGGCAAGCCCTAGGCTCTGTGGTTTAACCCACAGCGCGGGTGCTGCAAAGATTTTTGGTATTTCAAGTAG
Organism: Podarcis tiliguerta; assembly: GCF_965153285.1. Taxonomy (NCBI): domain Eukaryota; kingdom Metazoa; phylum Chordata; class Lepidosauria; order Squamata; family Lacertidae; genus Podarcis; species Podarcis tiliguerta. The sequence continues at coordinate 20,498,296 of NC_139545.1, read as the reverse complement.
GGTGTGTGAAGGAGCAAGAGGTAGATGGTAAGCAGGCAGGAGCAGAGGGGGAACAAGCCACACTTTCACAAAACAACCCAAGGTTTGTTTGATCATCTGCAGGGTGACTTATAGTTTAAGTGAGGTTTGTTTTATGAACTATGGTTTAGCTTTGGTTCAGCATCACTTGTGAAGCAGGCCATTGTGCCTATTTATCAGAGGCTCTGCCATGAGTTTAATCTGAACTTGTGTGGTGTCCAGCAGGACCATACCACTGGTGCAAAATCATTTCCAGCGCAAAGAATGTCCTGGCATGACTTCAACCCACTCATACAACCGTTCTGCCAAGCAACATAAATACTTAGGAGAATACGAGATGTATCTGCACTCTGGCTGCAATGATTCCAATGCAACTTTTCCGCCAAGGCTACAATGCTATGACATTGTTCGTTCTTAATGTCCCCAGTCTCCCCCCCCCCCATACACCCAGTCTTTAACAGTAATTGCTCCAGATTCTGGATTACTGCCACATCTGCTCACAACTAATAAATGAAAGTCTATCATATTTCCAATATGAACCAGATATTTTCCCTTCCAGCTCACAGACTTAAGATGTATTATCACCTTCAGGCTTCTTATACATGGTGAAACTAATAGGCTTCTTCAAGCATATCACCAGTCGGGGAAAGACTTAAAGCCGGCAAGCTAAGCCAGGGGCTTTCTGGTGCAAATTTGCCAGTAGGGCAAGAAGTTGTCCACTGGGAATGAATTAGAATCTACAGCGGAACAGTTTATTCAGCTGAAAGGGAACATTCCTTTCAGCCTACCTAATGCACATGTATTGTTAACTCGTGTAGGTTCCATGAGTTCAGCAGAGGAACTGTGGATTGCAGTTCAAAGAAGGTTTAGTGGCAGGAACCTAGGTTTGCACATACAAGCTAGTTCCATGCAATGAGAGGCAAGCAGGTTTTCTTTTTTTAGGGGTGGGGAGATCTCTCATCTGTCCTTACCCCCTTCCTTTGTTTCACTCCAGGTCTTAAACTATGTACAGCACATTTTAAAAAATAGCATTGGAACTTCTTTTTCTAGCAGCATAGTAATGTATTAAAATATGCGCCTCCACCAATATCAACCCTACTAAAGGTCTTTACATTGCTTGGAACACTTTGCCTCTGCAGATACTAACAGATGTGGGCCTTATTCACCTCTACAACTGAGTGGGAAAACACATAATTCTGTTGCTTTTGCCAGCATTTCGAATTGTCCCGCCTCTTCCATGTGGCTAGGGAAGATCAGCCATGATAAATTTAAAGATTTTTTCAAAACAATGGACAAGATAGGCACATTTATCCAACAGATAATTGGAAATAGATAATATCCTAAAGATTATAGACACCCTATAATTCTGACACATCTGCAAATCCTACTTGGTTGAGACTCTACACTCGCATAATATTTAAAATGGTCCTGACTCAAGCTCTTTTATACTTTTAAGGCCCTGCCATCATCCAATTTAGCTTATTAGAACTGAAAGAGCCTGCAGAAGGAACTTATTATCTTTGACAATATTTGCTTCATCCTACAGAACGAATTAAACTGCATGTGCATAGCTGCGTAAGATTTGCAAAGGTTACAGCTCCTCTTCTTTTTTTTAGGCATTAATTTAACATGCAGGTTAAAAAGAAAATTAGAGATAGTGCTTCTTGTTTCTGTAATTGATTAAGGGGCTGGCTTTACTTATCCCTGTTTGGTGCATCTCCATTGACTGCAGTGCATGAGTAACACACAAAAAGCATAGCAAAACAGATTAGAAACTGGCCACAAATATCAGTGTAGCATTGCCTTATCCTATTTGGTGTTGATACAAGAGAATCTCACAAGCAGACACTGAATCACTCCCAGTTCAAAGGACCCCATATGCCAATCCATCACTCATCACTTGGTAAATGCACTTTTGCACATGCTGAATACCCTGTGGTGAAACTAAAGGCCAGCCTTTTCCTGCAGGCAGTTCATGTTTCAGTACACAGCACATTTAAATGCAGTCATCCTCTGTTAGTCCAGCAATTCAACAAAAACGTGTTGGAAGGAACATAGCGCAGTAGCTCTAGTCGCAACTACTCTTCCCAGTTAAAATTATAGTGTTTGCTTTATAGTGTTTACACCATAAAGTGGTTGAACATTTTGTAAGAAAGAGAGATCACATGCCTCAATGCAGAGGGTTGGATTAGAGAAGTGGTGGCCAAACTCGGCCCTCCAGATGTTTTTGAGACTACAACTCCCATCATCCCTAGCTAACAGAACCAGTGGTCAGGGATGATGGGAATTGTAGTCCCAAAACATCTAGAGGGCCGAGTTTGGCCACCACTGGATTAGAGGAACCTCAGGGTCCCTTCCAACTCTACAATTCTATGATTTTAAGTTTCCAAGATGCTGTGCACGAAAATTCTAATAATCAGTGCTTACAGAATTCTCTCTCTCATGGCACATTTTTCCTACCTGTGAATTTGGATTTCCCCAATCCTAGGTGTCAGGGGACACTGACACTAGGAAAACCCAAAATGTACAGCAAAATGCAAACCCTATCCTGCTTCCCCCTGGTGTGCTGCTGTTTACAATCTTTTCAGTTAAGGTGGCACCAGAAATATCTGTGTGATCTGACACAAGCAGGATTGGGGTGGGAATCCAGAGTTTCTGTTTGTTTGCAGAATGGAAGGAAAAGGAGGAGGGCTTTGTGCTGCTTTCCCACTTCCAGTCACTCACTGTAGACTGGAGAAAAGACCTGGAGGACAATACATGGCTTTGCTTTGGATGGAAGATGAAGGTTTATATGCAGGGCCACCTTATAGCTTCTTAAACCTTGCTAGCACATTGGCTTCCAAATGCCCTCACAAAGCAGTGGTTTGGGTCCTTTAGGACTCAAAGGAGCCACACTGAATTGGCTGTTTGGCTTGTGAAACTGTGGATTGAATTCGGATTCCTGCCCTTGTGTGGACCTGCCCTCTGAATCAACATCTAATTCAGAGCCCATTCAGACTTTCTAAAAGCCATAAATCCAGCTTAGAGCTTAAGAAAAAGCCCAGAAATTCTGTGGAGGAAACAGTGCGGACTACCACAACAGGCTAAGAACAAATTAAAATTAAACAGATTTGCATGTCTACCAAAATGCGCAAGGGGCAAGCTTTGATCATGGTTGGTTTGGACATAATGATAAGCTTTAGGTGAGCTTTGGGCTTGTGTGCTCCCACCGCTTTCTCAAGCACAGCTGTAAGGCGCTTGGAAGCTTCTGTTTCAGATTTGCCAAAACCAGAAGCAACTCATCCAGTGAGATGGAGCCACAGTAGCTTCTTAACAGTGGCTTTGCTGAAGCTTACTGAGAGGGAGAGCTGGCAATATATTAGCTGTGCGGGCCCAATGGTGGAGCCATTCTGGCACTCCTCCTGGTACCTCCACAAAGTTCTCCTTCCCTCCGCACCACCTTTTCCTTCCGTCCTGGTAACTGGCTAGCATTAATGTTCCACCTCACCAGGTGAGTCACTTCTGACTACAACCATGATTTGTTGAAACAAACCAATTGCAAACCGTAGTCAAAGAAGTTGGCGTGTTCCAGCAAGATATAGTTAAGACGAATCACAATTTAGGGTTCAGCTACAACACCAAACTTTGGTTAAATTAAAAAGGGAGCAGGATATTACCCTGGCGGGCACAACAGGGAATAGTGCACAAGTCCATGCCTTCCTGAGGTCTGTCTTCGTAATCATGGTTTAATGTTATGTGCAAACTGGGCCATTGTCTTCAAACAGCGAACCTTGTGCAACACGATCCTATTTATGCTTTCAAGAAGTAAATCCTACAGTTTCAGTGAGGTTTATGTTCAGGTATGTGGGCATCAGATTTAGACATAAGAAGCCACAGTTAGTACTGCGTATAAACCATGGATTTGGCCAGGCAGAACCTGAATAATAAACATCAAATGCCTTGTCATTTTTAAGTAATGTTCAATAATCCATCTCAAGGGAGATAAAAATTTCATTTGCCATACTTCATATTTCTCTGCAGCTCCAAATACTGATATTCACTTATTGCTGTTGCTTTGCACCTGCTTATCATTACAATGGGCTTCATTGTAAGCATTTATCACCACATACAATTTTGATAGAAACATTATATTACAGGATAAATAGATGAATAATGACAGATAAATTATGGCAATCTGTTCAACTAGGATTATAATAGAAAAGAGATATCAGATCTGAGTATACAGCAGCCAGATTTCTTTTTATTCTTTTTCTTTTTTTCTTTTAAAGAGCAGTGAGGACTGACAGGTCTTTGGAAAAGTAATACAGTTTGCTATAAACTTTTAATACCACAACATGGTCATATTGATTATTAAACCATAAAAAAATAAATAAAGTGCTACAAAGTGAAATATGTTTGTGTGTGCAAGTGATGGAAATCTGGTTGAAGGAAAAGATTTACTCAAGAAGACAAATAGTGTTTTCTACCCTGAGATCATTCAGTTTGTGTTAAGAAAAATCATCAGGTTAGAATACAACAAAGCAAGTTCTCTGGAGTGAGTGCTTCATCTTTTAAAGATTACTGTATGCACATTACTGGCTTATTAAAAGAAAACATTTGCCAGTGGTTTTATAATATTCTGTGAAACAGAATAAGTGATACCGAACTTTGCAGGTCTAATGGAAATTTGATACCATCTGTTTCCTAGCATTGCTTAAGGTAATTAACATAATTGATCACTGTCCTAAAATATGGCCAGAAGGAATAGGAAAACTAGCTTTTACTAATTAAACCATTTATAGAGAGAAAAAATATGAGATTTTAATCAAGTCCCTTTTTTTGTGGTTCTCTAATACTTTAATTTGTCATTTCTACTTGGTGCTTTGGAAATATCATATTTATAGGAAATATAACATTACTGTATCCATATTCATTCATTCATTCAATCAATTTTTATACTGCCCTTCACCTGAAGATCACAGGGCAGTTTACAAGATAAGAACACAAAAATACGTAACATAGTAACAAACAAAAAACAATAACCTCTCCACACACAGTTTAAAAGGGCATAGATTGCTTAATTAGCCAAAGGCTACATCTTATGCTTCTGATGTTGCATAAGAATACCTCGTGATTTTGTAGCCTGTATTTCTTTTCCTGCTTACATGACCTCTAGACCCCTGGTAAATCTTCACATTGATCTGCATCATTGCTTACAGCAGTAAACCTGTATCAGAATCTACTATATTTAGCAAGTGCAATACCTAATTAAAAGTTATGTGAGTTTTAAAGTAGAATAAAGCTGCAATCCTATACCCAAAATCAATAGGATCTACTTCTGAGTAGACTCGCCGGCTGGCACTGCAGATCACTTCTTTCAATCGAGCTCTGGCCTATTTGAAACAGATCCATACACACATACTAAAATACACTTTAGAATAGCCCACAATGAGTTTCCAACACAGCACTACATCACTGGCTCATGAGTCTTCTAGGAGAGGCTCCAGAATAGTACCACAGCTTTAATGTACCTTTAATGAGTCTGTTCTAGATCAGGGTTATAGCATCACCTGAGCTGAACTCAGCCAATGATCCAGATTCTTGGATATGTACAAGGCTGGTGACTTCCTGTGAGCACAGGTACTGGGGAGACTGCATGGGCTAAACAGTTCTGTTGCAGTTCAAAGAATGTTGCTCTACAGCCGCCACTTAGTGGAATGGCAAGCGAACTCTCCCACGTTTCATGGAGGAATGCTGGTTCACTAACATACACAGGAAAACAAGTGGCAGGGAGAACCTGCCCCTCTTTCCCCACCAAATTGCCAAGTAAAGGGGTAAAACACAGGCATAAAGAACAGACGCCTCAGTGGTGGGTCAGGTCACTCAACTCAAAGGATGCCACATGGCAATGCCAGAACCAGTAAGCAGGTAGGCCCAGATGCTATTCCTGGGTTCTCTTGAACTGTCAGTGGCTAACAAAAGCTGAGAGATGTATCTCAAACATGCAACATTTGGGTTCACGTGCAACAGTGCAGGCATTAGCTAGCTGTCTCTAAGTCCTGTCACATGTATTTGCTGCCAAAACCGTATTTAAGAGGAGTAATACTCCCTACATCTTGCCTGTGCAAACAAACCTGTATCGGCACCGGCGTTGCCACATTTTTCAGTAACAGTAGGCTCATCATTTATTTAAAGAAATTAATTTACTCTTTAGTCACTTACACTGCAATCCTATAACACTTACCTGGGGAAAAGTTCCATTTGATTCAATAAGTGTGCTTCAGGGTAGACATGTGGAGGATTGTGTTGTTAAGAAATTAAAGCAAGGGTCACCAACAGGATGCCCACGGGTACCCATGCATCCACACAGATCTTTCATGGTGCCCACAGAATCCCCTGCCTCCCTGCACCAGTGAATTTCGGCTTGAAAGAAGCATTCCATTGTAGCCAATAGTGTGTGTGTGTACACACATGATACCCATAACAGTTTCTCAAGCTGAAATGTGTGTGCTGGCCCAAAAAGGTTAGCGTCCCTTGAATTAAACCACTGCCCTGCTAGCAGTTACCTAGTTATTTATAGTGAACATTGATTATAAAGTGCTACCTTAACCAAATTAAACCACATCCCTGAGTCAACTCTTAAATATTAGTGAAGATTGCTCCTTCCCTTGAGCAAAAGCACAGTGTCATCTTTTAATTTGTAATTCATGTATTAATAATTGCTGTGGTATTTGTACAGTGAAATGAAACATGTTGCAACCCAGGATGACATTTCAGTATTCAAATCCATCTAACTAAGAGTAATCTGAATTCACAAGACCTGCAATCAAAGAGAAAAGTGACAAGAGCAAGGGGAGTGATAGATAGATGAAAGTACTTTTGACAAAAGCTGTGAAGTGAGTTCCCACTGAGGGATGATTTTCGCTAGTCTCCAGGTATAACATTATGCACACTGATGAGCTGATCAACAGTACAGAACTTCTACCCAGCTGTAATCAAGAGTGATTGATGGTTGGGACAAAAAAAGTTGATTATCATGACAAGACCACTGATGCAGAGAAAATAAGCAGCGCTGGAGAAAGGAGAAATCCTATTCTCAGAATATCCCTAAAGACTTCTTTATAAGGCATACAAGAAGGCGTTTTCTGCTTTTAACAATGTGCTTCACTACAAATGCAACCTATTTATGCAGCAGTGTCCCCTCCAACTACACACTTAAACCTGCAGAAACCTAGCAGAGCAAGATTTGTAAGTCATTTCACTCGAAACTCATTTTTTCAAAGCTCTATCTATCAAGAGTGCAGGTCAATACTATGAATACACCTGTATGTTTGTTCTTGCAGGAAAAAAAAGCGTATTTCTGAGAGCTGCAGGGGACTCATTTGAAACTGCCTTTTTGGATTTCATCTGCAGAAGCAGTGAGTCCCTGATGGCAATTTTAGACCTTTAAATGCTTCATTTTCAATTCATATCAAAACAGAAGCTTAATCCAAAGTGACATACCTTTATAAATATTGTTTCAATGTGAATAAAAATGCACTTAGCTCAAGATAAGCATAGCTTAACATTGGTATTTAGTTCAGTTTCCAAATTGCACTTTTTTAGCATGTATTAATATGAGCTCTGAGAAGCTGAAACACTATTCCAAGTAAATATAGTCAGCAGCGAAAATTCAGCACTGTAGATTTTTGCACCGAAATTGATTCATACAATTTACAGTATGTCCAACGTACACAAGCTGGCTGAACTGTGGCATTGGTCATAATGAGGCTGGTCTGCTCTGCGAGCCATTATGTGCAGAATACTCACAACGTGAATCCAGTAATTTCCTTTGTGTAATCACAATTTTGTATCCTTTTGGGGTACAAAAGGGGGCACTGTGGCATAGACAGGAAAGGCCAGGTGAGTCGTGGCACATCAATACTCCACAGTTTAGGGTAGTTTTTATGTGACAGCATCTTGTAGTTTGTTCAGGCACATCAATAATTGTTCACAGTTTAAAACCAGAGAATCTGTTTAGTAAGGACAGCGGTAGCTGCAGACTTCCTATGCTTCAGATGACCTGAAACTTCTTTATCACAGGTAAATATTGCTGGCCAACTCACTGAAGAAATACTAAGATAAATGATGACTAAATGAAGCTGTGCACCTGTGCCAATAATATTGCTATTTTAATAATGAGTATAAACAAACCATATATATGCTTTCGTAGATTTTCACGGGTACAGGAATGCAGGTTTTGGTGTCCTCGGGTGTCTTCCCGTGTAAAAGTTGGGGTGTCTAGGCGACGTTTCGACGAGGTCTCACTCGTCATCTTCAGGCTGGTGCTTTCGGCTTCTTGTTACTGGAACAGAGCAGGATCTCAGTGTTTGAGTTCCTATAAATACTGTTGAGGAGGTGTGGTGTATAGCCTCCAATGTTCTGGGCAGAGAGGAGGTTCCCAGGCTAGTGTGCCTTTTCTTCTTTTGTTCCTTAATTACTTGAGGGATATCTTGAGTGATTTCTTGAGTGATTTCCTGAATCCCACTTAGGTGGGTCATTAGGTGTGGATTAGTTGCTAAAGCCTTCGTGTCTTGAACTCTTGAACTTTGTGAAGAGTTTTTCTGAGAAGATGGCTGTACTGCACTTGGTTGTGCTCTGGCTTGGCTTCGTGTATAGGGGCGAGCTGTGGTTTTGTGGCCTGTGCCAGCCAGATCTGTGTAGGGATTGCAGGGGGGTGCAGCATCCGGAGGTGCCACCCTGGTTTGGCTACTGGATGGTGTCTGTAATTTATCTGTGGAGAGGGTCTGGGTTTGGGTCTGGTGTGGTTGATTGGTGATGGCGTTCTGTGTGCCTCTGGATCTGGTGTCAGATTTTGTGGGGAGGGCTAATTTCCAGATGTCTGGCAAGCGGGATGTGTCGTCACGCTTGTTCATGTTGTGAGGGTGTTTCTCTATCTCGATGGCTTCCATGATTATTCTCTTGTGGTGATGTTCCATGTTAAAGAGCAATTTGGAATCTGCAAAATTAATTTCGTGTCCTGTTTCTTTCATGTGTTGGAAAAGAGAGGAAGTTTTTTCTTCTTTTTTGACGGCATTCTTGTGTTCTGCGATCCGTGCATTTATTCGTCTGTTTGTTTGTCCAATGTACGTGGCTGGGCAGACTTTGCAGGGTATTTCATAGACCCCTTGGTTTTCCAACTGAATTTTATCCTTGGGGTTTCTGAGGATATTGGCTATTTTTTGGTTGGTGCAAAAGGCTGTTTTGATATTGTGTTTATGGAGGATTTTGCTAATTTTATCTGTAGTGCCCTTGATATAAGGAAGGAGGGCTATGCCATTGTTTTCTTCTGTGTCTTGGTTTTTGGGGGGTGTTTCTTTTTGGATTAGCTTCGTAACCCTGTTTTGCTGGTATCCATTGGCAATTAACACATTTGAGAGATTCTGTAACTCAGTTGTCAAGTGGTCTTCGTCAGCCAGGCGTTTGGTTCTGGAGATGAGAGTCTTGGCTACGGAGTTTATTTGTGCAGGGTGGTGGTGTGATTGTGCATGTAAGTAGCGGTTGGTGTGTGTTTTTTTCCGGTAGATAGTGTGTCCTAGGGAGCCATCAGGTTTTTTGTAGATTAGGACGTCAAGGAAGGGAAGTTGGTTGTTGGCTTCTATTTCCATAGTGAATTGTATTTTGGGGTGTAGGCTGTTGAGATGTGTGAGGAAGCTATCCAGTTTTTCCTTCCCGTGTGGCCAAATTACAAAGGTGTCGTCAACATATCTGAGCCAAAGTTTGGGTTTGTGTTCTGACTTGTCTAAAGCATTGGTTTCAAAGTGTTCCATGTACAGGTTAGCGATGACCGGTGAGAGGGGTGATCCCATAGGTGCTCCTTCTATCTGTTTGTATCTTTGTCCATTGTGGATGAAGTACGTGTTGGTTAGGCAGTGGTTGGTCAGGTCCAAGATGTATTCGGGGGGATTGTATTTGTTTTGAATGGCTGTCAAGGCTTCATTAATGGGCACTTGTGTGAAGAGAGATACAACATCGAAGCTCACAAGTAGGTCATTGGGTTGTAGGTTTTGCTTCTTTATTGTTTCTATGAACTGGAAGGAGTTTGGAACGTGTGAAGAGATGGATTCTGCATAGGGCTGAAGTTGCTTGGCGAGAAATTTAGCGAGATTTTGTAGAGGTGAGCCTATGGAGCTGACTATTGGTCTGAGTGGTGTTCCTTCTTTGTGTATCTTGGGGAGGCCGTAGAGTTTGGGGCATCTGGATGATTTTTCTCTGGGGATGATTCTTAGCTGGATTTCTTCACTGATAGGAGAGGCTTTTATTTTGGATTTGGTGGTTTTTTCCAGATAGGTGGTGGGATCTGTTTTTATAGGTTGGTAGGTAGGGTCTTGGAGTAGATTTGATAGTTTTATGATAGGGTCTATGAAATACCCTGCAAAGTCTGCCCAGCCACGTACATTGGACAAACAAACAGACGAATAAATGCACGGATCGCAGAACACAAGAATGCCGTCAAAAAAGAAGAAAAAACTTCCTCTCTTTTCCAACACATGAAAGAAACAGGACACGAAATTAATTTTGCAGATTCCAAATTGCTCTTTAACATGGAACATCACCACAAGAGAATAATCATGGAAGCCATCGAGATAGAGAAACACCCTCACAACATGAACAAGCGTGACGACACATCCCGCTTGCCAGACATCTGGAAATTAGCCCTCCCCACAAAATCTGACACCAGATCCAGAGGCACACAGAACGCCATCACCAATCAACCACACCAGACCCAAACCCAGACCCTCTCCACAGATAAATTACAGACACCATCCAGTAGCCAAACCAGGGTGGCACCTCCGGATGCTGCACCCCCCTGCAATCCCTACACAGATCTGGCTGGCACAGGCCACAAAACCACAGCTCGCCCCTATACACGAAGCCAAGCCAGAGCACAACCAAGTGCAGTACAGCCATCTTCTCAGAAAAACTCTTCACAAAGTTCAAGAGTTCAAGACACGAAGGCTTTAGCAACTAATCCACACCTAATGACCCACCTAAGTGGGATTCAGGAAATCACTCAAGAAATCACTCAAGATATCCCTCAAGTAATTAAGGAACAAAAGAAGAAAAGGCACACTAGCCTGGGAACCTCCTCTCTGCCCAGAACATTGGAGGCTATACACCACACCTCCTCAACAGTATTTATAGGAACTCAAACACTGAGATCCTGCTCTGTTCCAGTAACAAGAAGCCGAAAGCACCAGCCTGAAGATGACGAGTGAGACCTCGTCGAAACGTCGCCTAGACACCCCAACTTTTACACGGGAAGACACCCGAGGACACCAAAACCTGCAAACCATATATATATATATATATATATATATATATGGGACAGGTGGCGCTGTGGGTTAAACCACAGAGCCTAGGACTTGTTGATCAGAAGGTTGGCGATTCAAATCCCCGGGACGGGGTGAGCTCCTGTTGCTCGGTCCCTGCTCCTGCCAACCTAGCAGTTCGAAAGCACGTCAAAGTGCAAGTAGATAAATACGTACCGCTCTGGCAGGAAGGTAAATGGCGTTTCCGTGTGCTGCTCTAGTTCACCAGAAGCGGCTTAGTCATGCTGGCCACATGACCCGGAAGCTGTACGCCGGCTCCCTCGGCTAATAAAGCGAGATGAGCACTGCAACCCCAGAGTCGGTCACGACTGGATCTAATGGTCAGGGGTCCCTTTACCTTTACACACACACACACACACACACACACATATACACACACTACCCATCTGGCTGGGAGGTGGTTTCACAGGATGGGCACCACTACCGAGAAGGCCCTCTGCTTGTTTCCCTGTAAGCTCACTTCTGGCAGTGAGGGAACTGCCAGAAGGCCCTCGCCACCGGACCTCAGTGTCCAGGCAGAACGATGGGGGTGGAGACGCTCCTTCAGGTATACCGGCCGAGACCATTTAGGGCTTTAAAGGTCAGCACCAACACTTTGAATTGTGCGCAGAAACGTACTGGGAGCCAATGTAGGTCTTTCAAGACCGGTGTTATGTGGTCTTGGCGTCCACTCCCAGTCACCAGTCTAGCTGCCGCATTCTGGATTAATTGCAGTTTCTGGATCACCTTCAAAGGTAGCCCCACCAGAGCATGCACCACTCTGGTGCATGTTAAGACAGTCTGTGGGCAGGTAAGGTCTCAGCCTGCATACCAGATGGAGCTGGTAGACAGCCGCCCTGGACACAGAATTGACCTGCGCCTCCATGGACAGCTGTGAGTCCAAAATGACTCCCAAGCTGCGCACCTGCTCCTTCAGGGGCACAGTTGCCCCATTCAGGACCAGGGAGTCCCCCACGCCCACACACCCGACCCCTGTCTTCATATAGATATTAAAAAGCATGGGGTAGAGGACGGAACCCTGAGACACCCCGCAAGTGAGAGCCCAGGGATCTGAACATTCATCCCCCAACACCACTTTCTGGACACGGCCAAGGAGAAGGGAGTGGAACCACCGTATAACAGTGCCTCCAGCTCCTCTAAACGGTGCAGAAGGATGTCATGATTGATGGCATCAAAAGCCGCTGAAGGATCCAGCAGAACTAGGAAACAGCTTTCACCCTTGTCCCTAGCCTGCCAGAGATCATCGACCAGTGTGACCAAGGCAGTTTCAGTCCCATGATAAGGCCTGAACCCCAACTGGAAGGGATCCAAATGGTCCCCATCCTCCAGGCAAGCCTGGAGTTGTTCAGCAACCATCCGTTCAATCACTTTGTCCAAGAATGGAAGATTTGAGATTGGGTGATAGTTGGCCGCATCGGCCAAGTCCAGAGATGTTTTTTTAAGAAGCGGTTTAATGACCACCTCTTTTAGCAGGGCTGGGAGGACTCCCTCACAGAGGGAAGCATTCACCACCCTGCAGAGCCCATCGCCCAGCCCTTTCCGACTCACTTTTATGTACCTCTTGCCATCAGCCCACCCCATCCCCAGTTTGGCCAAACATTCTCAATTGAGAACTTTCTGCCTGGCTCTAGATGCAGGGGGAGGGAGGGAGGGAGGGAATGAACTGAGCTAAAGTATTCAAATAGTTTTTACAGCACAACATTAGGGCCATCCAGTTTCAGACTGAGTTCAAGTGCTATTACCAGCTTCTAAAATTATGTCTTAGGAAAACTATGGTAATGTTTCAAAATTTGCAGCGCATGCCTATAAAAGCAGAAGCCATCGCATATCCAACTGTGCAAAAATGTATTAGGATGTTCTCAAATTAGTCATGTGTTCTGTATAATTGCAGGGCATTCTCCAATATTTGATTAGGCTTCCTAAGGCAGAATATCAAGATGTTTGGATGCTCTGTACGCTTTCTGTGTTATATTGATATTCACTGAGAATATTCAAATGAACAACTTTCTAGTATTCTCCCCCCCCCCCTCCTTTTCATTGCAGTGGTCCTTCGGGTTACGTATCCCTCTGAATACATAATCTTCAGGTTGCAAACATGGCAAACCGGGAAGTGTATACTTCTGGGTTTTGCCACGCGTGCGTGAGCAGAAGTGATCTGCGCACCGCTCACATGTGCAGAAGGGTGCCTCCAGGTATGGACTTTTCGGGATACAGCCAGGCCTCCGGAATGGATCCCGTCCGTAACCAGAGGTACCACTGTATTTTTCAGTTGCCAATATATGCCAGACTTTGTAGAAAAGCAAGAAAATAAGGTTGCCATATTCTGAAGGGCAAAAAAGAGGACACATTTGCTGACTTCTAACAATGGATCACTATGGTGACTCTACCCATGTATTCCACACATGAGAAAATATTGGGAATGTTACATCTGAGTGGCAAGCCACCAGCCCCCCCCCCCCAAAACCATGTCCAGCTCTTCCCCAAGTCTTTTTCCCCTGCCCCCAATCCCTACCACATCTGCCTGTGCAGTTGAAGAGAAGTTTCCCAGGCACTGTGGTTTGTTTTCGGCCCAGGCACTGTGGTTTGTTTTCGGCCTAGGCACCTATCTGCTCTTCCTTTCCCTCCATGATCAGCAGGCTTCCATATAACTTTATCTATAGCTATATATAATTCAAGCTGTAGAACTGAAATTGCAGAAAGGAGAACCGAAAGAGAAAAGCTGAGCCGATGAGTATCAAGTAATCATATACATTATTGCTCCATAACCATGAGGCAAATGTGAAATAATATCATACCGGTTCCATTGCCAAAAAAGCAAAGCAAAGCAAAGCAAAAACCCAAACCCATTATCTCATGCATACATATTTTTAAGAAGATATAAATTATCTACTTACATCCGAATTAAATCTCAACTGGCAAATGTTGCACGATATGATTTGCTTTCTTCTGTGAGGAAGAGGAACCCCAAACGTATGATTTATTACAGCTTTTTGAATTGGGTCCATCTGCAACAAAAGGAGGAGAAATAAAAGCTTTTCTATTCTCTTGGAAGTCTGCCAATTCTGCTAACAATGCTTAATGGAATTTACACACTGCCAATGGATCGTATCCAACCAAGCTTTACACAGAGTAGACCCACTGAAATTAACAGACTTACATTAGCCATGTCCATTAATTCAAGCTTATCTATGCTGAGTATGACTCCCACTGGATACAACCCAAAGTCTTATTTTCTTTTTAAACATTAGCAGTACAACCCTTGTAAGTCTTCTTAAAAGTAAGTATCACTGAGTTCAGTGGGGTTTTCCTTCCAAATAAGTGTGCACAGGATTGCAGCCCAAGATACCACTTTCTTTCTATCTGTATAGATGTAGCAATTTTATTTTATTTTTTAAGCAAAAAATAAAAATTGGGTGCAAATGAAACAAAGAGCTCTGAAGGGCACACTGGACACAAATTTGGAAAATCTCATTGCAAGAAATTGATGGATCCTAAAGAAATGTGCTGAACATTCTGACATGTCAGACTGTTCTTTCTTAACTTTAGTTAGCTACTACACAAGATCTGAATGTTTCCTCCCTTGCTTCAGCGTTAAAGAAACTCACTTCAACTTTCACATATATTGTGTTTTTCTGGCACAGAAAGTGGGATCATTTCTCCTTCTTGGCTCTTTTTGGTGTGTGTCTGCAGTAACTCTCAAGTGGGAAGAATATGGCGAAAGAAGCATGCTATAAGACAAATTAAGATAGAAGACTCAAGGGAAAATAGAAAGGAACAAGTAGTAGAATGGATTATTGTGTCAAGGACTCATTGTGCAGTTACTTTTAGCTCTCGCTTGCTTCACGAGATTTCTGAATCATTAAGTTTTTTTGATGTTTAAATATTTATTATTGAGCAATGAGAGACATATTTTGCATTTTATTTGAAGTGCAAAAAAGGATAAATATATCACAGATGCAAAGAAAAATGACAAGTTCTTTATTTTTGCAACATGGCCAACCTATTTCAGCAACAAATGCTTTCCTTGTTTCATGAAGCAATCTCAAAACTTTCTCTTCTCAAAGACCATGGGTAGGCAAACTAAGGCCTGGGGGCCGGATCTGGCCCAAACACCTTCTAAATCTGGCCCGCAGACGGTCCGGGAATCAGTGTGTTTTTCCATGAGTAGAATGTGTCCTTTTATTTAAAATGCATCTCTGGATTATTTGTGGGGCATAGGAATTCATTCTCTCTCTTTTTTTCAAAATATAGTCCAGCCCCCCACAAGGTCTGAGGGACAGTGGACCGGCCCTCTGCTGAAAAATTTTGCTGACCCCTGTAAGACTAATAGGGAGAATCAGTAATAATATAACACGAAAGCAGAAAGGCATGGAAGAAGAAACTATCACCACACATGTCGCTACCCATATTGCAGAACACTGCTCCACAGAGGGAAAACAATAGGGTTATGCTTGCCAAAGCAGTTGAAAATGGCCACAAAAGTGGCAGTTGGAAAAAATGGGAAGACTACAGAGGAAACACAGGAATGAAGTGGATCTGGGTTATGTCATCTGAATTCTCCAGAACAACTGAATAAGAGGACTGTATATGGAGACCTCCAATTTGCCACCTCCATTTGCTGGTGGTGGATTGGGACAAGCCATTTTGGAGGGAGTGCCAGGCCTAAGGAGCACAGCAACTCTTCACAGCAGAACTTGCTCCTATGAGGCAGTTGCGGAGACTGAAGGTCCCCACATTCCCACAGCTGCCTAAGTCTCCTCCTTCCCTGGGTCCTTCCCAAGCAACCTGAGACTACGCTGGTGTGCCTGTCTCTGTTGCTCCCTCTTCATACCTCTTCTGGTCCTGGGAGACTGGGCTTATTGCAGCAGGGGGCGGCACCCTGGCCTTTTCACCAGCCTCACTCATCTCTGCTTTTTGGCCTCCCTGGTCTCCTGCTTCCGCTTCCGGACTTCTCTCTGCCACAAACTCTCCTTGCTCACTAAACCCTGTGACCTCTTCAGCTTTCTACACCATCACCTCCCAGTCATCTCCGTGTTCTCCATCTGACCACTCATCGTCACCCCCGACACCAATTCCTAGGCTCTGCCTGAGCTTTCTTTCCTTGGGGGTTCACCAACTGGTGCCTCCCACCATTCCTCTGCTTTCAGCCAGTCCATGACACCAGAGAGGGTGGGGAGTGAGAGAAAGCCTTGTTGTCTCGGTGGTAAGTCTCCCACCCCCACTCCAAATGACAGGAATCGTTTTATACCACCTAGTTTGGGTTCTTTTAACTCCCTTTTTGGGGGTTTGCCTGATATGCCCATCCCAAATCAGGTGAACCTCAAAACAGTGGCAAAAGGAATACAAGCCTAGTATCAATTTGAGCCCAGACCTAGTAGCAATAATTGCAAGCACCCATAAATCAGAATTTAATGCCAACACATTGAATCAAATTCTGCATTCATGATATCTTAAAACAGAACCCATGACCATTTTTCAAGCACAGATACGAAACACATGAGTCAGCTAGCTTTTCTATGTATGGAAGGGATTCTAGGAAAAACAAACATCTCTTGAGATCAGGCACTATAAATAGGACACAAGAACATTTATTATTATGGTACTAATTATGACCCGGGACTGACTGCACATCAAAGGCATAATAATCTAGCCCCTGGTTCCAGAAGATGCCATTATGCATCCCAACAGAAAAATCTACTGGACTTACCTATATCAACCGAAGCACACAAAAATGTCCTATACTATACTCACAAAGTGTATTTCTCTTATTAAGGATCTAGGATTCTACAGGCTACAAAATGTATCTCTAAAATGTGAACCTCATGATTTGTGCTTGTAGTTCTATATGCAAAGAGGTTTGGATGGCAGCCAAAGTGATTAAGAAAAGCCGGTTCAGATGCAGAAATCTCTACTCTGCCAATTGCTGTTTGATACAGCAAGTCAGAATTGCTTTTCCAAATATAACTCCATAAATCCCAGTCCCTAACAAAGTCAGGGCAGACAGGCAAGTGAGGGTGAGTGCACTGGAATTATATTAGGATTTTCTCCTAGAGTAGTTTTGTGGGGAGGGGGAGGGGAAGGCTGCCAACCCATAAAGTTTTAAATA
Organism: Podarcis tiliguerta; assembly: GCF_965153285.1. Classification (NCBI taxonomy): domain Eukaryota; kingdom Metazoa; phylum Chordata; class Lepidosauria; order Squamata; family Lacertidae; genus Podarcis; species Podarcis tiliguerta. Next base: position 20,480,821 of record NC_139545.1, on the reverse strand, counting down.
AATATTAGGTAAGTGCCCAAAGGTTTGTTACAGGAAAGGGATGCTGGCAAGTGGACCACACATACTCTCACCCATACACATTTGTGAACTCTGAGAAACTGAGATAAAAAAGGGCAGGGAATATGAATGGTCTGCTTGAATCAGAAGAACAAAGTAAAAGAAATGGACCATCAGGACAGATAAAGCAGAATATATTAGAAATCTGATAAGTGTTTGATTATTTAGAAACATATTCTCAACAATCTGTATATAAAGATAGCAGGCATTATAGTTCCTTATTCTTTTCTCTAACTTTTCCAGGAATCTGCCTGTGAAACCCCTAAATGTTTATTCAAAGCCCTTGCCTCTGCATTTGAAATCCTGAAATCCCTTTTTTTGGAATAACCTCCTGGTTTTAGTGCAGCATGCAAATAATCCTGCAAGTTCTCTATAACCATTTTTCAGTCTCATCAAATGGTGTTTGGGCTCTAACCATGTGAAAAGCACAAGGGAATATATGAATGCTATGCTATGAATTGCCAATAGTATCCTTATTCTGTAACCCCCTCCATCACCACGCTGGTTCCGTTTAGGTGCTTTTTAAAGGTTGAAAGCCTACATGCACTTACGTGGGGGTAAATTCCATTAAACTTAATGTGGCTTACATCTGAGTAGCAGGGAGCCAACAGGATTTGCCTGAGTAATTGTTGCAGGGTAGGCTGTCGTCTCAACACAGGTAAGACAAACACAGCTGTAGGCTTAAACTGGATCACTTACTTAATATTACTTGCTACAACAAAAGAAAGGAAGAAAGGTGAAAGAGAAACTAAACCCACAAGTTATGGGCCCAAGCATACCCAAGAGTTCCCAGTCATCCTTATGACTTACTTGTAGCTGCCTACAAGGAAACTTCCAAAAATGCCTGCTGACCTAAAGCCAGTAAGACTAAGCCTTATAGCTATGTCTGCCATCCTTGAGGTGAGACAAAGCACCTACTCTGCAACATAGAATAAAGGTGGCATGTATTTTGCTCCACTGGCAAAAGCCACTATACTCCCTGATCTACACTCCACATGGGTCTGCCACTGAAGATAACTTGGAAACATCAACTGGTCACCCCCCCCAAAAAAAAGACCCCAAATACTTTCTGGGGTACCTCGTTTCCAATTAAGGATTTTCAAATGAATGTTTAAAGCCCTAAACAACTTAGCCTCCATCTCACAGAATCAAAGTTGGAAGGGGACCTAAGAATCATCTAGTCCAACCCCCTGCAATGCAGCTGCCCCTTACAGGGATCGAACCTTCAACTTTGGCGTTGCCAGCACCACACTCTAACCAACCATGTAAATCAGGCATAGGCAACCTCGGCCCTCCAGATGTTTTGGGACTACAACTCCCATGATCCCTAGCTAACAGGACCAGTGGTCAGGGATGATGGGAACTGCAGTCTCGAAACATCTGGAGGGTCGAGGTTGCCTATGCCTGATCTAATTGATGGTGTCCTCCCTACAGACCTTCTGAAATATTAAGATTGGCAGAGGGGGCCTCTTGGTAGTTTTGCCATACTAGGTAGCTTGGGGGGCGGTAGCCTGGGAGAGGACATTCTTTGTGACATTGTGGAAATCCCTTCCCACTTTCACTATGCAGGTTTTTTGTATGCCTAACTTGTCGAATGTCTGCCTGTCAAAAAGCAAGAGCTTTACTCCCCTCCAATGCCCACCTTGACCCATGTAAACAACCCAAGTTTAATGAGTTGTGAACTGGTTACATCACTGTAGGTCTTTGTTCAATTGCTCCTAGGCTAGCAATGCTACGTTCATTGCAAGATCAGGCATGCAGTTTCTGATTGAAGAGGTCAGGAGTCAAAAGAGAATTAAGATTTACAGCAACCAAGGTTCAGGTGCACATGCTTGGATAAATTCCAGATTAAACTGCTAAACAGCAAGCAGTGTATTCTAAGAGTATGTGTTGTGATTATTTATTTATACCTCATAATAACTGCAGCAATACTCTCAGCAAAGGTCAAAAAGCCACCCTTCTCTTTTGTTCTTTTTTCTATTTTTGAGTAAAACAGGCTTTGAAGCTTTGTCCTGGATACACCCATTTAAGAATTTAGACCAGCAACAACAGCCCATCCCCAAGAATTGGCCTATTTTTCTCTCAAGGGTGGGAAAGCATTTATTCACACACACACACACACACACACACACACACACACACACTCCATACGTTACTGCTACTATCAACTTCCCCTTCCTACCCTGGCCACACATACACCAAATTTTCTTTGTTAAATAAAAATAACCATCACACCAAGAGACTGGATTACCACGAGTGTACTTCAGGGTTGTTGTCCATTACTCCTCCCTCTCTCAGACCCTCCCCCCCTCCAAATATCAACACTGGGTGAATTTGCAGAGCTGATGTAACTCATTATTCTCAAGCACAATACAGTGGTACCTCAGGTTAAGTACTTAATTCATTCCGGAGGTCCGTTCTTAACCTGAAACTGTTCTTAACCTGAAGCACCACTTTAGCTAATGGGGCCTCCTGCTGCCACCGTGTTGCCGAAGCACGATTTCTGTTCTCATCCTGAAGCAAAGTTCTTAACCCGAGGTACTATTTCTGGGTTAGCAGAATCTGCAACCTGAAGCGTATGTAACCCGAGGTACCACTGTACCCCCCTCTCAAAATATGGATAGTGATACACTCCAACATTCTGCACGAAAATAGGGATATTCTGTGGTTTAGAATGAAATGTCTCTATTTTCATGAGGAATGTTGGAGGGTGCTATGGAGGTATGAGTTTTATTTGTATTTTTGAAAAGGTAACGTGGGGGGGGGGAATTAAATCAAATCTGAGTGGGGAAAACCATGAATTTCTAGGTTTGCTGCTCCCTTTTACTTTAGTCACACAGCCATAGCTTTACTGAAATACACCCCACATTTGTCAATTATTTCTCTGGCCAACAATCACTTCTGCACCAGGAAAGACAGGAGTGCTCGGGTGGGCAGCTTCAAAGTACCAGTAATTCTCCATTGTCTGAATCTAAAGAAAAATCTAGAGTGACCCACATACAAAGGAAGCTCATAGAATGAGTTCAAACGACACATGTCCATTGTTTAGAGAAAGGAATCCTGGGTCATTTTGAAGCCGTTTGAGGGTTGTAAATTTCTCTATAAGCATTCATTGGCTAAAAACACTAAAGGCAGGAGGAGGGCAGAATCTCATACTACATGAATATAATTTAAAAGTACATGGATATCCATGGATATCAAGGATTTCACCAGTACAAAATTGATACGGACAACCACCTCAGACCAAAAGCATGCCCATACCATATATCTCAATAAAGTATCTCCAGCATTATACCTACAACATCTGTCAGATAATTTCTTGTCTTTAGTCTCTTCTTCAAGAAAAAACATAACTATGCAGCCCTGTTCATTAAATGTAACTAACTATAAAAGGTAAAGGTAAAGGATCCCTGACAGTTAAGTCCAGTCACAAACAACTCTGGGGTTGTGGTGCTCATCTCGCTTTACTGGCTGAGGGAGCCGGCGTTTGTCCGCAGACAGTTTTTCTAGGTCATGTGGCCAGCATGACTAAGTCGCTTCTGTTGAAACCAGAGCAGTGCACGGAAACACCGTTTACCTTCCTGCCGGAGCAGTACCTATTTATCTACTTGCACTTTGACGTGCTTTCGAACTGCTAGGTTGGCAGGAGTTGGGACCGAGCAATGGGAGCTCACCCCGTCACGGGGATTCAAACCACCGACCTTCTGATCGGCAAGCCCAAGGCTCAGTGGTTTAGATCACAGCGTCACCCGTGTCCCTGTAACAAACTATAGCTAAGATCATTTCCATTGGCCCTATATATAGAATTTGGAAACATGATCTCCAGATTTTTACTGAGCATGCATGAGGCCAGTGGACCTAGCTCCATTTCTCCCCATCTGCATGTTCATATCCACAGATATGTCACATGAGCAGAGCTCACATAGCTGAATATTAACATTAAGATTTTAAAGCTATCAAACCACAGTTTGCATTGCTAATGAGAGGGAGTGCCTACATTGTGTGCAATCAGCAGATAACCTGGTCTGTCGATCCACATGGTCATGTTAATAATTACTTCTAATAACGCACATAATGTTACCCAGGACATCTCTATGCCTGTGAAACACAGCTGGTTTTCTCAGTACTCTATCTACCAGATCAATAATCAACACTGGGAATAAAGGAAGGAGCCAGCAGAGGGAACTTGCTTGTCAAAATACCTAATAATAGAAGAAAAAATAAATCCCTATAAACTCATTTTCAATACAGATGAGAACCAATGATGCAAAGCTCTTAAAAATGCATGTTCTAGATGTGCTGTCATGCATGACTCATCCCTTTATAGCTGATTTATTCAGTGTTGCTTCAGTAATTATGATAAATAATTAGGCAGTGATTTGAAATTCTACATAATAAGTTATAGCATTTTTACATATTTTTTGTGAATCGCTGCTTCTGGTCGTATCAATGAAAAGTTTAACACTATGATAAACTGCTTTTCACACATTTGAGATAGAAATACGTATGTTTGAAGCCATCAAATTCAGCCAAGAAAAAAAATCTGTCATCTATAGATAAAGCAACATAATGAGCAGCTGGTGTCTTAAATGTTCCTCTTTTTGTGAAGGCAATCAATCTCCCCACCCCTTCCGTACCTACAAAGCCACCTCAAACTCTGTAGTGTTCAACTTTTTCATATTAAAGCTCTTAGTAGCTGAAGCCTTGTGATAAACCAAGCAGATGCCCTTCATGAAAATGGCGTTTTAGAGGTACTTAAATTATCATATCACTACATCATCAAAAATTCTTTCCTAATTTTCAAAACCACTTTCTTGTATGCTTTTAAATTATTACATTAAATGTTAACATTTTGTACTTTGGGTAACACACCTATTCATTCCCATGCTCACAACCACACCTGAACCATCAACTAAATCAACATGAAAACAGGAGGGGGGGGGAATAAATTTGCGAATGAGAAAAGTGCTCCTTGTGTTCAGAAAAACGAGGGGACAGAATGCTGGTTCTACCACTTCAAGCTGAAGTTTTTTTGGGGGGTCGCTATTTTTGAATATCTCCTTCCATTAGAGTTACTCCCTGTAACACCAGTGCAGCAGACAAGCGGATGAACATGAATGTTTCTCCATGATGTGCTAATACTTCAACTGCAGGGAGTTGCTGTTTTTTATTTCTATTTTTATTATTTTTTTAAAAAAATGCGTAAGCATTAAAATTAAGGTGACTAAGGGTCCTGCTTTACAGTGTCCTCTGTTTGAAGTGCTGTCAGAAGGCAACCCTCTGTTTGAAGAAGTTCCCTACACTGTGCAAATCCATGTTCTCCTCGGTACTCTTTTCTTGCATTTACTCTTTTTGGCCATGTTCCAGTGGCCACACTAATTCAGGCATCCCTCTACCTGTAGTGACACAGTAATAGCACTAGTCAAAGGAAAACATCAACCAGTGTGGGTGCGATCATGATCACATACATTTACTCTCCAACACTTAATTATCTTGCGCATGCCTATGCTGTTTGGCTGCTTACTTCAAAGGGTAACTTACTGTAGATGCCAATTAAACGGTACGATGGGGCATATTCTGTTACACACACATGCAACAAAACATCAAAGGTATGACGATTGGATTTCGTCCAACACATCAGAATTCCCCAGAAACTGGCTCCCAAACAAGCAAATTCTATGCTTACTTGGACGGGCAAAAAAATAAGAGATTGAAATAATAATTAATGTGTCATGAATGTTTTCAAGTTTATTGTGAATTTCGGAACAAAAAGCTGCGAAGGGTAATGATCATTACATAACAGTTCCCAGTAGGATGCTTTACATGTGAAAGATCTTCCTAGAGCTAGACCAAATGCAGTAATTGGCTTTTAATGACAGTACTGCCTTTAATCATTCATGGCAAACTAATACAGTATCTTTGCCAGACATAGAACTTGCTGTATGGACTTTATTAATTTCTGTACAACTGGGCCCTACAGGGAATATTCCTGTGAATGACTAAAGGTCTTCAGGGACCATTTACTATGTACACAGCTACTTCAGAAATGTGATTATCTAAATATTGCTATAAACTGATTTTTTTTTGGGGGGGGGGAGGTCCTCCTAGCACCTATGCCTATCATGATTCATACAACACTAACAAAATACTGTGCCATTATTGCAAAGAAACGATGGAAATGTAAAATACAGCCAGCACAGAGTATTTAAACAATGATGCCAATCAATAGGCCAGATGGGATTAGTCTTCAGGGGGGTTTTTTGTTTAAAAGTTTTCTAGGCTACCTTTTAGGGTCATGTCTTCACAAGACAGCTTCCAGTAGAGAAAACACAATACATAATTGAAGTAAAAAACAACAACACCACCCAAATAACAAAACACCATAAAACAATAGTAGCACCTGCCAATCATTAAAAAACTGTGTCTGATTATTTCCCAACATATGATGGGGAGGAGGAAGAAGCGTATACCACCATACCATACCATACCATATTTATTTATAGCATCATAGACTTACTGCAAAATACAACTGAAGTAACACCCAAAATACACTTTACCACCTCCCTCAAATACACCTTAACCTCTGGGAAATTGACCACATATTAACCTATGCATGTTGGACTGTTCACAAGTAAATCAGTCCCAATGTTGCACCCCACGAGAACAGCCTGTGGTGTCAGAAGTGAGACAGGCATTAGGTGGAGGCAAGTTGTGTTAGTTTCTGTTATCACTGTGAAGCTGCGTGGAGTCACAGGACTCTGTTTACATTCTAGCAACCTTGCAGTCTCATGGGAGAGGAGATGGGATGCGACTTAGTGGTTTCCTGTTTCCTTTGTTCCTTTGTTCGGTTGCTCTCTGCTTTCATAGAGAGAGGATGTCTTTTCTGTTCTGCGTAGCTAGAACATAAAACTCTTTACAATGTAGCTCATACTGTCTCATCCTTCCCTGTGCTGGGAACTCTGCTGATTGAAGAATGTGCCTTGAAGCTCTTGCTTCTCCATCACACCATTAGAGGAACAGTGAAACAAAATATTGTCTGTGACTGCAAGATCCTGGCTCTTTTCAGTGTCACTGCCATCTACTTCAGGTAGCATGAACAGAAGTGTTTGCTGACTCTGCGTTCAGCCTAGATTATGAGGTGATTGGGGGTGATTCAGGTGAGGTTTCTACAGTCCCAGGTTGGATTGTGTGGTTCACAAGGCATCACAAGGTGGATCAAAGACCGCCTAATTTCCTGAATCACTCTATGGACTTGGGCAGGCATAGGCAAACTCGGCTCTCCAGATGTTTTTTAATTCCCATCATCCCTGACCACTGGTCCTGTTAGCTAGGGATCATGGGAGTTATAGTCCCAAAAACATCTGGAGGGCTGAGTTTGCCTATGCCTGGACTTGGGTGTCGAAAAGAACACAGCAACCTGCCATTTAAAATAGAGTGAACAATGCATCTTGTTTTATTAAAACACACACACACCAAAAAAAAACCCCAAAAAATAACCAACCAAGCTGACTAGGAAAAGGTACTAAGTTCTAGTGGAGAGGAGGTGGAGTGGAGAGAAGTAGAGGGATATTTCATTTTGATGGACAGGTCTGTGTTTTAATCACAGTGAATTATATTCCCAGGGCACTGCAATCACAGTGATTTGTAGGAGGGATGTTTGCAAAATTTAAGAGAGTAGAGACATTCTGCCTTTTCTCCCCCTCTGTTCAGTTGTACAGCTTCTTGTGATTTATTTGCTCCTTTTCATACTAACCCCTTTCTGTTTTTCAACAAACATCTGCTTTAATTGTTACTTTTTATTCCATTTGTTTTAAACTTCTCTTAGATTTTCCATACCTCTTTTGCTGCATGCATTTAGTTCCAACATCTTTTCTCCTGGCTTTATATTACTTGTTCCTCCTGTCTTCCATCGTAGTGTACTTACAGATTCATTACACTGAATACTGGCTGTCCAACATTGTTAGTAAAGTTATTATTAAATTGTTCTCCCTTCACTTTTTAACCACTCAGCTAAGCCTCCTTATCCCTTAAGTAAGCTCCCAGTTGTGTTGGTCATTGATAGCCTACTATGACCCACTTACCTCGGGGCACCTCTCTCATGTTACCAGTTTTCAGACTGAGTGCCCACAAAACACTACAGGTGGTTAAGTGATTTTTATTTCATCCATCCCACAATGTTCTGCCCTCATTTTGAAAGTTGGGGAGCTTTCTCCCCTCAGATGGAGCAGCCATGAAGCCAGGATAGCTCAGTAGACTTTTAATCTCAGGGTTGTAGGTTCAAGTCCTATGTTGGGCAAAAGATTCCTGCATTGCAGGGGTTGGACTACATAACCCTTGTGGTACCTTCCAACTCTACCGTTCTGTGATTCTAAATCATATTCCATTAAAAAAAGCATTCTAAATAAAAAAAAAGTGCTATACTTTTTCGTTTTTTAAGAAACCATTCTAAAGATTCCTTCATGAAAGCCTTTGGGAAGATCTGCCTACAATTTGGCAGGCATAATCCACTGAAGATGGACTTCCGTGCCGACAAATTTCACCCACTTCAGAGATGAAAGATCCCTGCCCCCTTTAGTTGAGTGGGGGACAGAGCTTCAGATAAGCCTGTCCTTGTGAAATGATCACTTTAACTGATATTCTGAAAGGCAGCAAGCTGCTTCATCTCCTCAGAATTGGCAACCATGCTTGCAACTGCATCAAATTCTGGCAGAAACCATACACACATACACACAATCCTGGTTGAATCTTATCTTAATGGAATTTGGCAGACTTAATCCACTCTGGAGGAGCTGCAAATTTGCCTGCAAATTTCATCCACTTATGAGAAGAAGGAAAAGAGCTACAGTCAGTTTTAGGTTCCCCATTATAGTCAATGTGGGAAGGACAGGGTTTTGGCTTTTACAGAACTTCTTCAGATCCAAATAACTAATCAAACTGAAAAATCAGAGCCATTCCAAATTCATTGTTTTATTTATTGTTTTATTTACTAAATATTAGTAAGACAAAGGAGATGGTGTTGGACTTCCGGAGGAAGAGAGGGGAACCTGCCCTGTTGTATATTGGGGGGGGGGGCTGTGTGGATAGAGTCTCCTCCTTTAAATTCCTGGGAGTTTACCTTAGTGAGGACCTCACTTGGAAAATCAACTTAACTCAGGTGGCCCAACAAAGACTCCATTTCCTCAGGGTCTTGCGAAAGAATAATGTTAAACAACAACTGATGAACTCCTTTTGCCGGTCCATAATAGAAAGTGTCCTTTCATATTGTATCACAGTGTGGTATGCTGGCCTGACTGCCATGGATAGAAAGTCTCTGCAGAGGGTGGTGAATACAGCACATGATATCATGGGCTGTCCCTTGAGTCTGCTAGATGACATCGCAAGGGATCGTTGCCTTAGGAGAGCGAGAAAAATTCTCAGGGATGACTCACACCCTGGCCATCACCTGTTTAATCTTCTACCCTCAGGCAGGAGATATAGAAGTATATTCAGCCGTACCATCAGGCTAAAAAATAGCTTCTATCCGTGAGCTGTTGAATGGAAAATAACATAGCAAAATTGACTTGCGAGGTAGTGTGTTGTTTGATAAGAGACTGAGTGTTTGGGCGGGAAGGGAGGCTCATTTAATTTCATTGTACACAGGTTGTACAATGACAATAAAGGTATTGTTTGTTTATTTATGTATTTATTTTCATTAATATACTGCCTTTCATCACAATATCAGCATCACTATTGATGCCAATATTAGGTGAATCTTGTGGCTGTTGCACATTCCTTGTATTTATACAATTTTTGTATACATATATATTTTAAAGCATGTGTGTGTCCAGTACTGTGTGAACAGTATACACCTTTGAAGAAGCTGATGTTGAGTGATGTCTCCTGAAATCCTACATAACAACTTGTTTCCAAAAATTTGCTCTAAAAACTATGTTAGGTGCCCATTAAATGCCAAAAATTATCAGGGAGACAAATGAAATCAGGCAATATGTGGTTTCTATAAGAAGCAGAATTGGACCCAATGCTTCTAAAGTCCTATACATTCAGTTTATATATATATATATATATATATATATATATATATATATACACACACACACACACACACACCCTGAGAAACAGAGAGCAGAGTGAATTAAAGCAACAGAAATCTGAACTGACATTTAAAGAAAGAAGATACTATCTCTCTTCTTAGCGAAAGAAAAAAATACAAAATGTGATAGTTAGCAAGGGTGAATAATGAAAAGATAGCATAAGGCTTTGATTCTGTGCTTGTATCCGAGATCTGTTCAGTCACAAACTCCTAATCCATTTCAAACTCAACAAAAGTTCTCCTTCAATTAAAAACCTATTGATAACCTATTTATCTAGCAGAACCATGCTGCTTCTGTTGCAACATGTTTGCCACTCTTCAGTCTCCTTGTAATTAATAAGGTTCAATATGGTAAGGGGCTTAAATAGCATCCTTCCATTCTCTCTGCCCACTATGAAGTAGAAGCCACACAGCACCTATAACAGTTCAATCAGCCGTAGGAACATTCAGCCAAAAGGCCTAAATGGTGCCTAAAAGACTGGACACGTTTGTGAGCTGTTGGGCAAGAGAGGCAAGAGCGAGAAAATCCTTGGCTCTGATTGGTTCATTCCAAAGGTGATCTGAAGAGGCAGGCAGGGCTTGATCCCTATTTAAGGCAGTCTCTCTGTTTGCAGCATCACCTGACCTCCCTCCCTGTCTCCCAGTGCGCTTCAGGATCACAACTAGGGAGCAATGTAGGAATTTTTCTGAAGAAAGTACTTCATTTTGTCTGTCCTGAATCCACAGATGCCCTGGTTATTTCATTGGATGAGCCCAGGTTTTAGAATTCTGAGTGATGAATAAACATTTCTACCTGCTTTTTCAACACCATGACTCAAAGGTGGAAAAAAATGCATGGCACAAAGTTTCAAAGGTTTTGGTATACATCTGTAAGTACTCTATGTGGTGCACATGAATGGCACCACAGGGGAAATGTTGGGACGCAGAATGGATTGTATGTCCCTCACATAAAACATAGGTTTGTATTTCATATCATGGAAGCATTTCCTTCAATATTCCATTCTGAACAAGTTTCACTACTGAAAATGCACTCTATTGCTCTTCCTCCTCCTCCTCTGCTCTTCCCCAAAGCATCCTTCAAATATAACGTATTAGATCATTTTATCATGTTTTTCAATCAGCTGGGAAAGAAATCTGATTGTCCATGCCTTGGAATTCTATGTAGCTTATGACTGAAGGTGAATTGCACTTTGGTTGCCTGCATGCGAAGCCAAAGACCAGCAACAATGCAAACAAGCAAAATTTATTGTGAAACCCCAGGGATCAGTTTGCAGCATTTCTAATGCTGTTAAGAGCATACAGTTTCCTGGAGAGACAAACTCATCTGAACTGCAAAGGAGGTTCAGTACAGCAATAAAACCATCAAGGATTTATTCAACACAAAAAATTGGACTGAACCAGCCCCCCCATGACCTTTTCATAATCAAACCGCAATAATAGTGTAAACAGGGCCAAGAGGCTGGGGGAGCTCTGGCAAAATAAACATGTTTCTGTTTTTCTGTTTCAACATAAAACATTAGAACTGAAGATTCCTAACATGTCATGCAGGCTCTGTTTGTGTAGTCTACTCTATGGTGTCAGACTGCACTTTCCATAATTATTACTGTGTTTACAAATGCAAGGATGTGGGGTCAATCAGATCCCTTGTCTGCTACAACCAGTTAGCTAAGAATGGGTTTATAGCCTGTTGTGAAATATTTTAAAGTACAGTGGTACCTCGGGTTAAGTACTTAATTCGTTCCGGAGGTCCCTACTTAACCTGAAACTGTTCTTAACCTGAAGCGCTACTTTAGCTAATGGGGCCTCCTGCTGCTGCCGCGCCGCCGGAGCACAATTTCTGTTCTTATCCTGAAGCAAAGTTCTTAACCTGAAGCACTATTTCTGGGTTAGCGGAGTCTGTAATCTGAAGCATCTGTAACCCGAGGTACCACTGTAGTAACATGTTAGGTTTTACTTTTGGAAAACAAAAACAAAACAGCTGCCCTCCACAGGGCAGTGTGGGAATTCGGTATATGTGCAACATATATAGGTTGTGCTTTTCAGTATAGAGAGATTTTGGAACTGGACAGGAAACTATGCTGCTCTGAGCATCCTATTATAATTCTGCAGAATGGCGCTATCAGTGTCAGTCTCAGCACAGCACGCTGTCATTATGTGGATCTTCCCATCCCATTCTCACCAGGCATATGCTGCTCACATATTCTCACAGGTTAGCCCAAATAACGAATCCAGAATCTAATGAACATTTACACAACCAAGAAGCTTTTTTCAAAGTAGAGTTTTAGAAAAGTAGTGCACAATGGCTATGGTGCCACAAGAACTGGTATAAGCTACTGTAATTTTGCTAGAATTGTCACCCAAGTTTTCAATATCCATCATATAGCTCCACTTTACTTCTTCTGTTGTTAGTGAGAACAACCCATGGTCACACTATGGTTTCATATCATGCTGTGATATGATATGAATATCGCAAGCTGAGATATCCCAAGGAGAACAGTGGCTAGTTTCAAATAGAGCCTTGCAGGAAGAAGAGAGGAAGGAAGGGGAAGTGTGTGAGCTCTAGGCTTGACACAGCTCATGCATATATTGAAGGGACGATTGCTTACCTGTGGCCCTCAACATGCTGCTGGACTATAACTCCCATCAGCCCTAACCAGCATGGCCAATGGTCAGAGACGCTGGGATTTGTGGTCTAGCAACATCTTGGAAAACCATGGTTTCCTATTATGCCTGAATGTAACCATGATTTCAAGTACTCCATAACTTCAGGATCAGACTATGTTTTACCAGGGCTTTTTTTTTCTCTTAGGTGGGCGCCATTGCCATCATAAGAGAACAAGGGAAGCATTCTTGGTGAGTTGCGGTACCTCTTTTTCTAGAAAAACAGCACTGTGTTTTACTAACATAGGTAGCTAAAAAAGTAATTTGGGGTTTTCTTTCTTTAAGTAAAGGTATGGGAGGGATCAGATTTGCAATGCAAGCAACTGGAGGGGGGGTAATCCCTACTGGTGAAATAGGACCTTCCTCCCACCCTGACCAGGTCTCATTGTAGCAGTGGAGGAGCTTGGGGTCTCAAATGTCAACAACACAGTGGACAACACCAAAATTCACCCCCACCTCTCACACTCCATTCTAAATAATAGTTGTAGCACCTCCGAGGTTCCACAGCAGTCACACTTTCCTAATTCTGCCACTGATTGCAATGTGATGGAGGGGTATTTTTTGCAGGGAGATCAGCTTGAGAAAGATAGATTAAGCCTACCCTCCCCACATGCTGTGGCCTAGCAGTCTGAACAGGTCTTCAGATCATTCCAACTGGAGCATCTTAAATTATTGAGAAGGCACTAGCTCAGGGGTAGATCATATACGCAGCATTCAGAAGAACCCAGATTGATTATCTCACATCCAACAACCAGAAAATTACAATTAGAGAACACGCGACGTACTAAGAAATGTACAACTTGCTGTTGCATTAATGCTCCTTGAACAGCATGAACATATTGCTAATGGTGGTCAATTACTATACAAATACCCTGTAATTGCACTTGTTAAAAGCTGGACATGGTATGCTGCCATGGAGGGAGGGGCACAAAAATGAGAAATGACTGGTACACGATGCAGGTTAATTGTTAAGAAAGAAAGAGTATCTGGCTTCTCTTCTCATCGACAGCACTTACATTGATGCAAACAAGGGAAAAACCCAGATCTTCAAACCAGCATGCTGAAAGTCTCGTATTTCTATAATTATGCTTTTGCTGTCTAAGATTAATCAGGCAAGTTAATGATGCAAAAAATTACATTTATAATCCAGTCTGAATACAGCTGTACAGCAAGCTAAGATCTAAGTGCTATTAAGGTAAATGGAATTAATGGGCTGTCCCTGGCAATCTTTCTATCTATCACTTACTAATTAACATTATTCTGTAAAGAATAATTTGTGGTGAGAAAAATATACAAACCCAACTAGGCCAAATTTGCAATGGACAGTGTTGTTAATGGCTTGTCCTACAGGTTGGTACCAGATGGTACACTGGGTTTAGTTTGTCAGTTTACAAGAAACTGTCATCTGGGACTGAAATTGGAGAAAAAACTTTATTATGGAGTCAAGTGATCTCCACCACAGACGAACTTGGAGATAACGTCCACTTCAGCTAATAACCAAAGTGTCAAGTAGGAGATGGTGGGAAAAGTAATCTTAGATGTATGCTTGCTATAGTTGGGATCTTATCTTGTTCTCCATCACAATATTCAAGGGGAGCCTCGGGTTGTGTTGGCTTGTTCAATTTCTCCACTTTTTTGATCTCATCACTGTGGGGAGATATCAACATCTGAATCAGGATGTCCCAATTCAGGAGGTTTTAAAAGCTGACTTAATGCAGGTATTTTTCAGGCCCAAGAGCTGGTCTGGATTTTTCATAAAAGTGTTGTGGGCAGCACAAAATATCAGTTTCACAGAAGAAAAACTGGTGGTGCTCAGAACCCCCCCCCCTCAAAGAACAGGCAAAACACAACCCACAACTAAAACAGACACACACATCCCTCAAAAAAAAACACCTAGATACCCAAGTAAAATGCAATTCACTAGTTTATGAAACACTGGTTTTTCTTCAGAACAGAATCCAAGATTACTGAGATTCAAACAATCCTAATAATACACAAGATACAAATCCCTCTTTAGATCAATCCTCTGTTCTTTTGCAGGCCTGGAAGATATCTCCATTCAGACATTTATGATTATCTGCATTAAGAGGAGTACAAGTGCAGAGAAGGAATTCCAAAACCAAGGTCCCACGAGCTCCCCACTGCTTTGGTACACAGTCTTGTGTAAGCACATTGTTTTGCACAGGGGAGGGACTGTATTGCAGCCAAGGTTATTTTCATTAGACATATTTCTTCTTTTCTTCATGCATGGGAAATGGTAGCATAGAGAATAGAAACATTCCAGAGTAATTAAAATCTGAAATGAATTATTCAATTCGATTAAAAATGAAAGGAATTATTTAAATGGTTAGGCGCATTGTCTTATATTTTAGCGACACTGTCTTTGCATTTAAATTTCAAATATTCGTTGAGTAGAGGCACTGTTGCCAGTTTATAAATTAAAATTCTATTTTTTAAAAATATTAATGTACTTTTCTAACTTTATCCTTAAGTTGCCTTTGGGTAAATAAATGAGTAAAGAATCTATGATACTGCCAAAAGAGTCAAGCAAAGAAAAAAGAATTACATTGGCTTGGATTGCACGCCCTGCTAAGCAACAACATGAAAGTATTGCGCTCTTGGAAAGGAGATCAGTGTTTTACTCCTCCACTGTCATATTGTTCCTTTGTTGTGCTGTTCTAAGATGAACCATGCTTTGGCTTATTGGTTAGCCTGCAGAAAGCTGAAGTGTGAGTTTGGATTTGGATAACACACACAGCCAAACTATGGCTGAGCTCATTATAGCAAAACAGCAAAATGGCAGAGGAGGAGCAAAACAGCTGTGATCTCTCCTGGAGCTCGTATGGTCCCATTCACACAATAAGCCATGGTTTGGCTGCCCGTTGACACAATATAAAAGGTAAAGAGACCCCTGACCATTAGGTCCAGTCATGGCCAACTCTGGGGTTGCAGCGCTCATCTCGCTTTATTGGCCGAGGGAGCCGGCGTACAGCTTCCAGGTCATGTGGCCAGCATGACTAATCCGCTTCTGGTGAACCAGAGCAACGCATGGAAACGCCGTTTACCTTCCCGCCGGAGCGGTACCTATTTATCAACTTGCACTTGACATGCTTTCGAACTGCTAGGTTGGCAGGAGCAGGGACCAAGCAACAGCAGCTCACCCCATCACAGGGATTCGAACCGCCGACCTTCTGATCGGCAAGTCCTAGGCTCTGTGGTTTAACCCACAGCGCTACCCGCGTCACAATATAGAGCAGTTCTTATAGCTCTGCGTAGCTTACATGACAAATAAGGGACATTTATGACATTTTTTTGGGACATTTTTTTCTTCGTACTTTATGTGCATCTTTTAAATGAGGCATTCGGTTTATCAGCTGAATTGCCTGATTACTTTCATGCTTATTAGAATATATTCAAGGGCAAGTGCCACAGTTTATGGATTCAGAAGGTTCTGCATGCTATGTTCATTGCCTCCAGTTAGATGGACCTGTGCAGATAAGGGAACAGCTGGTCGGAGTACACAATACAGGGCGAGACGAACCAATAGGGATGAAGCTTCATAGAGAGGAGAAAAGGCGGCCTGGCTTCAATTGTCAGGAATGATGGGAATTGTAGTCCAAAGCATGTGGAAAAAACCAAGTTGGGGAAAGGCAGCCCTGTTCTACCCTGTGGAACTAGAGCAACTATAGCCGAAGAGTCATTATCTGTCATTAGTTTTCAGCATTTTATTTCCCAATATCAAGGAAATTCTAATTGGATCAATTTTACCCAACCTTCATTAAATCATGGGAACATTTCTCCAAAAGGTATGCGACCTACATAATTTTAGATTGGTTGCCTCCCAGTTTTCTTTCAGAAATAGCAGTGGATGTTCTCAACTCTGCACAGTGACATCACTTGGTGCTAATCCTGACCACCTCCTTCTGTGTAAACTTTCCCTCCCCAAAAACTGGGCTTTTGCCTATTTAATTGAAGCACGCAACAAGCATATGTTCTGCTCAAGTAACCGTGAGAAGTTCAAAGTATCATATCTAAACAGTCTGCAGTCTCTCAATGCCTTCAAGGCACCACACTCCTGGAAATGACTCTTTAATTTGAAGCCGACATAAAACTTTAATTTATTGAAAAGTGCTGCTGCTTTTTGATGGGGAGGCAATTTCTGTGTACCCAGTAGAGAATGATGTCAAGACTTAATTAAAAGCAGCAATTCACATATGAACACCGTCCCTGCTTAGATTTGACCCGTGTTCTAGCTGCAGGAAAAAGAAAGGATGAAACACCAGTTATTGCATGCAGCACTTACACCAGGCATGGGCAAACTCCGGCCCTCCAGATGTTTGGGACTACAATTCCCATCACCCCTAGCTAACAGGACCAGTGTTAAGGGGTGATGGGAATTGTAGTCCCAAACATCTGGAGGGCTGGAGTTTGCCTAGGCCTGACTTACACCATGATCAAATCCTACGGTACAGGTATGTCTAAAGAACAAAAAGTGTCTTTTAGGTGTGAGACTTCTTCCATACTAATACTGCAGCACAGCTAGACAACTGTTTTGCATCCATCTTCTCCTCTCCAGCATTTTTGCAGGCCTGGGCAAGTAATCTAATTAGAACTGAGTTGCATAGAAATGTCCCAGAACGCTCCCCCCCCCCCCCAGATAAGGAGAGAATCTATATTTTTTTCTTTTTGTCCCCCCTCAAGATAAAAAAAAGTAAGTTTGCATAAGTAAGTTCTCTGAAAGTTCTCCATCCTCTTTTGTGTTCGATGTCACCCCCCACAGACCCCCGGCACCTTTGCACCAGGGCATCATGGAGGATCCAAAAATCGTGGCCAGCCTCCCAATGCAGTTGCTGCTGTTACCACTTGGAGCAGCAGCAATTTTAAAAGCACAAAACAAAACCTTTTTAAAAAACGTTTAAATTTTATACCTTATGCATTTAAATTTAGATGCAAGGTCCCTGCTCCTGCCAACCTAGCAGTTCGAAAGCACGTCAAAGTGCAAGTAGATAAATAGGTACTGCTCCGGCGGGCAGGTAAACGGCGTTTCCGTGCGCTGCTCTGGTTCGCCAGAAGCGGCTTAGTCATGCTGGCCACATGAACCGGAAGCTGTCTGCAGCCAAACACCGGCTCCCTCGTCCAGTAAAGTGTACAGGAACAAATGCTGGAGAAGGATTGCCTACTATGGGAATAAGCCAAAATCTTCATCAAATATGTCTGTTTTGAGGGAGGATAATATAGTCTTGCCTTTCCTTGAAAAAGGCAGGCTCAGGCTGTGTGTGCAAAAATCACCTAGCAGACTATGTAGCATATTACGTATGTGTGTGTGGCGTCACACCACTGCTGTCGCAGTGAGATCAAACACGGGGAAAGTTTCCAATCCTTCTTACACCATGGCACACAGGTGTGAAATCTTTTCACCCTTCCTTGCCCTCACCATGGATGTTTTGGGTACTTGGATCACATAAAATGTAGTAATTTCTAAGGTGGCTATTGCGGCAAAGTGATTTTTTCTTGGCAGGGGCACCAATACAGTTCTTTGCCAAGGTACACCTTTGGTTCAAGATGTCAAAAAATGAGCTAATTCCAGTTCACATTGACCTCTTTGCAAAATGAACTAGTTTGGTATGCATTCAGTTCCCACTCCGTCCAAACGAACCTTGGCAATTTCCCTCCTAGCATTCAGAAAGTTACAGTGAGCTTTGTAGGACTGGAGTTATGAAAAGAATGCATTGACCAGTTTTAAAGCTCTAAGATGAGATCCCTAAACAACAAATTGCTTTAGCTAATAGAACAGAAGTTTTCACTGCCTAATTTCTAAGCACATAAAGATGAAAACAGTAATATTTTAGTGAAGGGGTAAAAAGACTACAGCGAGTGGAATCCAAACATTCCTTTCCTCTGATGAATGGAATCTTTCCATCAAAGGACGACTCCTGTCAGAGAAAGGGAACCTCTGAACCCAACCCTCTGTTTACACAGTTTGTGGGAGAACAGCTATCTAAAGTTAAAACCTCTCATTTAGAACTTCGTTTAAAATGTTCTATTTGTAAACATCTACTTTTGCAGCCAACAATTAAACCATATAGAGGAGCACATAAATAAAAGACAATCAGCTTCCTGCTACAATAGAAAGGCAAATATATATGTTCTAGGCAAAACTAAAGACGTGAACGTCTAGGCTGTTTTCTGCAAGAACAATAGAAATAAGAAAGCAGCTAATTCCTACCCAACCTCTAACTCTCAGTGTTCGTACTCAACTTCCAACTCCCCAATTTGGAAAAGCACCCCCCCCCGTCTCTTTATTCAAAATTATAAAATTGTATTTCTTCAAGAAGCATTGTTCAAGCATCTGTTTCTCTTGCCTTGCACCTTCCAAAGAAACAGCTGAAAGCCTAAAATGAGAAGTATTGCATCACTTTTTTTCTATTAAGATGAGTGTGATGCCCCTATACATATGGATTAGATATTAAATCATATCCGCAAGTATCAGGAAAATATTAGTGTGGCAGAAATTAGTAGAACAATATAGACAGGACACTAATGTACTTAATTATAACTTTTTATACGAAGGAACGAACCATACATGACACTAAATGCAGTGCTGCCAATCCCTGATTATTTAACAATAAACATATGGAGAGGAGGCTGATTTAATCAGCACACTGGGAAAGGAGGTTCTAACTCCTCTTTTCCCAGGCTGTACTGCTATGAGTCTGAATAAAGATCTCATCATTGCTTACAAGAAAGAGCCACTCTTGTGCTTTTGGGCAGAAGCTTGGCAATTTTTACTGTTTGGTTTCTGGAAGAATATCACATGAAACAAGCTACCAACTTTCAAATTCATAATTAAATCCTAATCAGATAGATATTTTCAAAGACCAAATAAATACTATTAATATTCACCTGTTAATTACAGGCAATTGCTTAGTACAACTGCATGTCTACTGGGAAATTCTACATACCATTGCATGTCAATTGTCACTGCACAGCATCTGTTAGGTAAAGGTAAAGGGACCCCTGTCCCCCTCGGCCGCCGTGGAAGCTCACGGGTTCCCGCCAAAACCCATCTATTCAAATGGGCCAATCCACGGCAGCCCTAGAGGGGTGAGGCTGGGCAAGCAGACCTGAGAGAGGCAGGTCCGCCTGTCATCTATTTAGCCCAGCTGACCCCAAGCACAGCACACAGTTGACCGGGAGTGTCATCTGCATAGGGCTAGTGTGCCATAGAGCTTCTCTCAGTGTTTGGGGGTCACCTGCATAAACCTGTGTTTTGTGATGGATCCACCCCCAAATAGGCCCTGTCATGCCTCAGTCCTCCAGCAGGAAGACTGAGAGGGATACACACCCAATGCCTATGCCAGGAGTGCCCAAACCTTTTTCAAAGAGGACCAGATTTGATGAAGTGAACATGCATGAGGGCTGTCCAAAGTTGTTGACCTTTTCTTATGATTGAAGTTGTTTTAGGAGGTAGACTGCCACAGGGGCTGGATTAAACCAACCGGCAGGCCGGATTAGACCCCTGAAACGCACTTTGGACATGCCTGGCCTATGCCAAGGCTTCCTACATCTGGAATCAATAAAGTTGTGGCCATTTCAAATCCCAGACAGTTGTCACGTCCATTCATTTACCACTCTATAGTCGGCCGTGCTGGGTTTGGGGGCTGTGCGGCTGGGCATGCAATTTGAATTGGCTGCAAATGCATGAACTATTTCCAGTACTGAATTTCAGTAACAAATTGCACCAAATGTATCCTGTCTGTATCCACATAATACAAATCCCTGACCGTAACAAATTATGTGTATGAATTATTTGGGCAAAACATTTCACACCTCCACACGCTCTTCTCCTGCATGCACAATTTTGTTTTGTTTTGTTTTAACTGGCAGATGTGAAGAGAGGGCTGGTGGCACTCAACTTGCCTGTTTCATTTCCCCTGCTGTAGTACCTCCTAGTAAGACATACTAAACACTCCCCCCCCCAAGTCAGCAGTTCTGCTGTGTAAAAGATAAAGGGACCCCTGACCATTAGGTCCAGTCGTGACAGACTCTGGGGTTGCAGCGCTCATCTCGCTTTATTGGCCGAGGGAGCCAGCGTACAGCTTCCGGGTCATGTGGCCAGCATGACTAAGCCGCTTCTGGCAAACCAGAGCAGCACACGAAAATGCCGTTTACCTTCCCGCCAGAGTGGTACCTATTTATCTACTTGCACTTTGACATGCTTTTGAACTGCTAGGTTTGCAGGAGCTGGGACTGAGCAACAGGAGCTCACCCCGTCGTGGGGATTCGAACCGCCGACCATCTGATTGGCAAGTCCTAGGCTCAGTGGTTTAACCCACAGCGCCACCCGCGTCCCTTCTGCTATGTACAAGGGTGCTATAAAGTACACAGAGTGCTAAGCATAACCAAGAGCTATTTCATTAGCTTCAGTGTTAGGGACAAGGCCACAGGAGCAATTCCCAAGTCTATTTCAGTTTTTTAAAGTTCTCTCCTCTTGCTATTTTGCAGCCAGTTATAATGTTATGCTTAAGGCAACGGAAAGAACCTCCCATTGGTTCCCATGAGTTTTCAGTTCTGGCTTTTCAGAGCTTCTCTCATGCTTTGACTTGTCACTACAATATTTTAAATTAATATTTAAAAAGGTGTTGGATATCTGTTTCAAAAATAGACAAAGTTGCTCAGAGGGAAGGCCATATACATGGAAGAGCAAGCTTTGCCAGTAGCTTAGCTATAAGCGACACTGATGAAATCAGGCAGCTGTAGCCATCAGCTCTGGTATACTTAGACTTCTGGGATTATGCTTTCCAAGTCATGGGAGCGTTCCTGCAATTTGCTCTAAAACTATAACATGTAAATCCATGTCTGGGTGTTACAATAAACCATAGTTTACCATCCTGATCTTCCCCATTCCAGGGGATCATGTCCTCCTCTTCTCTCTCCTCTTCTAATATAGCCATGGGGGTGTTCTTTTTGGATTTATCACAGCTTGCCATATCAACTGAACCAGAAAAGCTTATACCCAGAACAAACTTAGTTGCTACTGGACAATTTTTAAAATATATATATATTTATTTCGATTGCCTCAGACCAACACGGCTACCTACCTGAACAAAAAAACCTGGTTCTTATTGACCATGATTTGGTTGAAAAAGAGAGCTTTGAATCCTGGTTTACGAGACTGCCTTGCTTCAATAAACCATAGGTAAGTGCTTGGACACGATATGAAACTGATTAGCTCAAACTCAGAAGATTAAGCTTCTTATCACCTCTTTGCAGTTGTGCCTGCAGAGGAGGAGGAGGGGCATGAGTCTGCAGTGAGACTACACTCATTCCCATCACAATAAACCATGGTGATTAAAGCTATTAATTTATGGGAAAGCCCTTCCCAGAACCTCAACACACACAAGTCTTTCTTATGGGCAATACTTCCTTGCAGTATTATAGTTACAATGGCAATCTATAACTGGTGACTTATGCAAGCTACAGCTACAAAATAAAGCACCCTTAACAGTGTAATTCTCAGAATGAGGTTCCATCGAGTCCCTGGTTCAGGACTGCAGACTATGTTAATTTTGAGGAATCCCCCTACACAAAGTGAAACATCCACACGGTAACTGGTGCTTCATATTATGGCTCCCACATGGAATCAACATGCTGAAGTTTCCAGTTGATCTCCAAATAGAAGGTTATTTTGAGGGGGCTGCTGCCATTTTTAGCATATTACGGATAAAAAGACTTAAAAAACAGTGTGTATTCTCATATTGAATTACTCTATACAGTATTATATTACTATAATTATATACTCTACATCATATTACTATATTACTCTATATTGCTTCTCATATTTATTATTTGCAAAAATGCTTGCTCCATATTTTTTTAAAATTGAAGATTAAGTACAACCGTTTTATAAAATCAAGGATGATGGGAAAAGCCTATACTGTAAAAACATTATAAAACATTATTCTACTGTTTTGCAAAACTGACATAGGCACGGATGGTACCAGCTCTTTGGGAAGGCCTGTCTGTCTGAATAATAAAAAAAGACCTTCAACAGGCTTTGAAGGGTTGCCACAGGCACTTTACCATTAGTCTTGTTTAGACCAACTGGTACTGAACACATGATCAAGCATGAGGTGCTCAGTGTTAAAGACAGAGTTCAGGTCTCACCGATTACCATATTGTAATTCAAAGGAATTTCTCTTGCACATCACATGGACAAGTGGCCCTGAATATTAGCCTTTCCTTTAACCCACTGGATAAATTTATTGGCCCTTCTTGCTTCGAGAGTCTATACAGTGGTGCCTCTGGTTGAGAACTAAATTCGTTCTGGAGGTCCATTCTTAACTTGAAACTGTTCTTAACCTGAGGTACCACTTTAGCTAATGGGACCTCCCCCCACTGCCGCCGCACGATTTCTGTTCTCATCCTGAAGCAAAGTTCTTAACCCGAGGTACTATTTCTGGGTTAGCGGAGTCTGTAACTTGAAGCGTCTGTAACCCGAGGTACCACTGTAATCCCGCTATAATCCCAATGTTCCTCAGATTCTTTTGCAGCTAATTTTGTCTAATAAAAGGAATGCTTCCTCTTACCTATTCCAAACCATAAATTTAGGCTGTCCTGAATTTCATCAGTGTCCCAAATTCTAGAGTTTTGAGGGTGAAAGAATAAGATACTTTCAGCCATTCTCTTTACATATCATTAATTATTTGGTAATATAAAGATCTGATAGGTGTCACATCATCCCTGAATATGTTTTATGATTCTTTCCCTTTCGTTTCTGACCTACATTGGCCTTTTAGTTCAGCTATTTTGACACAGATTAGTGCAGCACATAAAACCTGGCTGTGGCTATTTCTTCCCACACTGAATAAATCACTCTAAAGCAGGGTATAAATATATATTAGCAGTAAATTGTCAGGAGATGATATCCTGTTAAAAAGGTAGCTTGCTCTAGAGTATTCAGCTAAAAGCAGGCATGCAGAGTCTGCTAAGCTCCAGCTTCCTCTGATTATAGCAGTGCTGCTTTCAACAAGGCAAAAAAACTCCATTACTTATAGGACTGTAGAGACTAAGGCTGTTGAAATATCTGCATAAGTATGTCTTAACCCTAGGCTCCTCATGCAGACCAAGTGCCATCAAAGACAATGGAAGAGGACCAATAATTTCCTCCACTTCAATTGACAGATAAGCAGGTTTATTGATCGGGTGCTTGATTTCTTTATGTAGACAATAATTAATTTGAGGAATTCATTTCCACAGGAAGTTGTGATGGCCACAGCGAGCTTTAAAAAGGTTCAGACAAGTTCATGGAAAATGGGTCTGTCAATGACTATTTAATAGCTACAAATAGAACAACATTGTTCAGAGGAAGCAGACTTACTTCTCCAATCAGCAGACTTCCAAAATTAGTCCCTACCTCTTTTGAATCTTCTCTACAGAGAGCCAGCCCTGGCATTTTTTTGGACAAAACTGAGCTGCAGAACTGTGGCCAAGAGATGTGCATGTTCTTGTTCTGAAACTATATAGAAAAGGGAAGAAAAGTTGGAACACAAATTCCTGGAACTCTGAAATACAGTGAATGAAAAATAAAAATCCGTATCATGAGAATGCCTGTTTCCTCCATCTAATTGTAATCTAAAGAGCTGGAAAAGGGGATGTACTTTCTGATGAAATGTTGTGCATTCATTAATAAAGCGTATACGTTGTATGGTATTTCCATAATCCTTTCTTCAATGATAAACTGCACACCAGTTTATTTCCTCTAATAAATCCCATTCTGTAGTTCCTTACTTGATGTGCTAACTTCTAAGTCTACAAAATATTCCTTGTCTTAAAAGGATTTCATTCTCTGAAAGACACTTTAACAAAGCTTTGTTTAGACAACAACATATGAGGAAAAAACACATCTCTCTCTGTTTTAAATGCATTTATGGGAAAATGTCAGAAGCATCCCATTTATCTCCCAGTTTGTAATGCTTGTTGTGGAAGAGTAACTTTAATTCAAGAGTTACTCAACTCTATTACATGACAGTGAATAGGCCCTGTCATTCTCCTAATCTAATCCTGCGGGGTGGGGGTGGAGGAGAGAGAGAAATATTTGCAAGGCAGATGGCAGAGGTGATGCTTTTTGACATTATGACTGCAAGACTTTGTGTCCATATTGCCTTTGCATATTTATTGTACTATATTTGAATACAACTTAAGGACTCTACTGTATGATTCTTTAAGAAAGGTATTGTACTTTGATGCAAATATGATTAACAATCTCCCACTATAAAAAGACAAACATAGCTGGTTTATAGCTAGCTTAAAATTAAGTAGAGATCACAATGGAAACTCTACTACTATAAAGTACCATACAGCATAACACAGATTTATGTGTTGACAAGTCAACCAATATGAATGTTTTAATGCAGTTATATAAATATAGCAGATTCCTTTTGAACATTATATAGTCACATGTTCATTTATATTTGTTTCTTTGAATTTTGAATGCATTCTCAGTGTCATTTTTAACTATCTGTGGCTAATACTATATCCATTAGAGAAGCCCTTACTGTTGAATTATGGCATTTCAACAAGTTAAGCCTTCATGTTTTAACCATAAGCATGTAGATTATGCTCACAAATGGAAAAACAAAGTCCACACCCTCAATATTGGATTGCATATTTTTCTAACAGAGTAAAATATATTAGCATTTATTTATTACATACAATCTGTTCAGCATCTACCATTCAGGTTCTTGAAATGCTGAACTATTAATCCATCTGTGTCTTGGATATGATGGGCAAGAACACAGAGAATGTGAATAGATGGTCAATGTGAAATGGGGAATAAGTACTAAAAGTCGATAGGGCTGAGGCAAAATGGATATGGGAAAAGATTGCTTTTCCTGAACATTTTATCACTCCCATGCAAAGCATGCATCCATTCTGGGCATTTTGAGGTATTCATGAAAGGAGCAAAACTGTTCATAGGCTGTTCACAGTTGAGTGGGATACATGCAGCCCTTTCAATGCCAACAAAAGACTGTGAACAAACAACATTCACTCTCTTGCTCAGTTGAAACAGTCTCTCGTTTCAGTTGGCAGGCCTGACTTTTCTGAAACAGAGGTCTCAGACACTCCAAGTGCCCCTATTTTCCAGGGACAGCCCCGGATTTATAGAAATCATCCCAGTTTCTGATTTGATCCCAGAATGTCCCGATTTTCCTTAGGACGTCCCGATTTTCATTGGAGAAATGTTGGAGCCTATGGAGTTATGCGACCCTGAGCCAAGGAGATAGGCAGCCTTGTATAGGGAAGTTTTTAATGGAAGCCTCCCAGAGTGGCTGGGGCAACCCAATCAAATGGGTGGAGTATAAGATACTCCACCACAATAAGTAGAAGAAGAGGAGGAGGACATCCCTAGTTTCATGGGAGAAATGTTGGAGGTTTGTGTACTACAAATACATGCAGCATTGTATTTTAGGTCCTGCTCTTAGTAAGAACAATCTGCATTTTTATAACTTCCACTTTTACACAGTTGGAGACTGTGATACTTAGAGGGCTTTGTTAGCACAACCTCCATTTGCTCGAATGAGTGTTTGCCTTGCTGAGGAAGATTAAAAGCAGTAATCTTAGCAATAGGCTAAATAACATTTTCAAAGTGAGCCACCAAGTTCTCTGCTCCCTAAAATCCCACTGGTTTTCATCATTGCTCATAACTGCTAGGCACTTACACACTTTGAACATTTTGCTCTGTGCTGTTTACTAGGGATTTCCTACTTATTTCTTTGGGTGCTTTCCTTTTTTCAAAAGTCAATGTATTCAAGGCCACAACAATTGTGTGATCCTTTGTTCTGGGGTACACAACAACCACTTTCTATCCAAGAAGCTGTTTTTATTATTCTTTTCAATATTTTTTTCATTCTCTTTGTAAAAAAGCAACTCTTTTTCTTCTCCCAAAGAAAAAAATGGAGCTCTATTTGTGCAGTTTTGAGATAAGTTCCAAGAACAAGTGGAATAATTTCATATTTTTGCCTCTGGAGATTAGACACACAAAAAAAGGAATTAGATTTCAAGCCAACATTCCTCCAACAACAACAATGAACAGATTGGGCAGAAGGAGGCAGAAAAAAGTTTCTTCCAAATGTGTCACATTGCATTTTCTTTCCTGCAATACCAAATATGATGGCTTAAGTTCCAGCAGGTTTTCCCTTCTTTTATCCAAAGCCATGGCTGAACTTGCACATACCCAGAATTTTGTATGGCTTTGTAAGCAAAGGTGTAATTTGTTACCTGAGCTTTCATAAATATAACATAATTAAGGCACTTCTTAAACCAATATGAATAATTTTACAGCACTATTTTAGTCTACATAGTCATTTACAATCCACCCCCCTTTGTTCCTCACAACAGCCACAGCCCACAGGAGGTGATTCAGTTTTGTTGACTCATAGAACTAAGATTGCTGTATTTCCAACAGAGCAAGAAATCCAGCCATTATTCACTTGTGTATGTTAAATCATGTAAATATATACACATTGTGAACTGAATGGACTGACTTAAAATACTGCATATTACTGCTGCCTGTCATGGAGGAGTGGGGCCCACAGGTGTTTCACCTGGGGCTTCGGTTCTCAACTGCAAAGATACCTAATACAAGGTTAACAGGAACATATACATGGAAGAAGGTAGCAAGTCAGGAGACTGATGGAAATCAGGTGGGAGAATAAAAATATACAGAAACCAGGATGGTTCTTAGAGAGCAGAAGGACACAAAACCCTACTGAGCCTTCATATGTTTATTCAGACCTTATGACTGAAGAAGCCTTGCCCCTTGGTTGAGAGAAGTTAAAGAAACAGCACTCTGTTTTACCATTAAGCCACTCATCTAGCTGTATCTTTTGATGTCTAAAGGGAGGGATGCTAAGGTAGTTCAAGAGTGGACAAGGAAACAAGTTGAGATTGTCCACCTGAGTTTTCTGAATTGCTGATTATGCTCTGACATTGTTTTACCAACAGAGATATGTGGACTATTGCTATTGAAGACTTACTTTCATCATGTTTGAGGATGGAAAGACATCTGGAGCTACTTCTTCTGGGCTTGTATTTATATACAGGTATGCCTCCTTGGCCCCCAAGGCACTGCATGAAATCAGAGTAATGAAATACACCTTCTAAATGGATTGGGATAGCTTCTAAATTTACAAGTATCGTTTACCCATACCCACAACTGGCTGAAACCAAGAGCTACATCTACACAGGATCATTATACAAAGGGGTGCAAAAAGGAAGACACCAAGCACTCTCGTCATGTACAAGTGGGGAAACGGCCATTTCAAACCAATTTTACAAGCCGTTTCTATTAGAGCAAACTCATTGGCTTGAAAATAAAAGTCATGGGGTAACAGGCATCCATCTAAGCGTGGCAGAAGTAGTTTTTCTGCTCTGAGAACCAATGCCTCTGTACACAGTACATAATCTGGTTCAGATCTAAAATGTTTGTCCATGATTTGTGGCCATGCACTCCCCTCCACCCCTCCCCTCCTTCATTGGTACACCTATCTCCAGACCCAGGAAACGACACTGGGCTTGCCTTAGACAGCAAACATTCACCGCCTCCCAGAACCACCATTACTGTTGGTCCTTCTTCCAGTCCTCCCACTCCTCTAACTGCTGCTTCCTCTCCACCAGGGGCGCTGGGTTGCTCCCAAGGATCTTTAAACTTGGTTGGTCCTTTACAGGAATTTGCCACCATTGCTGCAAAGTGGTGCTGGCACTTTGGGTGATCTTGCCCTTAATTTTTCTCTCAGAAAGGTTACCCCTTTCTCAGCATGATCCATGGAATACCTGTGGCCGCCTCTGACACTTAGTGAGGTGGAAGGAAGGAGAGAGCAGCAGTGAGAGGAGCAGCAGGTGGGGCAAACAATCTGTGGGAGCACACATTCTGTCACCCTCTCCTGAGCCACATGGCTATCTTTGAGAAATATATTGTGGAATGCTGAACCACAGTTTCTCACGATGCTAAAACCAGGAAAATATGGTTTAAAGCTGCTTACTCAAATTCTGACCCTACGGAAAATGTCTGTCCATCTTCATCCTATGCTTTTCTTTCTCTGGATCTACTTTATTGTGTGTGTTTCCTTTTTTTAAATCCTTTAGACATTTCTCTTTCATGTTACCTTATACTGCCTGTGCAACCCTGTTCCAATGCTGCAGTGTGTTGGACAACACTGCTATGATTGGATTTGGCAGTGTTCCTTTGGCTTTTCTTTTCATTTCAGAATCTTAGCAACACTGGCACCAATACTGGCATGCTGAAAAACTTTTACTTCATGTATTATATATCCATGCTCCAGTGAGCT
The DNA here is from genome assembly GCF_965153285.1 of Podarcis tiliguerta. Classification (NCBI taxonomy): domain Eukaryota; kingdom Metazoa; phylum Chordata; class Lepidosauria; order Squamata; family Lacertidae; genus Podarcis; species Podarcis tiliguerta. The sequence continues at coordinate 20,451,664 of NC_139545.1, read as the reverse complement.
GATGACATACATTTTATCCTCACAAGAACTCTGAGGTACGTTAAAGAGAGGGGGCAAGGGAAGGGGGCTATTGGTTTGTCTTGTCCTTGTTTTTATTATGTATTTTGTGTTTTTTATCTTGTATTTCTATCCTCTGAACCGCCCTGAGATCTACAGATGAAGAGCAGTATACAAATTTAGCAACCTGGGAAGATAGCCCATCCAAGAGAAGGAAAACTCTGACCCTAAACCTCTGCTGCCTTGCAGGATAGGGTGAAGAAAAGGCTAAAGAGTAAACCCTACACAAATCCAGAGTTGGAGTCCCTAAGACAGCTGGATGGTGCCTTGTACGCCTTGTATGCTTTGGACCACATCAGCAAGGCTGAGAGGAGGGTCATGCACCCCAGGACCTTCCTACACATGCGCCCCAGGGAGGTCACTTCAGTGCTGCTAACACAGCAGTTTAACTTTACCCCTGAAGGAACACTCCATTGTCTCTTGAGACAGAAGGATGCCAGCAACAGGCCATGGCTGAGTTTCAGGGCTGACTGGAGATTTGCCTCCAGGTCTCCCTAATCATAGCTCCCTAAGCATAACCCTAGTGACTAGACCACACTGACTCACCTCCCATCTAATTACTATTAGGAAACTAATAGCAGTTTTGGGACGCGGGTGGCGCTGTGGGTTAAACCACAGAGACTAGGGCTTGCCGATCGGTAGGTTGGCGGTTCGAATCCCCACGATGGGGTGAGCTCCTGTTGCTCGGTCCCTGCTCCTGCCAATCTAGCAGTTCAAAAGCACGTCAAAGTGCAAGTAGATAAATAGGTACCACTCCGGCGGAAAGGTAAACAGTGTTTCTGTGTGCTGCTCTGGTTCACCAGAAGTGGCTTAGTCATGCTGGCCACATGACCCGGAAGCTGTACGCCAGTTCCCTCAGCCAATAAAGCGAGATGAGCGCCGCAACCCCAGAGTCGGTCACGACTGGACCTAATGGTCAGGGGTCCCTTTACCTTTACCTTTAATAGCAGTTTTAATAAATTACATTTTTCTACATTAGATGATTGGCAACTTCTTTGCATATTTGAAGTAATATTAATGTTTTGTATATCTCTATAAATCTTATCTGAATTCTACAGACAGCAGCAGGGTTCATTTTGAGTTTTATTCGGGTTTTATTCTCAGTGAATGCATGTCACTTTAAAGCAGCACATTGCCAGGGTACACCCTGCAAGTAACAGTATCAAAGGTGTCATTTCAACTATGTCATCAGCTCTTTGAATTGTACTTGAAAAAGCATCCAGGTTGCTATCACTAGAAGCACACAACCGAATTATTCTTTATAAATAAATCTTCAGAATACCCTATTGTTTGTATTCCATGGCTATGAGATGGAACGACCTTATGTAAATGCCACCATAGCACTTTCTCTCACAGGTGTAGCCAAATTGCTTTTCTATAAATGTCATTGCAATGATTACTTTCCCTCCCTTCAAAATGTGCTTGGAAGCCATGGTAGTAAAAAACTTAAGAGGGTGCCGGGTAGAAAACATAGAAAGGGCAGGTACAGAAATTACATATGTTACGATTGATACAGAATGTTTACAACTACTGTGTGGATTCAGTGCTAATAGAAATATCTGTGATATAGGCAGGGTTTTGTTTTTCCCCCAGCCAGAACTCAATTCTGGCAACTCTCAGGCAGGCACTATCGCCATTCTAATAGAACAAGGGAGAAGTTCATAGTGAGCTCTGGCACCTGTTTTTTCTAGAAAAATAGCACTGAATATAGGTGGGAAGCAGCCATTGCTTCTCATATTTAAAATGAAAATGAAAAACACTCTGAAATGTTACTATGAAAATTACAACACAGAACCTACTAAAAGTTCAAATATATATAGTTAACATTCAAATAATGTAAATAATGTATTCTAAATACAATCTGATTTTAATAAAGTATGTCGCCATTTATATCACCTATCATGAACTGCTTCACTGTCAATATCAATCACCACATTTAAGCATTTTAAATACAGTGGTACCTCGGGTTACAGACGCTTCAGGTTACAGACTCTGTTAACCCAGAAATAGTACCTTGGGTTAAGAACTTTGCTTCCGGATGAGAACAGAAATTGTGTGGCGGCTGCGGGAGGCCCCATTACCTGAAGTAGTACCTCAGGTTAAGAACAGTTTCAGGTTAAGAACGGATCTCCAAAACGAATTAAGTTCTTAACTTGAGGTACCACTGTACATGGAAGTGACAATAAGGGAATAATCCAGCCTCTACTTTCGTTAATTCTAAAGAGTCAATCAGTGATTTACACACACACACACACACACACACACCCTTCACTATTGGCATTCTGTACTTGGATATCTGTATCCGATTCTTCAATTTTTTTTGCGAACTGAGTTGTACAGGGTCTGGAATTCTAAATTTCTCTTCTATTATATATGTCTGTCTCCCACTGTGTACATATGATCGCTGCAGGGTAGACAATACAGACATATTTTATTTAGTTCACACCAGGAAGGGACTCAAGACGAATGTGTTCCTAACGATGTGTCACTTGAGGAACTCAAACAACCACGGATCATGCCAGTGGGAAGAGAAGATGCTTAAATATTTCAAGTAATTTTGAGATGCAGACTAATACACATCTCAGGCATATCTCTCTCTCAGAGCTGGGCAGATTCTGGGCCTGCAGGATCTACTTTGCTATTTACTAGAACTCCAAAGTCCGTGTGCTTGATTTTGGGACTTAGGGTTTCTGCCGAAGGGGCCTTAATGTCACATAAGCCCTAAACCAGAGGGCAATGCAGTGAGCATCTCAGGTACAGTGGTGCTTCAGGTTACAGACTCCGCTAACCCAGAAATATTACCTCAGGTTAAGAACTTTGCTTCAGGATGAGAACAGAAATCATACTCTGGTGGTGTGGCAGCAGCAGGAGGCCCCATTAGCTAAAGTGGTGCTTCAGGTTAAGAACAGTTCCAGGTTAAGAACAGACCTCCGGAATGAATTAAGTACTTAACCCGAGGTACCACTGTACAGTTTAACTTTAGAATCAGAAAACATGCCACCCCGTCTTTTGACAAGCCACTCCTGAAACAGAGGGGCGAGTTCAGCCACTGCAAAAACAGCAGTTTTCAGCTAGCTCTTATATTCTTATATTAGCATCTGACACAAAATAAGGACTTCCTGTGTGAAATGAGAAAGAGTGAGAAGTCCTGGAGTTTTGCACAATCATCTGAATGCCATGAAAGGGGTTTTCTGGATGGTATCCCGTTTAACCTGGGCCTCCCTCGGCCACAGAGAAATTGGTAAAGCGTGTTCTCCCTAAAAGAGAGCACGTGTTGCGGTTGGGGGAACAGGCCACCCTGCCATGACTTGGCAGTTTTGGAAAGGAACCCAGCCGTTAAATGGTTAAAGGGGTTGCTGGGGAATATTGATTGTTGCCAATTTGGAGGAGGGGTCAGAGCCTACAAATACAGGGGACAGACGTTAGCACGGCCTCTTGGCCGTTTTGCAGCGGATCACCCGCCCTCCCTCCCTTTAATAGGGTGGTTTCTGATAATCTTGACCTTGCTATGCCTGTCTAGGTGTCGCCCGCCTTGGTGCGGGGGCATGGTAGGAATTTTGCCATCTGGCTGATTGGCTGGTGCCATTTGGTTTTTGCCTACTGCGTAGCAAATCGTCACAACTTGTAAGGTTGGCGGTTAGGCATTGGTTAAATTGGTGCTTGGAGGGGTAAGTGCCTACCCCTCCAAATGATGTGCAAAGGGAATTCCGTTAAAGGAATCCAGGGGCTTGCCATTCTTTTCGTCCTTGTCCCTGGCATCGGACTTGGGCCGTGCAAGCCCCACAGGAACATGATGGTGAGAAGTGAGGGACTGATGCCCAGCTTCATTTTCTCACCCAATACTTGTTTCCCACGCTGGCTTCCGTTGGAGTCCGGAAGACCAGCTCTGTCCCTGAGGGCAAGGACAGATAGTCATAACCAGTGCCTAAGCAACCACTCACATTTTTTGTATTTGAATAAAGTTGTGGCCAAAATTATGCCAAAAACCTAAACAAAAATTGATGTGTGAAGTGTGAATTTTTTAGGGGTGGCCTTGTGGGACTCAACACGCAAATAAGAAGGGTCCTGAACGACTTGCCACCAACCCCTGTTCAAGCTAGGACTGTGGCCCCCTAAGCTATTTCTGTGCAGTCTCTGGACGTTTATAGTCCACAAACAATTATATTTATACAAATTAAACTGTAAAGCATAAAGAACATCTGCTTTTTTTGTTTTTTTTTACAAAAATAAAAAATAGACTGTGCATATGCTTGTCTCAGCAACAACTACATTGTGGTTTCCCACTCACCCCCCACCCCAGTTTTTACTCTTTTAACCTTTCTGCTTGGAGTAATTAAGTCATTTCTTTAAGCGGTTGCTTTTGACTAATTGCAGCTTTTAAAGAACAGGTTAATAACCGCCATCCATATTTAAACTGCAGATTTTAAGACTGATGCTTATTATGCCATCCAGTAAAGATTTTACAGAATAAAATAACCATTGATCTTTTCCAGCCAGGCACTATTAAAACAAAAGCTGTAAACTCCAGCTGATTAAAACATTACTTAAATGCTTTATTAAAAAAAATTTAAGCATTTTCACTCATCAAGATTTGACAAATCTGAAGAGCACTTCATTTAATTAACTTGGTGAGAACGTTTTGCATGCAAAGCGAGCGCCCAAGGGACACCCAGTGCACAGAAAGTGATTGTGCTATTATTGTGCAGGATGCTACAACTTACAGAGAGCTAGTTAATCTCACTTCCCATTGTGCCATGCCTCCTAGCACATGTAGAAGGCAGGAAGAGATAACTGGAAGAGTCTTATGCATAAATTCTAAGAATTTTTTTTATATAAAAAACCCACATAAAAATACGACTATTATTCTTTCTCATGCCCAAGTCTAAATCCACAGTCCTTCAATTCATTTCCCCCCTACTCAAGTTACTGAAGGCCTTTACAATAAGACTTAATGGAAAGAAACACACGCACCACCTTCAGCCACTGTGAACTGAGGAGGTAAGCTCAACACACATAGCCAAATTATGATGATGTAAAAAATTAAAATTAAAAATTAAAAGTGTTCTGAGAATGAGAGAAGAAAAAGGCCTTTTGTCAGAGAAATAAAACTATCAAGAAACAGGAAGACAGTTCATCCAATAAGCTAAGTAGTGATTTGAACCCTGGTATCCCGGGTCTTAGTCCAACACACTACCCAACTATGCCACACTCACTGTAAAGTGCAAGGTTTTAGAGGTCAAGATCAGCATCTGAAATTGGGGTAGAAATGCCTAGGCAGTTAATACAAGCAGTACAGTGGTATCTCGGGTTACATATGCTTCAGGTTACATACGCTTCAGGTTACAGACTCCGCTAACCCAGAAATAGTACCTCGGGTTAAGAACTTTGCTTCAGGATGAGAACAGAAATCGTGCTCCGGCGGAGGCCCCATTAGCTAAAGTGGTACCTCAGGTTAAGAACAGTTTCAGGTTAAGAACGGACCTCCGGAACGAATTAAATACTTAACCCGAGGTGTACCACTGTACATAATGAGTATTCCCCAAAGTTTTCTAGTTGCTGCATTCTGTACCAACTCAACTTTACAAACCGCCTTCAAAGGCAGCCTCATGTTCAGCAATTCAAAGCATATAACTCTGAGGCTAAGCCCACCTGCTCTACGCAGGTCCACAGGTAGTCAGTTATCAGAAATTGAGGCAAGAGGTACTGACTTGGTGGTCCAGTGTATATTGGACAGGGATTTAGTCCTGTTTGTCCCCAACCAATTCCAGGAAGAGTAAGAAAGCGAGAAAAACACACCAACCAACAGCAACCACATCAGCCTTTTTACAGTGGTAGACCAGAGTAGGTCAGATTAACAAGGCCACTTTTGCCTCATTTCCCCAGCGTCTATGCCTCAGCCCACCCACAATCTTCCAGGAACTACATTAACCAGATACAATCCCCTGCGTAGACATGCATACGTAAAGATGAGGTGGTCTAGCAGAGGTTGTGGTAAAGCCAGGAAATTTAAGCCTTCATTTTGTTTATTTTTTAACCCATTTGCTTTTTTGAAAAGATTTAGTGTCTTGACTGATTCTCCCTCTCCCCAGTCCCCTCACACATAGACTGAGATACAGAAAGGAGGAGATGGAGAAGTGTCATAAACTAATCAGTCATTTACCTTCCCCAATATCCCCCTTGCAAATAATAGGGTAAGCTGATTTATTCCCATCTAGTCCCAATAAGCAGAACTATTTGAACTAGCACTAGAAACCTAAGGGCTACCTTCTATTAAATTTTAAAAAACAGCTTAATCTTACTTTCCAAACTTTTTGTTGTTGTTGTCATTCAGAAACAAAGTAACAAAGTCCTAAGCTCAAAACCTGCTGTGAAAGTTATTTTGAAAATAAAATAAACATGCTTGAAAGTTTTAATCTTGATTGATTCACATTGAGTGAATGGCTAAATGAAATGTTTTAAATGACAGCATTTTGTTTTGCTAACCTTTTCTTAACTTCCTGTTAAAATAATCCTGTAAGCTTTTATTAAATTGCCTGGGTAATTGTGGAGAACCACAAGTAATAAGAGACAGCAAGCATAAGTAAAGCAAGATGCTTTTTTCTTAAAATATGGCCAGCTCTGAGTACATGATCCAATAGCAAAAATTTCCCCAACTTTTTGGAATATAATCTGACGTTATAGAGATGCACCTGCAATGTTGCCTAGGAATGCAGCAAAATCAAATAAGATTTGACTGTGTTTGCTAATCAAAAAGACCAAAAGTCTCCAGCCAACTCACTGGGACCTCTAAACCTTTCCTTTCCCCTTAAAAGGAACATTCAGAGGTAAAAAATATATCTATTCTCTGTAACAGCTCTATAAAAATTATAGCCTTGGTCCAATGATCCTCAACTCACAGAGGTTGGGGCTTTTTTGCTTCCAAGTTAAAAAATTATTGGCAATGATTTTCTATTACCACATACACCTATAAAAAAGAAATGCTGATTTAGAGTAAATTGAAGTCACCACGCTGCATTTTGTCACAGCCATTCCTTCCTGGAACCAGAAAATATTGGCAGAATCTCATCGACTTTGAAGGACACTATACCTACTTGAGGGGAAGTGTCATATGAGTCCCTCCTTTCAGTTAACTCAGAAATCATATAAATGGGTCTAAGCCAGAATCTGTTGCTTGTTTTATTGCTTGCTGCAACCATGGTTGAACGTAAATATTTTCTGTTTTTCTACTGCCCTCCCACCACATAGTATCCATCTGCAAGAGTACAGTGGTGCCTCGCAAGACGAAAATAATCCGTTCCGCGAGTCTCTTCGTCTTGCGGTTTTTTTCGTCTTGCGAAGCAAGCCCTTTAGCGGATTAGCGCTATTAGCGCTATTAGCGGTTTAGCGGCTATTAGCGGCTATTAAAGGCTTAAGGGATTAGCGGATTAGCTGCTAAAAGGCTATTAGCGACTTAGATCAGCTGATAAGCGGCTTAGATCAGCTGTTAAGCAGCTTAGCTAACAGCTGTTAAGCGGCTTAGGGGCTTGGGAAAAAGGGGGGGAGGGGAAAAAAAACCCAGGAATCGCAAGACATTTTCGTCTTGCGAAGCAAGCCCATAGCAAATTCGTTTTGCGAAGCACCTCCAAAACGGAAAACCCTTTCATCTAGCGGGTTTTCCGTCTTGCGAGGCATTCGTCTTGTGGGGCACCACTGTAATGGGGATCATGTGGCCCTTGAGGTGTTGTTTGACTCCCAACAGCCCCAGACAACATAGTCAGGGATGGTGAAAGGTGTACTCCAACAGCTTGTGGAGGACTGCAGGTTTCTGATTCCCAATCCACAGCTGAGTAAACACTACAGCAGAAAACCATTGTTGCAATGTCACTCTGGCATTCTCTGCTGCTATAGAAGAAAATATTTTAAAGCCAATTTTATGCTGTGAACTGCCCTGAGACCTGTGGGTATAGGACGGTAAAGAAATTTAATAAAGAAAAGAAAAGAAAAATACGTAAACACCCTAAGCCCCACAACCTCTTTTGACAACAAAAATCAGGTGTAGCCTTCAAATTTTACTTCAATTTATTTTACTACAACTTGTCAGCCATAAAGTTTCTTGGCCAGTCTGATTCCAGAAAACACTGGGGGAATGCATTTGGATACCATCTTCTAGGAGCGGTTGGTGCTTTCGGCTGGTGCTCTTGCACAGCCCTAGCCTCACTGCCACCCTGCCCTGCCCCATACCATCCCAGTAAGCAGTCAACCGTAGCCATGCCAGCTTCTTCTGCCATCTTCCTTTGAAGTATACTCCAGGCAGCTGACAATCCACTTAGCAACACCACTAGCAACCAAACCTGGTCTATTGAAATATATCACTTGTATCAGTTGGGCTCTCATGTTGTCTGCTGCTAACAAAGCAATAAGCATACAATGATAAAGTATCTAGCCAGTAAGGACTCCAATATGAGAGAGACTAAATGAGCCGTTACTCAGCAATTTATCAGTTTCTCTCTTTTTTTATTAAAGGACCAGGCATTGCCTCATTCCTATGCAAGTCTGTTAGGCTCTTTCTGTAAAAAGTCCCCTTTAACTCTTCCCCTCTACAGCACTCAATAGCTAAGAATTTACTAATGTGTTTCCTCTTCCCAGCCTGAGGTCACCAACTTTTTAGTACAGTGGTACCTCGGGTTAAGTACTTAATTCGTTCCGGAGGTCCGTTCTTAACCTGAAACTGTTCTTAACCTGAAGCACCACTTTAGCTAATGAGGCCTCCTGCTGCTGCCGCGCCACCAGAGCACGATTTCTGTTCTCATCCTGAAGCAAAGTCCTTAACCCGAGGTACTATTTCTGGGTTGGTGGAGTCTGAAACCTGAAGCGTCTGTAACTTGAAGTGTATGTAACCTGAGGTACCACTGTATTGCATCAAATATACTAAGCCCCTTCTAATGTAAAGGAATCTCTTGAACCTTCCATTAAACAACCTGTTCTATCCTCTTCATTTTCTACACAGAAGGGACAAACTTCTTTGGCCTCAGCTACGATTCTATGTTCTGTGACATCACTTCAGTAAGACTAATCCCGTGATATATAGGAGAAAGAGTCGAAATTCCAGAAAGAAATAATAAACAGTGACTATAAAATTTTGGCTAAAATGTACAACATATTGTTAGAATGGCACATAAAAGATGAAGAGATAAAATCAGTTATGATTGACTGGGCGAAAGACTTTGGATATAACATATATATGGAGGATTGGGAGAAATTGTGGAGAGAAGGATTAAGATTTACTGCTTGTACAACTATAAAAGAAAATGTGATGAAAATGATGTATCGGTGGTACTTAACACCAGTGAAATTAGCTAAGATGTACAAGGGATGTAACAAATGTTGGAAATGTAAAGATAAAGAAGGTACATTTTATCATATGTGGTGGGAATGTAAGAAAATTAAAAATTATTGGGAAATGATATATAATGAATTGAAGAAAATGTTTAAATATACATTTGTTAAGAAGCCAGAAGCATTCCTGCTAGGTATTGTGAGAAATGAGATAAACAAGAAAGATAGGAAATTATTTTTGTACGCAGTAACAGCAGCGAGAATATTGTTAGCCCAGAAATGGAAACAAGAAGAACTACCAACACTGGAAGAATGGAGAATGAAAATGATGGACTTTGCAGAACTGGATAGAATGACAGGAAGAATTAGGAATCGACGAGATCAGAGATTTATTGAAGAATGGGAAAAATTTTCAGAATATATGCATAATTTAGGTGAAAAACAAATAACGCTTGTAACGTTTAGCGAAGCTTTGTAAAAAAGAAAGTTAAAATTATGGATTGAAAGCAGATTTAATTTAAGAAGTAGATAAGAACTAAGAAATGTGTGGAAAATTGAGAAGGGAAGGAGTACCAGCCAAGTTGAGGGAAGTCAAAAAATGAGAGAATGGTTTTATAAATTGTTTGAATTGTATTAATTTGTCTTACTTGTAAACTGAATAAAAATTATATTTTAAAAAAAAAAAGATATATATTGGAACCACTGTATCTTGCGGATGTGAATTGTTTTAACTGGTTTAAATAGTGTATTATGGGAAACAAATAGTAGCCTTGGAATAGTAGCCATGGAAAGGATGGGGGATTTCTATTGGCAAGATAAACAGAATGGTTAAACATGCTTCCTCAATCCTTCCATGAAATTCCTGCATATCACATGGAATTTGGTTCTAAGGCAGGGGTGGGGAAGTAATCCATGGCCTACAACCCAGATAGTGGCTAGTTTCATCTGGCTCTTTGGGATCTCCTCTCACTCACCAGTTGCCCAACAAGGAGAAGCTGAGACAGAGCAGGGCTTTGATGTTGCAGAAAGTGTGCACATGTAGCTCTTTCCTCTCTGAGAATATTTACTATAAAGGTAAAGGTAAAGGTAAAGGACCCCTGGACGGTTAAGTCCAGTCAAAGGAGACTATGGGGTTGCGGCACTCATCTCACTTTCAGGCCAACGGAGCCGCTGTTTGTCCACAGACAGCTTTCCAGGTCATGTGACCAGCATCACTAAACCGCTTCTGGCTCAACGGAACACGTGATGGAAACCAGAGCGCATGGAAACGCCGTTTACCTTCCCCCTACAGCAGTATCTATTTATCTACTTGCACTGGCATGCTTTCAAACTGCTAGGTTGGCAGGTGCTGGGACAGAGCAACGGGAGCTCACTCCATCACGGGGATTTGAACTGCCAACCTTCCAATCAGCAAGCCCAAGAGGCTCTGTGGTTTAGACCACAGCACCACCCGCGTCCCAATATTTACTGTACGAAAATCTAATTGGTGGTAGAAATGCCTAAGCAAAGAGGCAGGTGTCTGTTCATTGAAAACAGGCAAAAAAGTGTCCATCCTGATTACCTGGGAAGCACCAACTCAAAGGATTTGTCATGTTGGGATGCAGCTTGAAGTTATTGGCCATTATTGAGCCCATCACTGCATCCATGTTCTGGTCTGCAGACTGCGCAGCCCCGTAATTCAGAGAAGTAGTGCTGGGTGTCATTCTGCATATTGATGACATCTCATTCCAAATTACCTACCCCAGCAGCTTCATACAGACATTAAACGGCACTGGGAACAAGATGGAATCCTGTGGGACTCCACTGCCTTGCCACTGAACAGCAACCCCACAATGCCAGTCTCTGAAACCTGCCCCGGAGATAGGATCAAAACCACTGTAACATGGTGCCTCCAATTTGAGGTCTACAGAGATGGCCCAATAACATATCATGGCCAATTGTATCAAAAGCCACTGGGAAATTAAGGAGTAGAAACAAGCGCATGTTCTCTTTAGTGAAAATATTTATATCGGGAAGCAACAACAGAAAATACATTTAAATGGGTTTCTTTGATACTTTAACTCTAACTGTTATAATTAGGAAAATATTTGCATTTTATGCACTATCTGATTTTGCAGCTATAATGTAATGTAAGCTATTAAATTGGCATCCGCATGTCTCGGGAGACAATTGAAAAGTGCGCCATCAAGGGCGAAGTCAAGCCACTGGAGAGTTAAAACATCTTGAAAATGTACTTGGCAAATGAATCCACCTCCTCCATTCTCTCTCTCTAATAGATAGATAGATAGATAGATAGATAGATATAGATACACACACACACACACACACACACACACACACACACAGGTTACGATGAAAGTTAGGAAACAAAATTGTGTGGGGTACATATAAACGCATTCAGAAGTAGAATCAGTAAAATGTTCATTCTTTTCCACTAGATAAACTCTTACTGAACCCGTGAACCTGAAACTTCTCCGGGGCTTTCACAGCAGTCTACAGTTTTCGGCTTAAATGGCTAAGTTGTTAACATTTCTTTCTAAATATGACTTGGGGGTATGCATACACTACACAATTAAGCGCATAGCACCTACAAATGTTCCGCTAACCAGATTGCTAATTAGCATGCTGTTTTTATATAATGCTTCATAAAGCTCTACTTAATGCAATCGGATGGCAAGATCATTGAAAGTTACCTCAGTTGCTGCTGTGAGAGAAATCTCCTGGCTTGCACTATCCCCAGAGAAACATTTTGCTAGCCCGTTGTTTCCCCCCACATAACGTTGATTAATTTCGGAATCAAGGGTGAAAACAGTGGTCGCCACCTCCTTTGTAGGTCTGATTCTCTAGCCCAAATGCCTGCCCCCTCTATTATCATATTCACCAAAACAATAACAGTGTCTCTGCATAGTTGTCACAGCGCAGAATACTTTGTGTAAAACAAAAACTCCTCTTTCTGCTACTGGTAATTATTTTCAGTGCTGTGATATCTATAATTCTCTCTATGCTCCAACCCTGCTAGATGCCATACATGGAAAATGGAGGGAAGTCATTCCCCTCTCCAGACAGTTTGTTTTTATTTAACAAACTTTATAGATCACTTACTGAGCAGAAAGCCAGTTTATGAAGAACAATATAAAATATTCATTTTTAAGTAGCGATAAAACCAAACATTAAAAACAAGTTGATGTGACATTGGGTCCCCCCCCCCTCAAAATACACACAAAACCAGAAATTTAAAAACAATTGCATGTAATAAAATTACATGCCTGAATAGGCTTGCCAAAGCAAAAACATTTTTTAAAAAGAAGGCCTTCATCTATTTTATTTAGTTTGTCCCCAAAGTCATCACACAGTTGTACCTAGAAACTTTGTCAGAAAATTCACCAATCACATGCTGCTGCTACTGCAGCTAGCTTTCCAAAAAGAATATTGTGGTAGAGTGAAAAACACTATAGTTGCAAATCAAAGCTGGATAAATAAAGTTTGATAAATAAAAATTTGATCCCGGGGATTACCCTGCTAAATAAGCAGGCCCGGTAATAGCATCTACCCAGCAACTTACTTGGGTCAAGGTTTAGCTACCGGTAGTTCTAGCAAAAGGGATGAGAAATCTTATGAAGGGCAAATCTCATGTGGACAGGATTTCTTTCTTCCTTTAAGATATTTCAAGGTCTTTATTGAAGACATTTTAGGTCACCCTTTAGTCCTAAAATCTGAAGGGTATTTGATTTAAGATAAAGTAGTAGCAGAACCCTGAAGAGCAAACAACATCCCAACATAAGTAGGAAGTTGAAAAAACAACTTTTAGGGGTGGACTTTGGTCTTTCGAATTTCAGTAGCACCCTGTGCAAGGCCTAAATTTGGTGCCCCCTTCACCTCCCATTGTGCTCAATTCACTACATCACAGCTGCAATGCCCTCCTGGGCTCAGCACCTAGTGTGGCAGAACTGGTCACACTGCCTTAAATCCATCTCCGCTTTTGGTACAATACATGACAGTTGCACCCAACCACAGTCACCCCTATTATGGCAGGTCACCAACAACCAAATTAAACGTGATGGTTACTTGTTGCATCATATACCCACCACACCCAAGTTACAGGCATGGGGGGTTTTTCACCAGGGTTGTAAAAGTGGGAAAGGTTTTTAAACCCTTTCTGCCTCTGCAGAGTTCCGAATGAAACACCCTCCTGCAATCTGCCCTTGGGGTAGAGGAAGCTTCCACTGGTGACAAAGAGAGCTTGTCTCCCAGAGCTACCAGCAGCTGTCACAAGGCAGTTCTAACTGGGATCGCAGGAGAACAGGTTAAATCTTCCCTTCACACGTGTTACCAATCCTGGAATAAATCGGCTCCATAGCTACTATTTATTTTATTTTTTAAAAAAATGCAACAGCAGGAATGTGTTTCATGTCATGCCAAGTTTGGCTCCAAGGTTTTCCCTTCCACCTTCCACCTCTTATATGAGACAAGCAAGGTAGCACAAAGACATGCAGTCGAGATGGAATATCTGCATCTGCCAGGAAGTGGCATTTCATGCTTTGTGGTGGGCTGATGACCATATGCCGTTATTGCTATGTACTGAATTCACAAGCTCTGAGTGCCTTCTGGCGGTTCCCTCACTGCGAGAAGCAAAATTACAGGGAACCAGGGTCTTCTCGGTAGTGGTGCCTGCCCTGTGGAACGGCCTCCCATCAGATGTCAAGGAAATAAACACCTGACTTTTAGAAGACATCTGAAGGCAGCCCTGTTTAGGGAAGTTTTTAGTGTTTGATGTTTTATGGTAATTTAAATATTTTGTTGGAAGCCATGCAGAGTGGCTGGGGAAACCCTGCCAGATGGGCAGGGTATAAATAATAAATTATATTTATTAATTATTATTATTATTATTAACCGTTTTACCACACAAACAGGCAGTTCAGACATCGAAGGATACAGATTGCATTGGATCACATTTACTTCATTTCAGAAAATGAAGAAACTTTGCTAAGTGTAAACTGCAGCATTTTTCTTTAATTTATCATTGGAACGTGCAGAATATCAGAGTGGAACAGTCCTATATATTACAGTATATTTTGGATTTATCAATGGAAATTAAAATGGATGGTTACATTTACTCAAATCAATCTGGCAAGAAACACACATACACACAGAGGGAAATTCTCAGAAGCTATGTAATAAATGTAAAATCACTGTTTGAGGAGTATAAACTCTCTTCAGAGACATTAAAAGGTATGTCCTTGTCAAACTGTCCTGTTAAGTCAAATCTAATTTGTAGCCTATCTTTCCTTAGGCTGATAATGTTCTAGTGAATTTGACATGTCTCCGTAGATTTCTCAGGCTGGGATGAACTTACAGAAGCTTCCAGAAATACACTAGACTTTCTTAGCCAATGTATGTGTTTACAAAATGTCATTAACAGGCTTGAGCATCGAAACACAGTGTGGCCTATGTTTCAGTACTATATAGGTCAAAGAGGCAAATGGAGCTCAAAGTGTGATACGGCATGTCAGAAAACTGAAGCAGAATGCAAAGGTCACATTGCTAAGCATATATACACACACACACACTATGGCATGTGTGATGAAGCCCAGAAGCTCCATCCCCAAAGTGATCGAATTTCACACAAGAGTATTTGGCTAAATAGCAAAGCAGCAAACTTTCGCCATAAGGATGGGCACCAGAGTGGATTGTGGTCATGAGTAGAGGTTCAACTGTATGATATGATGATGTATGATATGATAATGGGTTGGGAGCAGAGAAGGCAGGCCAGTCACATCGTCCAGTGGCTCCCCTGCCTCTTTAAGCTTAAGGTAGTATGCATCACTATACATCACTGGAGACATGGAGCAACCAATGAAAAGAAAATTTTCATGATGTGTTGTGCTCTCCACCTCCTTGTAACTTGTAGTGACATTTACGTTGTTCCATGGCATCAAGGTGATGTGACTTTCTCAACTGTGCCAACACCGTCCTCTGAAGCAGAGTGGGGGTGGACAATCACCACATGTGAGACCACATAACACCGGTCTTGAAAGACCTACATTGGCTTCCAGTATGTTTCCAGGCACAATTCAAAGTGTTGGTGTTTAAAGCCCTAAACGGCCTCGGCCCAGTATACCTGAAGGAGCGTCTCCACCCCTATTGTTCAGCCTGGACACTGAGGTCCAGCTCCGAGGGCGTTCTGGTGGTTCCCTCGCTGTGAGAAGCCAAGTTACAGGGAACCAGGCAGAGGGCCTTCTCGGTAGTGGCACCCGCTCTGTGGAACGCCTTCCCATCAGATGTCAAAGAGAAAAACAACTACCAGACTTTTAGAAGACATCTGAAGGCAGCCCTGTTTAGGGAAGCTTTTAATGTTTGACAGACTATTGTATTTTATTATTTTGTTGGAAGCCGCCAAGATGGGAGGGGTATAAATAATAAATTTATTATTATTATTATTATTGTTATGAATTATTATTATGTTGATGTCATGATACAAGAGAAATTATTCTACAAGTTATGAGAAAGAAGGGTGGAATCTGACACAGAGAAGCCAATTTGGGCTGATGTTCCCAGTCTCCCGTAATATGTAGCTCCATTCTTAGCTCTCCAATTTTCTAAATTACTGCAAAACATATCTTCCTGTGAAATTATTGTTATACTTCATTATAATGGCACAGAAACTTTGCCATTTAATGTTGGTTTGGACAACTATGAATTAGTTGCAAGCAATGCCACCCACAATGCACTTCTAGCCTTTGCAAAATTGCTGATTCACAGGATATCACATTGCCTACATACACCTTTATAACGCCAGTTCTCCTGCTAATGTCAGTACTTGTATCTCATTTTGCCTTGCTTTGCTCATGACTGATTTGGTAATAAAGATAGAATAAGAAAAAGAGAGGAATAGAAGTTTTGGGTGTCTTTTTTAAGCCATGTAAAATATGTAGTTAGAGCTTAAACCTTGCCTAGAAAAATCAAACCTCAGCAAATTAAAGCCAATATGTGGAATGGCGTCCAAAAGATGAAAGAAAGAAAAAGTCCAGCCTGGGTATTATGCAAAACTATTTTAAAAACCCAGCAAGGATGAAAATACCTAAAGAAGAAGAAGAAGAAGAAGAAGAAGAAGAAGAAGAAGAAGAGGAGGAGGAGGAGGAGTAGTTTGGATTTGATATCTCGCTTTATCACTACCCAAAGGAGTCTCAAAGCGGCTAACATTCTCCTTTCCCTTCCTCCCCCACAAGAAACACTCTGTGAGGTGAGTGGGGCTGAGAGACTTCAGAGAAGTGTGACTAGCCCAAGGTCACCCAGCAGCTGCATGTGGAGGAGCGGAGACGCGAACCCGGTTCCCCAGATTACGAGACTACCGCTCTTAACCACTACACCATACTGACTCATTAAAAGCTTATATAATGTCAAAAGATAAAGCGAATATTGCATTATTATATAGCTAACTGAGCTACTTAATTAAACCCAACCAAAAGGCTGATAAAAATATTTACATCCAGTTCATGTACTCACAGCACAAAAGCAGTAATAAGGCAAATACAAATATATAAGCTTTTGCAACATACACACTCCTTTTTTCCTCTATCTGTGCAATCCTATTACTAATAGGGGAGAAGGATATCAACCACCACTTGGTGCAATATGGAGTACAATCTATTCCTTCAAGCCTAACCATGTCTGCTGGGAAGTTTTATTGAAAATGGGGCTTACTTCAAGGTAGGTGGGGTTAGGATTGTAGCCCAAAATCTCCTTGCATTGCTGGAACCCAAAAGAATCCTGGTGCCAGGGATCTATTGCCAGCCTAAGACCATTGTTATGCCGAAGAATGGGGTGTGTGAAAACTGTTCATTAAAGGTAAAGGTAAAGGGACCCCTGACTATTAGGTCCAGTCGTGACCGACTCTGGGGATGCGGCACTCATCTCACTTTATTGGCCAAGGGAGCCGGCGTACAGCTTCCGGGTCATGTGGCCAGCATGACTAAGCCGCTTCTGGCGAACCAGAGCAGCGCACAGAAACACCTATTTATCTACTTGCACTTTGATGTGCTTTTGAACTGCTAGGTTGGCAGGAGCAAGGACCGAGCAACGGGAGCTCACCCCCTCGCGGGGATTTGAACCACCGACGTTCTGATTGGCAAGTCCTAGGCTCTGTGGTTTAACCCACAGCGCCACCCACCTCCCATGTAAAAAAACTGTTCATTAGTAGTACCTTATTTGTAGAATTAATGGATATGCTTTCTTTAAAAACTTTGGGTTGTATCCAGACAATCATTTGCATAAAGATCTCCCCAAGGCGACTCCCTGAATACTGTCCCCAATCTGCTCATGGGGGTCAAGGAGTCATCCACAATTGCACCAAGGGAGATACGGGGAATGGCAGCAGGAGCAGGGTTACCGTATTTCAAACACTGAATATTTTACCAATTTCTGCTGCTAGAGACAGCAATATTCCAGATACATGCAGGAAATTCCGGATGTATGGCAACCCTAAGCAGGAGGGAATAACTGGCTGAAATCAGACAACGCTACCTTGCCCAGGCAGGTTTTCAGGATAAACTCATACTACTCTGGTTACAACCCTACTTTGTTAATAAGAGCTGAGAAACCGCTTCCATTTTATTTATTTTTCAGATTTATCAACTGCTCCACAGAAAGAAGCTACCACGGAAGTGCACAACTAGGTAAAATACAAAGATACAGACTCAATAATCTAAAAGAAAAAGCAGCACCCTAAAAAAACTATTTCTACAATTGTACAGTTAATTTTCCATAAAAAGACTGGGAAAGCATTTAGGGGAAAGTCATCTCAAAAAAAATGACTTCAGTGGCCACCTAAACATCAGAACCTAGGGACTTGTCTAACATCAGCCGGCAATGGATCCCAAGGGGCTGGAACACTTGTTTGAATTTCAGGAATACGAAGGCACTTCCTGCAACCTTGATTTACATTCTTGTCTTCAATTTCTAGCAAGCTGGAAACAGCTCTATTAGAAAAGAGCTTAAATCCTTTGGTTTTCACACACACACACACACACGCACACATACGGTGACCCTTGGCATTTCCAGTCAGAAGTGCTTTGTCTTTGTTTTGTTTTTAGAAATAATAAACTTGCATGCTGTCACTCAGGGATTAATCAGCCTGTGTTAATTATTTGTCAGCAAAAATAATTTAAATACTTATTTTGAGCAATTGCTTAGAACCCATGAGCAAACACTGTTAAATATTAATTCATATTTAATTACTAGAAAATGCAGGAATGGACATGTTCTTTCATTAGCCCCGATAATTTCCATTACTAATCCGACATAAAGAAATTAGAAGTAAATTACTCTTCTGTGGTGTGGGTTTGTTTTCTTGCTAATTCTCCAGGGGATTTGCCCCTCTGAACCCTGTAACTGTTGCACGTCAAACAACCACGGGTGGGAGCTGCATATGTGTGAGCACTGATTATCTCTTTGGCTTGAAATATTTTTTTTTAAAAAAAATAATAATATGAGGAGTTCAATGGATGACATAAGAGATGGAAACGACATCTGCAGTAGAGTACTTACTGCATTGAAGTTGGGGAAGAGATTGACAGCTGCTGCAGTGTCCAGAGGGAATGGAAGAAAGGGTTTGATATCCAACGGAGGCTGCAGGGCTGGGGCTGGAGGACGTACCAGGGCTGGAAGAGCAGGGCTCTGGCATGTACCTCCTATACAAAGAAAGGAGGGGAAAGAAAAAAAGTGAAATCATACATAATAGATTTTTAATCTGGTTTCATTGTATTGTAGATAACAGGCACTTAAAACTAAGTCAGTTAAGGATGTTAGCCATCAGTCTCTTTGGCTTGGCAGCCTGGCAGGAACACACACACACACACACACACACACACACACAAAATCTGCCAGGCTCTTCAACTGTGCTGAAGGGCCACTACTCTCTGTGGAGGCAATGGCTCATGCGCCATGAAAATGTAGCTTGGGCAAAGGCATAAAGCACAGGTTTCCATTCCCCCCCCCCCCAAGTCTAATCAGTTCAACAATACAGTGGTACCTCAGGTTAAGTACTTAATTCGTTCTGGAGGTCCGTACTTAACCTGAAACTGTTCTTAACCTGAAGCACCACTTTAGCTAATGGGGCCTCCTGCTGCCGCAGCACGATTTCTGTTCTCATCCTGAAGCAAAGTTATTAAGCTGAGGTACTATTTCTGGGTTAGCGGAGTCTGTAACCTGAAGCGTATGTAACTTGAAACAGCTTAGGAGACAGGTGGGGTTGGAGGAGAGAAGTGAGTGAGGAAAAGACTGAATACATCTCCCATACTATTATGTTCCATATCACCCCTCCTTAAGCAGTTTATCTAGGATTTCTTGTTCAAAGACTTGGTCCCCCCCTTTTTTTTAACACTCAAGGGGCTTCTGGCATATATTCCGCATGGGAAAGTAATATAATATGCAACTTAAGTTTTCTATAGTTTCCACAAAGAAGTCCCATTATGAACAGAAAGAAAGACCTCTTGGTTTTGTGAATTTAATAATAAAATGAACATTTGTGTTTAGAACACTTTTAAAGGTTTTCTCTTTGCTCTTAATAAAAGGAACTAATGTTATTTCTCCAAACTAATTACGAGGCTTTACAGTGAACTTTAAAGGCTAATCTTACCAAGCAGCCTGAAGAACTGAGTAAGAACCTGCTCTCTTAAAGAGGAACAAAATGTGGTATTGAGCTATTCTCTGAAATTCTGACCAAAACAGTTCTTCAGTATAACTGGCAAGCCCTATAGACTATTGTCACAGGTTAGGGTGATCAAGAATTGCAGTGAGCTAGTGTCCCCTGCTAATGCTGTTTCTGAGCATTTTCTGGGACCCAGATGGAAATGAAGCAATTCCTTTGCATACTGATAAGCAGGCGCCTGCTAAACACGGACCTCAATTTTTCTTGTGGTTTGCCCCCATCACAGACCGCAACATATTCAGTTGTCTGAAAACTGGGAATATTCAAGTCCTATCTCTGCTTACAATGACTCCTGTATTTTTTGGTATAGTTCCAGAACATCAATTCACAGCTAATTAAGATTCTTTGAATCCTGTGAAATTCTTAAAATATGCCTGTATTCTCTTAATCTGACAGGCGGGTAGCAGACTGCAAAAACTGGCAGGGGAGTATCCAAAAAAACCTCCCACCTAAACAAACAAACAAACAAACAAACAAACAGAGCACCCCACAAACAAAATGCAGTGGTCATTTTCCTCCCTGCTGAAAATATTCCACTGTAAGATAAAGAATGAATAGAAGGTAAGAAACTTGATTCCTTTATATAAGGTAAGAGGTTCTTTTCCAATTGCAATTCTTATATAAAATCATTGGATGGATTCACTTCTGATGTGTTAACTGCAGCCAGAAAAGCTCTTAACCAGAGTTGCATTTTAATACATCTAATTGAAGGCTCACAGTAAATGATTGAATTAACTTGCTATATCAAATTATCAGCTCTCCCACTTTTGGTAGGAAATCTGCTGGAGACGAAATTATGTGACAACACGCTTTTACCATCTTTTCAATTGCTCTCTAAAACACCTGACCAAAAAAAAAAAGTTTAGCGAAAGGGAAGCATTGGTCTTATAAATCAAGTATATCAATTTATGGCTCATATTTATTTCACATTGTACACTGACTTCCATGGAATCTCTTGTGATTTACAACACTTGTGAAAGTGGAAATTGAATCCGACCTTTAGAAGAGCGCCATTATGGGAGGGGAAGTGATAAAAGAATAATACAAGTCAGCACTCATCTTAGGCAACCAGACAGTCATTTATCAGCTGCTTAAATATTGGCTAAATTGACCTGGGGGAGTCAGAAGTATTTAAGGCACTGCTGTGAGAAACTTGGCTAGATAGACTGTTACTTTGGTTCAGTACTTCAGTGCAATATTGTAATTGAACAGAAGAAATTAAATAAGAATGACTGTTATAGCATACAGAAAAAGGGCAGCTAACGCTGTGCCCTCCAGATATTGTCTGATCCCTCTCCCAAGACCCCAAGCATTAGCTATGTTGGCTGGGGCTCATGGGAGGCCAAATCCAACAGAATCGTGGATAGATTTGCCACTCCCAATAAAGAGGGTTGCATCTAAGATCTATGGATTCTATTTACATTTTCAAAAAAGAGAAGGCTCTTTGGTCACTGAGGATGATGAAAGGGTTGGTTGTAATATTGTTTTTCATAAGGCCCTTGTCAGCACTAATCTAATATCTTGGGATTTGACTAACTGAACAGTGGGAACCTTGAGAATTTCCAGGCAGATGGGATAGCATTTTTATAAATCCACAGAGTTCACAGCAAGAAATTCCCAGATATCACCCAAACACTTTGGCCAGATCTCTAAGTCCATGATCTCTTCTGCATCCAGCAGAACACCCAGAGCACCTCATTTATCAGAGCCACTAGTTGCATTAGGTACAAAATACAATCTGAAATTTCAGTGTGCTTGCCTGACTGCTTGGCCCTTGGATCATTAACAAACTAGAACACTCAATGACACACAATTGCCAATACAACTCAAGTGTGTATCTTAGGGTTTATCCAAGCCTTGTCTGACAGTAATGCACTACATCTGTCTGGCTCCTGGACATATTGGTCGTGCCCGTGTCTGTGAATGACAAATCTATTTTGGAATATCACGAACTTGGCAAATCCATACCCAAGAATATCACCAGTAGTAAAAACTCTCATTTCCTTCTTGTCCCAAAGATTTGCTCCATGCTTCTTACCCAAGTCACAGCAGGTACAGCCCTGTGTTACGCTCCATGCAAACCTAATGACTTAAATATGTGTTAGCTGGCAAATCCTTCCTGTGAAATAGACATAGGACTTTTCTAATCAATGAATGTGTTCCTAAATCTACCTTCAGTTTTTAAAAGATGTCATACTGCTGGCATATAGATAAAATTAAATGAGGGAGATATGCAGGACAAATGAAGCGACAGGACAGCATATCCACCAAGACTCTTTCCTTCCCCATCAGAAATCTGACAGTTTTGCCTGAACTTGAACTTATGATTTATTTTAAAGACATGATGTCTGAATGGCAGCAGGTACAATGACTCACTCTAGCCTGACCTTTTCCCAGAGGGAGGGGGGAGCCTCTGTACAATCCCAATAAGCAATATACACCACACCAGTTGCTGTGCTCTTAGTTTCTCAAGGAAAGGGCAGGGGAGCATACTAATAACCTTGATCATTTCACAGCATCAGTACTGGAAGACTCTTCAAAAAAATTAGAAGTTAACAGTCGCACAAAAACATGTAAGGAGTGTGTGTGAGAGAGGGGAGAGAGAGGGAGAGAAAGAGGTATTGGCATTTACTTCATATACACTATCCAATTGGATAGTGTATAACAACTACACAACTATATTTCTGCTAGGAGGAGAATGACATTTTACTATCAATTCAAAATTGCAGTTCTAGCTCTTGGAAAATACAAAACTGTTATGCCTTAGCTGAAGCAATATTGCCTGGATTCTTAACAATGGAGCAATTGTTTGGAAAGTCCTATACCTACATGCCTTCTTACATAAAGTGCACAGTGATTCGTGCAGCCAAATTCTAAGCATGCTTACTCAGAAGCATATCCCATTCTGCACAGTTGGATTGACTCTCAAGAAAGTGTACATATGATTTCCACATTAAAATGCATCATTTTAAAAAGCAGCACAGGAAATGGATTTAGGCAAAATCAAACTCTGTCTGAGTGTAGGAGATACTTTACAATACAGTGGTACCTCGGGTTACATACGCTTCAGGTTACAGACGCTTCAGGTTACAGACTCTGCTAACCCAGAAATAGTACCTCGGCTTAAGAAGTTTGTTTCAGGATAAGAACAGAAATCTCGTGGCGATGGCAAAGTGACAATGTGAGGCCCCATTAGCTAAAGTGGTGCTTCATGTTAAGAACAGTTTCAGGTTAAGAGCGGACCTCCAGAATGAAGTAAGTTCTTAACCCGAGGTACCACTGTACTGAAGGTTCCCTGTAACTTCCAGTGATTTTTCACTTCTGTTTGATGCTACATCAGGGAACCCAGGGCTGTTGATCTGAGGGCTATGACAACATTCCAACTATGGGATCAGATACAGTCTAACAGAACATAAAATGTTATGAATATGTAAATAAACAAGATGCATGATATTTCCACAGCAGTAACAACTTGAAGCTCCTAAACTGACTGTGACATTAACAGATATAAAAAAATGCAGTTTTCCCCATGTTTATGTAAATTGATTTCAACATACATAATACATGCACTAAGATAACAAACATTTTAAATGTTGGGCATTTGATTCTTACACAAATTGCTTTTGTTGCATCTCAAGTAATTTGTATTTGCACTATTCAGTTATGTCCATGCGTGCATAATATATTTGCAAATGGCAATCACATCTTTCCATCCTTCTCTAGTTTAAAGGATTATTTCAAGCGCTATTCCAAAGAGCTTGCTACGTCACTGCTCTTTTGATTGTCCTTTGTAAGTATGAAAGCAAAGACAAAAGACCTCTAGGACAAGAAAAGTCCAGTACGTTCTGAGTGCATTGATTTTATCATTGTTCATAACTGCTCATCAGTGTTCCACTCTTGTAAAAACTATTCAAGTTTTTTAGCAGTGAGAAGTACTATTTACATCTCTCCCCTGCTAACCGTTTGTTAACATCTCGGACAGCTGTATGCACCATTTTCTGCTGTGTGTGAAGTAGATAGAAAGAAGAATTTGCTTCTGGGGAATCTATAGATCCTATCACTGTGAATGTGCCCATTTCTAAACTCTTTCCTGTCAGCCGTATGATTAGTCTCAAGAAGCAGATATCTTATCAGAATCCTTCTCTCAAATATGCTTGCCAGCCCATATTTTGTAAACCCAAGGATTTCAGTCCTAGGATTTTTAAAGTTACTATCCTCTGAAATTCCCTAAAAAGATGGAGCAACCTTATATTGACATTTACATGTTCCAACGTTAAAAAAATAAAATCATTTGTACATAAGTACAAAGTTTTTAACAGCTGATCGCCCCGCAAAGCTCAAAATAAATTAGCAGCCAGAAAAACACTAGCTCTGCAATAATAAGACCTATAAGTTTAATTACTTCAGACTGTGCAGATGGATTCAGAAAATGAAGCTTTTGATATCATGAGGAAACAAAGAACGGCTATAATTATTTTTCCTTTGGACAGAACTGGGTGAAAGTTGCAGGAATAGTAGCCCCTCCTCAGGGGGAGTAGCTCTTGAAGGAGAGTGGAGATGGTGCCATCCTGGGTTGTTGGTGGCAAGTCTGCAGGTATGTGTACCAATGCAGTACAGTGGTACCTTGACTAAAGTCCAGTCTATTATAAGTCTGTTTTGGACTAAGTCCAATTGCAACCTGGAAATGAGTGCTCCGTCTTGAGTCATTTTTTTATATATAAGTCGGGCCTGGCTGCTGTTTTAGGGGGCACTTTTCATCATCTGGTTCCTGCTAAGTGTGTTTCGTTTGTTAATTGAGCCCCTCATTGCTAATCAGAGGCTTCCTGTTGAGTCTATCGGCTGTTGAGTCCCGAGCACCCACGCAACACAGAGGTGATATTTGGAGGTTTCGTTTTTACTATCTTTTTTGCGTTTTGGTTTGTGTGGCTTTTTTCATTTTTTTGACTGTGACTTCACTTTATGGGGCTGACCTGTGACCGTGGCTTGTGACTTTGTTTTTGTGACTTGTTTCTGTAACTGTGTTTCTGAATCCAGTTCAGCTACTGGTTGATTGTGTGACTGCAGAAATGGATAAAAGCCCCCCCCCCCCCAATCCAAACAATGACTATCATCAGTGCACGTAAGGGGGAAAATGTAAATTTTTTTCATCTACAATTCTGTCTTATTTATTTTATAGTACAGTACATTGATTATTGCCTTCATTTTATGGATCAATAGTCTCCTTAGACAGTAAAATTTGTGTTAAATTGCTGTTTTAGGGGGTGTTTTTCATTGCCTAGAACGGATCAATCCATTTTCAATTACTTTCTATGGGAAAGCACGCCTTGGTTTAAGTCCGCTTTGTTTTAAGACCAGACTTCTGGAACGGATTATGGTCTTAAATCAAGGTACCACTGTAACCACCAACAATTCAGAGTCACACCATCTCTGCTTCATCTGGCACCAAGGAATGCAGTGCCACCACTCGGAACGTGCCACTACCTCTGCTGTCCCACTCACAAGCTACAGCTAAACCTGTCAAATTGGATAAAACAATCCACTTATTTTGCACTGGGCACCTGGGCATAATCCCTCATAAATAGATCAATTCCAGGATTTTTGTAGAACAAGAGCATTGATATTTTGCTGAAATTCCAGCATCCATTATTTGTATTATAGTTCCCAATTCTGACTGCATTACACAGTTCTTCAAGGGGGGGGGGCATTTATACCCTTGCATGTCTAGCATATTGCTGGCAGCTGCTGACCCATTTGTAGTATGCAGCTGCGAATCTACATACTTAAAATTAGCATTGATATCTTCCTTATTGCAACTAGGTTATATGCTTGCAACGAAGCTACTTTTTCCTCTTTCTCTCAAGTGTTTTCAATATAGAAAGTGTGTATTTAAAATGTTGCTCCACTGTCTCTGTGTTGGATAATGATATTACAGGGGGTGGAGAATAACTGGGCCACATATTGATTGATCACATGGAGAAGCTATTATTTCCTGACATCTAGCTACAAGTGAATGTGTTTCACACTTGAGAGAGGGAACGAGAGGATAATTTTTTCAGAGGTTGGAAATGGAGCAAGACACTTCAAAATAAAAAAAGTATGGAAAAAATGAATGCCATTTTTTCAACCCGTTTTTTTGTTAAACTGAAAACATCTGAAACTTTCAACTTGCCATTGACTTTGTCATCGTTGAAGATAAATTATTGTTTTTGACTAGCCTGAGTAAATTTCATTTTTTCCTCTCTATATATACATAATTAATAATGATGGTTTGGCAGAGCAGATATTAACTTTCCAGCTTTATTTCTGAACAGCTCTTTCCAAAGAACGTGGACAGAAAAAAAATGTAAAATGTATGAACGCCACTATGGAAAATTTTAAAACTGTTGGCATTTCCATGTGACATAAATTGTAAATCTACATTTTTAAAATATTGATGTCTAGGATTTGCCAGCATATCAACTCCCATGTCCCTTCTCTTTTTATTCATGACATTCCCTTGTGTCTTAAGAGGTAAGTGAACAAGACTTTTTAGTTTCTTTCACATATATATGCTTTCCCTACTGGCTTCTGGTTTAGGTAATCTCAGGGATGGATAACCTGCAATTCTCCAAGATGTTGCTGTGCTATAGCTGCCATAATCCTTGACCACTGTTCATCCTAGCTGGTGCTGATGGAACATCTGGAGGGTCAGATATTTTTACCCAATGTATGCATGCACTTGTAAATGTACCTGTTCACAACATGTGCTGCATGCATGTTTGAATGAACATGATCGTACACACATCTCAGTGCCAATTCACTTGGCATTTTTGGGTGGTGATATCCAGTCTAAGTGAAACAGCTTGGGTTTGGGGTAGATGGTGCACAATGGAATCACTTGACCATTCACTGGAATCATACAACAACTAAAAAAATGCTCATGTGAATCTTCAATACTGCTGGCAATGTTGAACAAATTATTTTCTTGGGAAATGTGGCATGACTCATGCTCTTAACAATGAAAATGACATAATCATTATCTATTTGAAACATTCAAACATATTAATATAAAGCCACCTTTCATACTATTGTCGTTTGCTAATTAGAACGATTGATTGATAGGCATCTGATGTGTTTTATCTTAGCTTTGACTAGAAAATTAAATTAATATGAATTCATTTCTACTGAACTGAATTAATTTCTAATGAAGCTGCTGTCCCTGTTCCCTTCAATGCTGTAGTTCTGGAATATGCATCTAATTATATTGGACATTTAAAAAAAAATAGAAGAATTGAATGCTGAGAACACCAATATTCATCAATTGACAGATAACATGAGAGCTTAATGTAGTTCCTCATCAAGGAGGTGTTTTTAACTGAAAATTTGAAGTGGAGGCAACACATGCTGCTCTTGATCCCACATGACTGTGAAATCATCTGTGAAATAAGGAGATCAGAAGAAGAGCAGTGTGTTCCTTTGTGGAGACATTGTGTAATTATTTTGGTTGAAACAGTGCATTGTTCTCTGGGTACAAAAGCAACAATGTTGTTTTGTTTAGGAGAGAGGCAAGAAATCCAGAAACATAGTACCTGATATTTTCCAAAACCTCTTAAATATTCTACAGATTGAGCTTTTTAAACAAGGACTGCATGGCTTTCTTTATGATGAAAGTGTTCCGGATTAGATCCTCTGTTATTTACTCTGAGCCTAAGCTGTAGTTCAGCAAATAAAGTGTTAAGGTAAACTGCAGGGAGGAAAGACGTGAAATAATAGCTATGTTTGCCCTGCACAGATCTTGGCCCTGTCCCTGCTATTTAGGCTATGCCAAAAGGGACTGTACAATAATTGCTTCCCACTGCTCCTTACTCTAGCTCTGCTGTTTGAAGAAGTGCTATTCTCATGGGGGTTGGAAGAAACATGTACTGGCAGGAAATGCTAGCAGCTAAAACCCAGCTTTCGCATTCCAAATGGATACTCATCCCAAGGCTTATTAGCATTTGAACTTTTTTAAAAAATTATATATATATATTAATTGCCAGCATCCTATCCTAAATATTGTTTGATACTTGGATTAGGGTTGCCATATTTCAAGAGGTAAAAATATGGACCCCCCCCCCAAGTTGTTGAGCCAGAAAAGGTTATCTTAGATACATAAATACATCAGACTATTGCTGAAACTATCAAAAGGAATAGACAAGAAAATGGGTAGGAGAAAAAGCTTTGATTTTATCTCCTGGATCCTGCAACACCAAAAGAGGGCCAATGTGGAAGAAAAATATACAGCACTGTAACATCTAATCATCCATTTTTTAAAATATACCAATTTATAAGTTACATAACCAGTACAGAATACTGGGACGGCCAGCGCTATGCAGTTGAAATGATCAAACTTCCATGCAGTAGCTCATAACAAAAGTCCCACACTTTTGTTCAAAAGTTCTAGTACTTTTGAATGATAGGATATATACATATGATCTTCAATTAATTCCACTCCAGGGAATATCAGCTCCAGGTCACCTGCATGCATACTTGTTGATTTCAAGGGACAATTTCTATGAGTCACACAGGCACACACCTTAACAAATAGAACTTTCAGATTTTAACTCTCACACTTTGCCAATAAAAACAGTTCAGACATCTGACTGAGAGTCATTGTGTGTAAAACAGTGAAGCAATGACAGATCAGCGATGAACCCTGATGTGAGAGCAATGAGTCGAACTCTTACAGTCATCTGAGATCTAACACAGGGATTGACAATTAACTCTTATTTTCCCTCCTACTCATCCAGGCAACTTAAATAATACAAATGCTAGATTGTTCTTTGACATGCTGCTAGTATATATGACAAAACAGGTGGGCAGAGCGAGCCTGACCCCACAGCTCCACTGGTAAAGAAAAGGCAGAGATTGTAGGCATCTTTGCTGCCTGCAAAAATGAACTCTGTTGGTGGGCAGGCCTCATACGCTGCAGAGGCCCTTGTTATCAATACAGAAAGCTCTGTAGGCAAAGATCTACCATGAGTATTCCTGCTGATAATAGCTGGTGTTACAGCACACATTGGGATGGGCAAGTTGAAGGCAGCCTTTTAATCTTTTAAGGCCCCATTATTCCCTGGTGAGGCGCTCCCATCTATGCCAGCCTAGAATTGCATACCCTCCTCAAGTGTCTTGGGGGGGGGGGAGGACATCCTGGTTTTTCCCCCTGCAAGAGCACAGTAGCCATTTTGGTCGCAGTGATCGCATGTGATTTTTGCACCAAGATTTCCGGCCCCCCTCCAAAAAACCTGTGGCTTTTTCAGGGCCACCATCTTGTGCAACACTCAGAAATATGCATGAGAGCACGGCACTGAGAAATGTGTGTCTTTTGGACTCTGTTATCTTAGATGGGAGCATGGACAGGAAGACATGCATCCTAGTTTTGGGACTCATCATATTGGGGGGTATGGAATTGGCATAAATAATTATCACACCATTGAAATCTGTGGGAAACAGTTACAAAGAGAATTGGATGCACACAAGGGAAAAACAAAATACATTCAACACCTTAGCTCCTGCCCCAAGCTAGAAGGACTTTGGAAGCTGTGGATGATACACCACCCTATAATATTATTATTTTGGCATTTCATTAGTATGAAGTAAAAACATTTGTATAGCAGCGATTCCATTGGTGGCTGGACTAGATGGCCCTCAGTGTCCCTTCCCAACCTACAATTCTATGATTCTATATTCATAACAAAGAGGTTGCAAATGAGTCATTAAAAATTATGGCTATACACAAACCCACCAAACACTACAAGCACATCTGACTCACTCAAGAATCCTGAAAACTACAGTTTACAACTCGTAGCAAACTTAAAAGCTAGTTACCAGGAAACTTGGGAGGAGGGTGCTTCAAATGTGTGGTGTATATGCAGCTGACAATACAAATTCCCTACACCTGTTAAATACACCTTAAATATAAACATTAAAACCAACAAATCTATTGTTAGTCACTGTAATGCTACGTTAATGTAAAGGTCTTGTACTTTGTGACACCTATACGCAAGGAAATCAAGACCTAGTAAGTTACTTTCTCCCACAGATTGGCTTAATAGCTGTTGGAAGTATACCCTTGATGGTTACACTAACATAGTTTCTTAGATTAAGAGAACAGAGTATCAGACAGGACAGCTATAATACAACATTGCATTAGAGAAGGATTTTGTACAGAATCGCTGGCCTACCTGGCAGCATGTCAGTATGCCTAATCCCCAGTCCAGGGTCAACCAACTTGTCCAAAGCCCAAACCAAAGCAACAGTCCCACAGAGATCCTGGAGTGTACAAGCTGAGGGCCATCAACATGGGCAGTTGAGCAGACACAGCACCTCAGCTTTGCTGTCCTTTTTCACTTTGCATGCTGATTGCAGCATCTGGGCTTGGAGGCATGTGACCCTTATCTGTTCTGAGCCTACTTCAGCTGAGGAATCACACACCTCCTCTCAGAGCTAGCCAGCCCCACCTGACCAGCTAGGGAGCTGGGCTATGGGCTCTTGCCTGCTTCAGCCAGCCTCTTAGAGAGCCACTCCTGCTGCTCCCTACATATCAAAGCCTGCCATGTTTGTGGAGACAGGGCCCCCTCTGGCTCTTGGTGATGGGTCCTGATGCTCTGGTTCCTGCACACTGACCCCCATCCCCTCGTCATCCGTCATCACCCCGTGAGTACTTCCTACACCAACCTCTCCTTCCCCAACCCCAGCTTGCCCCAGTGTGTCCCACTCATGGCTACACCCCTCTCCTATTCCTCCTCCCCGTTGTTCTGCCAGTTCATGACAGGATTTCACCAAGCACTAGTTATGGGTTTACAATTGAGCATGAGATGGCAAGCTTAAGTTGTTTGAGTTTACAATTGTTTTGCGTATGTGAAGCAAGCTGTTTCATTATTTGTGCGACTGTTGGTCTTGAGTTAAGAAATATTGCTGTAAGTTATTTCTAGTAATGTCTTTTGGAATGTATCCACAGGGTTGTTGTTTTTTTTTAAAAAAGTGATCATTAGTGTTGAGATGATTATCTAGTATTTTTATGAATGTAGCATCTATAATGCTGTTTATAGCTAACTTAAGAAAAAGTAAAAAGAACAACATCTACCCTCACATCAGATTACAGGAGTGTGTGTGAGAGAGAGGGGGGGGGGAGAGAATGCCTCACCTATTTTATTCTATTATGGCATTTCGTTGTATTTAACTAAATATTGCAGACATCCAACACAAAGTGGATTCAAACATGTCACACATTTAAGGCACTTTTAAATCACATGCAGTCAGTAATCCTGGGAACTGTAGATTACTCCACCTCCCAATCTGCAATTCCTAGTACTCTTAACAAACTACACTTCCCATAATTCTGGATGGGGAAGTAAATATATAAGGCTGGGGTGTTGTTTGTGGAGTTTTTTGTATCTTTATTTTAGAGTTATGTGGAAATGGTTCTATGGTTTTGTATTTTTAATGTTTCATTTATTGGTTATGACTTGCTATGTTGTAGTTACAGGGGTTTTTTTTAATGTTGTAAGCTGCCTTGAGCATGGTTTGAATTGTAGAAAGGTGGTATACAATTAAATAATGCAGGTATGCCATCAGTGATCAAGACAAATCCCCACCACCATTAAATACACCTTAACTATAAACATTAAAACCCCAGGGGAAAGTTTGCTAGCAAATCTATTGCTAGATACTGTAATGCCACATTAATGTAAAGGCATTGTATTTGTTGACATTTAAAAAGCTTTGACCTGGCAAGTTCCACAGCTGGTTTTTCCTAATATTTTTATAAAGGTCATGTTTATGGTATAATAAGCACACACGTGCAAGAATTGTTAATCAAAGGACTCTTATGTCATCAGCAGATTTTCAAAGTTTCTCCTCCACTGTCTTCTGAACATAACTTGCTCTTTCAAGAGAACCACAACGGGTTTAAAAAATAAAATTATTTCTTCCTCTCTTATGTTGCTATAATGTCTTGAAATGAGTGCTGTGTTATTGTGAATGGAACCTTACACTGTCTACTCAGAAGTAAGTCCCACTGTATTCAATGGAGCTTACTCCCAGGTAACTGGGTACAAACTGGGCAGCCTTACACTGCAATCCTAAACATTTGTACTTAGAAGTCCCACTGAGTTCAATAGGATTTACTCTCTGGTATGTTCCTGATCATTCTCACAGTTTCTATCATCATCATCATCATCATCACCATATCCCATATTTTTCCCCTGACAGGGATTCAAGGCAGCTCATAGCTAAAAAATAATTTCATTATTCCACTTATCTGTGGAAGGTGTTGTACACGATCCCTTCCTTTGCATATTTTTTCTTTAAAACAATCCTGCGAGGCAGGTTCAGCAGAGGGATCCGATGTAGATGTGTATATGACGTCTATGCGTGCAGCAAGATCAAACATGGGAGAAGCTTCCTGATGTAGAATAGGATGTCCCTATTTTCACCTGAGAAATGTTGGAGAGTATGTAGGATGCCAGCAACTCCAAAGCATGTAGCAAAATACTAAGGGCAAAATCAAGCCAAGTTAAGCATTTTCAGTCCCTTTATTTCAACAGGAAAGCCAACCATGACCTCGGTCAAAGGGACCTAAAAATGGTAGGATTGGGCCCTATGTGTATTCAGCTAGTCCAAAACAATCAAATATTCATTGTTTTTGTTTTGATTTCTTTAGAATTGAGCGCATTACTTTATTATATACACGCTGTAACTTGAACCACCCTGAGCTGACTAAAATATGGATTAAAGTAGTGTTTAAAGGTATCATTTACAAAGACACAATAGAGTACTTATCTAACTGAGATGGCAGGATAAGATATTTCGGGGTTTGTTTGTTTTTTACTAGTGCTTACAAAGGAAAAACCTGAATGGGGCCAGAGGCTGGATAGATTTCACAATGGGATTAGACATTTATAAGGTTTTTATAAGTTTTGTAGTTAGCTATCACTTACATTTACAAGTGTTATAAACATCTATGCTGTCAGGCATAAACTAGTCAACAATTGATGCGGGTTTCGAAATAGCTTTTTTCTTTGTTCAGCAATTGTGTTATTGAGGTTCTGCCAAATCAAGGATCAAGGATCTGAAATTGACTCTCTGGCTCTGGTTCTCTAAGACTGAACATAAGCCAATAGTTACAAGGCCCAAGCTCAGCCATGTCAAATGGAACTTCCTAAAGGCTTTAACTTTCCCATCTAGTACTCTAGTATGGTAAGCATGAGCTGCTGGTCCTTTCTCTCTCTCAGGACAGGAGCTAAGGGTAGACTGCTATTCCACAAGTGTTTTGCTCCACATTCTGAAAGGTAATGGGTATCTTCTAGGCCACTTCCATGTCTTCATGACAGAAGATGAGGAGTTCCATAGGATAACACAACAGAGAAGGCTCTGTTTCACACAATGGGCCACACTTTTTGGTGGGACTACAGGGAGAACCTCCCCTAGAGACCAAAAGGCTTGGGCAACACCTTGAATTCGTGATGCAACACCTTCAACTGGGTGTCGAAGCAAACATGCAGCCAACACAGTTCTATTCTGCATTTTTTAGTTATGCTAAAAAACCATTTTGCCAGCATACTTATACTGCAGTTTCATGTTTTATGGTTATTGTATTTTAGTATTATTATAAAGCGATGTACTTTATTATTTTCATTTTGTGAGCAACCTGGTGAGCATTATTATTGGTCAGCCAATATAAATTGCTGTAAATAAATAAAACATATCAATAGTGTGCAACCATAAAGTTTACTGGATCACCCACCTCACAGTGCAGGACCATCGACATATTAAGTGTGCAGATCAACTCACAAAAGCAGACCACAAGAACATTACTGTGAGGTGCCTATATAACCAATAACAGTAGATGGTGTGTGTAAGTAAACTAAGCTATGTGTTTGGTTGATACCTCTCCCCAACAGGCTGTGAAAAACTCCAGAATGACCTCTTAAAAATGGTGGACTGGCAACAAAAGAGCCAGTTCAATGTAGAAACACAGTTCAGTGGCAAATCACATGCTTTGTGTGCATAAGCTCCCAGGTTCCATTTTTGACATCTGCACTTAAAGGAATCAGGGAGGTAGCAGATGACAAGAAAGACTTCTGCCCAAGACCCTGGATAACCACGGCCAATCAGTGCAGACCAGCCTGGGCTATTATGGACCAATGGGGCTGATTCATATGTTTACATATGGTTGTTCAGGTTCAACACATGTAAATGAAACACAATTTACGAATGAGGCAGAAACCCCGAACTTCACATGTGCAGCTCGAATTGGCATGGCTAACCAGGAATGACATCTTGACAACAAGGTGGGTAGTGCAGTGCAAATGTTAACTCAGTCTGCAAGAAGCAGTGAAAAAGGCAACAGAAGGATAATACGACATTTATACAACCAGTGGTTAGGGCTGTATTTTGCATAGTGTGTACTACTACTACTACTAATAATAATAATATTAACAACAACAATTTTATTTATTTATATGCCACCCATCTGACTGGGTTGCCCCAGCCACTGGGGGGCTCCCAACAAAAATAGTAAAAACACAATACAACATCAAATACTAAAAAATAGGATAAACGTATCCTATCTCAGATCAATCCTAAAGCTGGGAAAGGTACAAAAGGGACAACAATGATCAAGAGATTGAAGCACTTCCCTTATGACATATGGTTTGGGAGGCTATTCTTTTAAAAGGAAAAAAAAGACTACTAGTAAGGACCCAGTGGAGGCTTAAAGGATAGAGAAAAAGGGAAGTACTTTTTCACACAATGCATAATTCACATGGATTTGCTGCCACTAGATGTGCTACAGGCTTAGATGGATTTGACAGAAGATTAGGGGGGGGGGGGGAATCGTGTTTATTAGGTCAGTCATGGGAAGAGTTGAATGAGAACAGCCAATCTAATCCAGCATTCTGTTTCACACAGTGGACAACCTGATGCATCAGTCCTCTCCCACAGTTGTCCCCTAGCAAGTGGTACTTGGAGTCATGCTGCTTTTTGATCTTGGATATAGTATCTATAGCCATCATGATTTGTAGGCACTGAAAGCCTCAAACTCCATGAATTTGTCCAATGCCCTTTTAAAGCCATCAAAACCGGTGGACATCACAATGTCCACAATCCCATGGTCTATGTATAGTATTATTTCCTTTTTTTAATTGCCATTATTTTCACAACATTCAGCAGCTACAAGCTATAGTGACAAAAATGGAGCCTCCAAGTTCCAAATACCAGTTGCTTGATGCAAAGAGCAGACAGGCATGTTCATGTCAAGTCCTTCTTTGAGGTTTCCCCCATCAAAAGTCTTTGTTTGGCCAACAGGATGCAGAACTATACGGACTTTCAGTCTGCTCCAGCAAGGTTTTGCTTATACAGTGGTACCTCGGTTTAAGAACAGCCCTGTCTACGAACTATTCAGTTTACAAACCCCGCAAGACTGGAAGTAGTGTCCCGGTTTGCAAACTTTACCTTAGTCTAAGAACGGAATCCAAACGGTGGAAGGGCACCGGCAGCGGGAGGCCTCATTAGGGAAAGCCACCTCAGTTTAAGAACGGTTTCAGTTTAAGAAGGGACTTTCGGAACGGATTAAGTTCGTAAACCGAGGTACCACTGTATTCTTAAAATGCTAACCTAATTATTCCTTCTGAACTCCAGATAGGGTGATCAATAAGACTGGGTATAGGCAGTAGACAGAACTATCACAAAGGGAATCTTACTGGAAAGGAAAGCTGAGCTTTATCATGTTTGGCATCAAAAATAATTCCCACACAATTTCACTGTAGGATTGTCCTGTAGCAAAACGGATGATCTAATCTCAGTAAGCAGAAGATGCCAAACTAGATAATTCTTTCCCTACTAAAATCTGTTAAGAGTGCCTATATTAAGATGCACCACATTAATAAAAAAAAACTGATCCTTTTTCTTTTGCAGACTACAAATATGGAACATATCAGTGGGGTAAAAAAAAGCAAAACAAATAGTAATTTGACCAACACTGATATATAAACGATTTCTTTTTTTTTAACAAAATGTACATTAGACAGCATCTTAAAAAGTAGAGACAGCACCTTGCCAACAAAGGTCCTTATAGTAAAAGCTGGACCATAAAGAAGGCTGATCGTCGAAGAATTGATGCTTTTGAATTATGGTGCTGGAGGAGGCTCTTGAGAGTCCCATGGACTGCAAGAAGATCAAACCTATCAATTCTTAAGGAAATCAGCCCTGGGTGCTCACTGGAAGGGCAGATTATGAAGCTGAGGCTCCAATACTTTGGCCACTTCATGAGAAGAGAAGACTCACTGGAAAAGACTCTGATGTTGAGAAAGATGGAGGGCACAAGGAGAAGGGGACGACAGATGACGAGATGGTTGGATAGTGTTACCAAAGCTACCAGCAGGAGTTTGACCAAACTGCGGGAGGCAGTGGAAGACAGGAGTGCCTGGCGTGCTATGGTCCATGGGGTCACGAAGAGTCGGACACGACTAAACGACTAAACAACACTACACTCCATAATGAAAGGATATGAAATTGAGAGGTTAACTAAAATTACACAATTTTTATTGAGAAAATGTGCAGATCAGATACAGCTTTCTCCTACGTTACCCCAACTGCTACTAAATAACAAGAAGATGATGATGATTCACAATGCTACAAGCTCACGAAGCAAAATGACAAAATACTGTCCCTTCTGGACCAAGGAATGAGTTACTTGAAACACCACCAATTGTTAATGATTTAGAATAAAAGCCTTTTATAAACAGGGCTGCTGTCCCTAATGCAGTTGATACAAAGTGTGGAAGAGAGGCAAAGAATTAGCTGACAGCAGAGCAACATCTGGATATATGAGTTGAGAGTCATAAGAGAAGAGAAAGTGTATTTTTAGGAATAAATATAGCTCAGCTATTGGTAAGTGATAAAAAGGTAAAGGGACCCCTGACCATTAGGTCCAGTCGTGACCAACTCTGGGGTTGCGGCACTCATCTCGCTTTATTGGCTGAGGGAGCCAGCGTACAGCTTCCGGGTCACATGGCCAGCATGACTAAGCCGCTTCTGGCGAACCAGAGCAGCACACGTAAACGCCGTTTACCTTCCCGCCGTAGCGGTACCTATTTATCTACTTGCACATTGACGTGCTTTCGAACTGCTAGGTTGGCAGGAGCAGGGACCGAGGAATGGGAGCTCACCCCGTTGCGGGGATTCGAACCACTGACCTTCTGATCGGCAAGTCCTAGGCTCTGTGGTTTAACCCACAGCGCCACCCGCGTCCCCTATTGGTAAGTGATGCTCCCCACTAAATTCAATAGCTGTTACTGAAGGAGGAAAGGGATAGGGAAGGAGCATACTTTTGACTTACTGCTGGCACCAGCTTCACACATAATGATTTCCTCAGAAAACATGTAAGTGCAGACATTATACATGCATCTTTAAGAACTCGCATTCACATACATGTATCTGGCCCAATCTGTTGGAGTTACAACAGTATGTGAGCTGTGTTACTGAGCTTGTATACATATTTGTATAGGCTGCAGGTTGTCTCCAGGGTTACCTGAATATTCCATCTGCTAGTCTCTGGAGAAAGTGACAATATGACAGTTAAACCGTTGCCTTGCTAGCTTGATGTTCTTTTCAGTGCGTTGTAAATAGTTACAGTCATTTATGAAGTTTTTTAATACGTACTTCAGTTGCATGTTGAATATTTTTTTTTCTGTCAACACAATCATCTGCGTTTCATATATCTTTACAAAAGTGTGGGAGGTGCAGGGGGTGGAGAGAGTAGGGAACAAAACAGAAATATTGAATTCTTATAGGAAAGTGTTTCGGCTTCCACCTTCTTCAGCTGCTGTGATGTAAATTAAAGGGTGTTGTAACCGAGGTAGCAATTATAGAACACTGAGGATGGAATATTCAGCTGTGTTGCATTTGCTCTAACTGCTCTTTAAAGCTGAATTGCAGCAAACACTATCCGAGTGTTCAGTGGATTGCCGTTTGCTCCAATTCAGCTTTAAAGAGCAGGTTTTCACAAGGAAAACTCAGGAGCAAAAACAGGAAAGGCACTAAGACACAGAGCTTTAAAGCATAGACCATGCCTAGAAATTGTGTATGATCCCTGAATTGAAGCCATGCGGTGATGTTAAGCTGTCAAACCTATATACCCATCTATATTGTGATATCAAGGCTGTGATTTTTTGGGTTGAAGTGGTTTGCAACTGGTTAAACCCCATCACCATTTCATAGAACTAAATGGTCTTACAAAAAATACAAAGTCAGCTAGATAATGCATCATTATCAGATTTAATTTATATACCGCTTACTTGCCAAAACGGCTTGTGAGCAGTTTCCAAATACAGTATAAAATCAGTTGCAAAATATGGTCACACATAATTAAAATACACAATAAACAATTGCATCAAAACATTAAAATGAGTATCCATAATTAAAATGAATGGGTGAAGAAGCCCATTAAAATAGCATAACAATTAAATAAAACTTTGAATCCTGAAATATAATTATTTGGTACTTATTTCAATAATGCAATTTAGTTTTTTAAATGCATATTTGCCAAAATACAAGAAATCCAAAGTAAATCTTGAAAGCATTGCAATGGGAATGAGAGAAGCTCCAAAGTCCACTTTCCACCTACAGGTACAGATGTTCCCCTGGTGTGAACAAGTATAACATACTCCTCTTTGTGTCTAAATCTATCTGATTTAATTTCCATCAGGGGAAAAACTGGAAGTGCAAACTCTTGTACATACTGTGCTGGGGGCGGGCGTATGGTTGGATGTGCAGTATTTTGGACAGTATCTTTGAATTAAGACAGCAATGATGGCAGGAAAAAAAATTCTGAACTACTACAG
The DNA here is from genome assembly GCF_965153285.1 of Podarcis tiliguerta. NCBI lineage: Eukaryota > Metazoa > Chordata > Lepidosauria > Squamata > Lacertidae > Podarcis > Podarcis tiliguerta. The sequence goes on along the minus strand of NC_139545.1, from coordinate 20,412,724 downwards.
TGATGATTCTTTAGAAGTTCCTTTGCCATTTTCTGTTTCAGCTTTAAAGTAGAAAGTATTAAGTGACTGTAGAGGTACAGTCATACCTCGGGTTGAATGTGCTTCGGGATGAGCGTGTTTGAGTTGCGCTCCGCGGCAACCCGGAAGTAATGGAGCGTGTTACTTCTGGGGTTTTGCCGCATGTGCAGACGCTCAAAATGACGTAACACGTATGCACAGAAGTGCTGAAACATGACCCGTGCACGCGCAGATGCGCGGACATGGGTTACGTTTGCTTCTAGATGTGAACAGGGCTCCGGAATGGATCCCGTTCGCATCTAGAGGTACCACTGTATCTGTGTCTGTCTTTGTGTGTGTGTTTGCATAACTTATCCGTTTCACTGCTGCTGTTTGCAGCCTTTGCACACAATTCTTTGATCTTATAAATGGTGTGGATTAATTAATTAATCTTGAATGCCTGCAAGGAATGGTGGTGAATGGGAGAAACTCTAGAGAGACACAGCCCCTCCTCCTATAGATGAAATTGACAAGTGGTCTTATAAGAGTGCAGATCAATTTCTCCACCACAGCCAGGGGAATTCTCTGGATTTTCCTCTCCAGTGAGTGGGCACAACCCAAGTTAACACCTGGCAGCCACATTTCAGACCAGTCTCAGTTTCCAAGTATTCTTCAAAGGCACACTCATGCAGAGCACAGTACAGAATGTATATTGCACAATCATGAATTACCACTTCAGTATCATGTCTGTTTGGAAAACAGCACAGCTAATGCTGTCATCAGCTGTCACATGGGAATCCTGGACCAGCGTGGACTCAAGAGCACAGCCAAGTTCTTGTGCAACAAAATTTCTAGAATGGGCAGCTGGATAACAAACTGTTGGGGAAACGAGAAGGAAGACGGAAGAGAAACACAACCCTTTTCATGAGACTAGAAGGTGCCATCATAAAAGATGAGTTTCTGTGGATATGTGAAATCATGGAATGTAACAGCAGAAATCTATATGGAAATAAAGGGAAAAGTGTTGCACTTCCCTAATGAGAAATACATGATTAAGTGAGGGAAAATGTACACAAGCGTACTGGCTCCATCTCACCGTCAAGTGCCACCAAGTAGCACCCATTCCATCTGACTGCACAAGAGGAAGAGATGGGAAACAGGCCACTCTAGGTTTTCCTGTCCCTGAACTGTTTTCATTCAAGCTGATCAATTTGAAAAGGGTTCAGGGAGAGGAAAACTTGCTTGTTTTCTTCTTCTCTCCTCTGCCCTTTTCCTTTTGTGTTGTGTCTTTTAGAATCTTGACGCTCCAGGCAGGGACTGTGCTGTTTCTTACTGATTTTATGTAAGGTGCTCTGGAAGCAGAGCAGGGCAAATAAACAAAAACAAGACATTTACAAAAATGATGGGTTTCTGTTCCTTCAGTTTAGCCCTGCTGCAAGCATCAAATGACAAACTTTGTCTCTATTCAATTCTGGCCATATAACTAAACTCTTTCTTCTCCTGTAAAGCAGTAAGAAGTTATGTATTCAGAGCAAATTCATACAAAAGCGTTTCATGAACAGATGTTAATATAATATTGCTACACATATTCATGAGTAGCTAAGTGCAAAAATGACTGATATAAGAATGAGTATGTGTGTGTGTGTGCATTTGAGTCCCTATGAGGTATGTAACATAGCAGGCTACAGTGAAAAAGTATAGGTACTTCTCCTTTCCTTTATCTCTGCCCCATCAAAATACATTACAATATTATCATTTCCTTTTCCAACAGCTTTCATCTTAACCAATAAGATTCTATATCCTGTAGCCAAGCCCCCCTCCAGCATTCTCAATACCAGTTTTACTACATATACTATGTGGATAGGATTGGATATCTGCATGCAATCTCATGCAGAATAATAACCTTCATAGAATTAAATGGTTTGGGGGCTTTATTTACTAGGAAGTGCCATGAAACCTGCAAAATTTCCATACTGAATTCATGTGAAATCCATCTTTCTGAAACCTTTTACAACTTGGCTTTCCAGTTTAGAAATGCTTGAGGTGTATAGTAATAACAACATAATTGAATCAAGTTAAAAACGTTATTAAAACGATAAAACATGGTAAACATTAAAAACCAAGACTATGATAGTGCAAAGCTGCATGTGCACTTGGAAGAGAGCTAGATGTGCAATCAAATGTGCCTTTAACATTTTTTGCTTTGTTTAAATTGAAAAAATGCCTTGTATATTCAACCATGCATGTTACTCTGGCTGTGTACGCAGGTCTCCCCACCAACAGCTTTGCCATACTGTGGTGTATTCAACACACTAAATTGATATATAGGTATTGATATCAAAGTGCCCCGAAGCTTGACAAAATGGAAAGCCTTTTAAGTGTCTCTCAAGCTATGGATCTGTTGTGCCTTTTAAGGGAGTAAATTCCAGCGCAGGCAAGACTTCAGATATTTAGAGGGGAAAGCCAATCTCACTGAAAGGTCCAAAGGCCTGCTCTTGGATATGCTGAAGTTTAGATTGCAGGGAAAAAAGTTCCACTGCCTTTCCATCACATTTTTTCATATATTTTTTTCAACTGGCAGCGCTCATACCATTTCAGTTGAAAAGCACTACTCCTGAAAAATAATCACAGATAGTTTGATACACAGGATATGGAAAGATTTTTTTTTTATTTAGATTTTTTGTGGTGCTCTGCTCCACACGCCAAAGAAAATCAATCTCAGAAAGGGAACCTTGCTGAATCTACAGACCTTAGCAAAGCAGAGAATAAATGGGAGAAGGCGCTTCAAGATATTTAAGGTAGTGTGCAAGCAATATTAACCAACTTTGCAAAAGCGCACAGGATGATACAAATCACGAAAAGAGCAATATGAGTCTGCCCGGGTGCTGAGATTTTCAGGGAAAGCCATTCTCAATGTCTTGTTACCAGGATGGATGCAATGATGCTGGAAAAGAGCCCTCTTTGTGGTGGGGCCTCACTTGCAGACTGCCCTCCCTCTGAGGTGCGGTTGATGTGACTTCTTTTCAGTGCCAACTTAAAATAGATCTATTTACCCAAGCATTTATGTGATGCCAGTTACTTGTGTTGTGCAATGGGATGACCTACAACAGGGGTCAGCAAACCTTTTCAGAAGGGGGCCAGTTCACTGTCCCTCAAACCTTTTGGGGGCCGGACTATATTTTGGGGAGGGGTGTGAACAAATTCCTATGCCCCACAAATAACCCAGAGATGCATTTTAAATAAAAGGACACATTCTACTCATGTAAAAACACGCTGATTCCCGGACAGTCCGTGGGCCGGATTTAGAAGGCGATTGGGCCACATCCGGACCCTGGACCTTAGTTTGCCTACCCATGACCTACAACATTATGTATTGCTGTATCGTGTATTTATAATCTATGTTTTTTAATTCATGTATTTTTATCTGCTCCTGTTCAGTTGTATCTTTAAACTACATTTTTTGTTTGTAACCCACCTGATAATAGCAACAATGAATGGCAATACAGACATTTCTCAAATGAATAATAAACAAAGTTTGCCTGATTTATTTTAACCTAAAGCTCAGTGCATGTGAAGGAGATAAAACAAGTCATATTTTCACGTATATAACTGAAATTATATACCAATGAAGTTTGCACAGCTTGTATCAACATTTTCCATCAAGGGCTAGCACTCACTGCATTCCAAATATTAAGTGGATTTCAGGTGCAAGTCCAGTCTTTGGAATGAGAGTGGTCTCACGACATTCCAAAGACCAAGTGTGTCTCTCTCAAAATATAAAATAAAATTCTTCTTCTGAATGATACTGATCCAGTTCTACACTTCTGTCCCTATGACGGATGGCGCAGTCCCTTGTAGATCTTTGGCTAATTTGCTGCCATTTATATTTGGACAACATCCATAGAATTTCTCCTTGGATAAAGACAGACGTCAAACAGGGAGTGTTACCAGTGCTTTATTATATTCTTTTGACAACTAAATTATACTTTGAACCACAATGATATATGCAGTGCACACAGCTGTTGCGTGTTGCTATGCAAAATCTGTTGCTAACACATGTAGAAAAATCAGCATTTTGCTCTGTGTACCCTGCTATTTAAGCTGGGGGGGGGAGCATTCAAATGGCTGCGGTGTTTAAGTCCATTAGCATGCACATCTTCAGAATCAGTAGAAGGAAAGCAAATAAAAGTACAGTGGTACCCTGCAAGACGAATGCCTCGCAAGACGGAAAACCTGCTAGACGAAAGGGTTTTCCGTTTTTCGATGCGCTTCACAGGATGAATTTCCCTATGGGCTTGCTTCGCAAGACGAAAATGTCTTGGAGTCTTGAGATTTTTTTCCCACTTCCCACCCCCTTTTTCTAAGCCGCTAAACCGCTAATAGCCTTTTAGCAGCTAATCCGCTAATCCCTTAAGCCTTTAATAGCCGCTAAACCGCTAATAGCGCTAATCCGCTAAGCCGCTAATAGGGTTGCTTAGCAAGACGAAAAAACCGCTAGACCAAGAGACTCGCGGAACGAATTAATTTCGTCTTGTGAGGCACCACTGTATCTTTGGCCAAGTAGCAGCAGTGCTGACAAAACTGAGAGTAGGTTTTTGTAAGTGAAAAGCTACAATGGAAATAATGCTGAAGAAAAGGGTTGCCATACATCCAGAATTTCCCGGACATAACCGGAATACTGCAGTCGGAAGCAGTGCCTGGGCGGAAATCAGTGAAATGTCTGGGGAAATCCAGACATGTGTCATTTTTCGCGATTTCCCTTAAAAAGAGCTCAAAAACATCAATTTTTTTGCGTTTATGCCACCAACTTTGGGCAAACTTAAAAAAGCTCAACAACTTTTGAGTCCAGATTTTCACTTTTTGAAATATGGCAACCCTACCGAAACACTTAACACAAACTAGGTACGGTTCACATTGCATCCATAGACCCACTAATTATGTGTTTTGGTATCACCGAGCATTTTGTGCAATGGGTGAATAGTTGACAGATGTTGAATCCATAGAAATAGGAGAATAATAAAGCTATTTAAATGCAAGCATATAAACCTAAATTGTTCAGTCTAAGAGGTAGCAGAAAGAAGTATACTTGGCTTTGTCTTGTTTGGTCTACTCAACAACAAACTACTGCCTCTTAATGACCCACATAGTGATGAGCTCAAACACAAATGCTACCTAAGGATATTGAGCAGATCAAACACTTCAGAGAAAACTTTTAACCATGTTACTTTCATCATCTTTCTCTCTCCAAACCATCTTCAGATATAGCAAGAAGATACTTCTCCATCAGCATAAGATTCTGAAAACAAGCATGAAGGATTAACTAAAAATTAGGTGCACTCCTTTCAGAGATGTGACTTCTTGGGAAACAGGGATGGGGTGATGTGACTGCATCTGAAGCAGAGGAGACTGAAGAGCAAACTCCTCAATGTGTTTGCAAACGGAAAGAACCAAATCCCAATCAAAAGGGCTGAAAATCTGAGATCCAATAAAATGTCATAAAGTAATATCCCACTGTCAATAGCCTGTTCTGTGAAGTTATTGGTCTTGTGAGAGGGAACCAAGAAAGCCCCAGTAAATGAGCTGCAGGCCAGGTGATTTTCCGCACAATGCTTGTGGAGTTTAATTTTCACACAATGCACAAAAAGGATCTACTTCGTTTTTACAGAGCTAACAAAGAACTTCTTTGATATAGTCATTAAATGGGAAAGCTTGACAATCCAGGTGTACCGCATAGAGACAGACCAACCCTCCAAGTGTCCCTATTTTCCAGGGATAATCCTGGATTTATAGAAGCTGTCCCAGTTTCTGATTTGATCCCAGAATGTCCCACTTTTCCTTAGGACATCCCTAGTTTCATCAGAGAAATTATGGTGGGTTGGTGGGTATCCAACATTGAAGCCATCTGAAGGCAGCCCTGTTTTTTAAAATTTTTTAATGCTTTTATATATATTGGAAGCCACCCAGAGTGGCTGGAGCAACCTAGTCATACAGACAGGGTTTGTTTGTTTGTTTGTTTGTTTGTTGAATAGGGCGTCCCTATTTTCATCAGAGAAATGCTGGAGGGTATGCTGAGAGAGAGAGAGTGCTCTTTGGAGAATTTCAATACGGTCTTCACGCAAAAAACTAGATTAGAATGAGAATGCTCAAAACAGTTCAGTGTTTAGAAAGTACAAAATGGCTGGGTAAAATAAGTGTTTCTGGTTTGGTTTTTATTAAACTACCAGGATGTGCAGATAATCTGCCCTAATCTACCAGGACTTTTATTTTACAATGATATATTGCAGCTCTGCTGGTGTTGACAAATATCTCAGACTATCGCAGATCTTGGTTCTAGCTGATTTAACTCATATCAGGGGGCATATAATGGTGGTTACATGTGCATTTTTTTGTCACACTGGTGAAGAAAAAAAGATCAGAGGAAAAACTAGATGTGATTGAATGTATGATCCAGTCACTTGGACAAGTGTGTGCACAAGCTGAAAACCTAAGAAGTCAAATTTACAAGCTTCCCTTCCACCTCTGTAGTGAGACCTGAGTGGCTCTTTTAGGTAGAGGTGAAATTGGGGAGGGATTTGAAACCCCTTGTCAGTTTCGCCTCTGCAGTGAAGGGGCTTTTCTCCACTGGCAGGTGGGAAGAAAGCTTGTCAGTTCTGCTGCTGCTGTTTGCAGCCTTTTTGTGCGAACTGGATAATGCACACTTAGTGCTGAAAATGTAAGTCATGGAGCCATGAATTTGCATGTGTAAAATACATGCATGCATTTGCCATCTCTCTCATAACACACATCCATTTTAAACAAGAGTGTTGTTTGGAAAAGTAAAGATATCCATGATGCCCTATAGGCATTCTGACATTAAGTCAGAATCATAGGGAGTTCTGCAGAAATAAAGTCATTAGTTTCACATATCTCTAGTTTTCTCTTCTTTGCACCGGACCCAAATATCACTCTCACACTCTGTGGGGCTGCAGGGTGGAGTTTACTAATAGGCAAACTAAGTCTCTCCCTTGAGCCTCAATTTTTTAGGGGCTTGAAATAGTTGAAGAGGAAAAGGTCACGTCAATCAGGCAATCCACCTTAGCAAATAAGCACTTACGATAAATTCAGTATACGAGTACCCTTGCCAGTCAAAGAAAAAAAAACCCACATGGAGAAACATCTCTTTTTTTAGACTGCCACAGTAAGAATTCATTTCAGCTAGCAAGCCCAGGAGAGTGAGGTGTTAGGAAAGTCCCTACTTTTCAAAGAAATACTGTGCATTTGTTTAAAAAGATTCTATTAAATGTGATTGTAAGTTGGCTCTGATAGAAGCAGACAAAAGGCTATCCAGGCGAAAAACCACAAGTAAGACACTAGCCTAGCTGGAACTTTACACAGCCTGAGTGTGGCTCCCATACTCCTTTAAAATGCCCCAGGAAAGTTATGGGTCACCCTCAGTTTGCACCAGTGGCGTAGCGTGGGGGGTGCAGGGGGGGCCGGCCGCACCGGCCACAACATCGGGGGGCGTGCTCGCACTCGCAGCTCTCTGCCCCTACCTGGCTCACTCACTCTCTCTCACTGCAGTGCTGGCTGTGCAAATCCGATCCAAGCCGCCAGGTCGCCGCCCACTGTGGAGGGGGGGGTGCCAGGCATGCGGTGCAGTGCGGAGAGAGAGCGAGGGGAGGGACAGTGCAGCGGGGGGCACAAATTACTTGCCTTGCCCCGGGTGCTGACAACCCACGCAACGCCACTGGTTTGCACAGAGAACACTGCCTCAGCTTATACCTGCATTATAGTCCATCATCCCAACACTTTGTGTTGCCTCATACCAATTTTCCATCAAACAAATATTGCTCACTAGACAGTTCCAAAGTAGCACTTTTAAGTTAACTCTGCTCTGATGGGAAGACATTTCTTCCTAGTTTAAACAATACAAACTTCAAATACTAAAAGAAAATGGGAAGGGATTGAGCAGGAGACCTTGTCTCTGAATACTTCCAGCTCCCTCTTAAAAGCAGGGGTTGTGTAGTTGTTCTTTCAGCTGTGTCACAATCTCTTTTAGATTACCACCAAACACAGGTAACAATTTGAAGCGAAAACAACCAGATTTCAAGTGTGCATATAGGTCTGGTAGCAGGGTCCCAAAAGAGCATTGAAATGAGTTCAATACTAGCAAAATATAATTGCTACTCGAAAGTTGGCAGCTATATTGTAAAGTAGGTTAACGTTGAATGTTTAAACATGTGCTGGTGACTGATGAGTGTTTACCATAGAGAAACACACATATGCATACAAGTGCATGGGTGCTTGTAGTATCTGCTACATCTACCACATTTCCATTACCAACAAGAAATGTGGGTATGCCCACCATGGGAAGATACCACAGGGAAGTGGGTAGCCTTATGCTCGCAATGAAGAAGATTTATTGCATTTTTTAGATGTGCTGGTAAAAAGCAGATCCCACCCCTGTGGGTTAGTTTTGACAGGTGGCCAAGACTGCCCACCTGTTAGTCACCTGACATTTTCATTATATCAGATGACTGGCAGGTGGCCAGCCCTACCCACCTATCAAAGTTGACCCATGGATTGGAAGAAAATAAAGATCTGGCCCACCCCTGACTTATATAATAAGAGACACTCAAGGCAACTATAGAAAATTAAGGTACAAAATATGAAACTAAGCAACAGGTACAACACAAATACAGTGGTACCTTTGTTCTCAAACTTAATCCGTTCTGGGAGTCCGCTCGACTCCCAAAATGGTTCAAAAACCAAGGTACAGCTTCCGATTGGCTGCAGGAGCTTCCTGCACTCTATCGGAAGCCGTGTTGGACATTCAGCACCCGAGAAACGTTCGCAAACTGGAACACTCACTTCCAGGTTTGCGGCGTTCAGGAGCCGATTTGTTCGGGAGCCAAGCCATTCGGGAACCAAGGTACCACTGTACTTCTAATACCCTAAATGCAGCAGCTGGGCAGAAATGCCCAGCAGAAAAATAACTTGTAAGACTCAGCAGATACTATCAAAAACCATCAAACGCTGGGAAGCAGAGGAGGTTTGCACTCAGCAAAAATATGTTGCTGTTAATGGTAAGTTTCTCCATGTGAAAGTCATTAACTACTAGATATTCACTTAGAAAACACGTTCCGATTTTTTTGCTTTTTGCTTTTTTAAAAGATCCATCACTTATGGGAATATTTATAGATTATAATTTTCAGTAGGGGTCACACCAAGCCTTATGAGGTCCCTCTCCGAGGGTCTTCTGTTGGTTCCCTCATTGCGAAAAGGGAAGTTACAGGGAACCAGGCAGAGGGCCTTCTCGGGAGTGGTGCCCTCCCTGTGGAACACCCTCCCTTCAGATGTCATGATAAAGAACTATACAACTTTTAAAAGACATCTGAAGGCAGCCCTGTATTGGGAAGTTTTTAATGTTTGATGCTTTATTATGTTTTATGTATTTGTAAGCTGCCCAGTGTTCCACAAGGCTTGACGATCCCTCAGACTTTCTTGTGAAGCTAGGTGGAGTCCTTGGGGCAATGGAAGCACATGGTTTTAAGATTACAAGTGAAAAATCAGGAACTACATATTTCCATTTAAAAGTACAGTTCCCAGGCCCCCCTGCAACAGTGGATGGTCTCTGCACACTCTTGAGCCTCTGTTGTACTAGGAAACTAATAATTTAAGGATTAAATCTCTGCAATTGTCAAATAACATTTAAGCCATTTGGGAGGACGACGCACCAGTCATAAAAAAGTACTGAGGAAGATCTCCCATGGGTATCTTTCTAAGCTTCCTTGGACTCGGCAACCTCACAGAAAATTTCAACCTTCTCTGAGAAAGCTCAGAAAATCCAATTCAATCCAGAAGTTGCTCGTCATCACTAGTTTTCCAGCTGCTGCTTAGTGCTAAGAATAGACTTTACATCTTAGATTATTTTTAAGAAACTCAAAATTTGGATATTGACTTTGATTTTGAGATCCAAGTTCCAAAAGAACATGGGTATAAGTGGCATAGTTTACATTTCAGATTCAAGTAGGGTATTTTGAAGTACAACCCAACTTTCTTTGGCTATCACCACTAGTGTGAAATTCTGTAAAACTCACTGGCAATCAGTGCAGACGGTACTAAGATAAAAGGGCCATTGCTCTAACTCTGTGTAGGGCAGTTTCTTAGGCCAACTGCCCTATGAATGCCAGGCAAACCAAACAAATTGTTTTCTGTTCCTTAACATCTCAAATGATGTAAACCTAGCATAGCTACTGATTCATGTAAACAGCAGGTTTTGCAAAAAGCTTAGGACTGAATGGACCTGGAGACAGAATTCTTCTGCCAAACACACTGTGATATAAATAACTGGTATTCATACTCCACAAGCTTTAGTTGTTAAAGTCACATGAATCTGAACAAATGTAATTGATAGATTAAATAAGGTAATGAATACATGTTTATATATACAAATATATCTTCAATATCCTTACTCTGGGTCGTATGGGGACATTAAGGCTGTTGCAAAATATATCCGTGTATGTGTTCTGAAAAGACTTTAGAAGCGCATCATGGTGAGGTTTGTAAAGTTGAGCAATGTAAGATATATATATATATTTCTATTTGCAGTAATCCCTTGCTTCCTAATGGGTCTTCTTATGACTTGATCCTAAGATTGGCTTGCACCAGCAAGTGAGTGTTTAGAGGTAGTTCTTCTAATTGTTCTACCACCACAAAGTCCTAGAACATGACATTATGGTACCAAAGGAATGTGGTGTTGGTGGTGTAAACAAATGATCTTACCATATTCTGTAAAAACAACTACAACAAAACACCACCCCCAGTGATGCAACTACCACAGAAATGCCCATAAGATTTAGGTTGTTATAAGTTGTTCAACTGCAGGTAAGTTCATGTAGGCACACAGCTGGCACACAGTTTGTTGTTTCCAGCTGCAGCATTTGCCAAGAATGCTAGAACAGTCCTAGAACAATATGCTTTTCATCCAATAGTCAAATCCTTGACAGAATAAATGCTTTTGATAAATGGCGAGTCTTGACAGAAAGTGACTGGATTGGCTTCCACAGGCAATGTTGACAAACAATAACCCATTTGCTAAACACTGGACTGTAGAGATAATAGTGGCTCCCATTTGTGCTGAGTAGTGACTCAGCTAAGTCAAAACAAAAATCCAGGGATCTTGAATGCTCTGCCAAGGTAAGTTGCTTGCCAATTTTCCTTCTGCATTTACAGCTAAAAATCTTGTCAAAGCTCCGCTTTTAAATCTATTGATCCTTACCATAAGGATGGGGTACTGTATTGGAAAACACAAGCATTATCATCTCCTGTCCTCATGAGTTACTACACTCAATAGTAAGCAAGGTCAAGGGGAGGGAGCCTTTTTTTCCTGATTGCTCATCCAAACTGTGAAAGCCTTCTCCCCGGGATCTAAAAAAAGATAAACACGTTTCTCGATTTTACACCAATATAGATAGGCCATATTAATCAGATGCAATATAATTTTTTGATTGAAGTAAAGCATATGGATCTGAAAGAGCCCTGCTAAAATATCAACTAGCTCTACATGTACTGCTAACAGACACCACAGGGTATTCTCAGTATTGTAGCTGGTGTGAATTGCCATTAAAAACCGAAAGACTTTAGGGTGTAAAAAACAATCAAGGAGTTGTTCAAACTGCATGTAATAGCCAAGATCCAGATTCTCATACTATTAGTCACGGTGAATAATACCATTTTCCACAAACACGTCAGTTGAAATAGACACAGCTCCATGTAAGACTATTTTGAATGGTTAGCATTTAGCTAACCACCCTAGCATTTAGGGTGGAATGTGTTCAGGGCATCAGATATGATTACATTTTAAGGCAGGCACTTTTAAACTGCTTTCTGTCCTGTTGAACTGGATTGTATACAGACACAGACACACACACACACATGTACTTAAAAAGTCCTCTTTTAATCTGAGTTTCTCAGGTGTTCTTTTGAAATAGCTTTTTTCAAGCGAGATAGCTTTTTCAGCCTGAAAGCCACATTCACACTTGGTCAATCTTTTGGGGGCCACATGCCGGTGGTACACGGGGCCAGAGACAAAAGTAAGCAAAGCAATAAATGTAAATGTGGACTTTTTACAGTTGCTTATCTTCCACACACACTCACACATCTCTCGGTCATCCACCTAGCCAAGCAAGAGGCATTGGATTTGTTCAAGGACAAATCCAAGCTAGGCAAAACCACTCAAGAGGAGCATGGAGCAGGACTCATGAGGGCTGTGGTCTCAGGAGAGTCCCAAGAGTCAGACAGAGAAGCCAGGAAGGCCATGTTTGCCCCCCAGGCCTGGGGTCCCCAACCCCAGCAGAAGATGCAATAGACCTATCTCAGGGCAAATCAGGGCTCCATGGGAACCTAGATGTGCCCTGGAAATGGAGGAGATGATGATTAATTGGAGGAGGCAATGGGGCAGTGAGAATTTTGCACATAGAAGCTCAGAGTTTTCCTACAGAGAGAAGCTTTCCCTGTGATCAGAACTGATAAGCTTTCAAAACAGGCAAACTTAAATATCTCACATGGGCCTATTTGGGTCAGCTCATAAAGTCACTATCACCCGAAGATAGAGCACTTAATACCTCACTACCAAATCTGTGAACTGCCTCCATCTTGGGGTCAATAGCTACGAAAGCTCTGCCTGTGGCGTTTAATCTGTATTTCACATGTGCAAACAACAGTTTCGCGTTGCTGTCATCAAGTGATAAGTATGCCTGTGTGCATCAATTCTACTAGGCAAATTGAAAAAAAATGAAAAGAAAAAGAATAGTGGAGCTTCCTGTGATACAACTGTTGGGCAGCTCGCTCAGCAGGTCTGTGGCACGTGGGGCTTGTACAGGTGTGCTGAAACCTGTCCATGTGTGACTCAGTGCAGGAATTGAAGGAAGGCAGGTCTGCATCATCAAACATCCAGGAAAGCCTAAGGCCTCTAGAGGACACATGGGCTAGGGCAGTGTATTCCTCACTCCACACAGCTCTTTGCCACTGTTACTTGATCAACCTCAAATGGAGCTTGTGTTTGTGTTGCTCATGCAGCTCCCATCTGCTTTGGGAGGGCAGAGATATGACTGGAGAAGAAAATAGCTGGTATGGGGAGTATTTGGTTCTCCTCTATGGTCATTTTCTGCTGTCATTTGCCTTGCCCAAGGACTTGTGTTGTCTGCGGCCGAAGGGACAAAGATGAATTGTACCTGCAAAAGCCCCGGGGTGACTTAAATGTAGTGTGGAGCAGAAATGACAAACAGTGCCCAAATCAAAGCAGTCTTATCCAGGGTGAGCTACAGTTTAAGAACAGGGAGGGAAATGCTGTTGGATCAGACAAAGGGCCCTTCCAATGCTATCCATGGCCTGGATAGCTCAGTTGGTTGGAGCGTGCTGCTGATAACAGCAAGGTTGCAGGTTTGATCCCTGTATGAGACAGCTGCATATTCCTGCATATTCCTGCAGGGGGTTGGACTAGATGACCCTCAGGGTCCTTTCCTGCAGGTATAAGGTGGTGTACAAATCTAAGAAATAAAATAATAAATAAAACTCTACAATTTTATGTTTCTATGTGTTTCCCATGGCAGGCTACCTGCCTCCAATAAGCTTCCCAGGAGTTCATTATGGCAGTGGACACACAACCATGGTTTGTATTCAGTTATACGGTGTCTTGACTTAGTAGTTCATCCATATAGATGTCACTGCTAATAGACTTATCTTGCATAATTTGGTTTTATTTAAAACGCTATTTAATTTAGGTTTTTATGGGCCACTGGGACCATCCTCAGTACGTGTCCCCCAGCCTCAACCTTTTACAGTGGTACCTTGGGTTAAGTAATTAATTCGTTCCGGAGGTCTGTTCTTAACCTGAAGCACCACTTTAGCTAATGGGGCCTTCTGCTGCTGCCGCACTGCCACTGCACGATTTCTGTTCTCATCCTGAAGCAAAGTTCTTAACCCGAGGTACTATTTCTGAGTTACTGGAGTCTGTAACCTGAAGCGTACGTAACCTGAAGGTACCACTGTATTTGTTTCAAAGGAAAAACACCAGAACCCCACAGCTGATCTGCCTACACTTAAAAATGCTTCTACTCCAAGTCATTCATCCAAGGGAGGTCCACAGACTTTATTCCGGTGGTCTGGAGCATGCAGCAAATAATTATACATTATAATTGAGGCAAGAGGAAGAAAAAAATCATTAAGTGGTCAGCCAGTACCCTCAGCCATTTTCAAGTGGGAGAAAACATTTGGGAACCACAGGTCTATTGCCATTGCAGGCAAATCTCCTTGCAAGCGTCTCAGACTATGAAGCCTTTATCTCATACCGGCAGTCAAATGTGACTGCAGAGGAGGGTTTTTGGTTCAGTGGCAGAGCGAATACTCTGTATGCAAAAGGTCCTAGGATCAATCCCTGACATTTCCAAGTAGGGATGGAAAAGATTCCTGTCCAATATCTTAGAGAATTGCTGCTAGTCAGTTTATACTGAGCTAGATGGACCAAATGATCTGACATATTATATTGCAAGTTCCTGATTTCCTAACTCTTGGCAGTTATGAAAGCAGAACAAATGTCTTTCAGGTTCTGCTGCATTCAATTTGCTTTTGTTTGTTTTTAAAGTAATTATTTCCATGATAATTATGAAACAAACTTCATGTGAAGTTTTTTGGAAGCAGCTACCATTCTAATGTGGGCCTGAAACAGCATTGAATCTTTACAAAATTGTGCTGTTGATAATCGCGGTGCCTGCTAGCGGTAGCTAGACATTTTATTCATTCATTCGTTTTACATTATACTTCTTTTCTAGGAAAATACTTCAGGATGGTTTCTATGTTCTCCCTAATGGGCAATGTTTGGACAAATGAATGAAATCATCTACATGCTGATGTAGAAATCTTTGCAAATTACATTTTGTCACATCTTGTGGTGACTTCTATGACTGCATATGCCGGAAACTAGTTACTGAAAGCAGTATCACCAAACAAAATAGGGTTTAAATTCAAATAAAAAAATATGGAGTATAGCAGAGCAGAATTGTGCAGGGTAGGTTACTAGAGAGAGAATTGAAACAGATCTTCCTTCCCTTCTATGCAGGTGTGTGTGTGTGTGTGTGTGTGTGTGTTACTAGTTTTAAAATATTTCTCGCAAGTTGACCTACTTGCTAAACATATAAAAATGCATAAATACATAACTTTAAGAACTACCAATAACATTATTCCACTGGATTAACAATAGTTAATCCAACAGAACCTAAAATAGTGGGTAAACAGAATATAAACATCACATCAGTAGCCCCCTTAAAATCATTCCCCCCAAAAATGTAGAAAGAAAAGATAGGTCTTTAAGGCTTTCTTACATATTTATATGGATGTGACCTGCCTGAACAGGCCATCAATAAGAAAGCCTCTCCCATGTGCCTGCCAATCTTACTGTTCTCATAGGCGGAAAAATAAGCAGAGTAGTTTAGATCAAGTTCAGAGATGACTTTTAAGGCTGATATCAGGAAAGCCTATAGTTCTAGGTTAGAAAGAGCCTTCCAAAATCTCCACATTTCTCAGGCCGTCCCATGGCTATACAGTGGTATCTCTGGTTACAAACTTAATTCATTCCGGAGGTCCATTCTTAACCTGAAACTGTTCTTAACCTGAAGCACCACTTTAACTAATGGGGCCTTCTGCTGCCGCCGCACAGCCGGAGCACGATTTCTGTTCTCATCCTGGAGCAAAGTTCTTAACCCGAGGTAGTACTTCCAGGTTAGCAGAGTCTGTAACCCGAAGTGTTTGTAACCCGAGGTACCACTGTATTAGAAAGCAGGAGTGTCTGCAGGAATTTTTCCAGGTGTTTGTGAAGAGCAAATTAGAACATTGAAACAGGGAGCACAAAAGCTGAGAAACTGGAGATTATGGTTCACAAAGTGGGATTCAATTTATGTTGGGAAGGAATAATCCATGTTCTGTCCTGAGGTTGAAGACTTGACACCCTTCACGCAAGAAGTCAAAATCATCTGCTTTGATAACATGATGGCCATGTTAGGGCCTTCCTTTCACAGAAGGCAGAAAGTGCTCCTAGAGGCCACTCCACAAGGCCTCATCACAAGGCTTGAATCCAGATTTCCATCAACTCTGCTTAGAATGGAAGTCAAGGCATCTGGAAGGTCTTCTCCAACTGAGCTTGGCTGAGCTCTTCCAGGACAACATAAACTATCACAGGGATCCACTCCATGCCCTTTGGAACCTAATCTTAAATCTGCTCTCTTCTGCCTGCATCTTGCCTGAGCTCCTCCATCCCGCTGCCAATTGTTCTAGATTCAAGCCAAAAGCTGCTGTAGAAAAAGCAGGGCAGAGGGACTGTTTAGTGCATAGACACGGCAGGGCAGAAGGGCTCAAGCCATGGAGCTCCTCTCAGCATGCTTGGCCTTCATGCAAACACATGACCTTTAGCTTCATTTCATGTTTATTCTTTGTATCTCATCTTGACAAGTAGTATGGTATTGTTAAATATTCTGTAAGATGCTTTGAACACTACTCGAGCTAACAAAAATTACTGGAGATCCAAGGACTAGCATATGTAATGTACAAGCGTATGTGGGATTGAAAAAATTGTGAATGAGTTGGAGGCAGGAGGGGGAAACTGCATGCTCTCCAATATTTCTCCGATGAAAATAGGAATATCCCATCATGATCGTTTTACTATTTCTACCCCACACATCTTATTGGGTTGCCCCAGAACTCTGGACAGCTTCCAGCATATATAAAAACATAATAAAACATTAGACATTTAAAAAGTTCCCTATACAGGGCTGCCTTCAGTTCAGGAGTTATATAACTCCATACCCTCCAACATTTCTCCAATGAAAATAGGGACATCCTAAGGAAAGGGTAACGGGACACGGGTGGCGCTGTGGGTTAAAGCCTCAGCGCCTAGGGCTTGCCGATCGAAAGGTCGGCGGTTCGAATCCCCACGGCAGGGTGCGCTCCCATTGTTCGGTCCCAGCGCCTGCCAACCTAGCAGTTCAAAAGCACTCTCGGGTGCAAGTAGATAAATAGGTACCGCTTACTAGCGGGAAGGTAAACGGCGTTTCCGTGTGCGGCTCTGGCTCGCCAGAGCAGCGATGTCACGCTGGCCACGTGACCCGGAAGTGTCTTCGGACAGCGCTGGCCCCCGGCCTCTTTGAGTGAGATGGGCGCACAACCCTAGAGTCTGTCAAGACTGGCCCGTACAGGCAGGGGTACCTTTACCTTTACCTTTAAGGAAAGGGTACATTCCAGGATCAAATCAGAAACTGGGACAGCTTCTCTAAATCAGGGGTGTCCCTGGAAAACAGGGACACTGGAAGGGGCTGGAACTGCTTCTGACATACCCAAACACATGACAAAACAGAGGGCAGTAAAAACTGGGGAGAGCAGTCCCAAACAACACAGGGAACAGCAATATGTCTGTAGCAACATCTCCAAAATTAATTTCATACAACCAGGCTGCAGTTTCAAATATTTGTTAGGCAACCATTGTGTTCAAACCAGGCTGACCTGTGCTCCAGTGCCCTTCCATATAACGAGGTTAATGAGGCAACTGAGTGAAGCATCTTTCCATACTCAGCCCTAGCAATTTGATTTGAGGGCTTCGGGTCTTGGGTATTTTTGTCCAGAATAAGGTCTCTTATTCTCCTCTTAAGGCTGCCATTCATCTGTGAAATTCAGTTGTAACACTAATCTTTGCAGCAAATTATATGTAATAGCCCATTTCTCAAAAAGCAAGGCAAAACAGTTCTTACTGAACGTTAAGAGCATTTCACAGTCTAATGTAAAATGCAAATATTTTCTTCTCAAGGTCAGATATCTGAGCAAATATGAGTTGTGATCTCCTTCACAGTATTTTGTTTAAAGGAGATATGCCATTGTGGATATCTTGAATAATCTAAAAATTAAAGGATTACTAAAATGAGGAATGACTGCCAAGTATATCACAGATAATATATATATATATACTGGACATACACAAATTAGAAACATAAACCAAAATACTTTTCACTTTCAATATATATTTCTGTACATGAGGGCTTTTTTTCAGCCAGAAATTGCCGGAACTTAATTCCAGCACTTCTCAGGTGGGCGCCATTGCCGTTCCAAGAGAATGAGGAAGGTGTTCATGGTGAGTTCTGGCACCTCTTTTTCTAGAAAAATAACACTGCTGTACATAACAGTCAATGCCCATTGCATAATCCTATGGAAGGATAATGGTTAACATCATGAGCTATGTGCCCTGAAATCATGGGTTCAGATTTCCGTTTTTACTCATGAAGTCACTTTAAGGAGGCCATTATTTCTTCAGCCTCTGGAAAACAGTAAGAAGGAATTAATAATACTGGTTTACCTTACAAAGGCTGAAGGAAGGTTTCATGAAACAATATATGTGGAAAAACTTTAATCCCTAAGGAGCATTACTATATAAATACTGCTAACTATAATTTTATGCATAGTACCATTAGTAGTACTAATAACATAATGGTTTCCAGTTGGGAGTGGGGAAGTATATTATGGCATGTCGTGCTAATGACAGTTGTAAGAAATTTCCTTAAGGAAAATACAGCTCTTCACTATCACATTTTGTTTGAATAAATGTTTCAAGTTAGAAGCCACTGTGAAGCATGAAACTGTCAATTAATATGTTTGAGCAATTTTGCCACTTGCAAAGAGGTATATTGGGAGTGCCTATTATCAAAAGAATGCATGTAACTTATCTTTTAAACAAACCTCCCATATTTTCATAAAATTTCTGCAGCCAGAGAAATGTCCAATAAACAAGCATGTGATATGTCCACAACACTTTGTAAGCAGAAGATACTACAGGAATTTGTAATGTTTCTGCTTGCTAATGATTCTTCCACAAAATGCTTTCTCCCTGTTTATGTATTTATCTACCCCCTATTTCAGAATACACACTTTACATTTTGCAATATGAAACATGCCAAGGGGTATATTTTTGAATTTCATGATTCTCCAACTTGATTCTCTTCAGAAACATTCTTCTTTCGCAATCAACATCCATTATGTATTAACAGCCCAGTTTTATTGCTTACGCTGATTGTAAAATACTGTGCAGTGAACAGCTCAGTATAAATGGTGTCTGAAAGCATTTTATTTTTTAATGTGTCGTCTTAAAGATTTGCTCTGATTCATTATTCCATACATGAAGATAAGCAGAACTAGAAAGAGGAGGTTTCGCCTGTATATAACCTTCCACAATACACGCTGCAGCTTCTTCTAAACAAATTGGAACTGTTGAAGCACTTTCCATGAAATGGCAAGTGATTTATTTCATATTTCCAATATATATTTTCTTTAAAGTGCCTCTGAGATTTGTGGGGAGGGGGGCATATTTTCTCTCATGACTCATCCGCCATGAATTTCTCATTTACGAAACTATGTTAGAAGTAAAAAGTGATAGTCAATGAAGGAATATGAAGGCTGACAAGATCATATCCACTACTGTATTCACAACAAGAGAGAACTGGCCCTAGTAACTGCTAAACTGCATGGGAGAATGTGACAGATTTCTCTGCTGCTTCCATTTACAGAGGACCGTGCACTCCCCCAAAACAGATAGGCGCTGATAGATTAAGCACATTGTTGCTATATATTTCGCCGTAAAATACAGAGAGAGAACAGCAAGAGTAATGGAAGCGTCTCAAACATGGCAGTACTGCAGCAAAAACAATAAGAGGAAAGCATTGTCAGGGTAGGCTGTGCCTCTTGTAGCATCCCTCTTTAGAAGAACATTTCTACAAAATGGGGTGATTTATATACACGCTGCCATCATTCCGTTGCAGAGGTTATAGGATTTTCAGAGCTAGCATGCACAATCATGTAATTGCAGTATTACCGAAGCATTTATTCTGATTGACATCGTGGCTGGCTCACAAACCCCCTCAAAAATGCCTTTTCCTTCAAGCTACATCTCTCCTGAGCGCGAGGAAAGAAGCGCATGTTGCCTTAAACCTCAGCAAACTCACATGCCACGAGTGAACCTGGGGCCTTGCAATAGTGCTAAATGATGACCCAGGATGGGAGAATGGAGTATACTTTATAATATCGACTGCGCTGTAAGGAGAAATATCGGCAGTAGTAGATACTTCATGTCAGATCTATTAAAATAGACGAGGCCTACTGGAAGCAAATGATCTGTCAGTCATAACAGTGTTCCTGTGTGAACCACAATCTACTGCACAGGAGCAGAGCAAGTCCCCAGGTACCACTTTGTAATATTACCTCCATAGCACTGACAACCACCCACAGTCTTCTTTTAACATGTGGAGAAGGTTCACAGCAGATTCCTTTTCCAGTACTAAATGATTGAGATAATTAACCTAGGCAGATGTGCATGATTTTTTTTTAAAAAAAACCCCAATCTAATGTAAAATATGCTATAAATATTACTTGCCAATATTTATATGCTTTGGGCTTGATTCTTGGGAGAGGTTCTATGAGTGCAACATAAACCACATGTAGCGTTTGGTAGGAATGATCTCTGCCTAAGGCCCTGAAGAGGGGCTGCCAGTCAGAACTGGCAATACTGTGCTGGGTGGGGTAGAAGAATGTACTGTACTATATATAGGAGTTAGAGCTGCACATGAGCACAGTGCTCTAATTCATTATGGCCCATTAATTCATGGGACATACGTAGGACAACATCTTGGCTGATTGTGCCCATGATTAGACACAGAATCATAGTTGGAAGGGACTCTGAGGAACATCCAGTCCAACCCCCTGCGATCCAGACTAAGGTGAGCGAAGGTCTCATTGAATTCAATGGCACAAGTTAGTCACAACTTAAAACTTCCATTTTATCATATGGTAGCTAAATTCAGCTAGCTCAGTCTGAATCCAACCCACTGAAAATATCATTAAAACAAACAACGTAACAGTCACCCCAATCTCAACAGAGTCAGTGGGAATAGATAATTCTGCTGCAATTCCACCAGAAGATCAAAGTGATAAACTCTAGTCATTTGAAAAGATGTATGAAAAGATTATGAAGCCAATCCGCATCTGGTGAGCAGAAAATAAAATGTTATCAATTATAGCACATATCGACTACATCCATGATTTTATTAAGAGATGAAAATGGGTGCCCAAAGGTGAGTTTAGAAAGAGGCTACATACACACAGGAGCAAATTTCAGCCATGAAAAATGTGCATACAATCTATAGAAATGTTTGGAGCAGGCAGAGGAGGCCGGTTCCTAGCTAGTCTGTTTTCAAGCTTTGAAACGCAGTGGGTGGTAGGCTGTACCATAACATTACCCTAATTAGAAGCATTTTAATGGTAGGGCCTAGTAAAGTGAATAAAATGTTTACCTGCAGGACAAATTTTCCTGTCTCTTGTAAAACTTTTAACATAGCTTAGCAACACTTTACATAAAGCCACCCAGAAGATGCAGAAGAAAGAAGAAATTTCAAAAGAGAACTAGCATTGCAGTTTTGCAAACCTATATAAATATATATGCGTGCTTTTCATACATCTATTTTCTAAATATAGTGCGCTTATTATATGCCATTGTTCTCCTGAAGAAAGGGTCCGTGAATGGTGCTCAGCCTTCCATTTGGTCAAGGCTGTCCAAGTTAAGGCTGTTTCATTCTATTCCTAGCAGGGACAGGTGAGATTATAAGCTTTAGACTTCTGTCAGTTTGAACAAGAGACTCTCCACAATAGCTAGAGAAAATCAAGAAAGCAGGATTTAGGCTGTGTGCTCTGAACATGATCTACTACTGAAAAGGAACTCCCTCCCCTATTTGAACAAGAAGGTCAGGAAGAATAAAGTATGCCCAAAAGCTGCCTAACTGCAGTCTTAGTTGCTGAGCCCTCTTAGGCGGCAGACTCCCTATAAAGTGACACAATGATGCTCCACAATAAATAATTAAAAACTTAAATCAGAGTGCACATCCAGATTAATTTGTGAATGGCTGATCAATGCATCCAGTAAAAGACACTTTGAACAGTGAAAGCATGCTGAACAAAACATTAAGCCCTCGGACCCTTATGACACAAGTAAAGGAACATCCCAAAAGATTCATTTTATTCATTACAGAGCAGATGGCTTGCACCTAGTGTCAATGAAACCTGCAGCTGCAGTCATATGTAACATTGATCACAGGTCTTTGCCGAGATCAAAGACACAACTATTGCAAAACTGAGTACAGAGAAATCTATCCTAATAGCTCCCCCAGCAGCACATCTAAGTACCATTATTAAAGGGGACGCCTCCAAGAAGAGAAACATAGGTAGCTGAAATCCCAACTTTTAAAATTGCATAGGAAAAATACTTTTGCTCATTGAGACCTTCTGGAAAGCACAGAACTGACAATATCAGGCACCGCGACGATAAAAAGAAATTGTTGCTTCCCCACCTCCTCATCTAACGATGTACAAGAATTTAACACTTCCCCTCTTCAACAAGACAAGATTTACAAAGGAATTAAAGTTTTCTGGGAGATGTGCAGACAACTTTCAATACAGGGTACGTTTACTGTATTGCTTCAGGGAAATTGGGGAGGTGGCGGAACACTCTATGAAATACTGAAATGAATGAGGATGGCATGTGCTAGCAGAAATAAAAATGGAATTTACTGGAAATGAAAATGGAACTGACATAAACCTAGCAGAATACGCAAGGAAGACTTCCTCGAAGTGCCAAGTCAACTCTTGGTTTAATATTTAATGAAAGGAAGCTGCTGACCAGCCCAGGATTCCCCTGCTTTCTAGTTGTACATCACTGAACATCATTCAGCTGCCTTAATAAACTCTAGCTTAGTTTCCAAGTCAGGATAAGAGGAGATTCCCCCTTTCATGTTCTTAAGACACGAATTCTTTCCTCGCAGCAAGTTGTAGTTTGTATCCTATGGTCTCTGCGAGCTCTCGGCGTTGCAGTGCTAGGCTACTAAACATACACAAACACTTCCGAGCTCCAGCATGTTTCTCTGCTAGGAGACATGCACTCAGTTGCGGCTAATAAACCCGAGGAAGCTCTCCCATCGGAACTCAGCGCCGCACAAACATTTCGAACCGCTCCAAGACCTTCCGGAGCCTTCTCAGCCCCCACCATGCGTTCGTTGCCTGGCGCGCTGGGCTGGCAAGATCCAGAGATCTGGGAATCTCTGCGGGGGGTTGGGGAGTATTCGGTAAAGGAGCCAAGAGCTGCGCCGAGAGAGAAAGGCATTGTGTTTCTCCTCTCTCGGAATCGAAGCGAAAGGGGGCTTTTCTATGGGAATGGCTAAAAATAGTTGCGCAGAGACTTCAGAATCCCAGATCGTGCGGCAATGGCTCGTACATTATGGCATTAAGTTTGCCTCCAACTTCCCACGCTTCGCAAGCCTCGCTGCAGATGGCACACAGGTTCATTTTGGGGTGGGGGCGGTGGGGGACGCCAGCGGGGGTGGCGATCCTCGCCGTTAGCCGGAGCTATTTGCGCCTAAACAGAGCGAAGGCACGACGAGCAAAGACAGGCGTGCGGAGCAGCCTAAGACAATGGAATCCTCCTTTGCAACAGCTTGTGTGTTTGCGCGCGTGTGTGGTGTGTGTGAATGAAGTGGTCTGGCTCCCCGAAGCAGCGAAATGCACCCACGGAGAATGAGAAAGACACACACACACACACACACACACACACAACGTTCACAGTCCGTCCTGCCGGAGAGAAAGAAGATGCGAGGCAGAAGGAAGGATGGCACCAGCAGAGAGACTTACCAAAATACATTATGTTTCTCATTAACCATGCAGCCAGGATCCGCGCGCTGTGCGTTCAGCATTAGCTCCCGCGCCGAGGTGCTGCGATGCAAAGCGGAGCGAGCCGCTTTCATGCTACTACTACA
Source organism: Podarcis tiliguerta (assembly GCF_965153285.1). Lineage (NCBI taxonomy): Eukaryota > Metazoa > Chordata > Lepidosauria > Squamata > Lacertidae > Podarcis > Podarcis tiliguerta. The sequence continues at coordinate 20,388,863 of NC_139545.1, read as the reverse complement.
TAGTGTGGAAATTTCCCAGCCTCGGAGAGAGAGAGAGAGCGAGAGCGAGCAGCGTGAGCCTCCTTGGGATCAGGGCTTTGAAGGCAGTCTTCTTCTCCCTGATACAATCCCTCACTGATTTAGCATTGACTCTCGCTGCATGCTGCACTGCCCATTCTTACTGTAATCTGACTCCTCCTTGTGATGTCCTTGCCGTGCCTGTGACATCAAGGCGAGGAGTACTACACAAAACACATTTCTTCCCTCTTCTCCCCTTTGCGTGGGTTTTCTTGCCAAGACCCCGGGTTGAAAGTAACGCTGCCTCTCGCTAAATCTTATATAGTAAGGCAGGCGCGCGCGCGCACACACACAGACACACTCACGCTGGCATCAAAGGGAACCACTGACACAGTGTGTTGCAGAAGGGTGGGGTGAGGGCGTGCGAGACAAAGCTGGTATTGTTTTAACATATCTCACCACCGCTAAGGGAATGGTAAGCTCTTAAGTGCTCTGTGTTGGCAGAAGTAGCTCGGTGCCAACGGAGGTGGTGATGAGTGCTGAGTTCTGATGGCAAAGAAAAAGGCGTTGGGGGCTCAAACCTGCCTGGGAGGTCTTACTCACCTGCAACCACAAGCCCACATGAATGGGAACTAGTGAATGGGGTAAAAAAGGGACGCGGGTGGCGTTGTGGTCTAAACCACTGAGCTGCTTGGGCTTGCTGATCGAAAGGTCGGCGGTTCGAATACCCACAACGGGGTGAGCTCCCGTTGCTCTGTCCCAGCTCCTGCCAACCTAGCAGTTTGAAAGCATGCCAGTGCAAGTAGATAAATAGGTACTGCTGTGGCAGGAAAGGTAAATGGCATTTCTGTGTGATCTGGTTTCTGGCAAGGTGTTCCATAGCACCAGAAGCGGTTTAGTCATGCTGGCCACAGGACCCGGAAAGCTATCTGTAGACAAACGCCGGCTTCCTCGGCCTGAAAGTGAGATGAGCGCTGCAACCCCATAGTCGCCTTTGGCTGGACCTAACCATCCAGGAGTCCTTTACCTTTTCTTGTAATAGTGAGTGGGAGCAGAAAGGCACTCTGCATATGTTCAGGGTCTGTTGAACATGGCTAAAAGGGTAGGAAATTAAGAGCGCAGGTGATAATGTGAGATGAGTGTGACTTGCAACAAAATGTTGCAGTGGGAAGTGTTCCTGTTCATGGTCAGCCAGCTAGCTCCTCTTCCAGAATCCTCATTCCATCACACTCCCCAGCCAGTCAGAGAGCAACCTGTGCCCACTGAGCATGCTCAGTCTTTGCTGGCTGTTTGGGACCACAGGTTCCCAGTTCCTCCAAGCCTGTTGCTGCCTCATTTCTTGTGCCGAGATGGTATTGTTCTAGCTACGCAACAACTCTCACTCTGAGAATGAGTTTAGTATTTGTATATAGGATATGTGAGCCCCAAAGATGCAATCTTGGCAATTCCTTGGCTCATGCTAAACCCAGATTATATGCAAATTAAAAGTTCTATCAAAGTTATTTTAAGCAAAGTATCGCATTTCTCCCCCAATCCCAGCTCCAAATGAAATAAACAGTGCTGGCAGTGCATACCATCAAAGTCTTGTGTGAATCACCTCTCTGTCATCACAGTGCCACACACAGATGACGAAATAAGCATCGTATGGCCTAATTCTAATAGATTCGTATTGGCAAATTCTAATTCCCTTTTAATAAAGAGAAGGGAATAGAGAGATATAATGAGGGCCCAGCCCTTTCATTGTTTGCTCAGGATGCAAGCAACAAGAATGTGGCAATAGAAGAAGATGGAAGAAGAACAAGAAGATCTGGTCTTCTTGTCTATAAGAAAAAATGGATGTCTTGGGCCAGTTCACACATGACCTGAGACACTACTGCAACTGACATCTTGGAATGGGGGTAAGCAGCAGTCTCTGGAGACAGAGATCAAAGACACAGATACTAAAATGCACTTGTACTTCTAAGAGGAGGTGCCCCAGGTCAGATGTGATGCAAATTGACAAGGCAGCATGTGGAAGGCTGCACTGCCTATGTCTACAGGATGTTGTTTTTCATTATGATCAATTGTTAATTCCTTGGGTAGCAATATCAGTTTCAGATATGCTGAAGAAAATAAGAGCCCTAAAATTAAAAGTCAAAGCACACAGAAGTACTTATCTTTTAAAAATGGAATCTAATGGGACAAATGCTTTATTCCTTCAGAAAGAGGATTGACAGATATAATACTCTTAAAGCACAACAACTTAGTCCTAAAGGCGCCAATAAAAATAATCCCTGTTTCATTCCAGCAGTGAAGGAACCACAAACATCTAAAGAGAAGAGAAATCATGGGTGTCGCAGAATCAGCAAGGTAAGGGCTTGCAGTTTATCCTTTTCCTGGTTCAATTGGAGGACTGCAGGGAAGGAAGAGTAGGAGAAGGTATCATACCCATCACTATATCCAGCAGATAAAGTACGCAGATCCATTAATTTTAAATTCAGATGAGCCAGTGGCACTGCCTAAGCATGAAACAGGTGAGTTTCCACAGAAGGCATACCTTTCCTTTTATCTCAAGTACTGCAGACAAAATATCAGCAAGTTTACGGACACCTAAGGCTGGAAGGGATTTTTAAGCAGAAAGTTGTTCCTTCAGTCTTTGCAACATCATATGCAGGTGCATTCCCTAAATTCTTTTTTTGAAGAGAACCCAGAAATAAAGAGCCTTCTAGGTGCAGGTCAAAGCACCTCCTTGCACTGCTTTACACAGAAGCAAACCCCACCCACAAGGTGTCCACAGCCCTGTCTTGGAGGAATCCATTCCTTTGTTCTAGATCAGTACCTCCCAACCTCCGCCCACCACAGACCAGTTGGAGATTGCTGAGGGTCTTGATGGACCACTTAATTTTTATCCTTGTTGTAACAGTTGTAATGCACTGTTCTAGCTGCTGTACAGTTTTTCATGGTGTTTTTACAGGCATGCCACAAACTACCTGAATGAAGCTCATGGACTACCAGACCATAGTCTGGGAACCCCCGTTCTAGAATCCAGAATCATTGCCATGGTCCATCCCTCACTCAAGGAATCACCAGCTGATTATGATCTCATGCAACACAAACAGTTAAGATCTTGCAAATCTACAGGACCCAACAAATTAATGGCCCAGTCAGACCAAGATGTAACCAAGATCACAAATGTAATTGAAATCCTATGTGTCTACTCAAATCCCACTGGCCCTATCCTAGGATTAAGAAGTTTTGAACTCTGTGAACTAGTGAGTAGACATACCGTATTTTTCGCTCTATAAGATGCACCAGACCACAAAACGCACCTAGTTTTTGGAGGAGGAAAACAAGAAAAAAAAATATTCTGAATCTCTGAAGCCAGAACAGCAAGAGGGATCGCTGCGCAGTGAAAGCAGCAATCCCTCTTGCTCTTCTGGCTTCTGGGATAGCTGCGCAGCCTGCATTCGCACCATAAGACGCACACACATTTCCCCTTACTTTTTTGGAGGGAAAAAGTGAGTCTTATAGAGCAAAAAATACGGTATGCAGCATTGCAGGGCAAACACTGTATTCACTAATTATTGGAAGTCCAGATCAGCCTCACTATGTCTTTTGAAACTTGGTATACACTGCCTTTGTTTTTCCGGTATTTATTCTCCAGTTATGAAGACTAGAAACATGCATTTTTACATTGTGTTTTGGTCCTGGGAACAAAACTATATTCTAAGTCCTGTTTATTGGTGGGAATGAACATCTTCACCCCCATAATAAAGCACATAATATAGTGAGGCCCCCACAAAAATTAAATTACCAAGACCCACTGCAGCTGCAGAATCTAACCAAAGTCAAAAATATATTCAAAACATCCATTAACCATTTAGGGTTGCTGTTTGGACTTCTGTCACGGAACATATGAGAAAGCAAGTCAGCAGCCCATCTTCCTGGCAAAAACTCACAAAACAAATTGAATGCAACTCTGAGCCAGATTCTGTATTTGTTTACTTCTTTGCATCTTCACAGCAATTTGCAAAAAAGCTTCAAATTTTCAATTTAACTTGAGCCAAGTTTCCCCCCACCCACCCACCCAAATGAGTTGCATAAATGTAAGCAAAAAGAGAATTTGCCCATATAGCAGTCAGTCAGTCATGCATTTCAAACATGCAGCACTTTAAGAAGCAGCTTCCAAGTTCACATTCTTATAATTCATGTAGGGAAGAAGCCAAAAAAACAGTCTCTATACTGAGACATGTGTCTGGGAAAGCTCTTGGAAGATTGCCTTCCATTCAGAAATCTCAGATGGGGTTGAAACCACACGCATGCAATTGACTGTTGTAGGTTTTTTTAATGGACAGGTCCATTAACATTTCATTTATATCCCGCCTTTTCTCCAAAGACCTCAATCGTTCTGCACTCCCTACAACACAGCATGCCTCTGAGGTAGGTTAGAGAATGACTGACCTAAAGTCACCTAGTGAGCTCTGTGGCTTCCCAGGGATTTGGACCTGGGCACACCCCACTTAATCTGATGCTCTAATCACTATGCCACACTGATTCTTAATAAACATCAAAGAGCATGGGTTGGGCAAAGGATTATGTGAAGGGAAAAGAGATCCAGGGATTAAAGGATGTGTGAGATGAGCAAGAAAACTGTAGTCTTCCACAGTCTTCCACGGCCACAGAAGGTACTGTATTCCCCAATAACTGGCTCAGTGGTATCTCAGCTATACATTACTCAATGTCTTTTACATCACTGGCTGCATCCACAAAACAATACATACAGTATCTTTATATTATTATATTATATTATATTATATTATATTATATTATATTATATTATATTATATTATATTATATATTTGTAAACGACTTTGAGGTTTTTTACAATCAAGCAGTGCATAAATTTTATGAAACAATAAAATAATTTATCCGACTATATAATAAAATTGTAAGGCGTTATCATGCTGTTTTCATTGGCTGTTTTCTAAGAAGTAATTCCCACAGAGTTCAGAGAGATTTACCCTCCTTTAAATGGCTACAGAATTTGAATTTTCTAATGATTCCTATCATGGAAGTTGTCTTTTGCACAGCTGTCGTGCGCTGGTTCAACATGAGCTATCCACTACAATCCCAAGGTCTCATTCCTGGTCGCTCACTACCTGTTGAGTGCCCAGTTCAGGGTATATGTGAAATTAAGAAAGATTTTGCTTTGACATGCATCATTTTACACTTGTTCACAATGAATTCACTTTGCCATGTTACCACCCATTCATTCAACACAGAGATGTCTTTTTAGGACTCTTCACATTTTGTTTTAATGACCCTGAACAAATTATTATTGGCAGTTCACAATATAAAAATACAGGATAAAAGCACAAATTTAGTATCGTCAACAAACTTGGCCACCTCACTGCTCACCTCTAACACTAGATGGTTCATGAACAAGTTAAAAAGCACAAGTCCCACTACTAATCCTTGGAGAACACAGGACAGAGTCCATTCAGAGAACTGTCCATTTATCCCTACACTCTGCTTCCTGTTACTTAACCAATTCCTGATTCACAAAAGGATTTCTCTTATTCTGTGATGGCTAACTTTATTCAGGAGTCTTTTGTGAGATACCTTGCAACACAATCACCTCTGTTGACACACTCAAAAAACTCTAGTTACAGGTAGGTAGCCGAGTTGGTCTGCCGTAATCGAAACAAAATAAAATTTATTAATTCCTTCCAGTAGCACCTTAGAGTTAGTTACAGTATTGGTATGAGCTTTCATGTGCATGCACACTTCTTCAGTCTCTAAGGTGCTACTGGAAGAAATTTATTTATTTATTTAGCTTCAAAAAACTCTAAAAGGTTAGTGAGACAGGATAGGATTCCCTTGCAGAAGCCATGGTAGCTCTGCTTCAGCAAGGCTTGTCCTTCTAAATGCGTTGTTATTTTATCTTTAACAATACTTTCCAGCACTTTTACGTGGATGGATGTTAAGCTATCTGTTTATGTGCTAGTTACTTGAGAAAATCTGGAATGTGTATGCATATAGTACATATATAATCTTATAAATATAATAATGCATGCAATAATGCGTGAACTGTTTGCATTTTTAGCAGAACTGGGGTGGGTGGGAGTGAGTTACTTCTCACTAAGATTAAGGAGTGAAATGAGAATTGGGGGAAGGGGGAATCCCTAGTAAAGGGTTGTGTGGATACAGGTGATGGCATGCCTGAAGAGTTATAAAGAAAGGAGAGCATTATATATAATTGCTCACTTTTTTGGCTTGCAAAAAGTAGTACACTTCAAAGGCTCAAAGCAAAGGGCTTCCTATGAATCTTATTAATTAATTCAAATCCTGTCTTATTTTCTAAACTTCATCCCAACTGATGGCTCACACATTGCCCCATGCTAAGAACAAAAACGTCACTTGCAGGCATGCCTTCCACAAACACAAATTAATATTTAATAAAATTAATGTGCCTGCTCAACTATTGCGGTTTCCTGGAAGCCTCTCTTTTGCTTTTGCAAACTTGCAGGAGGCAACCAATAATAGATCTATCCTTGGATTCTTACTGGTTGCCTATGATGAATTTCAATTTGAGAAGCTGATGAGAAGGTTTTCTGTGAATATGTGCAACAGTGCATCCAGGGACCGTTTTGTTGGCAGAAATGTAATAATGTGCAACAAAAGACACAGGATGACAAAACGTTATCAGTTTAGATGCCTTGTACGGTAGGTGAAAAGTTCTCGCACACTTGAGAGGTTTCCATTTCCCCCCCACCCCCAAAATAAATTTCATCTTTTAGTCCTAGACGGCTATTGGAAACCTAAATGTACTGTGCTGTAATATAAAATAAAAAGAGATTGGCAAAAAAGATTATATTTAATCTTTATGTTTGCTTCCCCCATTCCATTGCTAAAACATTTGGGAAAGTTAAACAAAAATTAACTTTTGCAAATTTTAGTGAAAGAAAAACCATTCACAACAACGCGAGAAGCCAAAAGCAACTGAAAATGTTTCCAAGTGTGCAGAATCTTCAGCTTCAAGTCAAACACAGTAAGTGCCCTGGCAAGATATGTATATTATCTTTGTATCCATCTAGAACTGTTTCAGGAAGAAACTGCAGAAAAAAATATTTCCAAAGCTCTCCTGAGACTGACAGCCAATAACAACATTTATGAACTTGTGGTCCACTTCCTTTGCATGATGGCACCACCCAAGAATTCACATGTAGTATCATTTGTTTGAAAGTGCTTCTAACATTTTAAAAAAGCAACAACCCTATCTTGCATTCATCACTCACTCTCTCTCACACACACAAACACATTTTTGCAGGTGCAACTTTTGTATATATTAACAGAATAATCTAATAAATTGGCTAAGATACTTGCATATGTAATCACATCTAATGAAATGTGTCATTCTTTTATCCATTTATATTTAACTATTCACTATATAGCTCCCCACCCCCCAAATGGGGTGTTAGGGGAAGGTTAGTACAGTGGTACCTCAGGTTAAGAACTTAATTCATTCCAGAGGTCCGTTCTTAACCTGAAACTGTTCTTAACCTGCGGTACCACTTTAGCTAATGGGGCCTCCCGCTGCCTCACCCTGAAGCAAAGTTCTTAACCCAAGGTACTCTTTCTGGGTTAGCGGAGTCAGTAACCTGAAGCATCTGTAACCTGAAGCGTCTGTAACTCGAGGTACCACTGTACCTCTGGTGAGAGACTTGTTGTGCTGCTTCTGGGGTAGTTTGTCCACCTTGATCCCCATCCTGCACTTGGTTCTCACCTGTGGCTCCTAGAAGCTGTCAGCATGTGACAGCATCCACACCCCAGGAAACAGCTTTGACTGGAAGGCTAAACCAGGTGAGGGAACCGATAGGTCTCAAATCCTCAGTGGGTTAGGGACTTTCTCTGCATGTGAAGATAGGCCCTGACAGGTTGAGCAGATGAGACCCATAGTGGGTCCAATGGTCAAGAAGGAAGTTTCTGAACATGCTGTAGAGGGAAGATGGGGCTCATCAAACTGGGAAGGTAGCCCATCTAGGAAATGAAAAACTCTAATCCTAAACATCAGATGCCTTGCGGCTATACTCATTCATGAGAAAGGCTTCAGGAGTAAAACCCAAAGAAAAATCCATACCTTGCAGGACGTCTTTGAGAGGAGTAAACCCCACACAAGTCCAGAGTGGGGTCCCTAAGACAGCTGGGTGGCACCTTGTATGCCTCCTTCCAGCAATTCCTGAAGCCAAGCTTGTGCCAAACACATTGCTCTGCTTTCCTTTGGACCACATCAGCAAGGTCTTGTCATCTGGGCAGCCCACCAGGACCTCCACACACTCCCCAAAGAGGTCACTCCAGTACTACTAACACAGAAAAATAAAATGCAGAAGGCAGCAGTTCCAAGTTACTGGTCTCTATTCCACAGCAGGTGCTGTTATTTGGCTTCACCCCTGGAGGTGCACTCCATTGTTGATGCCGAGTTTGATGACCCCTGATATAGCCCCTCCACAAAAGTCTCTGCCCACTGGCTTACAGTTTAAAAAACACAGTGCAAAGAAAAGAGAGAAAGGGAGAAGGAAAATACAAAATTGGGTGCCAATTGTTAAAGTTAAACCATAATTCTCTGTTCAAGAGCAAGATTACTAGAAGTTGTTCAATTTTGCCAATCCCCAAAGAACGAGGTCTTGGCTGGGGAGGGTGGGGTATAAATATATTATTATTATTATTATTATTATTATTATTATTATTATTATTATTATTATTGATTAATCCAAGTTTGGGGGTGCATTTCCACTCCAATGGCATACTTCAGCCCAATGGCATTTTATAATAGCAATATAGCAACTTGTTTCTGTGCCTAAAAGAAACACATGCTAATTCCACTTCCCAAATTGCATTTCTTTTCTAGAATCATAGAATACGGGGATCAAACTTGGAACCTTGGCAATATCAGCACTATGTTCTAACCGACTAAGCTATTCAGGCTGAGGCTGCTGAGTTATTGTGTCTTTTTTAAAAATTATTTTTTATTAAAGATTTTCTTGATTTACTAGTCACAAGAGCAGTTCGCTCAATTTTCCTGTCCTCACTAGACAAAACTACCAAATGTGGTGGCTGTTGTGCGTATGCTGTTTTTTTTACCCTTGAATCAGAGGTGTCAGTTCTGGAAATCTGCAATATTTGTCACCATGAATACTATTTAACTGCAGCAGTACCCAAAGGAACTCTGTACAGCCGCCTGTGAATACGACTGGAGGGACTTAATTAATCTTCCTGTCACTTCCATGATGCTTTTCATTAGTTTAGCTGCTATCTGATCAACTGGCCCTTTCTCTATTGGAAATGGCTTTCCAGAACCTGTTTCTGCGGCATTTTCAAGAGGTAAACAAAGACTCACCTTTGACGGGAAGAGTCTTTGCAAGTCTTAGCCGTGCAGACTTTATCAGTTCAATTATAGTTCTTGCAGCAGTTATATCTGCAACAATGCAGGGTTTTCAACAGATTTGAGAACGATGAAAATAACTAATATTGAAAGATGTGGAGAATTTTTTTAAAAAGTCAAACTAATATCATTTCCCCCATCTTAATTTCAGATTAAATATTTTGCCACATAAAGTATCTTCCCCTTAAAAACACTACCAAAATTCTCCTTTTCACTAATTATGCCTACTATATCTTCCACTCCAAATTCAGTCAATATTCATGGGAAATAATATTCTTTAGGAATGGGTATTGATCAAAAATGTGTATCAGATGGTGATTTTACTTAATGTGCTGGTAACACTGGTAATTTGCTAATATGGCTGCCTCATGGTTCAATGTGAATCCAAATGTATTTTTACCTGTTTCACACAAGCATGCAGCAATCTGTCAACACTGCTCATGCAGAATATGACCTTCACCACTGCCTGTAGCATCTAAGGGCTCCACAATCATTAATGGATGTTTAGTTTCCCAATGCTCCTGTAAGGTAGAGAAGCATTATCTCTGTGGTGCAGATGACTGACTGATGCACAAAGCAGATTAAAAACAGTGGCAGGCAACACCACCGTTTAACTCTCTCAAGCCCTTCAAAACAACTCCACACAGAGGAATGCTGTAAGCCAGCACAATAAACCCCAGGAATAGAGAATTCTCACATGTGAAGCGTCACTTGCCTTTGAGTACTTTCGCATCACACGCAGTGCAGACCCAATGGCAGAACCAGTCGGATACTCCTAGCCTGCACATTCCTGCCCTGGCTGCTACCCTACCTCACCCCAACACCATCCCAGTAAGCAACAATGATACCACTGTGGGATACAGCATTACCCACTGCCCACTCTTCCAGGATACAGTCCTGGGAATAATTTGCTTGGAATAAGTCCCAGGAAGCTTCCAATAAAATACACACAGGATTTCGCTTTTTTATTTTCTCACCCTTCAATCATGGGTTAAAAAAACCCCAACAACTTCCAGGTGTTAACCTTGGACAAAAAAAGGTCATTTCCAAATAGAATATCATATTATAACCAGCACGCTTGCCTTGAAAAGAAATAAAGGCAAAGAACCAAATTCTGCTAAACTTACTATCATTTACTCTAGACGAGAGTGAGATTTAAAAAAATATTATTTTGTAAACACCTAGGATTAACTGGTTTTCAAAAAAAAAAAAAAGATTGTGGGTTATTTGTCTTGTATTATGCCACTAGCTATCAAAACTATTCCCAATTCACTTATAAAGAATTAACTTGCGAAGGAGAGCTTTTTCTGCGCTCCCACCTTTTCATCTGACTGACAGAGCCTTTTGGCCTCTAATTTTGACAGTTAATTTGCATAGCCAAATACTGGTCTATGTCTGGGCACCAATGTCTACTTATATTCTTTCCTGCAATTCTCTTTTGATGTTCCATGACTCCAAATTTAATTATGACTCCTGAAAATACTCGGCCACTATTTTTGTCTATTCAGTAACTCTATCCTCTTTGCCTTGAACAGATTAAAAAGTAGGACTTAAACGTGGTCTACCTAACCCTCACTCCCTGCGATAAATTAGCTTCACAATTTATCAGTTAAATACTATGCTTCTCGACTGCATGATGAGCAACATTTTTAATCACTAGAATGAGAAGCCTGGTTTTTCAGAATGTATCAGAAGCTCATTCTCTTTCCCCTCTCCATCTCTTTCTCTCTCTCACTGTCTGCGAAGGATGGTTGGTTGCTGTTTCTTTAATGGGAGCTAATGAAGAGGAAATAGATGGGAACCTGTGTGTGCATTCTTGAAAGAGACACACTTCAGAACTCGAGGAAAGGGACCTGAAAGGGACCAGGTAAAGAGCAGAGGATAGTCACCCAGGGTGCATATCAGATTTGGATGAATCCTAAGTCAAAGCAGGGTACCTCAGAAGGCTTGTCATGGGTGAAGCAGGATCTCTGTGAGGCAGCATGAGTTGAAGCAGGGATCCCTGAAGCACTTTTTGGTGCCTCACATATCCAGGTTTCAAACAAATGCTACAGGCAAGTTTCTGCTAAAAGCAAAATTAAATGTCTTTAAGGTTACCATAAGGAAGAAATACACTATTGCTTGCAAGAAGCAGCAGTCATTTCTGCAGTTACTGATTGTGACTGTTCTACTACTTCTTATTACTCACTGTCTCCCTGTGTTGTCTTCACTGACACATCAGTATGATCAGAGGAAATTGTTTTACCCAGGTTGGATCTAGACACATCAAAGAAGCGTTTCAGTTAAACGCATTGTAAACTTTATATGAGAAATCGGGTTAGCAAAAACGGAACTCTTCAGCGCCATCTGTGATTTGACATTTTTGTTTTGTTTCTTTATCCAGGAACATTGTTCTCATGTTTGCAATTTGCCAACAAAACACATGGGGGAGATTAAGTCCCTTCTTTTTTAATTGTCCCAAATCTGTAAAGGTTGCCCTTGCAAGAAAACCACTTCTAACATTTGACACAATTTATTCCCTCAGAAATGGTGGTATTGCCTGCAGATTTCATCCAGGTCTATCCCCAAATAAAAATAAGTTATAGATGTTTCCTTAGAAAACGTTTAATGGTACCCAGGACAGCAAACCCTGGACCTATTCACCTATATTTTTGCAGGTCTTATTCATTCTGGAAGGGGTACTGTGCTGACAAATTTCTCCACTTATGTAATACAATAAAAAATGTTATAGCCATTTCCCCTCAATAATTTTCCAGTAATGGAGTGGGAATAATGCAGACGCAGAAGAACCCCTGAGACAAAATATCCAGGCTGCTCTTCAAACATCTATTCAGGGACTGAACTGAATCTTCTCTTTGGTGCACACATCAAGTATGTATGTGCAAGTGTGCATGAAGAAGCACCAGTTTCACAGTTTGGAAGAGACAGAGGCATAGAGAGAGAGAAAGTGCTGAGTTGCTAAACATACATTGTGTGTGCAGGCCCTTTTTGGAGGGATATTACATTTGTTGTGAACCGCCCTGAGATCTACGGGTATAGGGTGTTATACAAATTTAATAAATTGTTGTTGTTGTATGTGGTTATGGATCTCCTCCATTACATACAAGTGCCTCTTATGCCTCCACTTTTACATTACTTATGCAATTGTTTTTAAAAATGCTTATACATTATGTTACAAAATACTACAAAATTACCATTCATGTCTAGTGCTCTTGCAGCCAAAGGGGGGATAGGTAGCACTGGCCCTAAACCTATCACCACTTGGGAAACTGGAGAGAATGCAACAGACAGACAGATGATAGCTTGATAGAGGTCTTAGTGATGTTGCTACAAAAAAAAAACATTCAAAGGAATAGATGGGGAGAGACCAGGAACTCACCAAGGCAGTAGTTAAGTTCCTCTATTTGATTTTTTTGTCGCTGAAGTACGCTACAGGATCCTGCCCTTGCTGGAGACCCACAGAGATGAAATAAGATTGCTCGCCTCTTCTTCCCTTTGGCAAATGACTGTACTGTTGAAATGGCGACGAGGTCGCACTGGCCTATTTATTCTGAATGTTTGTATGTGATGCCAATAAAGGTTTGATGATGATGATGATGGGGAAATCTGTCAATTTTGGTTCCTCTCAGTTCCTCATTTTTCCAATCTTTAGTTCATCCATTTCTGTATACACTTGTGAATGGACAAGCTGCAGTTAATAGATGGAAGGCTGTTATATAATACATATGGTTTTCCATTGTTGGTTGATATTATTATATGTTTTAAATGCTGCAACTTCAGAATACATACACACTTATACTTGCTATTAAGACAATGTCAAGAAAGGCTTCCACATAGCTTCTTCTCTGAAGAAAATATGGCCTTAAGTATTTTTTAAAAAATGTTTTTCATGTTAATCTGTATGGCTATTGCTTGCCAAGACCCAAAATGGAATGACTGTGTATGCAATATTTACTGTATTTCATTATAAAGCAGTACTGGCAAACCTACTCAAGGGACGATACCTCCACACATGGAATGATGTTTCTGCTCTCTCCGAGCCATTAAAATTTATACTGCAGTGGGGTAGAGAGCAACGGGGAGAATAAGCAGGAGAGAACTTGTAATAGAATATTTGCATCAACAGCACATGTAGCTAACGCGCGCGCACACACACACACACATTGTACTACAACTCCCTGGAAATCATTCCTGCATAACAGCTGAGACATGTGGCAAGATATAAAGAGCCCATGCTGGATCAGACCAAGGCTCCATCTATCTAGTATCCTGTTTCCCACAATGGCCAACTAGATGCTTCTGGAAAGCCCACAATCGGTGATATTGCTGCAGGAATGCTGTGGCTGTATCCGTAAACATCCCTAGTCTGATATTACATCCTTCACGAGACTGTCGCCTTTGGCGGGTGAGGCAGAGTTGTTAAGCTGCATTGCATGGATAAGGTTTTGAGTAACTGAACTGGCCTAATTGCATCAGTCATCTTTTACTCTCCCCCATGCTGTCTTTCCTGAGAGGTTACAGAGAATTTTGTCAATGTAATACAGGTATTGGGTAGTTTGGGGCGGGGGGGGGGGAACCAGAGTGAAGAAGAAAGCAACTGAAGTAGAAAAGAGGTTTGCCCACATATTCTATGTGAATCAATGAAAGGGAATACAACTGAGTTTCCAGTAGCCGCACCTACATATATAATGATGATGATGATGATGATGATAATAATAATAATAATAATAATAATAATAATAATTTATTTATACCCCACCCATCTGGCTGGGCATTCCCAGCTACTCTGGGCGGCTCCCAATCGAATATTAAGAACACAATACAGTGGTAACTCAGGTTAAGAACTTAATTCATTCCGGAGGTCCGTTCTTAACCTGAAACTGTCCTTAATCTGAGATACCACTTTAGCTAATGGGGCCTCCCGCTGCTGCCGCCGCACCACCGCCGCATGCTTTCTGTTCTCATCCTGAAGCAAAGTTCTTAACCCAAGGTACTATTTCTGGGTTAGCGGAGTCTGTAACCTGAAGCGTCTGTAACCTGAGGTACCACTGTATAGCATTAAACATAAAAAACTTCCCTAAACAGCAGTGCCTCCCTAAAGTCTTTTAAAACTACACTGTTTCAAACCAGGTGTCCCTATGTTGCTCTCTGAATATCTGAATGAGCTTTCTTTTGGTTCATGCACATTGCCAGTGACTGTTGGGTTACTTCTGTAACAAAAGGCTACCCTTATTATAATATTTCTGTGATTTGCCAAGACTACAGTACAGTGGTACCTCAGGTAACATATGCTTCAGGTTACATACTCCGCTAACCCAGAAATAGTGCTTCAGGTTAAGAACTTTGCTTCAGGATAAGAACAGAAATCGTGCTCCGGTGGCGTGGCAGCAGCAGGAGACCCCATTAGCTAAAGTGGTGCTTCAGGGTCAGAACAGTTTCAGGTTAAGTACGGACCTCTGAAACGAATTAAATACTTAACCTGAGGTATCACTGTAATGTTAACAGTCTCAAGACCTCTAAACAGTGAATCCTGCCAATAGAAGCAGGTGCCCAACCCAGCTTCTGCAATAGCACAGGAGGAAAGATGGCTGCTAAGGTATCTCCTGGCTTAATTAACGCAATACAGTGGTACCTCGCAAGACGAATGCCTCGCAAGACGAATGCCTCGCAAGACGAAAGAGTTTTTCGTTTTCTGAGTTGCTTCGCAAGACGAATTTCCCTATGGGCTTGCTTCGCAAGACGAAAACGTCTTGCGCCTTTTTCTTAAAACCGTCAATGCATTCCTATGGGAAACCATCAATGCATTTCCTATGGGAAACCGTGCTTCGCAAGACGAAAAAATTCACAAGACGAAAAAACTCGCAGAACGAATTAATTTCATCTTGCGAGGCACCACTGTATGGCATTTCCAACATGGGAGACTATGTGAAACCTGGGTGGTAAATACACATGTTTCTATTTTGCCATATGAGCACACTTTCCGCCATGTGTGCTTGAACACATGTATGTTCAAGCTATAATGAAGAATCTATAGCATTTACTGCACAGAAGTAACTTCCCTTTGCGAATTACTTCTTCTGTGAAGTGGCCTTCCTAACAGAAGAGTGATCGTGTCTGTGTGCAGCTGAAATTGACTTTGAGTTCTAATCCCCTTCTCGACACATATACCTTTGTCAGACAAATATCTTTGGTAATTAGCTTTCCCAGGAGAATCAACCCAAAGGAAAATATTTATATGAGGGGAAAATTGAGAAAACTGAATCAATTTAGAGTTTATATAATAAGTGAGAAAACACAAAAAGAACATTTCCTACAAAATTGTCTGAATGCACAGGGCTTAACACCGGAAATATTTAAAACTTCAGATCAGAGCCATATTAGCTGAAGGAAGGCAAATAATTCAAAAAGCAAGTACTAATTCAAATTCCAGCTTTAGCTTCAAAAGCTTAATGTTAGTGCCCTAGTTTCACGTAGATGCCTCAAGAAACTTCTTCAAGCTAAGGTAATTTAAGAATGGTTTGCTAGGGACATTTTATGGATGGTAAGAGCTCTTACATCAAACATCCTGCAGTTAAGTACCCAGCACTTTTCTTGGCAATGTTGCACTTAAGACTACTTTAGCTGAGAGCACATAGAGCAGAAATGAGGCAACCTCAGAGGGACTTGGCAGAACCAAGAGGCATCTAAAGCACTGAAGAAATATTAAGATTCTCTGGGGGGAACAAATTTTCAGGTAACTCTCCTTTTTTGGGTTGTTGTTTTTTTACCCCATAGCTGTTTTGGTGCTGCCTATTTAACAAGACAGTAGAGCACTGCTGCTATACTGATCCCAATAGACTGAGCAATAAGGAATAAATGAATATAATACTTTCATGGAAACAACACTAAGAATGTAGGGTATTTTAAACAAATAGGCTTGTACAGTAGATGGATCTCACTGACTTGCAATATTGTAGCACCTAGTTGTCTCCAACGAGAAAAGCAGATCCATCTAGGCAGCTTGGCCTAGAAACCCTCATCCGCTACAACATGATTACAAACTAAGAGTTACGGCAGCTCAAAGATTTTGCTGTTAATATCCATTATTCAGAATCTAGAAGATCTACATTTACTTCACAACTGATCATAGAAAGACATATCCTTCCATGCCAATTCATAGATCTAAATTTCAAGCACGCTTATACTTTTAAATCTATTATTTATTTATTTATTTATTTATACCCCGCCCATCGGGCTGGGTTTCCCCAGCCACTCTGGGTGGCTTCCAACAAAATATTAAAATACAATAGTCAGTCAAATATTAAAAGCTTCCCTAAACAGTGCTGCCTTCAGATGTCTTCTAAAAGTCTGGTACAGTGGTACCTCGGGTTACAGACGCTTCAAGTTACAGACTCCACTAACCCAGAAATAGTACCTTGGGTTAAGAACTTTGCTTCAGGATGAGAACAGAAATCATGTGGCAGCGACACAGCAGAAAAAGGAGGCCCCATTAGCTAAAGTGGTACCTCAGGTTAAGAACAGTTTCAGGTTAAGAACGGACCTCCAGAACTAATTAATTTCTTAACCCGAGGTACCACTGTAGTTGTTTTTCTCTTTGACATCTGGTAGGAGAGCGTTCCACAGGGCGGGTGCCACTACCGAGAAGGCCCTCTGCCTGGTTCCCTGTAACTTGGCTTCTTGCAGCGAGGGAACTCAGTTTACTGACTCTTCCTGCTGAGAGCATTGCATAGCAAAGAGTGTATTGTTTGTCTCTTGAAGCCCCAAAGATGAACGGACCAAACTACTTGTGGTGGGAAGTTCCATGATTTTTGTTCCTTACATATTCTTAAAATTAAAATCAGCTGCAAACTAGGAATTGAGGAGGCAGAATTAATTGGCAGCATGACTACTCAAGGGAGAGGAGGAATACAAAAAGAGAAGCTGAGAATTTTGACTGGACAAATGAGAGAAAGAGGTATGTAGCCATACTGTTGTTCATTAAACAACAACAACAACAGGCAGCCTTGAGAAAACTGCAGGATTATTTTTCACAAATACTTTGGGCCAAAGAAAGATATAACCAGAGATGCAATTTTGGGGTGGGGGCTTTACAGATGTGTTAGAAATAAGTCTTGGTGACGGTAGAATGGATGTGGAAGTAACAAAAATCCTGACTCTCACTATTTGAATAGAACCTGACCTTCCGTCTTCTTAAAATGACCTTTTGGATAGGGATAGAATGATGACCTTCTAAGAGACATTTTATTCTAGTATTTCAAAGCAGAACCACAGTTTGTCAGTTATTGATTTTAATTGTAGTTTAGCATTTGTATTGTTAAATGAAATTGTCCTCACTAGTAAACTGCCATATCAATACTCTGAACGTTCCACTGTATTAGTACTGGGACACAGAAACAAAATATTGTGCGAGGTCGGATTTTCCTGGGAGCTTTTGACCCACATAATTTCAGTAAAATTCCCTTGCAGGAAAATCTACATGGACTCGCTGAGAAGGCGGCTTGAAGAAGCAGTAGTAGTTTGGATTTGATATTCCGCTTTATCACTACCCTAAGGAGTCTCAAAGCAGCTAACATTCTCCTTTCCCTCCCTCCCCCACAACAAACACTCTGTGAGGTGAGTGAGGCTGAGAGACTTCAGAGAAGTGTGACTAGCCCAAGGTCACCCAACATGTGGAGGAGTGGGGAATTGAACCCGGTTCACCAGATTACGAGTCCACTGCTCTTAACCACTACACCACACTGGCTTGGTTCGGGGATGGCTCGTGGGCCGGTTAAACGACCCCTGTGGGCTGCTTGTGGCCCATGGGCCTTAGGTTGCCTACCCCTGATCTAGTGAGCGCACACCCCATGCCACAAAGCTGCCACAGAAGGGAACAAAATAGAAAAATACTTCCCGTCGCCTGCCTCAGAGGTCTCTTCAAGAAGCGTGTGGAACCACTCTGTAATTATTTCTATGCAGATTCCATACATGCTGTGCAGAGTCATATGGGTCAGTTCTCCCATCCCACACCACTAAAGAAATACTATAGATGAAAATGTCAACCTGTGTTTTTAGGTATATAATGGTATATTATTTTCTTGCAGTCATTAGTGAATGCTTCCCCCCCCCATAAGAAAGCTTGCAAAAGTTGTCAGCTTTCAAACAACAGCTTTGTAATAAATACTCCTGTGCCCTTCAAACTGGCAACGTTTTCCAAGCCTTAACACCACATTAAATCACGCTGCCAATAATATCTTTGGGAGGGGAAAAATTGAATTCTTCAGGCTTGAATTTAATTACTTTATGTAAACTAGAAAATGTCCACAATACACTTTGAGCGAACAGCTTATCTTGGCAATTGTTAAATTTTGTTTTGTTTGAAATATTTGCATTTTGATAACTTTGCTCTCCTATACGCGGCATTTATTGATCTTTGTCAGGAACCCATTTTCGGTACACTGTGTTACCTTTATTTTGCATAAAGATTGAACTGGAGCACTTTTCTTATATAGTACTTAAGGTGGGGTTTTTTGTTTGCTTTTTTTAAAAAAAATGCTTTTCAGAGAATGCAAGATGGAAAATCAGAAAGTCAAAACATAAGACAGATTTGTGGTGTTTTTGCTGCTTTCCTTCGTGTCAGTTGCTTGATAGCGATACCAAAATTGTTCACAGTTCAAAAACACATTTCTGAGGCATGAATACTCACTGCACTCAAGAAAGCCCAGATGACAAGAATTGCACTTTATATTTAGAATGTTGGCCTCTTTTCCCAGATAGCAGTATACTAAATGCTATTTGTTCTATTTATTTATTTTTGTTTGAAGTTATCACTACTGGTTTGCAAAAAAGCAGATCAGCAAAATCCTCTTTCCCCCCCTCCCCCCCTCTGCATGCAGAACTCAATGCCAATGAGTGTTACATTGTGGAAACAATGGATGCCCCTCCTTTTATCTGACAGAGCGAAACTAAACTGAAAAGCATTCTACAATCAATCAAGCAAGACCTGCCTCCACCTGCACTTAATGGTTGCTCTTGAAATCCATGGCAGAACAATTCTTTTTAGTGAATCTGGAAGGGAATTGCATCAGAAACTTTACACACTACAGTACATATTTCCAGCAAAACTCTTCACATCCTTTCTATTTCTTAAATTCTAGAAAGCTCAGGAAGCAGCTGAAACATGTCAATATAGAGCTTGATGCTTACCAAATCAGTAAATCAGTTTTCCTGGCATGAGCGCGGTGTCCATGGGCAACAATTTTGCACACAAAAATATTTTTAAAGAAAGAATACTGGAGTGATTTATCTATTTCAGGGGTAGCTAATAAGGAGGTGCCCTCCAGTTGTTGTTGAATTACAATTCCTATCATTCTTGATCATTGACCATGCTGGCTTGGGCTGATAGAAATTTTATGCTATTAACTTCTGAAGGGCACCATTTGGCTATTCCAGGAGTGTGTGTGTGTGTGTGTGTGTGTGTGTGTGTGTTTGTGTGTGTAATATTCAGCTCTGTTCTACAAGCCCCACATGCCTATGGAACAGCAGTGCTTTCTATTAAAATGCTTCCCATTTCCCCCCAAAAGTCTGTTCCACAATGACACCCAGAGCTAAACTCTTGCTACAGATTAAAAACAAGAGTGCACCTCAGATAAACAGCAGTCATGAAGGATTATCTGGGATGGAATGTGGAAATTTTGATAAGATGAATGCAGCCATGCTGCAAATAGAGTCCAGCTGCATATCGCAGCTGATCTGGCTCCAACAGCTCTCCAAAAAATGGAGCATGGTATATCCCAAAAGGGGACATTTTAAGTACAAAAATCACACACGCTTGCATGCTACTATACTTCTGGTGGCTGAAACCACGGAGCTAGCTATTTCAAAGAAAATGTCATTGGATCACTTAGTTGCCATTCTGCAGTTTCTTCAGAAATGGCTTTGTTATTCAAAGGAAAGGAGAGAACTCACAGTAAGACTATGTACAAAGTCTACTGCAAATATTTTCAGACTGCTATGTTGCTTGGCAATTTTTCCTATTTAGACATTCCTTTGATGTATAGATTATTCCCCCCACCCCAAATTTTGAGCAACCAAGAAAGCTGCTGCCATTGCTTCACTATTTTTTTACAGGCCTAAATAATAATCAGTCTCTCTGTTTGAACCCCATAATGCCTTGAAAACTGTGTGCACGTGCAGACATCTGAATGCTCTTCAGGAATCAAACTACTAGACCACTGTTTATTGCTGCAGGCATTGACAGACTTTGGGCTCTCAAACTTCAATAGTACCCTGTGCAATGCTAAAAATTGGCACCCTTTACCAACATTGTTGTGGTGATCCCTGCAGCATGGCACCAGTGTAGCCACACCGTTCACACAACCCAAAAACCGCCTCCATTGCATATTCTCTCCTCTTCCTTCTCAGGCACAACTGCAATGATAACTTTCTGCTTCCATTTTGAAATCACTGCTGCTTGTTGTTCATCCAAACCAGGGATGAATATACACATATATAAAAAACACTGTGAAAATGCTATTTTAAAAAATGTTTTAAAATATATATAAAATTTCCCATTAGCTCACCATTGCCATCTAGTGTCACATTTGTATAATGCACTTAAAACACACTTAAACGTTATATTTGCAGCTGTATAGCTGAGTCCCAGGACAAAACTGTGATTAATTCTAACTATGGTTTTGTGTCCCTACCCCCACAAACAAGCCAACTACAAACTGGTTTATAAATGTGGAGTATATAAACTAGGACACAGGAGACAAGCACAAAGCAAAACAGGAGCAGGATGTGGAGTTTGAAGGGTTGATATTAAGTGTTAGATTCTGATCTACTTAGTTTAGGTGCATCTTAGAGGCTGGTTTGCCATACCTGGAAGGAAGCTGAAATAACTGGATTTGAATGTATGGATTAGAGCTTTAGAAGAGTCTTGAACTGAATGAGATGAGGATATTCATTTTTTAAAAAAACATTTACACTAAAGATATGCAGAAGCTGCAAAAACATGTACGTGAGCTTTAAGAACTGACACATATCTGTTCAAAATTGCAACATGGAAAAAAATGTGTTCTGTGTAGCTGTGTTATTTTGAGCAGCAGATTCTGCCCACAGAATTTACATAAATCTTATTTAAGAATGTATGAGGGAGCTGATGGGTATCAGGCATCAAATAAAGGCCTGTCAAAGAGCTGACTCTCGATAAGGTATGGCAGCCATTGGCTTGGCAAATCTCAATGTGAAAACTCCAGACGATCAATACTGTATTAATCATTTAGTCTCTGCTAGCTGAAAATACACTTCTTCCCAGGGAAAAGCTCTGGCACCTGTCAATATAGCAAATATTGTCACTTTGGAAAAGCAGGCTTAATAATTATGGTAGGAAGCTCTAAATTGAATTAGTAGAAGGAGCTTTGAAATAACTATGGGAATACAGGAGCTTTAACTTCTGTGAGGGTTTTCGCACCAAATGCAGGTCAACGTCCCAAGGAGGACCAGTGACAGAGGTCTATGGATTCCTAAGTCCTTCAAGCCTTCCGAAGGTTCCAGAAAGATGGGGGGGAGGGACAAGAAAAATGAACAAACATATATTTGCTGTTGTTTATCTCTGCACTGCCGGTTAATGGTTTGTGTAATTCACCGCTGCAGTTGCAGGTACCTGTACCTCTTAGGATGAAAATATTACACAAAGCTAGTCAAAAGGTTGCATTTGATGACAGAATAGTTATTGACATGACATGAAAACAGGAAAAGCCCTTCCCACGAGTCAATTTGCAAGAGCGAAGTTTTACTGCAGCTAACAGGGTGCCATGGGGCAAATGGATGTGACTATCATAAAAAGGGGGTGAAATATCCTTTTTTTAAAAAAAACACACAACTTGTGTTTTCTTTTTTCCTCTTCAGAATGGAAAGAAATGGGATGCCTATACAGTTATTGTAGAAAGTTGTAGTTTCAGAGGCAGTATTGGAAGCATCCCTGTTCAGTGTTTACGCAACTATAGTTTAGTGTCATGTTTTAACCAAGCCAATATATCATGCATAGAAGAAAAGGCTGAGGAGAAAACCCTACAAAAATCTAGAGTGGAGTCCCTAAGTCAGTTGGATGGTGCCTTAAAATCCTCCTTCTGGCAACTCCTGCAGCCAAGCTGGTGCCAAACACATTGCTCTGCTTTGCTTTGGACCACATCAGCGAGGTCGAGGGAGGAGGTGTTGTCGTCTGGGCAGCCCACCAGGACCTCCATATATGCCCCAATTAGGTCACTCCAGTACTAGTAACACAGAAAAATAAAATGCCTCAATACACTGTTAGGATATAGTTCCGTTCCTCCTTAAAAGGGACAGGCATGACTATTGTGTGTCACATGCCTGTTTACATTTCCAGCACAGTCTGCTGGAAACTTCCGTTTTGTATATAGCTTTTGTGTTTCTGCTCTTTTGCCGGAGACGAAGGGAAGCAGACATGTTTTCCTTTGTTCCTGGACTATGCTGAATAAATCCTGTAAATATGCTTACACATTTCTCTGTCTGCCTCTTCTGCTGTGAGAAGATTTACGCACTCTGCTGAGAGAGCGTGCACGGGTCCCTAAACGTATCTGAGGCTCGTGTCGCTAATTGATGCTGTTCCAAGGGAGACCAGCTGCCAGCCAATGGCTGGAGCCAGCTAAGGGCCTGCCTGATGCCTGCCTGATGTCCCTGTCTCCCCAGCAGTATCCCACCATACACCATCCCACCTGCTTGCAGAGGTGTAGCTGGGGGAGGCACTGGGTGCCACACCGCGGGGGCGGCACTTACCACAGGGCCTGCAGTGCACCCAAGCCACATGTCTCTCCTGCGAGTGATGCAGTGGCTCGGGTGCCTGCAGGCTCTGCGCTGCCCAAAACGGCAGCGTGGGGCTTGGATCCGCCCTCTGCCTTCCACTCAACCACCCTACAGCTGAGGTGGCAGCGAGGCTCCACGCAGCGCACCCTGCCCGAGTGGCTGGCTACACCGCTGCCTGCCTGACTTTAATAGCATCAGAGGCAGTATATGGTAAAGAACTCCTTCATCACTCTCCAGTATTAATTACAGTCCAAGCCAGACTATAACGCTAGGTGTTATAATTCTTGCCTAAAGTATCATCATACATGGACTATATTAAATTAGAAATAGGAAATTGACAGATCAGAGGCTTGTCATCTGACTTCCTGGGTAGTCCGTGATCCCAGGGATCTCTTCATTATTTATTAAGCACACTCAGTCTGTCCCCCACCTCTAGTGCCAACAGCAACAGCAAAACCTGCCTCTTAGTATGCAATGCAGCAGCTCAGCTTCCATTTGCCTGTGTTAGAACTGAGACTCTGGATTCAATATAGTTGGGGAGGAGGACTGCCAAAGCCTCTGCTAACTGTTCACAGTTGGAAAGTGGGTGTTGCAGACTTGGCTTGTGCCTCAGCCCATACATGAGTAAGTCAACGGGTGGTGCCAATGCTGTTGGATTTGCCTCCCTTGGCTCAGCTCAAAACGTGGTCCCTGTGCAGAATTATCTGCTCTCTTTAAAAGGGCAGAAGAAGAGCAGAAGAAAAATAGAAAACAATAAGGATCAGGATTTAAAGGTCCCAAGCCAAAGAGGAGGATGCTCTCCTACATATGCAAGTATGTGTGAGTGGTGCTTATAAAAGGCACAAGACAAGTCACCCACTTTGCAACTGCGAACAGCTAGCGGAGGCTTTGGCAGTCCTCCTCCCCTACTATGTTGAATCCAGAGTCTCAGTTTAAACACAGGCAAATTGAACTAAGTGCGTATAGGATCAAAGGCTTAGAGAACTTTCACAAGAGTATATGGTATGAAGGCAAGGACACAATGGCTGTTCAACACCATCCCAGTGGCTGTTGCTTGGTACAGATGAAAGCACATTAGCGAAAACAAATCCATTCCTTCCCCCCCCCCCCTCACTCTCACTTCATTTTGCACCTTCAAGTGGGGCTAAGGAGCAAAAGAGAAAAGAAGTGCAAAACTGAAACTTGCATGAAATTGACTGGAACAAAAGATCAAGAGGCATGCCTGTAGGGTAATTGACAAAACAAACCAAATGCCCCTTCCCTGCAGTTTTTAGTTCTGTAATTGAGGAAAACGCATGATGAGGAGCACCTTGACATTGTTTGAATATCTTCATTGTCTTCATTGTTATAGATTAAGTTAGCATGGATTGTGCAATGATCCCTTGCCATCCAAACTTTTGTATGTATTTTTAGAAAAGGAGGAAGAATTCAGAAAGATGACCCTGGAAATGGGGGAAGGAGGCAGCAGAAGCTGAAGAAACATAGCAGCCACTGAAGGGTGGAAAAATAGGATTCTCACTCTTTTGGGGGAGGAGTTGGGTTTTCTTTTTTAAATTTATTGAAAACGACCGGCCATAATAACAAAAACAACTCATCCAATCATAATTTAGCTAACTGTTGTGGTATAAACATAGTTACAGATCTAGAGTTAGTGGGTGTTAGAAGATGGTAGAACTTAGATAATATTTGGAGTATTAAAGGGAAGATCCCATGCCAGTGGAAAAACACAGACCAGTGCCTCACCTGGTATTGAGGCCATTAACACAACAAAAGTGTTGATGTCCCATCATAGAGAAATCATTGGGTCTGTGCCTCCAGAGTTTGTCAAGGTTATGCAGAGTGATTAAGGCAAAGTTGCAGGAAAATTGCTAACTTTAAAAACCAGCATTGGAATAGGGAGGATGAGCAGACTGATGGGGAGGAGTTGCTTGGAGCAGGGCTTTTCTGGGAACAATAAATAAAAATGGGCAGAACTGGAGGCAGAGGCCATGAGGGGCAGAACCATCTTAGCAGGCTGGGGCAGAGAAACAGGAGTCGTGTGCAGGATGCCTTGAATTCCAGTGCTGTGCTGCTGTGGGGAGATGTAGTGCTGTGAACTCTCTTCCTCCAGGTGTATATAGGTGTAAAATATATATTATATCTTAAAACACTACAGTTGCTGACGTGCCTGGATTCCCAATGGAAACACAACCCTTGGTAAGCACCTAGAACCCCCTAGAATCTTGGGTTGGGGGGTGGCATACAACTTCTGCAACAATTTGTTGTACTCCACTCCCAATATCCACAGCAATGCAAGATTCCAAGGAGTTCCACCTGGGGTCTGTGCTTCTTTTCGAACAATGAGGCACAGGGGAGACTGTGGTGTCTTTAAGATATCTGGTTTGTTTACACATACATACAACCGGAGCCTACGACTGAGGGAAACACAGCATTCACACCCCATGAGGTTCTGGCTTCTCTCATAGGCACAGCAACATCATTGTTCTCTCATTCTCTCTCTCTCTCTCCAGCCCACAGCTTACTAACTTCATTTTTACATAACTCCTAACTGCCATTCCAAAACTCTCTCTTAAAACACTGGCATTTTAAACTAAACTCTCAGTTGAGGAAGGAAGGAAACCAACTCATTTGCGAATGAGATTCACCTTTGATCCTTTGTGTTGCCTAGATGGCTCATCTCCAGGCCAACAACTCAAAAGGAAATTATCTGATTTAATTAGCTCTTAACACATGTTGATTTCCTATTAAAAGTGTCTAATACATGGTTAAGGTAGTTTGCCGAACATAGCTTTTCATACATGCTTATTCCAGAAGAATAAAAACGTCTAACACACAGCTCAAATGCACACATGGGCCTAGCCATCGTCTCAAACAAGAGACTAGCCTCTCCTAATTTGCTTCTGACGCCTCAAGCCTTAATTAAACTCTAGAATCTACACACTCATAACAATATCTTTCTCTCACACATTCATTCACACCCAGAGAGAGAGCAATGTGATTCTTATTAAGCCAATGGAAGCTCTTCCTATGTGCAGAATTTCAGAGGGAAGACTAACTTGTGCTTCCAGGATGGGTTTGCTATTCAAGGAAGAAGAAGAAGAGTTTGGATTTGATATCCCGCTTTATCACTACCCGAAGGAATCTCAAAGCGGCAAACAATCTCCTTTCCCTTCCTCCCCCACAACAAACACTCTGTGAGGTGAGTGGGGCTGAGAGACTTCAGAGAAGTGTGACTAGCCCAAGGTCACCCAGCAGTTGCATGTGGAGGAGCAGGGAATCGAACCTGGTTCACCAGATTATGAGTCTCGTGCTCTAGAACTGACTCTACTGGCTCTAGAACCAACATAAGGGAGGGGAGGGGTGTTCCTTTGCTCAGAGGTGGAAGACCTTCACTTAAAAGTTCACACAATGAGAGTATAAACAACTTTATCAAAACAAGTTTGTAAGCCACTTTTACTGTGTAAACCATTTGGATAACATTTTGTTTTTTTAAAAAAACATACAAATATTTCAAATTAAATAACTAAATAATGCTTGAACTCAAGCAACAGCACCAAATCCCAGCTGACTTCTGGGACTGATATTTGTAAAAGCAACTGCCTGGCATACAAGTGGACCTTCTGCTCACAATACTGATCACATGGACAATGGATTTAGTATGTCACATTCAAATAATACACATTGTTTAAAAATCTTATGGGATAAATCACTATTACTTAACAATAGACCTTAAAGATATTGCGATGGGATTCAGCGTTACAAGATCAGTCCACCTAGTAATCAGTTTCTTCACCCTGGTCCTTATCAGTTCACTACAGGAAATTATTGTCTGTGGTGGCAAAAGTATTTGCAATAAGTATTACAAGTCCACACACACACACAAACTCATGTGAAACCTGAAAGCATGAAAAATGAAGGTATTAGGAAGTATGGTATATTCCCTCAATTTCAATGCAACCACTTATTTTGCTTTTGGCCTACTTTAAAGTGAACATTACCTTCAAAATCTTTTCTGTCAAACTGAAGACATACACGGATGTCAAATTTGCTGCTTGAATCGCCCGAAATGATGACTAAAAAACATTCAGCAGAGTGTAGGTTAGCCAGTATCTAATCTAAACGACATGAAAGTGCTATTTTATGGTCTATAGAAATGGTGCTATTAATTATAGACATTGGAGAAAAAATATTACAAGGTTCTCTAGAGAGAAAAGCAGGGGAAAGATCGCTAAACAGTTATAGTGCTCATGATGTTTCACAACTCTTGCTGCTATAAAGCTAGAAAAATTAGTGGGCTGGGATCAATATTTCACAAATAAAGAATGTGCAAGAGCAGTGTATCTGAAATACAGAGACTTCTGTAAAAGGGTATCTGGAAAATTCTGTTCATTCAGCACACACACACATCTCTTTTGTTCCTTTTTAACAATACAGCCTTTTAAGAAAACAACTTAATTTCTGACCCAAGAATGAGGCAGGTAGAAGGATGGGCTCCCTGAGGCAGCAGCAGGGAGAGAA
The DNA here is from genome assembly GCF_965153285.1 of Podarcis tiliguerta. Lineage (NCBI taxonomy): Eukaryota > Metazoa > Chordata > Lepidosauria > Squamata > Lacertidae > Podarcis > Podarcis tiliguerta. The sequence continues at coordinate 20,361,121 of NC_139545.1, read as the reverse complement.
AAACAAATTTAGGGTTGAAATTTCAAGGTACCTCTGTAGGAAAGTTGGGGTGCGGATGAGGTGGTAGACAAACTACAATATTTGTGAAACTAGCTACTCATAATTTTAGTTATAGTGTTTGTCTGTGTCAGGTTGAACTAAAGCAAGTATTCTACATTGGAATCAAATGTGTTGGTATATATGCCTTCTTGTCATTTATCTTTTTGCTATGCATTTTCTATTAGCCTCCATCTATGCCTTCTGTGTTGTTTGACTACAAGTAAGAAGAGTTGTGACTTTCCATTCCTCAAGGTCTATTGAGCCATAGGTTCCAAGCAACTTTGTAAATTTATTTATTTGTTGTTGTTGTTGTTGTTGTTGTTGTTATTAATACCCCACCCATCTGGCTGGGTTTCCCCAACCACTCTGGGAGGCTCCCAACAAAACATTAAAAATACCATCAAACATTAATAAACAGGGCTGCCTTCAAATGTCTTCTAAAAGTCAGATAGTTGTTTATTTCCTTGACATCTGATGGGAGGGTGTTCCACAGGGCGGGTACCACTGCCTGGTTCCCTGTAACCTCACTTCACACAGGGAGGGAACTGTCAGAAGGCCCTCAGAGCTAGATCTCAGCAATGGGGGTGGAGATGCTCCTTCAGGAAAAGTGATGTCACTCGCCTTTGAAATTGTCTATCATTTGTCAAGTGATATCATTGGATATTCATTATCTAAGCAAGCAGAATATTGTCCTGAGACTCCCCCTTTCTTTTCTTTCTTTTGCTTACTGTCTTCACCTACTTCCTAATTGGTTCAGAAAAGACTAGATGCTTATTTTCTAAGTGTCTTAAATTGTGTAACAAAAAGACATCAGTATATAAAATACAGTTCTGACAAGTTGGAAACACCCACAGGGCTTTAATCTGAAATGTTGCAGTCCTGTCAAACATATTCAAAATCATAAATACACTAATTATAGTCACTGTGTTATCCAAAAATCAAGCTTTGCTGGTACTCAAATGATTAAAGAAACACTACTTCAGAATGCCTCCCATTGTGCAATAACTACATTTTGGAAGTATATAGTATGACACATGCCAGAATGATAAGGCCATTTATATCTTCAGTGCTTGGTAAATCATAAAACCGAGTAACATTCTAAGTAATTTCTCAAGCATTAAAGCTTTTTAATGACTGAAGAATAGAAGTATGCTAATGAACTAAATCATTTTTGTGTGTACATGCACATTATCTTTCAAACCAGAACCAAATTCCCAACTAAATCTCTGAATATAAATTCTTAGGCTTATGTATGATTATTTTTGTAGTTGTGGTTAAAAATAATAATCTTAGTTTCAGTAAACACTAACTGCTAGTTTTTAAGCTCATTACAGTAGATGTGCTTATGTTTCTAACAAGTAACTAGTCATTGTCGATTTTGCTTACTTTTTGTTTATTTTTATTATCAGAAGATGACCTTGTTTTTAACATGGTTACAATTTAAGATGATTACAATTTTCAATCAGCAGCTAAGAGAAATGTGCCATTTGTAGAACAGTAGATCTGACTTGGAAATGGTTTTGCTACTTTCAGTTACACCTTTTCTTCTCTAAGCTGAGCTCTGAAAAGAAAATATGGTTCTGCAAACTTCAGAAAAAGTTGGCTCTCTCCTTTTTCATCACAACCAAACACAAATTCCACACAGCAGTTAATCAATTGTTTTGAAAACTGTTTCCTTCTTTTAAAAGAAACATTCATTTACACCTGTCATGTAAGAATAAACTAAAAGGGCAGACAGACCATCTGAAGCTACAAGAAAATGGCTGTAATGCAAGCTGGAACTAAAGTGATTTAGAAATGGTTGTATAGAGTGAATCAATTCTGGGTGACACCATCAGAAAAGGGGGCCATGTAGATGATTTGTATATAGCAGGCATGTCCAACAGGTAGATCATGATCTACCGGTAGATGACTTCTGTGGTAGATCAATGGTGGATCACTGGCTCCCCCCAAAGCTCAACAACTTTGATCTGAACCCCAAAAATCAGGGCTTTCCTTCCTAAAAAAATGTCAACATCTTTGATCTGAACTCCAAGAAACAGGGCTTTCCTTCCTAAAAAAAACTCAACAACTTTGACCTGAACCCCCCAAAATGGGGTAGATAACTGCCAGTTTTTAACACTGTGAGTAGATCGCAGTCTCTTGGGAGCTGGCCACTCCTGGTATATTGTTTGTTAGCAGAACACTGCAAAGTAAAGCATACCCCACATGTGTCCTGGAAAAAAAACAAGACATCCCATTTTCTCATACAAGAGTACGGTGGCCATTTGAGCTCTGATATATTGCCCCCTCAAAAGCAGTTTTTCAGGGTTGCAATCTCGTATGGCACCCCAAAATATGTGTATTGGGGCGCTGTGAAAGCACAGCCCTGAAAAAGCATGTCTCATGCAAGTCAAGGGAGCACTGTTGAGAAGATGTGCATCCCGGTTTTGGGGCTCAGTATGTTGGAGGATATGAGTAGAGTTTGTTCCTTCTAATCAGATTTCTGTGGTTCATTTGTAATTCTGCAAATACCCAGCATTCAACCAACTGGAATGCACATGTACAATGAAAATCCCAATGGTAAGAAAGACGAGCACAAACGACAAGAACACAAAGGACTGACTACTCTTCAACAGGGCAATTTCTGCAAGTTTACTCAGAATCAAGTTCCACTGTGTAAGTATGTACAGGTGTGTACATACTTTCCAGGTAAGTATGTACAGGATTGCAACATAAACATAAGTACACCCTAATATGTGTGTAAATCAGATCCAAAAAAGGCAGTATATGGAGAAAATGTACATCAGAATCCAGTGATCATATATATTGGTCTTCCTGCAGACATATCAAAGAGTTAGTACTTATGCAAACCTGAAGGCACTTCTTAAATCCTCACAGATTTTACAGAACAGAAATTTAAGGACAGGAAGATTAAGACAACAGATGACATCTTCCTTGACATGTTTCTGATAATTAGTGTCAAATGCTGTGAAAGGACCATGGCCATCTTACTGTCAGAAGGATCTATGGGATAGAGTCAGCTGTCCTCATGCTTGTCTAAATGTAAATGCTAAGCATTCAAGGCACATTGGTGTGGGCACACCAAAATACCAGTCACTGAACTTAAATCCCCAAGTTGCTCCTTTTCAGAGATAAAAAATATTAACAGAGAATGAAAGAACAGATCGGTTTTCTTCTATCCCTACTTCTTTCTTACTGTGTGCCCCAAACAAGGGGAAGTGAGCCAAAGTTTCTAGACTGCTTTAGTGGAAAGATAAGTGCATAATTCTGCTGCAAATAGATTTGACATATAGCAATGGCCTCTTTCGCATGTCATGGTAAGCCAAACTATTGCTTACCAGGACCATGCAAAAGTACTGGTTCCTGGTTGTACCTGCTCTACCTCCTCCTGGTCCTTTCAGCACAATGCAAGTTAAGCCGAGGTTTGGCTTAATGTATCACCTGAACTCAAGATGGTGGCTGAGGTTTCTCCTCCTTAACCACAATTCATAACCACAGGACAAACTTTGGCTACATATTGTGGTTAAGGAGGAGAGATATTACACACAATCCGAGGACCAGAGAGGAGCAAAGTGGATGGATGAATAGTACCATCACCCTAATGATCCATTGCTATTTTCTTTTCTTTTCATACATACATATATATACAGTGGTACCTCAGGTTAAGAACTTAATTCGTTCTGGAGATCTGTTCTTAACCTGAAACTGTTCTTAACCTGAGGTACCACTTTAGCTAAAGGGGCCACCCGCTGCTGCCATGCAATTTCTGTTCTCATCCTGAAGCAAAGTTCTTAACCCAAGGTACTATTTCTGGATTAGTGGAGTCTGTGACCTGAAGCGTCTGTAACCCGAGGTACCACTGTATGTGTGTGTATACATATGTCTATATCTATATCTATCTCTGTATCTATCTATCTATCTATCTATCTATCTTTCTATGGAGTACTAATAAATACAGAAAGATGAAATGTAGGGGTGGATTCAGTTGTCATTTCTCTTGTCAATAGTATGACAGCACAGCAAACACCCAAGGTTTTCATCTGAAAGTGAAATTCAAGATCCCATTACTATAAGTACAGAACCATCTGCTGGATATGACAAATGTCAGCTGGTCATTTCCCCCCTCTGTGCCAAGAGTGGTCTATTCAAATTATGTGTTCGCTACATAAAATGGTAGAGGTGAGGAAATGCAGCACACAAGCACAAATGCAGCCATTTGTTTGGAAGATTCAATTACATCTCTTCCAGACAGAACCTGATTTGCTATCATCCCCACTGACACACTTTCATATTGTAGAGCCTGAAATTTACAGTAAGTGCTTTACCCTCTTTCTTTCTACACACCAAACCGGAGGACTTTCAGCCACTTCAAAAGCGCAGAGTCAAAATCTGTGTTTAAGTTACTGACATCGTCTAATAAATCATGCAAAGCACTCAAAGCCCTTGGGGTTGTTTGCAGAGAAGATGCAATGTTTACAGTTACATGTCTGGTCTGATTCAGAGTGCATATTACGTTTAATGTATGGTACAGACGCATAAAGCATTCAGGGGATGGCAGTCACATCTAATGAAAATACTCTCTGGGTATATAATGCTAGATACTGTGCTATGAAGATGCATGTTTGTAGTCACTTGCACCCAGAAAATATACTCCTATGTGTGTATATGAAAATACCAAGCTATGACGCAGATAAGTCGCACCTTTACAGCAGTACATAACATGTACTTATAAATCTGCAGTGCTGGGAGGAGAAAGGCCATCATCCAAGCCACTCCCCAAAGAAGCCACTGTGTTGCTCAGACCTCAGTGCAACACAGGCACAAAACAGAAGTGATTAAGCAACAGTCCCACACCAAGGCATCTTCAGATAAAATATTTCTAGCCATTGACAGACAGCAGAGTTTGTACAGATGTAAGTAAACTTCCACATTACTTTGAATTCTACACTATACAAAATGGAAAGGTGCATTTAATGCGAAGTTGAAAACCAATATAAATGCACCAATTAGTGGTGCAACCTGAAATCAGTGTATGACCTAGCAGAGACTTAAAATTCAAAATATTTGTGAATTATAGTACTTGTGATTTACAACCAAACAACATACAGAACCACATAGGTCACACCATGTATTTAAAGGACATGGCTTTCCCATGAGGATTATCTGCTCAAACACTCTTAATAAATGCAGATTTTGTGACTTTAGCACCAACCAGACTTTTCTTACCCCCCCACCCCTTAGCAATGTTATAAAGAGCTCTGGATAACTTGAAAGCTTGTTCACTGTTTTGAGATGTTTTGGTTGATCTTGATAAAGGTACTGCCTGACTGTAGTCTAGTTTTAGTAATCTATGAACTCAAAGTTATAGCATAGATGTACATAACACCATGGAAGTTGGTGCTGATACATCCCATCCAGGAACCTCACCAAAATGCTTGAGGGGTTGCACCTCTGCAGGCACATACCTGCACAGGTGGTGGGATTGTCCCAAAACCCAACCCTTTTGGACAGCAGTCCTACAAGAAATATGCAAAAGAACTAAACAGGTATTAGAAGCCACCTCACAACTGGCCCTATTGAATATTTTCCAAGACAACGAGGCACACTCACACTATAAAGAGCTTATAACTCACCCACTCTCAGCAGCCAGAAGCATCATAGCTAGACACTGGAGGGACCTGTCAGGAATGAACATGGACCACTGGTACCAAACTGTATGGGAAACAGCCTTTCTAGAAAAGCTAACCAACAAACTGAAACTAGCAGGGGGACAAATAAAAGAGGATGCCTTCACCCCAGTGTGGCTCACCTTTATTACACATAGCCCAACAAGGCAACAGGAACCCACTGACAGCATGCATATCAATATGGCTAACTTGACCCAACAACTCCTGCACTCCAAACCAAACTCACTGCAAACCAAACTCACTGCAGTCAACTGAAGGTAACCAACCATGCTCTCTCAACCCCCAACCTCTCTCAATGCCAATGAAAATGAAAACTTATAAATGAATAGAAAAGAACCTACCCAAGTGACACTGACACAAAAACCTCATACATACACTATGTAAAAGAATGAAAGTTCACTACCTCCTTCTCCCCACCTCTTCTCCCCCAACCTTATACTGTATACAACATTAAAGTCTCACATCAAATATAACTGATCTGTAGAAAAGAAATTGATAATCTGAAAAGAAAGGTGATGTATGTACTTTTGTAACCCAGGAAAATCTTTAATAAAAACAATTTTTAAAAGTTACATTATAGTCATTGTGCACAAAAATGATGCCCTAATAAGGTGACCGTGTGTCTTGCTTTACAGAGGATAATCCTCTTTTTGAAGAGCTATCTGGTCTAAGTTTGGTTTCAGGACAAAAAACTGTAGGAAGGGACAGAAGGAGACTTGAAGCTGACCATAGAGAGTTAATAACAGGACAGCAGACTGTGCAGACAATATAGGTCACTTGCTCACCACTATGGTGAATCATAGTCTGACTTGAACTATAGTAATTATTTCTAAATTTTCATCTATTCATATAGATTAACTCATGCAGATTTTATGCACATCTGTGTGCTCATTTGTCCTCTTTTTAAGAGATGCATTTTCTCCCCTATGGCAACATGTTAAATGGTCAATCTGGGTCCAATCTAAACACACACACCAATCAGCGGTTTCGCAGGGAAGTGAGATTGGGACAAACTAAATCCAGTTCTTCTCACTCCCTCTCCCAAACAGCTGATTGGCACTATTCAGAGATTTTAACCTCAGTGTTTTGCAGCTCCAGATGGTAAATTGGGATGCGGCTGCTGTTTGTGGTGTGATTTCCCATCCCACCAGGGAGGAAACCTGTATCTGCAAGTGTATATCCAATTAAATTAGGGCAGGCATCCCCAAACTCAGTCCTCCAGCTGTTGTTGGACTACAGTTCCCATCATCCCTGACCACTGGTCCTGTTAGCTAGGGATGATGGGAGTTGTAGTCCCAAAACAGCTGGAGTTTGGGGATGCCTGAATTAGGGCAACGGTGAAGAAGTGGTTTATTATACTTTGCCTAGAGAGCATATTAAGCTACCCTGAGATCATTATCTGAGGCAAGAGAACTGGTCTTTTCTGTGGCAGCTTCCTGCTTATGCAATGCTTTCCCCAGCCATGGCATAGCGTAGGTTGCCAGGGCACGTGGTCACATGGAAGGAAGGGAAACAAAGTATACACATGTGCATTCAACTGCCTCATGGCATCCATGTCACCCAGAGAGCACAGCTGCAGAAATAAGAAAATAAGAGTCATTCCGTTGTCTGGAGTGGTCATTCCCAAGTTCGCATGGGAAACTGTTCAACGGAACCCAGCGAACAAAGCATGCAGCTTTATTGAGGCAGTACCAGGTGTTGGAATTTTGCACTCCTAACAATTTTGCACCTGGCCAACTGCCCTTTGCCCCCCCCCACTCTACACCCCAGGAAGCTCATCTGGTGCCAACACTGTCATCTTTCGAGTGCCTTTTTTTTCCTGCCAGGCATTTCAACAATAATGGCTGGGCTTTGCTGGCTGATTTTGGTGTTCATATTGCTGTTGGCTGGTGTGTTTTTGGTATATATATATATATATATATATATATATATAAGGAACACCTTATTTGTACTGTTTAGTGGATACCTAATTATCACTTTTTATAAATTGCTTCAGGACATTCTTTGTGATTCTTGTAAATGACGGGCAATTTTAATAAACTATTATCTGGTAACACATCTGGTAATCATCATCTGTAAGAAATGCATTTTTCATTTATTACAAAAACCTTCTTTATGAATATAAATAGGATAAACAAACACAGTACAGCCATACATGTCTACTCAAAAGAAATTCTGAGTTTGATGGGGCTTACTCCAAGGTAAGAGGGTGTAGCATTGCAGCTTAACTGAAACTATTCTGGGGTTGCCCTATTTCAAGAGGTAAAGATCTGGACACAAAAAGTTGTTGGGCCCCTCCACCACTGCCAGGCCAGAGCCCTCCACACCATATCCCAAGCCTGAACCAGAGCCCTGGTCGCCCATGCCAGAGCCAGAACCCAGGTTGCCTGAGCCAGGGCCTGGACTACAGCCTCCCACGCACATAAAAATAATTTAAACCCAAAATCCAGGACATTTGCTTTAAAATGTAAATCCCACCCCCTGGTTGGGCATGTAGGACCCCCCAAAAAGCACATGTCTGAGAATTTCCGGACGTATGGCAACCCTAAACTATGCGAAAGAAGCATTTTTTAAAAAAAAATACCTACCACAGCAAATACTGTCATTCTAAGCACATAATTCAGTGATAAAATCTTTCTTTGAAAACTCTCTTTTTTGAATGTTGAAACAAAAATATATGCTTTTCCTGGCAGCTTACAAATACAGTGTCATCTTCAAAGACAACGGAGCTTTCTCAGTGGTGAAAGAAGAAAATTAATTTGATTTAATTAAAACTAAGAAACACTAGCAAAGGGCTCGTTGCTCTTTTTGCTCTCCTGTAAAGTCTCCTCTTTGACCTCTAGGCCATGGAGTGTTAATTCGGTTTCAGTGCAAGCTGGTTTAAAATTTGCATGCATAAAAATGGATCATCATATGCAAATTCTAGAAGTACCAACCTAATACTGCTGAAGGTTTTTGTTTTGTTTTGTTACTTCATCTCACTTTTACACGGATCTTGAAACAGTGTGGCAGACTGAAAAAGACAAATAGTATTGTTGGAAAATAGATAATCCTGCCTGCCTGCTTCCTTGGTGGGATTTGATGCTTGATACATTGACATTGATCCATGTGTTTTTGCACAGAACCCTGGAAATATCCCTCTGGCTCTTGGGCAGCGCAGAGTTAAGCTCAACTCTTTTTCTTCTGTTTGCCCCTTGGCAAATACTACTGTTTCCAGCTCAGAAAATATGTGCGCAGATGTGCGTTTGCAAAAGGGTTAAGGGTTCATTTCAGCCTGGATCACCAACCAACATTTGTGAAACACAGAATACATGATATGAAGCTCAATGTGTGCATTTTATGTCCATGTGACAATGAAATGCACTTTATTTCTTCCGTTATGCTTTGTGCTCCTTTAGAATATATGGTGGAATGTAGACATTATCCGTTAAGGAAATAACCAGTGTGCAATAGACTGGAGTTAGAATTAGTACACAATTTATTCAGGTTCCAAGATACAGCGGCACAGCAAGTTGACATAACACTGTGTTACTTGCCCTAGAGGCATCAATTCCAATTTGCCTTGGATAATAAATAAATTTGGTCAAGTCATCTAGAGCTGTGCATGAGTAAACATATTCAAATGTGGATTTCCCCCCCATAATGCAGAAATGGCTTCATGAATTATAGCCTATTTTTGTAAAAGCAAATGTTCTCTCCCTTACTGAATATGCAGTGCACATTGAAATAATAAATATATAGCATATATAACATATATTGTATTTACTTGTTGTTGCAGTGGTGGATCAAGAGCTTAAGGATGAAACGTGCTCATTGTACATTCGCAGTCCATTTCTTTTTTCGTGAATCAGGGTCAGAAATGTGTCAGGAAAACATTCACTCTGTATAATATGGAGCCAGAATACTCACATTCGGAATCTTGACTGAAATGTATTGAAATGAGCTAAGCCTCATTTCACAAAATTAGGCTGTAATCATTCCTTCTCATCAATATTATCTTCCTGGTTGTTGGCTCCCTCCCCCGCTATTATTATTTTACTGCTTAAACTCTTCTGCAGAAATAAACTATGCAGCATTGTATCAATACATTTAAGAGCTGGTCTCCAGACCTGAATGGAATTTTAAAGTGCTATCAGAAAATTAATACGGCAAACTAATATAGCTAATTATTGTTGGTTACAACAGCATGGTGCTAATAATGCCATGGTTGCAGGTTTGATCTCCATATGGGATAGCTGCATATTCCTGCATTGTAGAGGGTTGGACTAATAATAATAATAATAATAATAATAATAATAAATTTTATTTATACCCCGCCCTCCCCAGCCAAAGCCGGGCTCAGGGCGGCTAACAACAATAAAAACGATGATCCTCAGGATCCCGTCCAACTCTACAATTCTATTATTAATATAGCAATATCGTTATTTTTTCCGTATTTAACAAATTAACTGTAAATATCTGCAATATATACCATTTGGTAATACGTTCATGAACAAAATTACTTCATGGCTAGAGCATATTTCTTGGAATCTCTTGATTTCTGTACTTGCTCTTTTGGTTGCAATCATCGGAGACCCACCTTTCCAAAGGAGTGGACTCACCACTTCTTTCCCCTAGGGCATGAAAGACTATCTCAACTAATGTCAACAGTTGAATGACATGAAACTGCACCTCAATAACTGTTTCTTTAGAAGCACTCTGTAAATGGGCTTGCTCATGCCTGCAAGCCCCTTGGAGTTCTGCCAGTCAGGCCATCTTACGAAGCAGGCAAAGCAAATTCAAAAAGTGAGAAGACCTAGGAACGTTTGGGTGGTCTTTTATTCAGATGCAAATAAGCAAAGGATATCAAGCTAGAAAAGGATATGACATTGTTGGCACTGCTGCTATTTGTTTAGTTAGTGGTGTGTGTGTGTGTGTGTGTGTGTGTGTGTGTGTGTGTGAATGATGCATACCAGAGAGGTGGGGAAGAAGAGGACTAAGTAGTCATGAATGAACTTCCATTATCTTGCCTCAGAATTTTCTGAGTTTTCCTACACAATGCTTAAAAAAACAAAAACAACTCAAGTATTTTCAAGATTGGCTTGAGAACATTGGTAAGGAGTGGCTGCAGTCCTCCCTTTGCTGTCAAGCAAAAGATCCCTGACTCTAGAGTAGTAGTATGGCAGCAGCATGGGCTCCACCCCAAAAAACAGAAGTGGTCTTGCTGGAAAAGACACTCCTTGTCCTATCAAAGAAGCACGGGACCTGCATTTCTTCTAATTCCCAATTTTAACATGCTCAATAGTTCTTTGACCCGCTACCTGTTTCACCTATTCAGTTCTTATTCTTTTAAAAACAATTCCACATTCCTTCTTAACTTAAACGAGACTTTTGTCCCATTACACACTTTCTAAAATATTTAATCTTTCTATACATCATCAAAACAACCTAATCCTAAATTACTGAAACATTTGTCACTCATTTGACTTTTGGAGACAAATAATATACATTATAAGAAATGATGGGGATAAAAAGGGGACTTGGCCCAATGTTGATTTTATTTAATTGGATTGGGGAGGACATTCCGAAAGAAATGGAATATTTAATAAGGAAATTAAGAATGTCAGCAAAAATTGTGTGAGTGTGTAATTGGCAAAATCAAATTCTTTCTATATGGTAATGTTAGAGCTTGCCCAAAATGGACAAATATTAACAGACTTTATCCCTAGGAGAAGAAGTGGCATTCAGAATGTTAGACTTGTTGAGTGGTGGTCATTTAAAAAAAAAAATTAGAACAGAAAACATGTTAATGTAACGCTTGACAGGATTTTGTTTTTGTAAGCATATTTTTTAACTGTATATTAATAATGATTTAGAAACTTAAAAAACAATGAAATTTGTCACACGAATTCTACATAGAATTTACTGCAGAGATTGGCAGCACCTGCTCAATCCATCAGTATATACTCACTTGTCTTCCTTCTACAGTATATCTGATATGCTTACTTTTTCAGTAAAAGGTACATTATTTGCTGCTTTTCTGCATAATACCCAGCAGTATGTCTTGCTATCAGAAAACTGGTTGGCAACGTAACATTTTTCAAATGCTGTTTAAAATATTCTGTAGAATTACAGCCAAACTAAATGATATGGCAAGAGTTCCATGAGGTCCAGAAAGAGGTTTCCCCTGGTTATTTCAAGGGCAAATGCTGGTGAATGAATATTCAGATTGGAGTGATAGCACTGGGGTAACTTGCACATTTCACCCCTGTAGGTCCCATACAGTCACATTTACCCTTCATAATATCCTATTGTACTTCTCCCACCATCTTTTCTAGTTCCACAATTAAGAAATTGTCACTGGTTTTATTTTTGGCCAGCAGTGCAAACTCAACCAAGTTTGGAAAGTGGATAACTCTTTAGTCCACTAAGAACCAACTACGGATATTGAAAGCATTCCATTTTTGAAATGCAGCTTTAAAAGAGTTACAGGTAGGTAGCCATGTTGGTCTGCCATAGTCGAAACAAAATAAAAAAATCTTTCCAGTAGCACCTTGGAGACCAACTAAGTTTGTTATTGGTATGAGCTTTTGTGTGCATGCACACTTCTTCAGATACACGAAAGCTCATACCAATAACAAACTTAGCTGGTCTCTAATGTGCTACTGGAAGGATTTTTTTATTATTATTTTGTTTCGACCACGGCAGATCAACACAGCTACCTATCTGTAACTAGAACTATGGAAGGCACCACATTGAGCCGCATGAAGTGGAAATCCATCAACGTGTGTATCTGAAGAAGTGTGCACGCACACGAAAGCTCATATCAGTAACAAACTTAGTTGGTCTCTAATGTGCTACTGAAAGGATTTTTTTTATTATTTAGCTTTAAAAGAGGTTGACAATACCTTTTCTGGGACCCCATGAATATTCACATTTCATAACTTTTAACTGCATTAATAAATTAGAATGTTTTCCACAAGTCCCGCCCTTGCACATCAAATATGGTGCAAGAGTGTATTAACAGAATCCAGTTAACAAAGCGTAGACACAATACAGCTGGCTGCCTTGAAGAACAGATTCAACTCAACACAAAATCAACCTCTGATTTTCTCTAGGGTGTCATTTCTGGAACGTGAACATGGATACCATCTTACAGTATAGCAACCTTGAAGCTGCTCTTCCATGGGATAGTACAAATATGTGAGGATTGAGTTATGTTCATGCCATGCAAAATGCATGTATTCAAAATGCATGGTTACAAACCTGCTGAATACAGTTACCTGCATGCACACTCAAGCACACATGTGCACACACACGCCTGTATGCACTGTGTTCTTTCATAAATAGATGCAGAATTTTGAAAACCACTTATTTCTTACCAACAGGCACTGGAAGATTTATCAAATTGTGGAATATACTGGAAATGTGAGCAAAGGATATATGGGACTCAGTAGCAACATTTTAAAAGTAATTCGAGTGAAAACTCAACTAGTAAAGCAAAATATAATCATAACAGTAGAATAAAAAATGAATAACCACAGAAGACTCGCGTACTCAAATCAGTAAATCAGATTTTGTGGTAACACGTTGCAACAAATGTTATTTCTTTTCTGTGGGCCCTTAGGAGAAGCTCTCTGCTCATTTCTTTACACAAAGGAAGGTCAATTTATGTTGATGATTCAAATGGTGCTCTGCATCAAACCTGGGGTGGGGGGAACCTGTCATTTTATTGAAAAATCATTCAATTATTAAACTGCTTAATGATGCATGGAGAACAAAATGCAACCCTCACCAAGAATTTACAATACACATTGCATTCCATTACCTTCACAAAATGAGGTGTTTCTGTCCTCTCAAGCTAACACAGGACAGCTATCTTTGCAGCCCATAAAACTGAAAGGGGCTCATGATGACCTGAAAATGTATATTGCTTCTGTCAAATTCCTGACAATGAAGAGCACAGCGAGCCAGAAGACCTCACATTTCAAAAGGAAACAGTCAATATCCCTGAAGATAATTTTAATATGCTATGAGGTTTCTCAGCAAGACCCTAAGTTGACATTGTAGAACACATAATCAGGTTTGAGATTATATTCATACATTGCACCCCACTCTTCTACCAAAGTAGGTAGCAACCCCCCCCCCCCCGAACTTTCCCTGAAGTCACATTAACAATGCAATTCTATGCATGTTCAGATAGAAGCCCTACTAGTGGTATACAGATGTTATGAAAAACAATAGTTTATTGGTCTTGGGGTCATGTGCTTCCTCTTCCCTATGCCTCCTCTGATGTAACTGCAAGAAAGAGATCAGAAGCTTAGTGTGACATCTGAACCCTAAACTGTGGCTGATGATGACTATAGTTTTTGAAGCAAGCCTAGTTGGCTTGTTTCAATAAAACATACAGTGAAAATTTGCAAACAAAAAATAAAAGTCTGATTTTAGCTATCAGTCTCCCTCTTCTGAACCCCATAGCCAATATGAACTAACAGGACATAGATAAGACTTACAAGTGGTAGAAAGGTAAATTAGTTCTCAGCCAAGTGATCTATTCCTCAAAGAGTTACAATGTTAACTCCATATACACCAACCTGCTCTGCGTTAGATGGTGGGTCTGTATAATGAGGGAAGCTCAGTTCTAGCCCACTGTCCTAGTCTCGTTCCTGAGCAACAATGTGGTAATCTCAGTGGAGTGGGAGGCCAGCCAATGAAAAGCATCTCTGAGGTGTACTTGCCTGGAGGCAGAGTCATCATTCAAAGTCAGGTCTAGTCCTAGGGCCGGGCAAACAACAATCCATGTGGTCAGGTGGTCCAGGGGTCAGGGAATGGCCAAGACAAGCAGCAAGCTAGGACCAGGAACTACAACCGTTGTTACCAGCATCTGATTGCTGCTGGAATCTCTGTTTAAGAAGGCTAAAGCCAACTGATTCTCATCATCGCCTTCTCTTCTGTGTCCTTGAAGGCTGATCAGTCGCAGGTGGAATCACTCTGCCTGGCGAAGCCAGTTCCTGGCCCATGACACCCACTATTACTTCCTCTCTCTGATAGCAGCTCTCCAGGGACTTGGCCAGAACAGATTCCATCACCTGCTACCTGATCCTTTTAGGTGGGCAGGCCTGGCATTGGACCTGGAACTTTCTGAATGCTGAGCATGTGCTCTTCCACTGAGCTATTGTCCCTTCTGCAAAGGATGGCTACTCGGTGTGTGAGAATGTTAAGGCCTTTCTATAAAAAACACACCGTGTTCCTCTTGTTATTGCTACTGATGACAATGGACCTGACCCGAACTAGGAATACACTGAAAACTGAAACCCAATTATGGTGTTCTGAATCCCCATACATTCTAGATGTCAAGTTTACAAGAACCAAGTGAAACTGGTTGTATCTTCCTCTAATGTAACCCATGCATCCCAAGATTATGTTTTAATGGGCTAGCAAAACAGCTATTTGAAACACAAATTAACTGTGATAGAAAGTAAGCAAGCAGAGATTACGCCTGATAGAAATATTCTCCACACAGATGTGACTTCTTGTGTAATGGAATATAATAAGCATAATTGCTTTGATGTGGTGCAAACCCAGACATAAAAGCTCTGAATATACTGTGGCTGATACTAGCATAATTATATTCTATTTTTTAAATGGTGGTTTCCTTCCCTGCTCCAAGAAGACAGTTACTAACTAAATTGGTAAATGCCTTACCAACAAATCTGACGTAGCATGCCATTACATTTTAGAAATGGAATGAACAATATCCAAAAAGTGGAAGGAAAGCCATTATCTCATTCAAACCAAAAATCTCTTATCATCTATACACACACTCAGTAAAAAATACGTTAATGGCCTAAAGGTACTCATTTTAAGATACTTAGTAAGAATCACACTGTGTAATACATTGTGTTGTTACTGTCCTTGGAGTTCTGCATGTGGTAACCTTTAGAGATCCTGAATGCTCCCTTGGAAACACTGTTCAATGGAGTAATCCCATGAAGGTGGGATCTGAATGACACCGCCATGTGGGTAGGGCTGATGATGTGACTCTTTCCATACATTGTGGTGAGATGTGCATGTATGCATTTTCATGTGTACTACGTTAGAATAGCCAGTGATGTGGACTTTGGGTGGGTTCAAATCCCAGCTCAACCATGAATCTCATTGGGAGAAAATTAAGCTAGCTTTTAGACATATTAAGCAAGTTCCTTTCGTTCTATCTTTGAGATGTTTGCTAAACCTGGTTCTGTTAGACCAGCTGACTGCTTAATGTATTGTATCTTTATGTGGCTTTTATGTGGTTTTTCTTTTATTGCTCACAGTTTACAGCATTTTTAGTGGTATTATACATTTGTTAAATTTGCCAAATAAATAAAATGTGTTTCTTTTATGAATAAATAAAATGAACATTCGGTCTAAACCTAAGCTGCCTTGTAAGGTTGTTGTAAGTATAAAGAGGGGGTGGAGAAAACCACATGCAGAAAAATGTAAGAACACACACACACACACACACACACACACCACACACAATGCAATTAGATTTGCCTGACTGTGAGAGCCCAGGGCTGAGGTAGGCCTCTAGGGCCCCATTCTCAGGATGCCTACAAGACTAAACAAATTTGTGTTTCACCATATTGTTTCCACAGTAATTACAATTTAGTGTATATTTATCTGCTTCAAAGCACCATGATGGGATTTAAATAAAGGTTTTAAACTGCTCTGGTGGAAGAAGAAGAAGAAGAAGAAAAACTGTAAGATTGCTAAGCATCATTATCGTTACAAACATACTCTGATTTAATTGTTAGCCTATGCACATTTCAGTATTGTGGCTTGGTTGTGGCTCATATTGTTCGTGTGCATGTTTATAAATAAATAAATTGATAATGGAAAAAAATGTATCTCCAGCTATGGAGTTCCTGCTATGGATACAAATAATGACTTTCTAAGAAATAAAGCTTAAGTTCTATTTAGAAAAAACAAAAACTAAAAACACCCAACTAAAAATAATTCTAAAATGTCAATGAAATGAGTGACATATATGGGCATTTGTATATACTTCAGATCCACCAAATGATTGATATACCAAGAACATGGAAGAATAGATATTCTTATAAAATATTAATGGACCATGTGAATGAAAAAGTTGAGAAACAGAAAATGAAAGATTTCCAGCAACGGATATCCACTTCCTTTATCTGCTATGTTGTTTTGCTTTATTGTGTTGAGTTACAAGATTTCTATCCCACATTTATCACATATAGCTGCCAGGAGGCTGTGTGCTCGCTTGTGAATTTCCTGTCATTATGGCAGCTGTGTTTGGATGGTCTCAATGTGATTTTTGTGCGGTGACCCATTAACTCAACAGGAGAAGTGTAGGTAGAAGCTAGACCACTTACAGGTGCTAAGGTGACTAGCAGGCTTAGGCCAAACTATGACATGAGGCTTACTATCCATTACTTCTTCAATTCAGTGAAAGATAACCCTGCTATCAGAGAAAGTAAAGGAGTGTCCATTGACAAATTGGACTAGAAGGGAGTGAAATCTCCTGTCCCTGGTAACCAATAGTTTGGATTGAAGTTAGGTTTTAAATTCCATCTCACCTATGCCTCCAATTTCAGCCTGTTTCTTTTATTGCATAGAACCCTACAGGACAGGCATAGGCAAACTCGGACCTCCAGATGTTTTGGGACTACAACTCCCATCATCCCTGATCACTGGTCCTGTTAGCTAGGGATGATGGGAAATGTAGTCCCAAAACATCTGAAGGGCCAAGTTTGCCTATGCTTGCTATAGAAGTCCATGAGGACTGAGCCACATCCTATTTACTTAATGTCATCTCTTCACCTTCATTATCCAACCCTAGGTCCCCTTTCTTAGGCTGACACTAGAGTCTAGTGAAACTATGACAGTGTCTTTTAGTGGTAATTTACTTGTTGCGTTCAGGAAAACAGGGTAGGGATCCCACTCCCAATGGTCAGGCCTTTCATCCTCAGAGTTCCCTCTTATTCTGCCTCTCATCATTTTCTTCCTTCCTATCTTCTTTTTATTTGCACCAACCCCTGCTTTGCCCCCATCCCTCAACTATCTCAAACATGGCTACGTAGGAAAGACTGTAAATTGGAAACGACGCCGCACCTTAGGCCACAAAATTATCTAAGATACTGTTGCTAAAACAAAGCAGCAATCTATTATCTTGGAGACTAAACCCAAGAATACTAATAATGAATAATAAAGCAGGCACCACTCTTGTTTCATAGCTGTACTTGGAGCAATCAGGCTGAAAACAACTGTGTTAATGCAGATATAAAACCCGTGTAGGTGAAAGGCCCATTAGACATGCTCTTTTATTTGGAACAGAAAGAGCCAGGTGCTAAACATTTGATCTGTCCACTGCTGTGATGGGGTTGCTCTCTTTATGCTGGAAGTGCTCCAGTAGTTAATGTTTTCTCATTAGTGTACAGTATGTCTCTCCTGGATGGCTATGTTCCTGTTAATGATCTCTCTCCATTAGCGTATAACCACCCCGGAAAGATATAAAAATACACTACTTGATTCACTTCCAATGCTGTCTGTTCACACTACCCCTTTTGTTGTGTGGCAGCATTCCAGGATTTCATCTTTTCATTGTTACTCTTCTCCCCTTTTGGTTGGCTGAGTTCCAGTGTTTGATCTACTGTAACTCAACATTAAGCACTTGATTCCTCTACATCAATTTTGTCCCACCTGGGATGGGTATATTCCAGTACTTAATCAATCCACCTCTCAATTAAGGATTACAGACTTTACTCTCCCTTCTATTTACACCAGACTAAATTAAGTTACACAAGTTTAAAGGAGGCCAGTGTAGCATCTACTTCTGCTATCAACATTAGATAATCTTGTATTTATTTAATAGCAATTTGAAGATGTACAGATTGGCTAGCAATTAAACAATGGGGTCTCTGCTACCTTCTTTAACTACTAAGACCCAACTATATCATACTATACTAAATACTAAAAATAATATTTTTGTGCCCAAACCAATATTTTGTGCCCATTATGCAAACCAATATTTTATTTTTTAAAAAATATAAACTGAAATGAAATTAAAGAGTTCTCATAACAACTTTTCATCCTGATTGTCTGCTACAGTTGTGCAAGCTGAATTTATAGACCACTGAACACTGGTTTGAATGTCATATGCAATCCACGTTTTGTGTATATCATGTCATTTGACTTGCTATTGTTATGTGTGATGTGGAATGAAATCCAGTGGGGGTCCCTTTAATAATACAGCAACCTGAACAAAGTCAGGTTGTGTTCATTACTCTTCATCGACCATTCCACTCTTCCATTGATCCTTCCCCCTTTATTTCCAGACACATAAATAGGAAGCCTTTGGTGAATCCCATCTGCCAGGAATATGGTAAGCAGTCCTGTTTTCAACTGACAGCTTTCCAGAAATCATTTCCTAGCTCCAAAAGGTGCCACGAGTGCCTTCCTGACTATGTGAAGCTCATCTGCTTGGTTGACACCATCTATCTGTGATGCTGGCCACCCTGGCTAAACATGATAAGTATGGAATAGGATACCTCTGTTCTCATTCATTTGAACAATTCTATACTGCTATTCATAAAAAATACCAGAGCAATTTATAATTGCACGTTAAACCATACAATAAAAATCATATAAAGCTAAAATCAGAAATCAGCTAACTATTGTGGAAATGTATACAGTATTCTGAATTGCTTTTGCCTGATGGAACAGAAAAGTTTTCAGCAGGGATTTAAAAACTGAAACAGAAGCCACATGCTGAAGAGTGTGCCACAACACAGGGGTGATGACATAAAGTCTTGGTTTCTTATTGTTGTCAAATGAGCCTCACCTTTTCAGGGGGCGAACCACAATACTCCTGCAGATGATCTCTGTGACTGAGCTGGGATATAAGGGTTCAAGTGGTCCCTGAATTCTTGAGGGCGTTGCAAATTAACACAAAGACCTTGTATCTGGTTTGGCAGTAGATGGGCAGCCAGTGCAACTGTTTTAACAATGGTGTCACATTTTCTCAACCAGAAGCTCTCCTCAGAAATCTGAATGCGCTAGCTGGAGCTTCCAAACCAGCCCCACCTCCTTTGAACATCCATGGGTATTTTATACTGAATCTACATCAGTGACTCCTATGTTTGTGAGTATGCGCACTCTTCAAAAGTAACCTCCTTAAACATTTGTTTTACCTTTAACATAAAGTACCTCTCTGCTTTCCCTTTGTCCCTTATGGCTTATTCCTAATGAAATGTCTCTCCTAATTTGGACTTGAAGCTTGGAGTAAATTAATGACAAACCCAAGGGACTGTTTTCTTCCCGCTAGCTAAGCCACTCGGAGTCCATTTACCTCCTTTTGTCTAAGAGGAGATAAGATGAAAACAAGCTGCACATGCCCAAAATGTCATGAGGGTTCTAGCTGATTGCTACCTTCCAAGCAGATATTTAGCACTTAGCTCTGGATTTCCTATCAGGCCAGAATTATAATTAAAACAGAGATAGTGGCAGGAAACAAAAACAATACCAAGCATGCTCAACTGGTTGATGTCCCAAGGCAGTTTGATTCAAAATAGTATCCAACTATGTTCAAGCATAACAAAATCCTGTCCCTTGATCTCAGAAGCCATCATGGAAAATTTAGATATATCTTAAGAAGTGTCCAAATGCATAGCAAACAAACAACTTTCCAAAATATATAATAGACTAGTAGCTCCGTACACATCATTGCTTGGGAATTCTAATGCTGGGTTCACATGGCAACTCATTCCTTTTTTACCACTTCTCTCTGTTAATTTCTGCATTATATTTGAGCTTTCACATGATATAAAAGTCGCTTTTTGGAACTACAGTGGAATATAGGGTCATGTTCATTTCCATGTTACTTGTTTCCGGGGGGTGGGGGGTGGGGACTGTTTGCAAATAATGTGGAAATGAGTGTTAAAATTGTACTTCAGTTCCAAAAGTGGCTTTTACAACATGTGAAAGCTCAAACGTAATGTGGAAATTAACAATTTGGGAAATGTTGTGGAAATGGAATAAACTGCCATGTGAATGCAGCCTAGGAGAGGGGGGATAGCGCAATTTTGAAAGATTCACAAAATCATCTTGATTTCAAAAATTGTATCCAACTGTATCAAAAAAATAGATAAAAAGCTGCTTTTTGATACCAGGAGTCAACATGCAAAATCTGGTTACAGTATCTTAAGAAGTGTCCAAAATAGATAGTGGATTGTAGGCAGCTAAAAAATCCTGTCCATAAAAAGCCAAACCAAAACATATTGTTGATTGAGGTGAAGGACAAGATGTTGCCTACCACTAGGGCTGGTTTTCAACACTGTGATACATCACCAGCTAAACATCATGATATACAATACCAATATATCATGATGTCTGAAATAAGGATGGAACTATGTAGAGGCGAATGGGGTAATGTTCTGGTAACTGCTACTACTTAAGGTTGTAAAACATTTTTACTTAACTTTTAACATATTGTTACAACTGTTATTTTATAGTACAGAGCTACAGGGATGGCAGGGATCATGAGATAAGTGATTACTGGCTTCACGTTTTCCCCCACATTGTGATTTTTTACATAGGACACACACAAACACATCTATCGCCATGTAGAATATTATGAAACCGTTACCACGATGTAGATTTCAAACTGAATTTGGTGCCTGAAATTGGGCAGAAATGTTGCCTTGACAAGGTATTCTTAATCTCATGCCCTTGAAAAAGATTACCAATGTTGCACATTTTATAGTTATACAAGGCCTACTAATATTTGCTATATATTCATTTTCCAATATCATTTTGAAGCCTTGCCTCTTCTTTTGCCTCCTTTGGGTTTTGGTGCAGCACCTATATTTTCCTTCAGTGTTTTTCAGGCTTTCCATGCTTCCAAAGATGTATGCTTCACACAACACAGTCAAGTCAATAATGAAATTTTGCACTGTCATCACAGTTCCCCTCATTTTGCTGAGAGCCTTCTGGCATTTCAAAGCTTGCCAGAAACATAGGTTGTGAACATTTCTTGTACTAGGGACAGGAAAGCAGACCATCCACCTCTCAATATACTATATATTAGAGCAAGATATTGGGTAAAATTAATCAAAAAATACGCACAGCACCTGTTCCTCCCATTTCAGAGTTTATTACTGGAACAATAATATGCTACTTGATAGGCAGGCATTCAAAACAAACAGTGCTCTGCAGAACAGAGCCTATTTGTAAAAGTGGAATGTTTAGTCTCATCTCATGCTTCAGGCAGCTTATAAAAATATGGCATTAGAAGCAGTAAGATCAGCAAACATGCATGACACAGAAAAAAGACAAGTATAGGAAAATATTTGCATATGAATTGATGAAAAGTTACCAGGTCTCTTGTTTATTTTTTTTAAGTGCTTTTTGTCTCCATACAAATGCAGCGAAAAGCACCGTGCAAAGTAATTAGTGTAAAGATTGATGCAACAGAAAAGAGCTTATCTCATCATTGAAAGATGGTCTGTCACCAGTACTAAGTGATTTCTAGAGGGAGGAGATACATTGTCAAGCAATATAACAAGGAACTGCACTGCTTTCAACCTCTGTAGGTAGAAATGGCTACCTCATACACAGCAGTTTTTCTGCAGAAAATCTATGGAGGTGAATGGAATCTGATTGTAATGCCAACTCTGACAATTAGAGAACCGCTGCATTGTTTTGCACATGTTTGACTAAGGAGCACAAGAAACTGTCTTACACAGAGTTAGATCATTATCAGGCCATATAGACAATACAAAGCTAGGAAGGCCAGAGGCTGTCCTTCTGGATTTTCAAGAATCTTTCCAGCCTTTTTTTTTTAAAGACATGCCAGTTGCAGCAACAGAATAAATCTTTTTTGTGAATAGTTATTGGGGAAGTCAGTGGCACTCAAAATTATGGAGACATAGAAACTTGAGGTTTTTAGTAAGACAAGTTTGACAAATGTTTGACAAAATGTCTTAACGAAGAATCCAGAAGCAGGGATATAATACACTGTGTTAGAAGACCTAGTTAGCTTATCATGTCTGGAACATCAACACAAGGTGAGAAGTCATTACTGAGGAGAAAGCAAAGATCTAGGGAGCTAATCAGAAAGAGATGCCCCCCAGATGGATGGAGATTGCAATACAAGGGAACAGAAGGAAACGAAAAAAGAACTAAGTAAGTGCAGGAGGTGGGGGAGGAATTCTAGGATGGAGGAACTAGATCTGGAATAACTAAGTAACTGTGGGGGAGAAACTGGATAAAAAATGGGAGCAGGATCAGAAGCACTGGAGGTCATCTATGCTTGCAAGTTTATGGGCCTTTACACGCAAGAACTTATGGCTTTATATGTATTGCTTTTAAAGATGCATTGTTCAAATATATATGTTTTAGTTTAATTGTTTTTTGTTTAAATAATTGTTTCATCCCTATGTTTTTTGCTGTTTCTATTTTATCTGTAAGCTGCCTTGAGTCCCTGACAGGGGAAAAGATGGGATAAAAAGTACCAAAGAATAATCAACATGGCCTTATTCAATAGCTTGTTCTTTGCAGGGTAGGATTATCCTCTGAATAGGATAATTCAGAGAGATTCTTCTCAAGAAGCATTGGTGTCAGTATGCGAAAACTGGAACGTATAGTGTTTAAGTGCAGCCTATAGTGTTGCTGTGGACAGACCTCTAGAGAAAAGTGTATTGTAGGACAAGGATTGGATTGGATGTATTGGTCTTTTTGCTGACAAACCAGATGCACATGATCATGTTTGACCTAACCTGCTTTCTAGTTATGGTTTTCTCTAATAAAAAGGAATGGGCTGAATCCCATTATGATTGACTGCTAGCACAATTTAGCACAATGAAGGTAGATGAAGAATATCAGATAACAGGGGACTGACAAGTCCTGTTGTTAAAGTGTTGAGTTACATTATAAATGAGCGGGATCCTGTTTGTGATGGGTTATGTAGGGGTTTTTTATTGCAGAATATATTGGATATTGCAATGCATTATCCTATTAGTATGTTTTAATTATATTTTGATGGGAGTTCACTTTTTATTGCTCTAATGCATGACTGACGGTGCTCTTTAGCTGGGTAATAAAGGTTTGTAATTCGAATGAGAAGCATATACAAATCCCAAGCAACATTCAACTATATGTATCTGCAAATGCTTACAGCATAACCATGTGAAGATTTTATCTGTGATCAAATCAGCTGCCTGCAGAAACAGCCATGACTTACTGATCTGGTCATTATCTGCTCTGCTCCCCAATTTGTTCTTGGGGAGGGGAGGTGCTTTTGAGGAGGAGTTGCTCTTTGCACTGCCACTGAGGCCAAGACATCCAGAAATGCATTAGAAAAGGAATTGGGCAACCCATCAGTGTCACTCCTGGGATGAGTTTCTGCCATCTAGCCAGCTGCCTGTAGGAAGAGCTATATGGCAGGAACAATCCTGTTCTCCTCATCTGTACAGTGCTATATGCTGAGCTCCCAGGTGTGGTCCAAGAAGAGAGTGTGTCTGGTATGGGGTTGCTCTCTGCCCTGCTGCCAAGAACAAAAACCTGAAAACAACTTAAATATAAAAGCGCTTTTACACACACACACACACACACACACTTTATTCTGCCTCTCTTTCCTCATATAACCAGAGGCAGCGTACATGTGGTTCAGTTGCAGTGACCCATCAAGGCACCATTTGGAGAGCTTTTGTTTGAAAGCAGTATATCGATAAATATTTAGGTTTATATTCCCAGTGAACTCATTATTTGCCCTAGGTAGCTTATAAGTAGAATGCATCCTTAATATTGAATAACCATCATGAAGTATCTTCTTAGCTGGTCAATAGTAAATTATTACCCAAGCATTATAACAGAGCTATTAGAAACTTTAAAATATATTTATGCATCTTTAATGAAGCATTCCAAATGCACACTGGGAGCCATGCGGATTTGTTCTGCGTTGTAAGCATGTTCGTGCAAAAGGGGGAAATGTGCAAGTTGCAGCATATGCTACACCAATTCAATAACAGCATCACTACAACTTATAGCTGGGTTGTTTCCTCATTGTGTTCAGATGGGGAGCAAACGGAAGTAGGGGCATGGCAATAGAAGCAAAATGTCACCCTTCAAAATGTCACCACGCATGTCTCAAACTGTCCACCCCCCACCCCCCAAATGCACAAAGGGGTTAATTTTTATGCATTGGGTTTTCCAGAAATGGGTGTTGTTGTTTAGTCATTTAGTCGTGTCCGACTCTTTGTGACTCCATGGACCAGAGCACGCCGGGCACTCCTGTCTTCCACTGCCTCCCGCAGTTTGGTCAGACTCATGTTTGTAGCTTCGAGAACACTATCCAACCATCTGGTCCTCTGTCATCCCCTTCTCCTTGTGCCCTCCATCTTTCCCAACATCAGGGTCTTTTCCAGGGAGTCTTCACTTCTCATGAGGTGGCCAAAGTGTTGGAGTCTCAGCTTCACAATCTGTCCTTCCAGTGACCACTCAGGGCTGATTTCCTTCAGAATGGAGAGGTTAGTTCTTCTTGCAGTCCATAGGACTCTCAAGAGTCTCCTCCAGCACCATAATTCAAAAGCATCAATTCTTTGGCGATCAGCCTTCTTTATGGTCCAGCTCTCACTTCCATACATCACTACTGGGAAAACCATAGCTTTAACTATACGGACCTTCCAGAAATGGGTAGATATGGATTAAATGATGAAAAACTGTGGACTGGGATTTTGATGCCAGCAGCATTTTGTGGATCATAAAAAGAACCCCCTGTACATGAGTGGCACTGAGTCCATAATGCATTTCCGTTGGAAGCCCCACAAAAGGGTCAACACCAATGGCTTTTAAAAATGCATTTCAGTTGTCAGATCCCTTAAAACTGGTAGCTAAATTCTTCGGTCCCTTTTAAAACTAATGCATCTAAGACAATTTAAGTGCACCCACATAGGGTTAAGTGGTCCTTGGATTGTACTATTAGCAGCAATTCTGCTTCCAGATCTCTACGTTTAGAAGTCAGTCTCTGCAGGACTACAAGTTCAAGACTGTCTGCACCGTCAATCAGTCCAATATTTTCTGAATTCCCCCTTTCAGCCAAGCATCCAAAGTGGAAGCAAAGCCAATTGTTCTTCTTTAAAACAAGGATGATGAGAATGATACTACATGTAGGAATACATATTGGCCTCATTCGCCTGTCACAGTAAACCATAGTTAATTATTTACTACAAATACACCTATCTGGCCAGTTTATCCTTCCCTGCAAGTGCATGGGAGAAACAAACTATGATCCTTGGCTGAGCATTATGGCCAAATCATGTTCAGGGTTTGTTTTGCTCCTGGTAAATCAAGCTCTGTAACCCAAGTTTGTGCTCTGAATGAAACAAACCATTATCCCTAATTCAAATGTAACACTAAGTCAGGGGTCATGGCTTGTTTCTCCAGCACAGCAGCAGAAAGGTATAATCTTGGGCCAGACTGGCATGTTCACTGTGATGTGCAAACTGGGCCATTAACATAAGAACAGAAACAAACCTGGGTGGCAGGATGAACATATAGTGGTACCTTGGTTTAAGAACAGCTTAGTTTATAAACAACTTGGAATAAGAACGCTGCAAACCCGGAAGTAGGTGTTTGGTTTGTGCATGCACACTTCTTCAGATACACTGAAAACAGAAATCATCAGACAGTATACTGATTATCTCATCAGTATTGGATCATTTGCCTCCTGTGGGCACTCAAAACCCATAGCTTTTTAAATCGCTATATGTTGTATTCAATATCTATCACTTCAGAAACCAAAATCTTGAAAACACAAAATGGTTCTACATAAATTATTTCTGTCTAAATGCAGAGCCATCATGGTGACAGAGCCTACACTCAAAAGGAGACACAGGGGATCAATTTATTCATGTCCTTATGATCATATTGCTGCTCTCTGCTATCTTTGCAGCTGCTTTATGTTAATGTAGATATTTTGCATTAAGAATTATGTCCTAAAGCAAATTGCCAAGAAGGGGGGGAATAGATTTTAGGTTCTACAAAACCGCAGAATTCTCACAGTATACTGATATTTGTAATAAATCTGCTTTACCAAGCTTATGTAATATAAGCAAGAGTTATTTTCCAAACAAAAGAGTTTGGAAACACCTGTTGTTGCTACACACCATTCTCTAAGTGGGAGGGGGGGGAGAGCACGATGGAGAGTCAAGATAGCCTTTAATTACAATAGAATTTTCTGACCACAAAATACTTGTGGCTTTTAAAAAACTTAACCAGCCCACAACCGCCAGATATCGTCACAGTCTAATTAAAGGCTGTGTTGGGTGAGTATAAAGATATCCCATTCAGGAGAAGTTGGTGTCTTCTCCTGAATGGGATATGCCCAGGGATACTGCCAAAACCAGTAAGAGCTTTGCAGGTCAAAAGTAGCATCACAAATTGGGCATAAAAACAACAGCTATCCCAGGCAGGTCCTCAAGCACTGGAATAAGAGATAACAAAAAATACATTAAATATGTTCAACATATATTAGCTGTATTCTCTTTCTGTCCACCGTTGAGCTTTTGTTGGTTCCTGAAAACATACTGAATTCACTGTTAAAAATTACCTTCATTAAAAGATCACTTTGGAAACCTTAGTGATGGCTAACTGGGAATGAGTAATGGGTGCTTTGTTTCCTACCATATTAAAGAAATGACAACAGAACATACTATGTATCACCAGCAGATTATACTGTAAGTAGATAAGGATGCCTTCCTAATCCATATGGGTAGATTTATGTCACTGATTTGATAGCACAAGACGGCTTCACTGCAAGAGCTCCATTATTTATTGTTTAATGGTCTGGCGCTACAAAGGCTAGGCGATGGAAAATATGTTAAATTTCTTTTAAAGTCCCTGGTGCTATTTAATGTAGATTCATTTTTGCTTTTTTTAAAAAATGAGATAGCGCGCAATCTTTTGCTCCCTCTTCTTCCTGCAGATTTTATTTGCGATTTTTCATTTACTACCACTCTTGTATCAACAGGTGCAACCTGATGGCATTTTACAGCACTCATTGGCTGTCTTTTCTAGGATATTTGAGTCTTCCCATTTTCTGCTACTACCTTACAGTATGTCCCTCCTACTGAAGTTCATTGCAGAACACTAAGGAAATTATATCATAATTTAAGATTCAAAAGAGGAAGAGATAAAGGTTTCTTCCCTATCAGAGAAGTCATCACCTCTCATGGTCTCATGGTTTTAGGAAGCCTAAAACCAACGGTTTTCCTGAAACTAGGCCAGGAGATTTGATTCCTAACCTACCACCTTGCTGTTACAGCTAGTGTGCATAGAGTACCCAGGTTGATTCAGCAGGTGCTGATTTTGCTGGTGTGATTTTATCGAGCAAGATCATAATGACTTGGGTCTCAGATAGATTGGTAAAGAAAGAGTTTTGTATGTGTTGTATATGCAATATAACACTGTGACACCAGATGGCGCTGTGGAGTCCCATCTTTCCCAACTGGATTTCCCTGTATGAGTTTACAACGTGTTTAACTGAAACGGTTCTTTGATGTGTCTAGATCCTGCCTTGGGTACACATCCTGATTTCGCCATGAAGTTCACTGAGTGACCTTGCAGAAACCCTTTCATCTCAGCGTAACCTGCCTCATCACTTTCTTGCATACAGCCACTATCACTATGTCTCGTAATCTTGCATACAGCCACTATCACTAGTCTCGTAATCTGGGGAACCGGGTTCGATTCCCCGCTCCTCCACATGCAGCTGCTGGGTGACCTTGGGCCAGTCACACTTCTCTGAAGTCTCTCAGCCCCACTCACCTCACAGAGTGTTTGTTGTGGGGGAGGAAGGGAAAGGAGAATGTTAGCCGCTTTGAGACTCCTTAAAGGGAGTGAAAGGCGGGATATCAAATCCAAACTCTTCTTCTTCTTGTTCTATCTCTTCTTACTGGCCTCTCCTGCCTCTTCCTGTTCATTTGGACAGTATGTTCAGAATTGATCCTTCTCTGCTATCCTTTCTGATATTGTGGTGACACAAGAGAGACCTTTTTCTGTGGCTGCTTCCACATTGTGGAATTCCCTCTTAAGAGAGGTTAGACTGACTCCCTTTTTCTTATCTTCCCACCAGAAGTCCAGGACGTTCCTGTTCAGGCAAACATATGGAAACTAAGGTGCAAATGATGCTGATTACTAGGCTGTTGCTGACAAAAAGTGTATTTTAATTGCTGGTTTTAAATATGTTGTATTTTATTTTAATTATTATTATATGAGGCAGAGGACCTTCTTGGTAGTGGCACCCAACCTGTGGAATGCTCGCCCATCAGCTATCAAGGAGATGAGTACAGTGGTACCTCGGGTTAAGAACTTAACTCGTCCTGGAGGTCCGTTCTTAACCTGAAACTGTTCTTAACCTGAAGCACCACTTTAGCTAATGGGGCCTCCAGCTGCTGCCACGCCGCCAGAGCACGATTTCTGGTCTCATCCTGAAGCAAAGTTCTTAACCCGAGGTACTAATTCTGGGTTAGCGGAGTCTGTAACCTGCAGCGTATGTAACCTGAAGTGAGGTACCACTGTAGCTATAGAACCTTCAGAAAACAACTGAAGGCAGCGCTGTATAGAGAAGCTTTTTAATATGTCATGTTTTACAGGGGTACCTAGGGTTACATACGCTTCAGGTTACATACACTTCAGGTTACAGTCTCTGATAACTCAGAAATAGTGCTTCAGGTTAAGAACTTTGCTTCAGGGTGAGAACAGAAATTGCGCAGTGGCAGCGGGAGGCCCCATTAGCTAAAGTGGTGCTTCAGGTTAAGAACAGTTTTAGGTTAAGAACGGACCTCCGGAACGAATTAAGTACTTAACCCGAGGTACCACTGTATTGTGTTTTTACCTATGCTGGAATCCACCCAGAGCGGCTGGGGCCACGCAGTCAGATGGGTGGGGTAACAACAACAACAACATTTGTTTTTATTATTATATATTTTATACATGATGTTTCTAAATGTTGTCAGCCACTTTGAATCCCAATTTAGAAGAAAGGTGGGATATGAATATATTTAAATAATAATAATAATAACCCAGAAATGGACACAGTTTTCCAAATGGGCTAGGATCCCAGCTTCTTACCCAAAACCACTTAGGAGAGCGATGTTGATGGTGCTGCCCAGGCCAAACAAACCTAGGTCAAGCTCAGGGAATCAGTCTAGGTCCGGGATACAATCCAGAGGTAAGACTGGGGCAAAAGTTCAAGGTAAATACCACAGGGAGTCAAAACATGTTAATGCACACTTAGAAGGATTGACAATGGTTCAGGAGCAACAATCCAAGGCCCTGTGCCGTTTCCAACAACTGGAAGACGTGAGAGGGAGGCTTTATGTACTCTGGCCTCCTAGAAAATACTCAAGCAACAACTGCTGGTGATGAAAGTGTTTCAAGGACTGCTTGGTCTCAGAGAGACCCCTTAAAAATGGCACAGTGGCTCTGCATCCATAGGGGGAATCTAAATCATCACTTTTCAACCTGGATCCAGACTTCCTGGCACCAGCATTTTCATGAACTGGGAGGTCGCTCCTCCTCTGACAAGGGTTCTTCAGTGGGTCCCCCCATGGAGGGCCTTTCAAGAGCTCCTTAAGTGCTGGTTCCGAAGACCCCAGCTTGCTGCCCCAGATCCTTAAACCAGGGGTAGGCAACCTAAGGCCTGGGGGCCAGATGCAGCCCAATCACCTTCTAAATCTGGCCCGCAGATGGTCCGGGAATCAGCATGTTTTTACATGAATAGAATGTGTGCTTTTATTTAAAATGCATCTCTGGGTTATTTGTGCGGCATAGGAATTCGTTCATTATTATTTTTCCAGAATATAGTCCGGCCCACCACATGGTATGAGGGATGGTGGACTGGCCCACGGCTGAAAAAGGTTGCTGACTCCTGCCTTACTGTGAGGAAGAGGATTCATTCTCTAATATATTGGTGTCCAGTATGAGGTCAGGGCTAGGCATCTTGCCATATGTCCTCTTTTTCCAGGACACATCCTCCTTTTCAGGGGTAAAACTGAATTTGCCTAAACATTCATAAAGGTTTCTTTGATGCCAAATTTTGCCGTGTCCCTCCCTGGCACCCTCCAATGTCAATCTAGTGTATGGCGCTCCTGCCCCCCGCCCCAGGTGCTGGCAAGTGTGTCCTCTTTTTTGCTCTTCAAAATATGGCAACCCTGAACATAGCCCTTACTTTCGTTAAGTCTTTTATCTGCAATTTTGTTGCCTGTTCATCAGGCTTGGGGAAATCATTTTGGAGCTCCTCACAAAGCATTATCCCTGCCACTTACTTCCTTTCATTGTGATGACAGCATTTCCCCCTACCTCCTGATTCCAATCTTTTAATCAGTTCTTAATCCATATCCATATCTGTTGTCTTATCCCTATGATGAGCTCTTGAGCAACTCCATTCTTTTCAATAGGGCTTGAAAGGATCAGCTCCCAAGCCAGCAATTCACAGTTTTTTGCTATCTGTATGAAATTTATCCAGAGAAGGAAACTTAGAGGATGTTTAAAACTTACACATTTTAATGCTTTATGCTAAAGGCATTTTTCAAATCCATACTTGATAAACTTTATTTGTAAATGAATACTTAAACAATACTTTCGTTTTCTTTTCCTTATTTCCCTCTTTTGTTAGAATCAAATCCCATCTTTACTTTGCGTCCATTTGGCATCTTAAAAGGGAAAAAAAGTTTCTTAAATTAAGCTTGTGTGTGTGTGTGTGTGTGTGTGTGTGTGTGTGAATCATCTGGATATTAAACCATAGCAATTCCTTGCCACTTAATAAGGTCTGTATGTAAATAATAGGATGCCTTCTCAGAGGATCTGCAATCTTTAAAAATAGTTCAGCATTAGTCACTTAAATGTATCCTGTGGATGGCTGCCTAATTTGCTTCTCCATTTCTTATTTCTTTTCAAGTTTTGTGAACTTTCAGTGTTTCATTTGCCATTAAAACACACACACACACATTCCTAAGCCTTTGTTCTTTCAATGCATTCCTCCCTATCAAAGATCTCATTTCATTCTATGTCATTTAAACTAGACCCATTGCATGTTTGTGAGTCACAACTTTGATTACATGCACTTTACAGATGAAAAGAAGAACTGCAAACTGCTTTTCCCCTTCTAAGCTTAAAATGCAAAGACCACAAATGACTTCTTAAATTAATAAATACATTACATTATTTTGGCTGAATGTGCAAGTAGAACTAAGGAACTTACAGACATACCTGAACCATTTTGCCAAAATTTGCTTAGATTAACCCCGGGTACATCCACATGTCAATTTATTGAGGACTCAGTGTTGCTCATGCATGCAAGTTTTTCACAGTGTCCACATGGTATCACCCCCCCCCCCCAATATGAATATCATTCCCTATTATTTTCTCATTTAAATTGCTTTTACTATTTCTGCAGAAAATCCCCAAAGTGTAAACAACCCACAGAAAGAGTAAATTGAGGGAGAAGGTTAAGGAAGGCAATAAACCCAGTCTGAGCTGGAATTATAGCACCTTTAAATTTGGGAAAAACAGCACCTTAAGGATGACTTTCCATTTAAAAGCAATACAGGTGGGGGAGATTAAACCTGTTTTTTTCTCTGCACTACAATCCTAATCTGGACTGCGGTTTCTAGTGGCTACTTTGCTGGTATGGGAGGGCAGAAGACAGAAAGGCAGGGCCAGTGTTTTGGCCCTCGGTCCTGAGCCTAGATTTTATTTTTGGAAGTCTTTTAGGGACATCTAAGTCTACTTTTATTGTCAGGCATGTTTCACGCCTTATAGCTCAGTTCTGAAATAATACAGTTCAGAATTCTGCAAACTCATCGAATTATAGGGTTGGAAGGGACTCTGAGGACCATCTAGTCGAACTCCCTGCAACGCAGGAATAAGCAGATGTCCCTTACGGAGATCAAACTTCCAACCCTGGTGTTGTCAGAACCACACTCTAACCTACTGCGCTATTCTTCAGCTCATTCTATGTAACTGGCTCAAGAGGCACGGGAACATAGAGTTTTGCTTTGCTATAATACTGAAGGGCTCATTCCATAGCCTGCCCCTTAATCTTCAAGTGTTGGCATCCACCTTGCCAACTCTGTGATCTTAGGAAGGAGGCCACTCTATCAGACTTGTGCTTAGCCAAGCAGGAATGTTGTCTGACCGACCTCCTTGCTCCTCCGCCTTTTGCCTCTAGAGTAGCGATGGGGAGACTGTGGCCATCTAGATGTTGCTGACTACAGCTCTCACCATCTCTAACTGCAACTGATGGGAGTCCAACAAAAACTGAAGGCTCCTAATTTCCCAATTCCTGCTCTAGAGGCTCGTTTCCCCTGTTTTGAACAGGGGAAATAAGTTGCTAGAAATAATTTAAAAGAGAGAGAGAAATCCAGCCATCCAGTACCCCTGAGTGTTAGGTCCAGTTGTGGACGACTCTGGGTTGTGGCGCTCATCTCGCTCTATAGACTGAGGGAGCCAGCGTTTGTCCGCAGACAGCTTCCGGGTCATGTGGCCAGCATGACTAAGCCACTTCTGGTGAACCAGAGCAGCGCACAGAAACGCCGTTTACCTTCCCGCCGGAGCAGTACCTATTTATCTACTTGCACTTTGACATGCTTTCAAACTGCTAGGTGGGCAGCAGCTGGGAATGGACAATGGAAGCTCACCCTATCGTGGGGATTCAAACAGCCAACCTTCTGATCGGCAAGCCCAAGAGTCTCAGTAGTTTAGACCACAGCACTACCCGTGTCCCATATCTAACACCTACATTCCTCTATAAATGCTTGGCTGAGATAAAGTCTGATATGGCTTCCTCCTTCCAAGGATAGCAAGAGGGGAGCTAGAACTTAAAACCTCTGTAGCTATCTCTCCACTTAGTCCTGCTTCTGGGAGGAATATATTTATTTCTTAAAAAAACCAAAAAAAACCAAAACACCAAGGAATTTAATAAAACTTCAGTTCTGAAATGAAATTTACTTATGTGGATTCTCTCTCTTATTCTCCCTCCCTCTCTCCCTCTCTCTCTCTGGTCAGAATCTCATGGCACATGAACATCCAAGTTACCTATGCCCAAAAAAATTTAGGCTGTATTTTATCCACAGCCTGATCCCCATGAACAAAGGGATGTTATATGCAGCCCTGTGAGTTCCAAAAATAATTCTTAAGGGCCATTCAACTAGAACCAGAAACAGACAACACTCCTGTGCTTATGAAATTTACTATGCAAATACTCACCAGGATAAATATAGTGCAGTGCATGTTTTGCTTCTGACTGCCCCCCACCCCCTGCTCCATCCAAGTATTTGAAATCAGAACTACTTTCAAAGTCAATCTCAGACTTCAGAAATGCACATAAAAGCTCTGTGACAAATGAACACGTGCGAGCCGGCTCCCAAAGTTGGCGTTTAGATTAAATGCTAGAAAAACACACTTGACGCTTCAATATGACCTCACATCTTCTTCTAATTTATACTAAAAGAGGAGATGTTTGCATTTCTTCGCCCACCAAAGGCTTTGTGATACAAGATCTCATTTCATCATGTTATCTGAATTATGGCATTATCTGTCCCCATCAGGGCCTCTTGTGCAGAATAACAATGTCAGCACGAACTCTGTGCTGAATTTAGCTTTCTGGTCATGTTATCACAAATTGGTTTGAGTACACAGCTTGCAAGGGAGGTGGGGGGGGGAGGTAAATGACAAATCAAATAATCCACAAAGGAAGAAAGAATAAAAAATATATAACAGGGAAGGAGTGGGGTGGGGAAGCAGATTTAATACCTTCTTTCTTGTCAATGGATTGTTATGCGATGATGCCAAACAGAATCATATCAGAAATGTTCGCAGATGTATGAACATCACTTTATGGATCGTTAATTTGTATCAAATCTATAGAGGCTAGGTGCTGCTATAATGGAGGACCAGAACAGCAATTTCAGGTAAATTAGAAAAAGAGCAATATCATCACTATCTATGAAAGAGCAAATTTGATAGGGAATCTAGGATATTACAAAGATCTCATCCATTATCATGATAATGTTAGGGGAACTGTATCTGCTCAGCATACTGGCTAGTTCAAATGCTACAAGCAATGGAAGTTTTAATAAGTTTTTTTTTTGGGGGGGGGAGGAACTCTGCCAAATGATTTCCCACTAGTGGGGAAGACCTTCATATAGCCCACTCTTTACACAGACCATTGAAATAGCGAGGAGAACACACACACACACACACACACACACACACTAATTCTGCCTTGAACCCTGTCGTATTTTAAATAGAATTTATTCTATTTAATATCTAAGTGATATTCTTACAGTTTTTAGGTAAAGCGTTCATTATATTATTCAGTGTACACTGCATTATATTATACAATATTATATTATATTATTCACTGTACACCTGTCCATTGCTTCTGAACAATGTAGTTGTGATATAAACTGTTACGGGTAAGTACATTCCTGTGAAACAAAGTACATATTGCTTGAATACTGTTATACTGAATTGCTTTTGATAATGTATTACTGGATAGTTATGTTTATATTCTAAATTTAAGAACAAAAATATAGAAACCTGTCGTGATCACAGAAGGCACATTTTCTAATCAAACGACACACCATATTTTAAGGATAGATTTCCTGTGCAGTTCTCAATGCATTTCTCAGCATGTTTTCACGGAATATGGGCTCCCTCCGGTGGAGAAGTTAACACCCACGGAATTCCACAGCTGTCGATTTCAAGCTACATAACCTAATAAATAAATTGTTAGCCATATGTACCAGAAAGGGTCCAAAATAGAATTATATGGGCTTTTCCTTAAAATGCCACACATGGTGGGGTGTTCTGTTGTTTGTTTTGTGTATGGTGTGTCTCGTATTGAAGCTAGTGGCTATATTAATCACACAGGAATTTCCTATATGAAGCTTAATTTGAAACAGCCAGGTAACTTATCCAAAGGAGAATCAGCTGCTTTTTGGTAACGCAGGTGTAGTGGGATGCCAACAGCCAAGTCACCAACCACAGATGGGCAGTGCAATCCTATGCTTGTGAACTAAAGATTAAGTCTCACTGTTTTCAGTGGAACTAAAGAGGTCACCAATGTAGCAACCAAGGGTGGTCCTATACTCACAGAGGCCTTTCCTAGTGCCTACAAGGTCTCCTCCCTGCTCCCTCCTGAAATTAGACTTGACAGAAACATTCTATTGTCGCCGGAAAAATAGGTGGTAGTGGTAGTGGTGGTGGGTGGGTGTGGTGCCCACAACAAGTTCTCTAGTTTCTCTAACCCCACCCTAGCAAGTGTGTTTAAGACCGCAGCCTTATTCTCTATACAGTAGATTACTAGACAGTAGTTAAAATCATTGTGTGCCAAGTGAGCATTGAACCTTCTGGTTGAAGTGGCATAGCTGGCCCACTTCCTGTGTTCTCTCTCCAAAGGGGCAGACCTAACAAAGAAAGCCTGTAGACAGGCAAACTGAGGACTTCAGGAGGAGGATGGAAGGAAGGGGCTCCCAACATCAAAAAGGCCTATGTGCTTCTTGTGTGAGAGAGAGAAAAGAGAGCAGAAAATGTGAAGGAAAAACCAGGAGCTCAAAGTTTAGTCCCCTCCTGGAGACAGAAGGCCAAGGCAAGGAAGACAGAAGACAAAACCAAGCAGGGCCAAGGAACACAGCTGTGTGTCAGGTCCCACTGCATATCAACAGACAGTAGCCCGATTAATCCAAACCCAATGAAGGCCTATAAAATTAGGTACAGTGTTGAATAGATGAAAAGAGGATGCCCTTCCCCAAAGACCATTCAGAGCATATCCCCTCCCCTCAAAAAATCCTACTTAGCCACACATGGTGACTGGCAAAGCCCCACTCTGCTCAGAGTGTGAGAGGGTGGGATGCTGGAAAGAGACAAAGAGGAAGTCCTTGGGTCAACAGAAGACACGGGGAATCCCTTCCTCTGTTGTAAGCCTTTCTCCTCCAAGGTAGGGGGTATATTCACCCCCAACTAAAGGCTGGGGTGGGCGTTATCACTGCCTTCATTGGCCAATGCCAGTGATGCTGAAATAATAATAATGATGATAATTTATTAATTGTACCACGTCCATCTGACTGGGCTGCCCCAGCCACTCTGGGTGCCTTCCATCATATATAAAAACATAACAAAACATTAAACCTTAAAAAGCTTCCCTATACAGGGCAGTAAAGAGAGACTAGTGTCAGCTAGTCCATTCACTTGTCACAAATCTTCACGCAGTGCTTAAATCCTACACCCTCTGTCTTCTTTTTAAGTGCAGGATCTGAGTCCAGCCCAGGCAAGGGCAGAACATCAGGATGTGAAAGTAATGAAGAGTTATCAGAACCAATACAAGATTATTCCTCTTCCTTTCCCTCTTGAAGATGTCCCACACACCTCAGCACAAGATTCCTCCTGCAGAACTAGGAAACTGCAATAAGTTTATAAGTATATCTAAGACCAGAGCTATCTAGAACCAGAGCTATCTAGAAGTGCATGGGCAAAACTGTGACCTCATACCATAGTTATGATTGTGACCCACTGATTGTAACAAGAATATTGGGTTTTTCTCTAGCTTCATCAGACTCCTGTATAAAGCGTCATCAGACTCCTGTATAATATCTCCAGAGCAGTAAAAGGACATGACACCTGCACATTTGCAAGTGCTACTAAATTAGCTGTCTAAACCGCAGAGTTAGTCCAAGAAAAATGGCTCTTCCTCCAGGCAGAACACCACTCTAATATTCTCATAAACTGGTTCTGGGTGTCTTTGACACACAAGGCCATACATGCTTTAAGGACATAAAACTGTATTTGCTTCAAGTACAGAGGCTAAGATACAGATAGGATGTGACAGAAACAAAACTATAAATTTTCTAACCCCAGACTTCACCCGAGATCAGACCCATTCTCGGCAAATCTACAAATGTATGTGACAGACTTCTCTCCCTGCTTATTTAGAATTCTACAGTTGCCTTATATCTTTATGAACTGAGTAGGTGAGTTTCATTTTCAGGGGGGGGGGAGTGGGGGTGTTATTTTTTTTATTCTGTAAGAAATATTATCTTCCTGTCATGTCACTATCACAGGTCTGCTTCACCCTGGGGCTTGTTATATCCCATCCTGGAATAATTGCAGCCCTCAAGGTTTGACTTCTTCAAAAGTAAGAGCAAGAGTTCAGCCTTTTTTCAGAAGACATACCTAGACAGGCTAGAAGTCCTTATATTTCATCACCCTGGACAGTTAAGTTAATCTTGAGTATGCAGTGCTTAGTTGTGGTTACATGGCAGAAAGGAAAGGGACTGCAAATGCCCCAAAGCCATGGAATTGAAGAGAAGCTTCAGAGCTAAGTCTTGGTAGGCTCTGGCTCAAATTTAGTCTTCTGATATGATCTCCTACAGGTGAGGAAGGTAGAAGATGGCTGGTGATTAGAGTTGGCAGAAAGTGGGAGGCAAAATAGAAGTACAAGCTGGATGGATAGGCAGGCAAAGTGCTGTGAGGAATCCAGTAGCAGCTTGGACTGTTCCCTACATAGGAGGCACCCAAAATAGGCCAATTCCCAACTTGGGCTTTGTCCGCCTAGTTTACTGGCCTATTTTAGATACAGTGTATATTCCTGAGATTGCTTATTGATTGTTTTATTCAGATTTATGTATATTTTAAAACTCATTTGATTTTATATCTTTTCAATATTTTAGTGTTGCAATTTTATTCTGCATATAGTTTCAAAATGCTTTGATGGGAAGTGGTCTATAAATTTATTATTATTAAAAAAAATACTTTTATCAATCTCAGGAGCCAGGCCAGAACCTGGGGATTTTCAGGGGAAGCTAAAAAATCCTTGTTTCATTGTGTCACCTAATAAGGCACCAAATTATTAAGCTCCTTCAAGTCAGTTATATTGGTGGCACCCAAGTGCAACAAAGACCATAGCAGTTCTACAGCTCTCTTATTGTGATCCACCAGAGAACCATAAGAGAGCAAATCACTTTGGACTCACTTTGAGATCCTTTTGCAGGGAGAACTAACAAGCGGAAATCCTGCAACAACCTTTGAAGGGCCAGGTTGAGGCTGTGTGCAGCCAGAAGTACCATAGGAGTAGCCCTCTGTTAGTTTTTTGTAACACTGATTGCACATATGAACCACTTCCCAGAATCCCTCAATCAGCATACAGAAGACTTGATCACAACACGGAACTTAACTACATCAAATGCATGCATTTAAATGTATTCTGTTCCTAGTGCATATTAAGTACACAACTGCTTACACTAAGTCTATGTGAGCGGCCAACATCCAGAAACACTATACTATTCCAACCTTGTATGCCAAAGTAATGGTTGCTGAACAGCAGGGATTTGGTTTCTGTGGGAAACTATGTTATTTATTTATTTTAGGCATCTATAAGTAGATTTTCTGCCAAATTGGCACTCAAAGTGGTGAACTGCTTCAATAAAAGTGACAGAAAACTCACTTAATTGCACCTTGGAAAAAGATCATGAGATTCTGTACAGCATTTCAGTCAAGTGTATAATATAATCATTTTAGCCAAAGCTATACTGTTTAGAGTTCTTGCTTCTTCTTCTTTTTTTTCCTTCTTAACAGAAAATATCCACACAAGGTGGTGTTATTGAACCAAAATCCCCAATTTGCTTGGGGGTGTTGTTCCGGGTCATTGAGTGTGATGGCAGAGTGCAATATGCCCATTATGCCCCTGCCCCGCCCCCTTTCCCAGCCACTTCTGGGTTGCCACAATGCACACATGTGTGCAGTCACATGTCAATTGGACATGTGTAAATCAGGCATTGCCAAGAGAGAGAGCATACACACATACACACAACCCCATTGCACTGCATGGCCTACAATGATGTAGAAGCCCTTTTGGTTTCCAATGACTTTCTGGTCTGCTTAGTCCAGTTCTGCAA
Source organism: Podarcis tiliguerta (assembly GCF_965153285.1). Lineage (NCBI taxonomy): Eukaryota > Metazoa > Chordata > Lepidosauria > Squamata > Lacertidae > Podarcis > Podarcis tiliguerta. The sequence continues at coordinate 20,321,445 of NC_139545.1, read as the reverse complement.
CAGGCAGAATCATAAATATGCTGCCAAATTTTGTATCAAAATTGGATTTGAAATAATCGCTAAACCTAAGCCCTTCTTCAAAAAGGATGAGGATCACCCTAAGGATATAAGCTGAAAGGGTATATACTGAAATGGAAGAAGTGAAACCTAAACTGAAATATTAAGCATTAACTCAGTTAAGATGCCTTTTTTTTTTTTTTTTTTTTTGCATCTCCCCTTCCCCCTTGAGAAAGATAGTCTATTAATTTTTAAAGTGCTTTTAATAGTGCTCTGCTTTTTTTACTAGATTTGTTTACTAGATTTTATAGCTTTGTTTTTAAGTTGCCTTAATTTTATTATAATTTTATTGCTTTTAAACTATTGTATTTTATATGCTTTTAGCTTTCTGTGGTTTGCCCAAGTTTGTTATAATTTTTGTGAGTTGTCTGGAGTCCCAGCTCTAGAGAAGAGGTGGGATATAAATAAATATAACTAATTAAAAAAAATACCATATTATTATTATTATTATTATTATTATTATTATTATTATTATTATTATTCTCAATATTCTTATTTCCTCCTCCTTTCCTCTCTTTTCCCATGAACTTCTGGGTGCTGCTAAGAACAAACTTCTCAAAGCTCAAACTTTACCTTCCAATTCATATTAACTAACCTTTTGTCAGTAGCTGACTGCTCAAACCCATATAACAAAGTCCTGAAATCTTTTTGGTGACCTTCTATCTTAATAACTCCTCATGACACCTGTATTAGGAATATGACTATTTGACCATGAATCTGCCTCTGCTGACAATTGCACAGTTCTTTCGCTAGCCTCATCCAAGAGACCCAAGTCAGAAATACAGATCAAACTCCTCTCTTGCTTTTTTCTTTGGCCAATATTGACCATTGGGCATGGGAACTGGAGGAATGAGAATCAATCAGCACTGATCTGCTGGGCCTTGGTCTTCATGAGCTAGAGATATGGTGGTACAGTAATAGATTTGTGTTGGTGACAGTCAGTTCCTAATAGATAATGAAGAAAAGTTTAAGGAAGCTCTGGCCCCCAGCGGAAAGCACGTGAAAGAAAACAGGTTATTGCCACTTCTGAAAAGTCAGAATTGTATGTTGCAGACAGAGATCCTTATCCGCAGCATTTTAAACTTGTTGTTGAGTCACAGCTTTTGGAGCAGCCTGAGATGAAATGAAGAGTACATGTGTGGTGGTCAGTTCATCGGAGGTGTGAATGGTTGAAGTCTGAGGCACAGATGTCACGAAAAAATAATCAGCAGCATTTGACTTGCCAGGACAATATATTGGAGTATGATTAAAAGCTTGAAGTTGTGCTATCCAACGTTCAATGTGGGCCGGTAGTTGGAACGAATCACTGATGAACATGGGTTGTGGTGGCATATGATCTGTGATTATTATGAAATGGTGTCCAAATCAGCACAAGTGTAAGTGTAAGCCATTCCACACTACAGCCAATGCTTTTCATTCTGTTTGTGAAAAGTGACATTCAACAGCTGGGGGTGCTTTACTTACATACGCTGGGATAAATATACAGCTACTGGAGTCTGTTTATGTAGAAAGACCCTCAAGCCCAACAAGGGCTCATTTTTTATGAGTTGTGTGTTTTGGGGGCTCAAAATATGCCATTGTTGTATAGCTAGAAAGGGACACTTTAAGCTGAGATAAAGCTGCTTGATATTTATCAGTCGATTCCCAGCTTTGTTTTTGCTGGTGAGCTCTCTTAGGGGCTGAGTTATGATGGCTAGATTTGGAATAAAACAGCCACAATATTGGCAAGGCCAAGGAACTTCCTGAGCTAAAATGAAGTCTGTGACTCTGCAGCTTCTTGCATGGCTGCCACATTCTTTGGATCAGGAGAAAGAAAACATGAAAGGGGGAAAAACCAAACAACTCATGTTGTAGTCACACTTCCCAGGATTCAGTGTGAGATTGTATTGCAAATAATCCAAAACTGCTTCAAGGGTGTCATCATGTGGCTTCTGAGTTGCTCCAAACACAAGAATGTCATCATTGAGGTTCAAGACACCAAGGAGCCCGGCTAGAGCTTCTTGGATTACATTCTCAAAAATTTCAGCAGAAGAAGAGACACCAAACCTTAGTCTTTGTATCACCCAAGATGAAAGTGAGTGGTAAACGTGGTGATATATCTAGAGCCAGGGTGAAACTCAAGTTGGTGATATGCAGCTCTCAGATAAAGTTTGGGGCAGATTCTTGCCCTATTTTGGTCTGAAATAAGAATATGAATCTTACCTTTAAGGTAGTTGCAATAATTCACCCTTTCCTGCTCTTTCCTGTCCTTTTCCTGTTTTCCTTAATGTTACATTTACAGTGGTACCTCGGGTTACGTACTTAATTAGTTCTGGAGGTCTGTTCTTAACCTGAAACTGTTCTTAATCTGAAGCACCGCTTTAGCTAATGGGGCCTCCTGCTGCTGCCGCACCGCCGCTGCACGATTTCTGTTCTCATCCTGAAACAAAGTTCTTAACCCGAGGTACTATTTCTGGGTTAGCGGAGTCTGTAACCTGAAGCGTATGTAACCCGAGGTACCACTGTACTTTAATGCCATAATGGTGCCAAACACTGTCAATATGTTGTTGTTATGAGCCCTATTCAGGCATGCTGTTTGCATGTAAAAGCTACACGCGAGCAGGGTGAATAGGACAAAGCACAGTAAGCTCCACACCCTTGCAATTCTGTGCCACAAGTCGAATAGTGAGGTCTGAAGCAGGAAGCCCCTATTGCCAGTAGAGACCATCAGCAGGCTCCTTCTATAGACCTATCAGACGCCTCCAGGGCAGCCAGGGGTAGACAACCAGTGGAGAACATCTCCCCAACAGAGGAGCTCTTCTGCATAATCCTAATCCTCTCTGGTGAAGGCTAGGATGGCTCCGTTTTTTTCCAAAACAGCTTTTTATTTCCTTTGGTGAGTCACATGACTTCCAGGTGCTTAGCATTTTTGAGATAAAAATGAATATTGTTCCATTTAGAATAACACTTCTTCATGTGTGCTTTTGCAGTTGGCTGCATAGAGGTAAGAAGGGCTGAATTTAGATTACACCAATTAGAATAAGCCTTTCTGCCGATTTTTCCCCCCCAGGCTTCCACTTGTTATTCTTCTAATTCCTTTGTTGCTAAGGAACACTGCCGCAGGAGATATTAGAATTACCTGCTATTAAGGTAATCAAGGGAGCTAGGAGTGGACAAAAGAGTTGAGCCCATTAAATCACTATAAGTAGCAGCACTTAACTGAATGCAAATAAGGGTGCCAAATTTTGTCAAGCTAGGCGGATGTCCACGTCCAAGAAATAATGGTAAGAATAGATGGCAGATTGCATAAAATACCAGGATGATAGCAATCATGTATACAGTAGTAACAATAAAGCTGAATTTATGTTAGCAGAGTTTCATGGGAACCGTTCTGGGTCCCAAAGTGGGTAATGTCTAAAAGGAGAAACAACATGGGGCTTCTGAATGATGTAATGTCTTCCCCATGCAGCTACTGACAGTGCTGACATGGAAAGGAAGTACATCATTCACTCAATCCAAATTCTTCCTGCATATGTTACTGGAGTGCCATGGGATTCAAACAGCTAAAAGTGCTTTCCACGCTACTCTGGTTATGAACATAAAAACCACCCCCACATGGAATCTCCTTAAATACGTGCACTACTATAAAACACAATTGAAAAATTAGTTTTGTGATGGTACGTTCTTCCACAATCTTAGTTTTGTGGTACATTGTCTTCTATTCTATGTTACATGGAAATGAGCCAATTAAATGAAAGATTTGTTTGTGAACACCTCCTATGCTTCCATACGCCGCATTGCACCCCTTAAGGATAATAAAGTGTACCATACTGACATCCATGCAATGTTATTTAAATTGCCACCCAACCACGTCACCCTGCCCTGCCCTGCATTTTGCAAGAACAAATGTGGCAAACCTAGTTGTGTGGAATATCCTCATGTCAGTGCTGTATGGAGATCCGTGTCACTTATGTGAATAAATTCCATATTAAATAATATGCTACGCCACGTGAAGAGCCTCTACGGTCAGAGTAGATCAGCATACACCTTCTGCTTTTCCTAATGCAAAATACAAGACAGTCTACTGCTCTTTTTTAAAACCATAAAACCCATAAAAGGCTACTTGTATTGTACACAGTATTTAAATCCAGTTAATGCTACCACCTTAACTGTTTGGTTTTGACATAGAGATTAAAGGTCCACCTTCATGGGGACTAGTAGTGTGTGTGTGTGTGTGTGTGTGTGTGTGTGTGTTGTTTGATCACGATGTGTGTTGTAATGGTTACTCATGTAATGATCCATCTGTCAAGTTTTTCCCAACAGCGGTTGTTAAAATTAGAAGAGGGTATGTTGTTGGATATTTTTATTCACAGCCAGATTAATTCAAGACCTAAAGTAATCAGTTTGCATTATATAGCCTTTCATGCAGTTTGCTCAGATTTATAGCTTGGTTGCTTTAGTCTCATACTTGCGAAACAGCTGCTAGGCATTTAGCTAATATCATGCTGTACACAAGTGGATTCTGATTTGTTCATTTGAAGTCATACACCACCAACAACGTTACGGAAAATATGCCATAATGCTAAATCTTTATCTGGGAGGGGAGCATTTACCACGTAATGTCCTAAACCTACAGTGTCCATTACTCATGACACACCATAGTCAACCCTGTGTTAACTCACCAAGTGGTTGGGTTGTGATTCTGGCTCTAGACTAGCTATTCATTAGAACTTCTCAGCTAATCTAGACCAACTACTCCAGGCATAACAAAATTGAGAAAGAAATTAAAATATTTTGATACTTTTAAATCAAAATAATAATGCTTTCTAATACCTTATGACTGCACCATACACACATTTGGAGTTAATGAATGACAACATCAATGAAAAATACTCAGTTTTCATAGCTCCACAACAGTTTTTCTGTTGTCTTTGTTGAGAACCGTAGATGTGACTGAATTAAATAAAACCAATTAAACCTTTCCCTCATTTGATTGTGTTTCTGCCAATGGATCGTATCGGCTAAAGCCCATTCCGCTTTCTCATTAAAATGCAGCTCCTAGCTGAACAAGCCTAACTGGCAAGAAGTCACTAAACATAATTGTTTGAAATATGAATATTTCTAAAAACAGTGCATTTTGATTACAGTCATCTGTTTAGATGAGGTGGCATTTTACTGTGATTGTATTTCAACAGAAAGGGATGTTTTATCTTATGGCTAAAGAGGTGATAAATAGAAAGCTTGACAGAAATAATCCACTGAACACAACCTTCAAAACAAATGTACTTTGCACACCAAATGCTACATTTGGATTTAATTCTTTTTTAAAGCATTCTTCCATAATGCAATTTATATTCATAATCAGCATGGCAGCATGAAAGACTAATACACAGAGTGGTATTAGTGTCTCTGTTCATTAAGAAGCAAAGTATTAATATTTTAATTCATGGCATGTTTGGATCCGATTCTCAGCAGACATCCAAGCTTCTTAATCTGAAACACACATTTCAGAAGATAAAAAATAAGGACAAGTGTGGTGATTGAAACTAGGAAAGCAGACTTTTAAAATTTTAATATTACATAATGAAGCACAAACTATTCTCTGTTCATGTTGTTGAATGGCTAAAAACAGTTGCCTGAAGGAAAGTAGCCAGAAAAACATCTATGCATCTAAACTGGTTTATGCACACTGATGGGTTCTGTCTATGTTTTCAGGATTACAGTTCCTAATGTAACACAAGGTTAATAAGTGAGAGTCGGGGGGAACTAAGCAGTTAGTTCACGTAACATTCAGAAAGAGAGGGAAAGCAAGCATGAGTTATTTACTTGCATTTGTAAGCTCTGGCCACATGGATTTCCCAAATTCCTTGCTTTTCCAAATTCCTAAACTCAATTTGTCTGGAGTTACAGATAAACAGCCTTCCATAGAGTTCAACCTCTCCGGTGAGAAATTTTGAGCACTTACAGTGGTACCTCGGGTTAAGAACTTAATTCATTCTGGAGGTCTGTTCTTAACCTGAAACTGTTCTTAACTTGAAGCACCACTTTGGCTAATGGGGCCTCCTGCCGCCGCTGTGCCGCCACTGCACGATTTCTGTTCTCATCCTGAAGCAAAGTTCTTAACCCGAGGTAATATTTCTGGGTTAGTGGAGTCTGTAACCTGAAGCGTATGTAACCTGAAGCATATGTAACCCAAGGTGCCACTGTATATAGTTACCTTACACTTACACACTTACACACACACACACACACACACACACACACACACACACACTGCCCACCTTCTATATTTAGAACACACAGGTCATCTACTTCTATATAACCTGTCTTACAATGATCCACCAGTGCTGTCTATTTCAACTTGAGGCACTTATTCAGAGTTCAGATTTCCAGTAAATGCCTTCTTTGTTGTGTATATCCCATGAAAAGCCTCTAAGGTGCTTTTGCTGCCTCTGTGATTATTAGTTCTGAACAAAGGAAGCAGTCCAATCAGTAATGCATCTGCCTAATAAAGAAGCACTTACTACAGTGTGATGTTCGAGAGAGCCAGCGTGGCATACTGCTAAGAGTGTGAGATAAGAATCTGGAAGACCAGAGTTCGAATCCCCACTCAGCAATGAAGCACACTGGGTGATTTGGCCAATCATTCACTCTTAGCTTAATCAACTCCACAGGATTGTCGTTAGGATAAAGTGGGGAGGAAGAGACACTCGTGGACACTACTTTGAACTCCTTGAGTGTCAAGTTCAGAGAGACCTTCCCTCCCTTTGGTAACTTCACAGATAAGAATTAATGAGTTGTCTACTCTAACCCCTCCTTACGACTTCCACAGCAAGAAAGGCACCAACTGGAAGTTCCCCCCTCCCTCTGCCTCCTTTTTCTCTGATACATTCAGACCTCCGAGTCAGGGGACAGGGGGTGGTCCCCCATACTCTCGATTGATGTCTCTCCTAGTTGTCCCCTCCCTTCCGCTTCTCCTGTCATTATCTCGTAGGTGGGTAGCTCCTCTATAAGCTGTTCAGCTTCTGTGTTTGTATCTGCCTTTCTCTCTGCTTCTGAAAACCCTGGAGGGGGGAGAATATTTCCCCTCCTCTTCTGAGAGAAGCTAATCTGCCTGCGACAGCATTCCCCCATCTTCAGATCCAGACCATTCCCTAACCCTGAGAAAAGGTGGGATATAAATGAAACAAACAAACAAACAAACAAACAGTGGGTACTGTATAATTTTTGTGCAATTTGCTTGGAAGAACTCAGGTCCCAATTCAGCTGCCCAAGGTGAATTGGGGACCTGAGTAAATCTCACACTATCCCTCTGGCCCCGCAATAAACAGTTTTAGTGTATTGACTGGTATTCTTTTTGTCATCCCTCACTTTTTTGCATGGGGGGGGGAGAGAAGAGGGCAGCAACTTAACCTGGGACGTTATGTAAGCACTGCACCCGAGCTGTGGGCTCTTCATCACCTGATTTCCAAACCCCTCCCTAGTTTATAAGGAGGCAACCAAATGATAATCAACTACTGTCTGTACATGAGATAAATGAAGAAGCAGGGAGATTTCATGGAGATCCTGGATGTCAGACACCATGTCTGTTCTATGTTGGTCACTGCTATTACAGCCTGATAATGAAATTAAGCACAGAAAAGGGGGAAGATGTCATTCTTTCACTTTAAGATTTGAATCCTGATCTTTATCCCCAGTTAAACTGCATACAGCTTAGAAGAAGAAGAGTTTGGATTTGATATCCCGCCTTTCACTCCCTTTAAGGAGTCTCAAAGCGGCTAACATTCTCCTTTCCCTTCCTCCCCCACAACAAACACTCTGTGAGGTGAGTGGGGCTGAGAGACTTCAAAGAAGTGTGACTGGCCCAAGGTCACCCAGCAGCTGCATGTGGAGGAGCGGAGACGCGAACCCGGTTCCCCAGATTAGGAGACAACCGCTCTTAACCACTACACCACACTGGCTCTTCATTCTCTTAGAGAATGAAGACCTCCTTGATGAAAATACCAGGCTGCCTGTGGAGCAAATGGATGTGTCAACTCAATGCTCCTGAACAGCAAGACCGTCTGAACTATTTTATATTTCCTGTTGTCAGGTATTGAGAATGTACTCTCTACTGATCTAGAAAGCTGTAAGAAACCCTGAAGAACATAAGGAGTACTGTGTGGACTTTGAACAAACTGGTATGCCACTCTGGACTAAGGATTTATACAATTTCTGAATGTAAGCATTGACCATGACCTGGATTTCCCACCTGCTCAAATAAATTACCAAAATCTAATTTTTATAGAATACTAGATGGACACTATAAAATTATAACAAATAATCAGCAGCTGAACTGATAATGGCAGCACTGCTTTCTGCCCACCCATAGTGGTGAAGGTACGGCACAGCAGAAAACAGGCCAGCAGCAACCCCACCTGTGTCCCAACTTAACAGCTAAGGTCAGGATTTCTGATGTCTTGACCTAGTTTGTACCGCAATCTGGGTAAAGCATGTTCAAAAATAGCTTCCAAAGTGCTTTTTTAAAAAAGAACTTCAGTTATCACTGCTGTAAAAATTGTAACATGGGAATAGATTTGGACAAATACAGGAAGAATCAAGGATTTTATCAGAGAGAGAGCATGAGAGGGAGAATGAAAGCTTCTTTTGATTTTTCTACACTCATGGTTTTTAATTGAAACTATTTATTCATAGTTTTAATCCTAACAGTTTACTAACTGAATAACAAGATACGCTTCACAAGCTGAAAAGCATGATATTAAACAAAAAGACGAACATAAGCTGTGAAGCTGAAAAAAGCTCATCGACTCAGATCCACTGTAAAATAACAACAAATCCTGTTGTTTCTCTTTCTATTTATCAGAGGACTCGTTCATCCATCCATCCATACATTCATTCATTCATTCCAGAGGGGACACCTTGTGTAGAATGCAGCTGGCAGGTTGGTAAGTGTGGCACCCTAATGGCGCCATGTGTCACAAGTCTTGGAAGCACCCTCTGGTTGCCACTGAGCTACCAGGTGAAATCCAAGGTATTCATACTAGCATAAAACCCTAAGTTTAATGGAGCTTACTCCCAGGTGAGTGGAAACAGGACTGTGGAATAAGTAGTGCGGAAATCAGGCCCCAGCACAACATTATAGCTTTTAACAGCACCAGTGCTTCAATCCATTATGCTGCTCTGCTAAATTGGGTCAACCAGCACTTCCAGGTGTGTTAGTGGAATTAAGCAAAATTGGCACAAAAGTGGAGACGCGGCATGGAAGTGTCTAGGCAAATAACTGGTGAACAATCCTTGATTATACAGTAGTGGCCAAAATTGTGGAAACCTTTTGGAGAAAGTGTATTTTTGAGGTTTGATGGTTCATAACACCACCTTTTGGGGGGAGTAATACCATAAAATAATACCATCTTTCTGTTGATATATTATTTTATGGTATTAAGCAAAAAAGTGGTGTTATGAGCCATCATTGCCAAAACAAGATGACACCTGATTGGCTCTCTAAATACTCCTTTTTCTAGTTATTTGGCTATAACTTTTGATAGAATGCAGATAATAGAACAAACTTTGTTGCATTACATTCTTCATTAGATTATGTTTCCGTTGATATATAATTTTATGGTATTACTTTTTTAAAAAGGAGTGTTATGAGCCATCAAACCTCAGAAATACACTTTCTCCAAAAGGTTTCCACAATTTTGGAACTAGTGTACCTATCAATATTATCACAAACCATCAGTCTGATAAACAGTTCCTACAGTTTTGCGACTGACATGCAGAAGATATACAAAGCTGACTCATTTTGCTACAGTGGTATCCTGGACAAATCAGATCAGCATCCTTCCTTCTATGCACTGTTGAAGTTATGCACATCTCTGAATATCAGCTGTTAGGCTAATCCACTGCAATGAACCCATTGGGCAAGGCAAACACCTGTTGTTAATCCACTCTGGCTTTGGCTCTTGGCTTCACTGCAGGCATTTCTTTTGCTCACTAGTGACCTTTGGAGAGTAGCTTTATACAACTGCTTTGTATTAGCAAGCTTTACTATGGAGACAACAGAAACAAGACTTGAATCTCTGTGCTGCAAAACAAAGCACAGCAATACTAAAAAGGGTTATTAATGGAAGAAGTCAAAAGTTATTACGAAAATCACTTACTGCTTATTTAAACCTAACACTTACTGCATATATAAACCTTGTCACAGTGCAAGGCTGAAACAAATGACAACATCTAAAAATCTAGGTAAAGAGGCCTGTAATCCAAAATGTCTTTGATCAATGCCCCATTTGTGGTTCTCACGTCTATTTTAACCATTATTCAGTCTGATGTATTTGACCTTTAGGATAAAATAAGGCCAATGGTTTTTACATTTATTTGCTCCATTGTGTCACTGTAATTGAGTTCACCTAGAGAGACATCTGAAATTTTAATAACAATAATCGTTTAGGCACTAAATTTGGTGCTTTTAATCATAGGGGGCAAATGGCCTCTTTTCAGCTAATCTGCTAAGTGGGGAAAAAATTGAAGTACTGCACTCCTGAGTGATGACCACCTCTCTTATTTTTACACTACTGTTTGCCACAGTTTCCATCATCTTTTGATAACTTCAGATTCTGATAATTTGGGGAGATATTCTGAATGAGGGGTTTGAACAAAAGATTATGCGTTGCACATTAAACAAGACTGAGTTCTATAACATAGGAGCTCACAACACCCTAGTATTTGATAAGGGTGGCACTGTGGTCTAAACCATTGAGCCTCTTGGACTTCTCAATAAGAAGGCCGGTGGTTCAAATCAATGCCACGGGGTGAGCTCCTTTGTTCTGTCCCAGCTTCTGCCAGTTTAGCAGTTCGAAAGCACACCAGTGCAGTAGATAAAAAGGTACCAACGTGGCAGGAAGGTAAACGGTATTTCCGTGGGCTCTGGCACTCGTCACTGTCCTCCTTGTGCCAGTAGCAGTTTAGTCATGCTGGCCACATGGCCCAGAAAGCTGACAGTGGGCAAACACCAGCTCCCTCGGCCTGAAAAGCAAGATGAGCACCGCACCCCACAGTCACTTTTGACTGGACTCAACTGTCCATGGGTCCTTTACCGTTTGCCTTTACTAGTATTCGATTCTGTATACTGAATTGGGAAGCTGGTACAACCAGTGCATGCTGGGAAACACAATTCCTTCAACTTTTTACCTTCACATTGTGTTTGAGTCCTTACTTTGATATATAGTAGCAAAACAGAGTTGGGCAATGATTGGCAAAAATCATGTTTGCCTGGGCCAAGACCTCTCAGCAAGTAATCTAGTCACCTCAGGAAGTAGGTGACTATGTTGCAGATCAAGTTTTGATACACCTGGTCAAACAGAACAATACCATTTATACCATACTTCCTGATAACCAGACCCCAGCAGAAAACATGGCTGAGACATGATTACAATCATTAAGCCCACTCTAATTTCCAACTTTTAGTAAGGAGACCCCACCTAACCTCTAAAAGGGTGGAGAAAAGCATAGTTTCTCCTTCTTACTTAATCTTAACCTCACTTCCAGCAGTGGCTGATTTTGGGGAGCTCAAATGGTTTGGTCACATTGGGCGCTGAGCCTTGGGTGTGCCACAGGAGCCTCTGCAACTATGATTAAGATGGAATGCTAAAAGCGGGGGAGAGGGAGCAAATTTTGGTGTTGCACAGGGCGCCACTGAAATTTGAGACATACTTTAAATCTCCTTTCTGCCTTCTGGAGTTTCATGTCAAGTGGGGACGCTCCACCCTTTTTCATCCATGTCGTTAGCATGGTAATATTTTTACTCTTTTAAGAACTTATTTTATTTAGGGTTGTAAATGTATTAGGTTAAATGTACCCATGAATTTATGTTTATATGCTGCACCACACTTGATTAGCTGGTAACTGAATTCCTTTTCCCACCCATCTGTAATAAACATTTTTTCAAGCGTGCTCTTGTTGTGGGTGTAAATCCCTAGGATTCTGAACTTCTTAGATGCAATTTCAGAGTAGCACGCTGCTGACCCATGTAAAAGATCCCTCCCTTACACAAGCGTGTATAGGGGTTACATGTGAAACACACACACACAAGCTTTTTTTTTAAGAAATACATACCTCCCAGGGTGGTGTAATAGGCCAATTTCTATGCAGGAAAAAATAGATAATGAGGCAAGGTCATTGTTTCTGGACTTCTGATTATTTCTCGATTATTTCCAGATATACAAAAAAAGTAGTATTTTATTCAGGATTGCATTCTCATTTCAGTTCTCAGACAAAGTTTCTTCTCCGAAGTACCTGTGACTGTAAGGGATCATCTTAAGTGAAAGTCTAAGTGAACATGTGACTGGGTAATGAAGTAAAGCTGCACTCCAGAAAGTGAAGGAAAGAAGCAGTGTGTCCAAGCTGAGCCACTTTCTTCCCCAAATCATCTTCCTGCATGGATTAATCACCTTGTTTGCCTTAGTTGTGCTTCACTTTGCTGAACTCCCGCTTTCAACATGGATGCACAGGTGCTACCTCCCTTTATTGGTCTATACCTAACTCAATAAAATGCCTGGAGTCCCCCTTCCCCTGCAACAGGCATCACTTAGCTTGGACAGGGATGTGTACTGTCAGTGCATGTTGATTATATCATTCACAGCCCATAATCACAGAAGTGGGGAGCTCTCTTGTGTTCCTCTGCTGGGCTGGGAGAGCAAGAGGAATGGCTGTTAATTTTAGGCCCAGAGTGCTGCATTCATATGCATCATCAACCACTGTTGTTACGCTAGGCAATGGATCCAAGTCTGGAATTCATCAAATCTACCTGACTATTTAGAAACAGCCAGGAAAAATAATATACATTTTGCTTAGATTTAATAATAATAATAATAATAATAATAATAATAATAATTGTTCTGCTTTACAGTGTCGGTTGGATCCAGCTCAAGTCAGAAGAGATCAGTGGGACTTTGTTGTGACTAACATCTCATTGATTTCAATAGGACCCAAGTTCAACTAACTTAGTCTACCCTATTGTCTCCAAAAGCAACTCACATCACACACACACACACAGTGAGAGAGAAAGGGAGGGGGGAGGGAGAGAGAGAGAGAGAGAGAGAGAGAGAGAGAGAGAGAGAGATCCTGGTCTTGTTAACAAACTACAGTGGACGCTCGGGTTGCAAACGTGATCTGGGCAGGATGCATGTTCGCAACCTGCGTCTGTGCATCTGCGCATGCACAAAGCGTGATTTAGCGCTTCTGTGCATGCATGACCACTGAAACCCAGAAGTAACCCGTTGTGGTACTTCCGGGTTTTGGCGGTCCGCAACCCGAAAAAATGCAACCTGAAGCGGCTGTAACCTGTGGTATGACTGTATAAAGACAAAATACACACGGGGAAGAAAGAAAAGGTGGAGAAGATGAATCAGTTTGTTAATGGCAAGACGAAGAGGTAAATTGTGAATAGCATTGATATCTGTTCGGAGAGGCGGATTTTCATTTGCTGGTGTTCTTTTCTGGATAGGAGGGATTCAACTACCTGATAGCACCTTAGTTCTCTAACTTGCGACAGAGGGCAGAGTATGCTTCCCCTTGCTTCTCCAGTCTCAGGGCAAATGGTATTAAAGATAATATAAAAGGGCACATGGGCGGGGGGTGCGTGCATGCAAAAATAGAGCTAGACAATTCACCTTCTACAGATTTTGCAACTTCCTTAGCAGCACTCAGCTGATGCAAACTGGAAGGTGGTGGACTCTCTATCATTCAAGGTGAAATTTGATGGACATCTGTCAGGGATTCTTTGGGGGTACCTTCTAACTCCATGATTCTATGAAACAATAACCCCAAATATGGGAAGTATAATATGGGAAGTATAAAATTCACAATAAAATTTAATGTGTAATTTCACTGGCATTGCTTCTGTTTATAGAGTACATGTATGGTGTCTGACTTTTGGAAAAGTTATTGCTTGTGATAACCTCCTTTCTGTAACAAGCAACATGCAACACATCTATCAGCTATTACCTCTATTTTAATATTTATACTTTCAAATCCAATCTATAGGCCAAACAAAGTTTTCTACTCATTCAGCTGCCTAAGACACAGCCCTCCAGGACCCTTCCAGGCAAAAGTTCAATTGGAACAAATTGGGTTTTCAAAAATACTGAGCATCTCTTGAGCATGGTTGTGCACTTGTGCAACTCACATTATAACAACTGATTCCAGTGGCACTAAACTGACTAAATCAAAATACATAACAATATTGTGAATCAGATTGTACCTATGCCAATTCAGAACCAAAGCTGCTGCAAATCTTAGATGAATTTAACATTCAAATAACCATGCTGATAGCTATTCTGTCAAAGGGGCAGACTGAGGCTACAATCCTATACACAGTTATCAGAGAGCAAGTCCCACTTAAATATTATGATGTTGCAGGGAATATATAGTCAGTAGGTTATTTGTTTTAATTTCTGTGTGGTTTTATTGTACAGATGTACAGATGTATTGTATAGATGTCAACCGCTTTGGTCTTTTTAAAAAGAAACTGTGGTATACAAACATTTTTATAAAGGAAGGAAATGAATTGCTTAGACCTCACCCTCAAGCAAGTTCTTACACTGCAAATTTGATAACTAACTGCTGCTTTTTATCTCAGTAGGGAAACAAACTTGTGTTTGAGAGTCTCATGAAAACAGAAATGTGTAGTTTGCCTCTAAAACTAGTTTCATAGCTTATCTCTTACTTTCTCAGCTTATTCTAGTCAAAGCAATTGTAGACACTCTCCCCCTCAAAAAGCCAATCTAGCACTGATCAAAGTATAGCACATTTCTGCATTGTGCAGTCCAAAGTGAATTCTGCAAGACTGTTGCACTTTGTTGCAAAAGGAAACACATGAAATTCCAAGGCAAGAACTATGCTAAAAATATAACCAGGATTGCTTGCAAGGAGAGAGGGGGAATTTAAACATCCTTCTGCCAAAAATCAGCGAAGCATAATATTGCATTCAAAGAGCAGTCAAGATTCCTAATTCTCTAGCCCACACACATGAAATAGCCTCAGTTCTTAAACTCTTACGTTTGCTAAAATACAGTCAGAATAAAATATTTTAAAAACAAGCCAATAATAATTATGAAAATAATAACACAATATAGGAACTTTATAGATTTCATAATTCTCGCCTTTAAAAAAATAATAATAGGCATACATGCATTAACTTACCCAACAGCATTGCAGTCTCTTCTAATGAAAAGAAAGCTGGTAGTACAAATCTTCTTAAGCCTCCAGTGGCATGAAAACTATTACAGAAATGAATAGAATAAAGTCTCCTGAGCCTTTCCCCTGCCGGCCTGTTTTACAAAAACCAGTAAGGATCACACTGAGAAGTGTCAAACCTGAATAAGCCACTAGCAATTGGACATATAGCCTCAGGGCAGTTAGCTTTTTCATAGGTGATCATTTGATTTTCTCCAGAAAAAGAAGACTCCTACAATATGCAGGGAAACAATGCACAATCTGCTACAGGCAGCAGGCTGAGACATGTAGACAAAGAATCAGTTTTCTTCAAAAGACTTGGATGAGAGAGCTTGTCACAGAAAAATAACTCAGCCACCCTGAAATTACATCAAACCAATCCATCTCAATTCTGTCAATCTGCTGCTTTTCTCATTGCATTTTAAGAGCTGTTCAAACTGCAGCGTGGCAGAGTCCCTGCATTTATGGTGTAATTTATGATCGCAAGAGCACCTCTCCTTTCCCCCTTACATATTCAAATGCATGTTTGAGCACTACAGAAAGCAAGTTGCAATCAAATACATTTGTCCTAGCTCTATTAACCAGGGCTTAAATTTAAGAGCTAGATAGACCTATTTGTTTAAGGTATTCAATAACCATGATCCTATTCTCTAATCTAGGAGGAATCCACTTCCATACATTAAAAATCGAGTGCATAGCCATGAAGAATTTGAAAGAAAAGGGTTTACACACTACTACTACAAGGAGATAAAGTGAAATAAAGGCACCCACATTTGCATTTCTGTGTAAACTTTGCTTGTTGGCTTGAACTATTTCTTATGTATAATAAAAAAAATTAAAAGAGTGTCATTATGCAGACTGCATTGGAAGATTTGTAGTGCCTCATCACAATCCTGGATTTGCATGAAGTCAGAGCTGGGTAGGGGAGCAGAAGAGAAGGCAGGCTGCACAACAGCAGTGGCCATGATATGGGAAAGAGATGAGAGGAACACTGAGGGTGAAAGTAGTGGCTTAAAACAATGGGAGGGGTGTGAATAGACTCAAAAGGGAAGAACACAGGGGATACGAGAAATAGCACATTTGGGTACAACACAGAAACTAACACCTTTGCACTGTACAGTGGTACCTCGGCTTACATACGCTTCAGGTTACAGACTCCGCTAACCCAGAAATAGTACCTCGGGTTAAGAACTTTGCTTCAGGATGAGAACAGAAATCGTGTGGCAGCGGCACAGCAGCAGCGAGAGGCCCCATTAGCTAAAGTGGTGCTTCAGGTTAAGAACAGCTTCAGGTTAAGAACAGACCCCCCCGGAACAAATTAAGTATGTAACCAGAGTTACCACTGTACTCAAACTTCACCCTCTTCCATTCCTCAGCTGCCTCAGGTGAGATAAATATAGGATGTGGGATCCTCAAATATTCCATAATACCTTCACACAATGTATTTCACTCTTGGTAGCATGTATTATCTCCAACACGAAATGCCAGATTCAAGTATTTTATTAACCAGCAAACAACCATACATGGACAACATCAATCAACTGAACTTAACGTTCTTTAACTGAATAATAATAATAATAATAATAATAATAATAATAATAATAATTTTTTATTTGTACCCCGCCCTCCACGGCCGGAGCCGGGCTCAGAGCGGCTAACATCATATAAATAATACAATATGCAACAAGCTAAGTGACTGGATTGCTCTTAATATTCTGTTCATCTAAAAAGATACAGTGGCAAATAACATAGTGGGGGGTGCAAAGAGGGCTGCAAAATAGAAGAGAACAGGAGACGTGCATGCGGGGGCGATCTGCATGGAAGGAGGACTTGAGAAAAGGAAGAGGTAGGAGAAAGGGGTGAATTTACTAACAGGGCGTGTGTGCAAAGGGGAACTGGGGAATAGGAAAGAGGAGGAGGCATGAAAATAAAGGTGGTCTGCATGCAAGGGGGAGCTCCTTCCGCGGCTGAATTGGCCCAGTCAGGAACAGAACCAGAGCACTGGCTGGCTGCGAGGCTGGAACAGAAGAGAGGGAAGAGATAAAACCCTCCCTTCACCCTCTATAAAGACCTACTTGAAAATAAAACCCCAAGGTGGCTGTCACCAATGGAAGTGAAGGCTCTGAAAAAGCTCAATATGGAGGCCAAATGGCTGAAATATTGGGAAATTTTGGAACAAGAGGGAGATAAATTGAAATTGCAGAGTTTTGAAAAACTAAAAAACAAAGTGCGAGATTGGCTTCATTATTATCAGATAATGGAGGCATATAAATTGGATAAGAAAATTGGCTTCCAGGTGGAAAAATCAAAATTGGAAACAGAATTGTTAGAACCCAAAACTAAGATCTTGTCAAAAATGTATAACTTGCTGCTGAAATGGAATACTCAGGATGAAACAGAAAATCTGCTATGATTAAATGGGCACAAGATGTTGGACATAATATAATGATAGCTGACTGGGAACAGTTATGGACCACAGGTATGAAATTTACGGCATGTAATGCCTTAAGAGAGAATATTATGAAAATGATATACAGGTGGTACATGACACCAGTCAAGCTAGCAAAAATCTATCATTTGCCCAATAATAAATGCTGGAAATGTAAAGAAACTGAAGGTACTTTTTTTCACCTTTGGTGGACGTGCCCAAGGATTAAGGCTTTCTGGGAGATGATTTACAATGAAATGAAGAAGGTATTTAAATATACCTTTCTGAAGAAACCAGAGGCATTTCTCCTGGGCATGGTTGGCCAATTGGTGTTAAAGGATAGAACTTTCTTTATGTATGCTACAAAGGCGGCAAGAATACTTATCGCGAAGTATTGGAAGACACAAGAGTTACCCACTCTGAAAGAATGGCAGATGAAGGTGATGGACTATATGGAATTGGCGGAAATGACCGGCAGAATCCGAGATCAGGGAGAAGGGTCAGTGGAAGAAGATTGGAAGAAATTTAAAGACTACTTACAGAAACATTGTAAAATTAATGAATGTTAGAATGATGCTGGATTAAAGTTAACTGGGATTTTTTAGCAGCAATGTTAAGGAATATGTAAAAATGGATTGCTAACAGGTGATAATTTAAAGCTATAATATGTTAAGATAAAAGATTAAGATAAAATTAAAGAGGGAAAGGATTTGCTGAATTAACCAATTGAACTGGAATGCAAGAAAGGGAGGTGTGAGGAGGTCAGGGAAACAAGCAAATGAAAGATATGATATGGAAAGATTGATTTGCTTTTAACTGTTTCTATTTTGTATCTTCTTTTTCTTTTTTATTTTTTTCTCCTTTTTTCTAGTTTTTGTAATATATTGAAAACTTTAATAAATATCTTTTTTTTAAAAAAAACCCTCCCCTCACCCTCTATTGATTCCCCCATGATCCACATCCAACCAACTTTGCCTCCACAACCCCCTCAGCTTCCACCCCAATTGTATTAACCCCCCCTACAGTATTTCTAACCACAATCCCCATGCAGCCCCACCTCTTGCCCTTCAGCGCCCCACGCCCAGCATTTGTAGAAGACCCTATTTTGCCACCTAGGAAACGCCCTCCCCCCAACACACATGCACATAACACCCCCATTCAGCTCTATTCTATTAACATATTATTTCACAAACCCAATATTAGCATACTACTGAATCCTACCACTTGAATATAATATTGATGTTTAGCCACTGTAGTGCAATGCAATCCTGTCCATGCCTACTCCAAAGCAAGTACATTGTTGTTCCATGAAACTTATTCAAAATCGTGGAAACCTAGGATTGAAGCCTTAAGCATCCCAAAATACCAGAGCAACAGATTTGTGTTAACATGGAAGACATATAGAACAAACGTGTGTGTGTGTTTAAAACCATTTCTATAGTATAAGCTACTTCTGGGTAAACAAAGGCAGGAAGATATGTTTAATATTTAACAGATAGTGTGACATACAAATTGCCACAAATGATTGATGCACTATAGTAAAAACTTGGAAATTAATTAATGATTATGTCTGGTAGCAAAGAGCACACAATCAGCAGTCATATATAATTCAGCCAAAACATGCCATTTCATTTTGAGATGTGTCATTATGACGTACATTGCCAACAGCATTTTTACTAACCAGATTAATTTTGCTGAATAAATTGATTTCAGATACACACACACACACACACACACACACACACACAATTAGCTTAGAGTACTGAATCTGACTAACACAGATGTATAAAAAGGCATCTAATTTGAATCAAGCATCCTTTGGTTTGCTGATGAATAGCAAACCAAAGGCAGCACAACCAACTGCTAACAAAAAGTTATGCTTTCTGTGAACTAATGAAAAAAAATAGTGAAACACATGTAGCTCTGCATAGCTGGCAATTTTTTTTTTTTAAAAAAAAGAAAGTTCAGAATTTCATAATTTACAAATTCATGATGTTTCAAGGAAACTGAGGAGAAGACATGGATCCTAGTCCTAGGTGAAGCATTCTAGAACACTCAATTTCAATATCCCTTAAATTTCAAAAAGTACTGTGCATTATCTCTGTCAAAAAATAAGAGTGATTGCTTCAATAGATAGGCACACAGATATGCTCACATCCTGGAGCCATGTGAAATCAATCAATCAAAGTAATTATAAATATATCTATCTGAACTTTGATGGTTCCACATAGATTGAGGTTTCGAGATAGATTTGCGATTTGAAAAGGATATACAAACTGCACACAGCTTAGTCTAATTGCTACACACTGTTATAACTTTACACTAAGTAAAAGGAAAAGCCACTTGTGTATTGTAAATTGGATTTGGTCTGCTCCCTGTGGGATTGTAATACTAACAGTCAAATCAAAGAGTTTTAGCTCCATTTAATCCTTCTACAATCTGCTTTTTTCCCCCTTCAGTGCAGAGCCACTGAAGCCAAATGATTCCCAGTGCCATAAAGTCCAGCTGATTTATCCCCCTGCTGGGAAAAGTCAATAGAACAACCTACAGCCTGATATCCTGCACATCATGCACCCAACAAATCAAAAGGGGTTGACAGCCCTCCAATTCAACCGTGCATGTGTTTTCTGCTGGCGGTAGACACTACAATATGTTGCTTTCATTAATGTGCTTTTCATCTAAGTATACTAATAACAACTATCCCCACCACCACCACCACCAGAGTGCTACACTTCTTATGGTAATCCTAATTCTGTTCCAGAAGCAAGCTGGTTTTCATTTCCAATTCCTTCTCTGATATTTAATTTTCAGCTGCATTGCTGTCAGTAGCAGACAGTGGGAAGGGGTGGCGACACTCACCTGACAGCTGTGACTACTGCTTACAGGGGAGGGACAAGGTGGCAGGCAGGGAGACTGGTGTAGTGCAAATGCACCAGACTGGCCCTGCTGGTGCATTTACACTGCGCCATCCTCCCTGCCACCTCGCTCCGCCTCTTCCATGTATAACACTTTGTGATCCTTGAAAGATAAAGGTGGCATACAGGTGCAGCAAGGACCTTAATTGCCAGAAATTGGAAAAAAGAATTTGTGCCAACAAAAAAAGAATGGCAGGATAAATTATTAGATTATACTGAACTGGCCAGATTAACAGAGACAATTAGGGGGCAACCCAGACAAGAATTTCAAAAAGAATGGGGGAAATGCAGAGAATACTTTACCAAACATTGCTCAAAATATATCCCTGGACTTGTTTTGATTAATTTCTACAGGAGACTTTGTGGTTTTTTAAGTCATAACTAGGAAAAATTGTAATAATCACATATAAAAGAAACAGTACACAAGAAGTAAATAAGGAGGCTATTTACAGGATAAATGAAGTCTTTTATTCTTATGTTATATTTTCTTTATGTAAGGGGATAGGAGTTTAATTCTGATAAATTGTCAATGGTGGTGGGTTTGTTTTTATGTATGAGTTTTTGTGGACTATGTTGTAAACAGTTGCACTCCCAGCTGTTACATTAGCAGTTCAATCCTATGCATGGGTACTCAAAAGTAAAAGGGGTGGCCCACCCATGAGGCAAGGAGAGGCCACCACCTCAAGTGGCAGAATCCACAGGGGCAGCAGATTCCAATGTAGATTTTTATTCAAGGCCGACCCACCCATAAGACATGGTGAGGCAAGGTGAAGAAATTGCCTCAGGCAGCAGGACCCACCAGGAAAGCAGATTCCTATGTTGAACTGGGAAATGGGAGCCATTTTGGGGTCCACCTCAGGTGCCAAAATGTCTTGGCACGGCCCTGTCAGTGGGGCTTGCTCCCTAGAACTGCATATGACAGAGCTTTCCAAATTTCCCACGTTTGTGTTATGGAAAAAATTCCAGGGTGAGAGACTACTCGACAGTTCATTGGGGTGCAAGTCTATGTGGTCAGTAAGAGAAGGAAGTTCCAGCCAAGTAATTTGGAGCAAAACAGTGGTCAATAGACCACGATCTTTGTTGTTGCGCAACAGGTCCCCACAGGAGTATGAACCCAGAGCATGGGGTGACATCCTCTTTTAAAACTTCCCTCTTTCCCCCAGAATTCACTTCGAGAAGCATCATTGACGCATCATCACTACATCACTAGCATGTCACAAATGGGGAGGGGTATACAAGGGTTACACAAGTTCAACATTAGCTCACTTTATCAGACACCTTTCCCAACACCTCTTAAGTACCCATCACCAAAAGAACAATAAAACTCTTTACATATCCTTGCCCTCAGAACCTGTCTGGAGATGGGCTTTCAGAACACCTGACTTGCTAAACTGCCTCTGCGGATATCTATTGTTGCCCTCTTGGTCACTCCCTGGGTGGGGTGCCATGTACCTGCTCTCACGCTTGGGGAATTATGGCGGGATGCCCTGTCCCTACTGCCTGCAGTGATTTCCTGCTTCTTGGTTCATGTAGGGAATTGGAGCCCAAATTCACCTTTCTTTAAGGGTTAAAACAGCGTTGGAATGAGGAGAGTCGGTTAAAGTATGGATTTCCTACGAATTTATAAAGCTAGGTTTCTTCCCTGAGCTGCCAAGTCGAAAGGATACATTCAGGCATAATATTTGTAACATTGTAACAACTTTAAAGATGTACCCCCCCCCCCCGTCATTTCCGTAACAGTGGTGACTCACTTTTTAGATATGCATCATTTCGCAACACAGTACAGTGGTACCTCGGGTTAAGTACTTAATTCGTTCCGGAGGTCCATACTTAACCTGAAACTGTTCTTAACCTGAAGCACAACTTTAGCTAATGGGGCCTCCTGCTGCTGCCGCCAGGCCAGAGCACGATTTCTGTTCTCATCCTGAAGCAAAGTTCTTAACCTGAAGCACTATTTCTGGGTTAGCGGAGTCTGTAACCTGAAGCGTATGTAACCTGAAGCGTATGTAACCCAAGGTACCACTGTAATCCAGTTTTACTAGCAAACCAGAGGCTAAACTTACCCCTTTCCAGCCCTGGGAGCAGTGTGGGGAGAGTTCCCACAACACTGCAGTCAACACACTAACGTGTCATGACAAAACAGTTTGGAAAGCTCTGGTACCAAACTGGTATATGGAATTGCAGCCCAATATTCTTTTAAAGCGAATATATTTAGTTTCTTTAAAAAATTCTGGGACATAAAAGCATTCTTATGTGTACTTGTAAGGCAACACTTGCAGCGTTCTGTAATTAATCCTGACAACCATCTAAAGATCAAACTGATGTATGCTATAAAACACCTAATGCCACTTGCTAGGTCATGATGACCATTTATTTCAGTCATCTGAGTAATAGCATGAAACAGCTAATGCACTTCACTCCCTCCCCTGGCCCACCCATTCATTCTTTTAGAATCAGTTATGGTTCCAGAGTTCTTGTGAAATATCTTCTTTGGATATTCGTTGCAATACGCAACTTCTCGCTCTTGTTTAACAAAGTTTTAGCACCACAATGGTTTCTGAAACTTATGAGATATGTTCAATCTTTTAATTGGCTTTTAAACTAAGTAATCAATTGAAAGATTGAAAATCAGTCTGAAGACCGAGATGCATAGAAGTGAGACATTTTTCCTACTTGTGCAACAAAACTACTGTTTGAATCTTTATGCTAGCCAACATTTACTTACTGACGCCAATTTCCTCTGAGCCCAGTCAGCTTCAGTGCTGTGTAGCAAGGAAGCTTTTTATTTTAAAAACAGAAGTTACTGCATTTAACCTAAGAGACAAACCATCTGCTAGCCTTAAATTTTTTTTTTAAAGATTTCTTTTCTTTTTATCAAATACACTTTAATGAAGAAGAAACTGCCACACTCCCTGCAACTTGGAAGAGTCTCCATCAAGTTTTTATCTGCCATAGTTCCACTGATTAATCAGAAACAAATTTTAATATGCAATTAAAGGTTTAGTCGACTAATTACATTGATTAATCAGCTGAAGTCCTGGTTTTCAATTAAACAGCGTGTGGCATATTATTGTAATATAATATAACTCGAGTCTCAGGCTCGGTTTGCTTAACTGTTTCAGCCTGCACTAACTTTTCTTGCTGCTGTTTCAAATCAGATCATGGAAATTTCTAGCTTGTGCTTGCACAAGATGACCCTGGAGTGTGTATGCTGATTTTAAAGTACTTCAGCTTTCCTCATCTGGCCGTAAGCACTGCATGTAGTATAATCAGTAATTCCCTTCCTGTCAAGCAGGCCCATAAATACAATCACAAAGAAAGAATAATGTCTTATCTGGAATGTCCATGGTTATAGCTGACACTTCCCAGTGAGAAACCAACATGATCATTGAAGCATCTTTTTCAGTTATCACATGCATTGCTGCCAAGCGCAGCATCTCTGTAACCATTGATGTGCCAGTCCAGCTGCCAATTCCCCCGAACAACTATATCTATCAGACTGCTTCACACAAGAGAATTTCAAGTGTCCCAACCAGCAGCGGTATGCAAACAGTGCAGCCATGTAGTTGACCTCCAGAATATCTTGGATACACTTTTGTAGTTGGAGTAAATTAAACATACCCTCCAACATTTCTCTGATGAAAATAGGGATGAACTACTACTACTACTACTACTACTACTACTACTACTACTACTAATTTTATTATTGATACCCCAGCCATCTGACTGGGATACCCCAGCCACTCTGGGCAGCTTCCAACATATATAAAACATAATAAAACATTAAACATTTAAAAACTTCCCTATTCAGGGCTGGCCAGATAACTCCATATGCCCCAACATTTCTCTGATGAAAAGAGGGACATCCTAAGGAAAAGTGGTATATTCCAGGGTCAAATCAGAAAGTGGGCAGCTTCTGAAAATCCAGGACTGTCCCTCGGGAAAAGGGACACTTGGAGGGTCTGAATCAAATTGTACTGCAAATCTGCAGGGAATAGAGGGAAAGAGAGGTAGCAAGAATCTTTGCTGTACTGCCATACAAATACTGAATTTAAAAATTTATGTTGGAAAGAATGGGAGCAGGGAAAAGGCTTAGCTGTCCTCATATAACACCAGGCGGAGATCTTCATCGTATCAGCTGAATGGCATTAACTACAGCAACTGGGTGAAATGAGGTAATGAGAATGTTCAGCATGCTAGTGACCTTATCATGCTAATATACATGTAGACTAATTCATGAATCTATATATAACTTCCAATGGGCAGTGCTTATAGCTACCTGGCCCTACACCACACTCAAATAGTTTGTTCAGTACAATAAGCTCTGTTTTCAGGAGACAACAACAGAATCAGTAATTGTGTAAGGCCATATGGTATACCAGCTCTGAATCAAAAGCCAAATTACTTCCTTATAATCAATAATAGAATACACTGCCGCTGAGCTACAGTGAAACTTTGAAAATGGCCTTTAGAAGTTTACATCAAAGAATCCACATCTATCAAGGGAATAAGATAATTCCCTTAGAAAGTTAAGGACTGCTCTGAATGTATTTTTTTTGTGTTTGCGCCTTAAGGGCAAAGATTGCCTCTGAGCAGAGTGTGACTGGCTAATGACAGACTAGGACCCAGCATCAAGGTGATCTTCTGAAATTTCAGGAACAGAGTGATCCCTTCTGAAAAATGGCAATACAGTGATACCTCGGGTTAAGTACTTAATTCGTTCTGGAGGTCTGTTCTTAACCTGAAACTGTTCTTAACCTGAAAGCACCACTTTAGCTAATGGGGCCTGCCGCTGCACAATTTCTGTTCTCATCCTGAAGCAAGGTTCTTAATCCAAGGTACTATTTCTGGGTTAGCAGAGTCTGTAACCTGAAGCGTATGTAACCTGAGGTACCACTGTAGCTTCCATTTTGTGGTATGATGGATAACACTATCCTTCAGCTAATTATAGAAAGCAAAAGTGAGAAATTTGTGGCGGAGGATCAGGATGTATAATATTTGACCTGGGGGAGGAAAAGGGGGGGGGAAGGATGAGAGAAAGGTGGTCAAGATTTCAAATTACATGCCACAAATGTTTTCCTTTTTTTAGGATAGTGTGTGTACACTTCTGGTAGATTATCAAATACATCCATTAATGGAAGCTTCCACTAGACCAAAAAGTCTTCCATTTACTGGACTCTCCATTCATGGAAGGGTACAACTGGTTACAACTCACTGAGATGACAATATCATCTAATAACATTGCAGCACTGTCAGTTTCTACACATTAAAGCCGAATGTATGTAGCCTAAACCACACCACTGACACATAAAAGAATAGAACTAGCAGGCGCTGGGTTATCCCAGGATATGTAGAAATGCAAAATATCTGTAGAATGGGGAAAACCTAAAGGAATGCGGACTGACGATGGAAACTATAGGAAAGGTGAATCGTTTGGAATGATTGTAACCCTGAGCAGAAGCACTTGACAACGTTGTTACAGGGTCCCACTTGCGTATATGATTAAGTGTGTGGATGAGTGGGTGTGCATGTGCATCTACATCTACATCATCATCATCACCATCACCATTATTATTGATAGAGTTATGTTCATTCTACGTCTCATAACATGAGGACAGGTTCACTGCTCTGTTCCTCAAGAAGTAAGCTAAAAAGAAAAGAAAATATTCAGAAGCTAGGGGAGGGTGGTACTGTATATTGTACAAATCATGCTGCTTTTCATTTTGATGCTTATTTTACAGATGCATAGCATGCAGAAATTCAAGAGATGAATATTTCCTCAGCATGAAGATGTAGTGATGAGAAACTTCATCCTGCTCAGCTTCTGCTTTTTTGTGCAGCCGTTAGAAGTATAACAACTACTCAAGAAGTATAACAACTATTCAGAAATTTAAAAGGAGCCCACCATAGCTGTAGCCAGCAACATGCACAAATAAGATGATTTTGCATTGGGAAGTGACGAGTTACTTGGATTGAGAATATTAATAGATGAATCAGTGTGAATCAGCAGGATTAATCAAACTAATGCATTAATCAATTAATGTAGTGACTGCACATCAAAAGCAAAGCCTTGATTAAAGTGCTTAGCTCTGGAGGAAACCAGATCCACATCAATGTACTATAAGGGTGTTCAAGCTGCTGGCACTGTCATTAACGGGCTTTAAAAAAAAAAATCTCTTGATTGCTTCGCTATTAAAATGTGGTGTGTTCAGAATCCTGTATGTTTGGATGAGGAAACACACACACACGAGAGAGAGAGAAATATACACACACAAAAAGGCCCTGACAACTGATGGTTTTATGCTGGTCTTAAATTGTATTTAGCTGTTGTGTTGATGCTTGTTTTAGATAGATTTTCTTGCTGCTTTTTTTAAATATATATAATTGGTATTTTGAATGTCTCCATAAAACCATCTTGAGAACCTAATTATGTGTTTGAGCACTCTGCTACGCTGGGCCTCAAAGCATCAAACCCTTTGCAGAATAGAGTCCCTAATTAGTGGTTTTACTTCCTTCTTGTTAATGTAGAACTCAAATAATATTACAGCGTGTTTTGCTCCAGGCAGTTCAATCAAGGTGTGGAGACATAAGATTATAGTACCAACACTACAAATCCCATGGATGTTTTTGCCAGAGTGAAGTTGTTCATATTGGAATTCTGCCCCAAGACTGGGTAATTATATCCAAAACTACATTCCTTACCCATTGGCACTATTGTACAGTTTTCTTTTTTTAGAATAGATGCTGGGGGGGGGGGGGGGACGACATTCTAAATACTGTGTACTATAAGGAAGAGCATGTACAAATGTACTAGCTCCACCCACCATTGCCATCCCTGTTGCCCTTCAATGCATTTTTAAATAAATCTTGCTACAAAAACATATAGCTTCAGTTGCTAATGCAGACCCCATCAAGGCAAGGCAGCAAAATGGAATGGAAACTATGAGAGAACGAGCAATATTGCACACGTATTTGCATGTGCAGAATGTGCCGCCCACGTGTACCACTAGCCACTGTAATCTGTGTCAGTTTGTATAACTGCTTTTTTCTATGTAGGACAAAGAGGAAGCAAGAGCACAATTATGCATGTGCAGGATTTGTTCAGAAAAACAACCGTTATCTGAGACAATACTCACACTTTCTATGATGAAATAGGGAGGAAAGGCAGACCACTCTACAAAAATTAAGTGGCAGGTTTTGCACATTCCTATATGTGGTGCACCTCCTGCCAACCTAGCAGTTTGAAAGCACATCAAAGTGCAAGTAGATAAATAGGTACCACTCCGGCAGGAAGGTAAACGGTGTTTCCGTGCGCTGCTCTGGTTCGCCAGAAGCGGCTTAGTCATGCTGGCCACATGACCCAGAAGCTGTATGCCGGCTCCCTCGGCCAATAAAGCGAGATGAGCGCCGCAACCCCAGAGTCGGTCACGACTGGACCTAATGGTCAGGGGACTCTTTACCTTTACCTTTATATGTGGTGCACACTACAAGCCCGAACAATATTTCTACTCAGAAGTAAGTCTCAGTGTGTAATTGTGTATAAAATTGTCACCTCAATATGAGAGATCTACATTGCTTGGGGGGGGGGGACTATTTAAAAAATCACTACTACTATCTTCTTTGGACAGGATTGTGAATTTTCATTTATACTGTAATAGCTCAAAGTTCAAAATTTCTTCAGAAATTAATAGGGGGAAAAGATACTTTGAAGAGCAGAGTTTGATGCTCATATTGATAAGGAATGTTCTTAACTGTAGAAAATGCCTCTTAGCCGCAACATTTATCAGTGAAAACTGAATAGCAAACAGTTAAAACCAACAGCAGTTTTTAAAAAAATGAATATAATTCCTAGCTAATCTTGAAGTATGGTAAAAGCATGTGATTGGCAGTACAGCAACAATAAAAACAAGAGATGGAGGTTTACCTTTATTACAATGTTATTAGTTCACTGTTCAATGGTAATTAGATTCCATCTTGATACCAAGTCATTTTTTAAAGTATTTGGTCACCAAATATTTACCAAATGTAACATTTTCAAAGGCACTGCTAATTTTAATGAGAGTAGGCCTTTTAATCTTGCCTGCTAAATGAAGCTGATAGAATAAAGGAATTTCAACAAAGGGAGCATTAGGTTTCTACACTAATTTTATGCACTTGCAATCCTGTTAGGGACAGAAAGTCCAAAGAGAGAGAGAGAGAGAGAGAGAGAGAGAGTTTGTAAAACCAATTCAATAAAGAGTTTTCATTAGTTAGGAAACTTAATTTAATATGAGAAGTTTAATAAAAGTGGAATTGTGATGTAATGGTAAAAGCATTCCTATGAAAAACGTAAAAGTGTATAAACCATGAACTGTCTTGAGGTAATATACCATATGACTAACAGAGCAGCTTAGACACAGAGTTACAGCCATTAACTAATTACAGAGTTGTCGGGGGGGGGGGCTCATTATTCCATGCATATGAAAAAAACTGTTGCAGGAACAAAAATAAATTGCATCATGTTTTATTGAATTTGAAAACAGAGCCTACCAAATACTACCAAAATACGACAACATCAGCATATTTTATAAATTATGTTTTTAAAAATGTGATGACTGAATGCTTACAGGCTTCCAACTGTACAAATTAATTCAACAGGAACCTCAAAAATCTTGGCATTTGGAGTGGTACCATATGGTTTTTGAGACTTTTTTCTATTTAAGTCTGGCTCACATACTTGCATTTCTAGAGAAACTGACTCTGAACCAACTGTGTGTGAATGTAGCAGATAGGACCACTATCAGAAAACCAGCAATCATATCTATCATCTGTTCAGCTGAGAAAAAGAAAGGTGGGGGAGAGAGAGAGGGGGAAAAACCAATCTCCACTCTTCGTTCCAAACAACTTATCATTGTACAATGGACCCTCTAGTTACGTACCGCTCTGGATATGTAACTTTTGGGTTACGAACGTGGCAGAAGTGGCACCTCTGCCTACGGACTTTTCAGGTTGCGAACAGACCCCTGGAACTAATTTAATTCGTATCCGGAGGGTCTACTGTATTTGATAATTTTCTGATTAGGCTATAAGCGCTGTGGGTTAAACCACAGAGCCTAGGACTTGCCAATCAGAAGGTCGGTGGTTTGAATCCCCGCAATGGGGTGAGCTCCCGTTGCTCGGTCCCTGTTCCTGCCAACCTAGCAGTTCGAAAGCACGTCCAAGTGCAAGTAGATAAATAGGTACCGCTCCGGTGGGAAGGTAAACGGCTTTCTGTGCGCTGCTCTGGTTCACCAGAAGCAGCTTAGTCATGCTGGCCACATGACCCAGAAGCTGTACGTCGGCTCCCTCAGCCAATAAAGCGAGATGAGTGCCGCAACCCCAGAGTCGGTCACGACTGGACCTAATGGTCAGGGGTCGCTTTACCTTTACCTAGTGGGAATCAAATCAGTTAATTAGCATTGGGTGAAGACACTTTACCCCCTCTCTGGTGTATACAACAAGTGCAAATATGACTTGAAATTGGAGAACAGGGTTGGGGAATGGGGGCGGGGGATGACCTAACTGTGTTTTAAGCCACTAATGTGCAGAAAGCCTAGACCAATTTAGGATTGCCACCAGTGCAAATGGTAACTTTGGTTTTGGTAGGAAGACAGGCTCCTGAGCAAAGTATATTGAAAAATATGTTTAAAACGTCAAACATGAAGGCTTAGAAAATGGCAGGTATAAAAGAATTGCCCGTGTTTATTGCTGCCATGCTATTTTTATGACTTGCATGGATTCTTTATGCTTCAAAGCATTATAAGACGTCATGGTAAAATAAAATAAAAAATGTTGATTTAATAAAGCCTGGGGTGCTTTTTTAAAATAAGGTGTGCATGCTAGGATCTCTAAAACATCCATTTTGACACTAGGTTATAATCTGGATACTAAATAAAGTTTTGTGTTGATATGTGAGATTTGTGTTAAACTGCAATACTTTATTCAAGCACAATGAAATACCGTATTTTTTGCACCATAACACTCACTTTTTTCCTCCTAGAAAGTAAGGGGAAATGTCTGTGAGTTTTATGGAGCGAATGTCTGCGGGTGGCGGGGGGGGGGGGATCTGCTGCAGTCATGAGCAGAGGATCCATGGTTTCCCTTCCTTCCCTCCTCCGTGGTTACATAGCATGGATCCACATGGATCCTCAGGATTTTTGCATTGGGCTACTCCAAACTCACTGTCAGATCACATGTCTGTGGCCACAGCATGAACCACAAAAATCATATATATCCACTATTTCATTTAGAATATTTTTTTTCTTGTTTTCCTCCTCTAAAAACTATGTGTGTGTTATGGTCTGGTGTGTATTATAGAGCGAAAAATACGGTACTTTCTGATTTATATATGTAGCAACATGATTACACATGCACACGTTATTTTCAAAGAAAAGTAAAAATATTACATAGAGATACACATACAGAATCATATATGTGCAATAGAAACACACATATAGAATCATAAAATTGGAAGTGATCTTAAAGATCATGTAGACCACTAGTCCTGTTAGCTAGGGATGATGGGAGTTGCAGTCCCAAAACAGCTGGAGGGCCAAGTTTGGCCATGCCTAATGTAGACCAAGCTCCTGCTCTAGGAGAATACAATTACAGCATCTCTGACAGATGGCATACAGCCTCTTCTTAAATATTCCAACCAAGGTATTCAAAACGTGGACCAAATGAAATCCTTGAATAGTCAGCCTCCATCAGTGCAAAAGGTAGCCAGCAGCACATAAAGCAGTTTCTCTCTTTGGCATTCAGTGTGGGTCTTTATCCAGACAACACGACACATTAAATTTTCTTATCTCAAAGCCCTCTAGGAACTCACAGGGCATGTTGGTCCACATCTGAGAATTATTAAAATGCCTTTTTTCTTTTCCATTTACAGACTTATTCAAATATGCAAAAAAGGCACTCCCTTATTTTTGTACGCCTGGTTTCTCTTCCAAAGTGATATGCCTCCAATAATTTAAGTTCCCTTTTAGAGGGAATTATGATACAACTGCAAATAAAATGGCATAAGCAGAATTTAAATGTTGTGGCAAATTGTTTTAATGTGAACTAATTTGGGCTACCTTAAGCAGATGCAACAGAAGACAGGTCAACTATACCTCTAATAGCTGTATAGGAATTTTTCAAGCTCATCCTATCACAGTGTTATATGAGTAAACAGGGAGGGGAGAAGCAACACCTGCAAAGGGGTATTTTTACCTTTTAATGCAAGTGACCATGGGGGAAACTGGCAATCATAACTACTTGGTAGAACTGGGATAATGGGGTTTAAAATCCACTAGCACTCTTCCAAATGAATGTCGTTTACATATTCATGCTAGGACAATCTAATATCACCTCACTGGATGGATTAAAATGTATTTTGATCTATCACAAGGTCAAGTGATTTACAAAAGGGGGCTTTAATGCATTGTGAAATGTGATATTTGTGCACTCAGGTAGTAGCACAACTGACTGTGCAGCTAGCTATTAAGTGGAAACAGCTGTTTCCAACCTCTAGAGAAACCTCACACCTGACGTCTGATTAATATTCCGGCTCCACTATATGCAGGCTAGAGTTATTGTAACAGACACAAAAATAATTCATTTGGAAAAAGAGTGAAACAAACAAAAAACATGCAAAACTCTGTCATGTGCTCAATTATTACTGATGTGGGAAGGAGGGGGTCTGGCTACAATCCAGTTCCCAGCAAAGGGAATTTATTTGTCCAGTCAAATTCACTACCTAAAGGATAGCTTCCAAATACATTGTGTCATCACCACTGAATGTTATTTCTGAAGAATACCAACTGCGTGTCAAATTTGTACTGGTATGAAGAGTGCTTAGGAACAAATTGTTTTTGTTCCACAGACAGAAACATGCAAGTATCATGTGGGTTTCCTTCCAGGTAAAGTAGAAGCTCTAGCAGATTCAGTGGACAAGACCAAGAGTGGGTCTAACTGTTAGGAAGATTGTTTCTGCATGTACTCTAGAGGGAAGTGAGGGGCAGATGGGGCTTGGGAAGGCAGCCCAACTAGGAGAAGGAAAACTCTGATCCTAAACATCGGCTGCTTTGCAGGACATCTTCAGGAGAAGAAAAGGCTAAGGAGTAAACCCTATACAAGACGACTGGATGACGCCTTGTCTGCCCCCTTCGCCAACTCCTGCATCCAAGCTGGTGCCAAATGTATTGCTCTGCTTTCCTATGGACCACATCAGCGAGGCGGAGAGTGGAGTCTTCTTGATTGGGTAACCCAGGACCTCCATGCAGTCTGCTCAGGCTTGCACCCCAGGGAGGTCACTTTGGAGCTGTTAATGCAACAATTTGTCTTCACCCCCAGAGGGGGCACTCCATTGTCTCTTGAGACAAACAGATGCCAACAACAAGATATTCAATGGCATTGCAGGTCAATGCCTGTATGGGACAGCTGCATATTCCTGCTAATTCAGGGAGTTGGACTAGATGATACTGAGGGTCCCTTCCAACTCTACAATTCTATGGTTCTAAGGCAAGTTCTATCACCAGGAAGAGTTCAGCATCCAGTGGTTTTCTCAATGAAGCCTGGAGAGAAGTAGGAAATGCTAGCGGTATAAAAGGGGGGGGCAGGAAGGAGGTAATAAGGGATGGCAAACAAAAAAGGAAGGTGGAACCACACAGGAAATGGGAAGGTTTAATGTGGACCAGAACTTACTAGAATTCAAATAACCAGAGTGTCATTTTTCACCTTAATGTTACAGCTGCACAGCTGTGGCTGAGATGCAAACAATTTACTGAAGACCATACAATAGCAACAATGAGACTGGAACACAGGTCTGTCATATATGCTTCATTTTGCTAGGCTAAACTTGCTCATAGGTCCCACAACTTTTGCAAGTGGCCATTTGTTGCGGGGGTAAACACGAGACTAGGTGTAATATATTCATGGGGAAATATAAAAATACTAAACAATAACCTTTTCAGGACATCTTCCAGCACAAACACATACACTCTAACTCTCTTTCTTTCTCTCTCTCTCTCTCTCTCTCTCTCACACACACACACAAACACACACACAATGTCATCATACTCATCTGTAAAGCATTCATTTCTTTCAAATCATTATATCATCCTGAGTTGACCTACATGTGGAAATGTTATGAAAATAAACTAGGCAAAGCTGCTAAACGGTGCTCCTCCAATAAGCAACCAAGATCAAGCCCTGGGGTTGAATTTTAAACTATTTTTGTTCTGCGATACATCATACACCAATTGCCCTGGAGAGCTGCACAAAACAGAGTAAGAAATAATCTGGAAATGTCTGCAGATAATTGTTTTAACAACAAGAAAAAGGAGGAGAGGGGGAGGAAGAGGAGACCCATAACTCAAAACCAACAGTACTTTTAAGCCAAACACTACCCATGGGAACTAAAACTGATGATTCTGTTAGATACCCAAATGTATGGTTATTGAATCCTAGAGAATAGAACATCTATGTCATTATGGATGTATACATGAAACGTGTATAATAGGCTTTGGTTACTCTGAGCTTCTGGAACTCTGCACCAATAAATAACTTCGGTGATGAGACCAAAGTTTGAACACTGCATTATAATTTATACATTGCACTTTAATGGGTTTTTATTGTGCAGAATCTTTCATTCCTTTTACTTTTCACACAAACAGGGAAAGAAAAATTGAGACTTGTAGTACATTAGGCAGCAACAAAGATGAAAGTGAAATAAGTGGTGGGAACTTGCAGGTACCTGTCCTATTGCTTAGAAGCCTCTGCAAAATCATTCTTTTTTTCTTGGTACTATTTATGTCTTAAGGTCAGGGCTGGCACCACACTTTAGGGAGCCTTCGACACAGTGCTGAAAATGCTCCCCTTGATCCTGGCAACTCTGCCTACTGTTGCATGGGAGGGTGTTAAGCACCTTCTCTCCCAACATCACCTCCTCTCCAAAACTAAGGGCAGGACACTATTTTGTGTGAGGGCAGCAACAGCACACCCTCCCACTGGTCTGTATCCACTACCCTCCCTGTTAGGACCCCAAAGCTATTTCAGCACCACTGCTTTTGAGCTTGACCCAAGGTCAGCTCCCATCAGTGTTCAAAATTAGCATGGCACAAGGCGCATTTTGCACCTGGCTATCAACCACTTGTGACCAAGTGAAGATACCTGAGCTCCAGGATCACTGGATCATGGGTGCATGCCTGGGGATCATTGAATCTTGACTCTTTTCACACACTAATACCACATCCTGTAGAATTCTATCAGAAGAAGACGAAGAATTTGGACTTGATACCCTGCCTTTCACTCCCCTTAATGAGTCTCAAAGCGGCTAACATTCTCCTTTCCCTTCTTCCCCCACAACAAACACTTTGTGAGGTGAGTGAGGCTGAGAGACTCCAGAGAAGTGTGACTAGCCCAAGGTCACCCAGCAGCTGCATGTGGAGGAGCGGGGAAGCAAACCCGGTTCACCAGATTACAAGTCCACCGCTCTTAACCACTACACCATGCTGGCTCCCAGTATCAGTTATATTTTATCTGCACAATCAGAATGAATTTGATGTGCAGCCTGAGCAGGAGCAGGAGTGAAGAATGTTATAGTTAATTGTTGTAGCTTGTCTTCACTTACCCCACTCCACTGCCCTGCTCACAGTTGTGAAGAATATTCTTACAATATGAGTTTATTTTTATTGTTTTATGAGAAAGCTTTTAAGCATATGGTCTCCAGCCTGTAGTCTGGTGGACTCTACTATGTAAACCCTGCTGTATGTCTGTCTTTAAAGTATTAATAACAGCAAGAGTCCTGTGACACCTAAAATGGTGTAGGCTTTCATGGACTACAGCCCACGTCATCAAATGCACGATGTAAGATATTAATAAAGGAAATCCCTGACTAGAGCCATATTTCAAACACAAGAACAGTCAGGAACACTGAACATCTACCGTCTGTTTCTAAATATATAGATACTACATGTTCTATGATGTTTATAGTTGACATCTCGCTAACTATTCTAAATGCTGGGGAAACAGACAAAGTAAATCTTAGGTCCAATATTTTATTCCCTACTGAACATTAGGGCATCATGATGAGTCCCATGCCTTCCTTTGTGGCATGCTTTGACCTTACCAAACTGGTGAAATGGAGGTGGGGAGGGACTTCACCTTGGAAAAAACTAGTCAGTAGATTCCTGCCAGTAAGTGCTCTACCAAAAATTGGAAAATGTTGGTTTTCAGGAGATCAATAACAGAGCAAAGCATGTATTAATTGGTAGATGCATAAAATTCAACATGTGCAACTGTAATCTGGACTTTTAAAAATATTTGAAATACTAATTTCTAATGGAACAAATGGAACATATTCAAGCTTGGTTGCTTTTGTCCTTTTGATTCTGGAACTCATTCCTGAGCTTGCTCTGCACAAATGCCAGAATGCTTTATTTTGCTTCATCACAGATTAATTGGTTTTATGGCAACTACAAATAGATTACTTCATCATCAGGGTAACAGAGTACCAAGTTTCAGCCTCACAAACTTGTTTTGATCCTTTTAAATGAGAGGGCTATAAAACAGAACGGTTAAGCATGCCACCTGTCAAGAAGCAGATAGACTTGTCTTTCATTTCAATCTAGTATGGTTGGTAACTTAATATAACGTATCTGCAAATCCTCAAGAAATTTAACTGAGGTTAGAAGATAAAGTACAACAAGCTAATGTGCAATAAGAATCTCTTTGTGCCATTTGCATGACTACAAGACTTCAGCGTGACTAAGAATGTGAGCTGGTGCAATCTGTTCCCTTTTGTAAGTTATAAGATCATTGAAAAAGTCTCTCCTCCCCACCCTCAATGAAGGGGGGGGCAAGAACAGGAGAAAGCTTTGTATCCCATGCAGCATAGTTTATTGCTAGCAAATTTTCCAGCCATGGCTGAAGTCCTATAAAACACATATTTAATATTCATGCTTATTTTTCTGTACAGGATTACAGTGGGCTATGTCCAACTAAGTTCTACTCAGAGTAGTCATGTCCATTAATTTCAGTGCGTCTACTCCAAGCATGACTGGCACTGAATTTAACAGAGTATGCATACAAATTATGTTTTCCTAGAAATGAGTGGGAAATTTATGAAGGATTCTTAGACTTTGGTATGAAGATACAACTGGAGGCTGTCTTTTCATCAGCATTTTATGGCCATAAAACCATGGGAATGTGATTAATTGTTATCAAAAACATGGGAATGTGATTAATGGTTATCAAAACCATAAATTATTTGAAAGAACAGTTAAAAGCTCCAGTTTCTCAGTGCAGCTTCTTCCCTCTACATGGCCATGTGAGACCAAGTGCCCAATGAAAATGACAATAGCAGAAGAGCCCGTGGACAGCAAGAGAACACAATAATTCATCATTATTGGCTTACATAAGTTTCATAGAATTATAGAACAGTAGATTTGGAAAGGACGCTGAGGATCATTTAGTCCAACCCCCTGCAAAGCAGGAATATGCATCTGTCCTGTAGGGGGATCGAACCTGCAACCTTGGTATTATCAGCACCATGCTCTAACCGACTGAGTTATGTTTCTTTAGCTTTCATAATTTTTCAGTAAAATGCTAAAATCCTGCCATTCCTTTACTCTTCCTTTTTCATATTTTAAAATTCCTTGCTAGTTCCAGCCATAGCTGTCAACTTACAGATTTGAAAATAAGGGACCAGCAGCCTCGAAAATAAGGGATCAGCAGCCAAAATAAGGGATCAACAATTACTTTGATGAAATATATATTTTGTTGCGTGCAAATGGCTTAGATACCTATTAGGTCCATAAATTACCATATACAGTGGTGCCCCGCAAAACGAATGCCTCGCAAGACGGAAAACCCGCTAGACGAAAGGGTTTTCCGTTTTGGAGGTGCTTTGCAGGATGAATTTCCCTATGGGCTTGCTTCGCAAGACGAAAATGTCTTGCGATTCCTGGGGGTTTTTTTTCACTCCCCACCCCCTTTTTCTAAGGCACTAAGCTGCTAATAGCCTTTTAGCAGCTAATCCGCTAATCCCTTAAGCCTTTAATAGTCACTAATAGCCGCTAATCCGTTAATCCGCTAATCCGCTAATGGGCTTGCTTCGCAAGACGAAAAAACCGCTAGACGAAGAGACTCACGGAACGGATTCTTTTTGTCTTGCGAGGCACCACTGTAGCATTTATTCAACACAAAAAAAGCAACAATTTGTTGCTGACAAAGCACAGCTGGACATAGAAAGGGCCCCATTACCTTCAGTAGCTTATTTAAGGAACATCATCAATAAGGGACGGCAGCGGGACATGGCGCTGGGATAAGGGACTGTTCCACCAAATAAGGGACGCTTGACAGCTATGGTTCCAGCTCTTATCAAAATGGCAGTTGCCAATCCAAATTCTTTAGTATAAGTGAAAACCTATCCATGGCAGTACCTTGGAGCATTTTAAAGTCATATGACACCTATTAATTATAGTGAAAATTATTTGTGCTATTGTATATTCTTTGGAGTTTTTTCATGACATTACTGTCATTGTATATTAAGTTTTGATTCACTGAAAATTATATTTAAAAAAAAATACAACTCTAGGATGTGAATCCAAGTATTGATATAATTCAGAACCGACGTTAAGTAAAGCAAGACTCTGGAGTTGTATCATAACAATTAAAACAATTTACATCAGACCACTCGTGGTCTGCAAGCCTCATTCAGGCCATCTGCAGCATGCCTGTGAGTATGTGGTTGAATATAGGAGATGGAACATCAATCACATTTAATATTCATATTTTAAATTGCATTTTGATTGCTTATTTTATTTCTTATATATGTATTTTATTATGTTATAGTTTGAATTCTATGAAATTACAATTAAAATACAACTAAAAATCATGCCGTATCTAGCACAGTACACTGCAATTGCAGCACCAGGCAGAACAACCATTAAGTTGTCTGCCAAGACCTTCAGCGATTTTCAAGTGGTCCATGGGAAATAAAAGTTTGAGAACCACTGATTTAGGCACTTCAAAACTTATTTCTAACGAGGCTATGTGAAGTTTGAACTTTTATATCCGTGTGAAAAATTGACCACATATATTACATTGCTAAGATACCATTGTAAAATTCCCGTTTTGAAAATGTCCCAGCTTAGCTTATCTAGCAAGATTTTCCAAATCAGTTGACTATTTGTTAGTTCCTCAGCGCGTAAAGCAAATCACTACAGATCCTCAAATTCAGCTTTCCACATTCAGCTGCTTATGGAGGCCTAGTGACTCACTAATGTGTAAATAATTGACTCATCAAGCAAAAAGACACAAAAGCAAATAGATCAATATCCCACTTGCAAACTTGCTTACAGAGCTCAGAAAAACCTCAATTCACTTTATTTCCTTTATTTCATTCAATGAGTCAATTAACTCTGCAGAGCCCTATGATCTAATTCAGCATGTATAATGATCAACAATTGCTGACACTTTTGATTAAACTTTTAAATTGCCTCTTAATATAATTTAAACATGTGGGGGGGTAGGGCAGGGGCACAGCTATTGACTGAAGTATTCTAAAATGTAGCACAGCGACTCAAGTTCTGAGAAGTCCAAATAGCCACTTCAGGTGATGGGAACCAATAGCTTTTAACATTATCTCACATCAATGTCATGTGAATTTTGTGCAAGTGTTTGAAGGATGCTTCAAACTCACACATACACGAATAATCTCATTATGCCACCCTTGTTTTCTACTGATTGCAGGCATTATTCACATTTTTCTACAAAATTTTGCAGACTTCCACTGACAGAAGGCGCATAGTGGCCCAAAGCTTGTCAGCTAAATCACTTGCTTGGATGAATTCAGGAACATGTCACCCACCATCATTAACCAGGACAAAAATCTGGGGACAGGCCAAGCACTAATCCCCTCCACCAACCTCCCTTGCATGCCAGGATGTCGTATGGTATCTGGATGGAAGTGATCCTTTTCCATCTCTTCTTTCATTTAGCCCCAGAAGAATGCATGGAACAGAACCTGCAAAAGATCAGCTGTTTGGGTCACCACTTTGGGAACACTATGAGTGGAAATCCAATGTGTTTATAAGTAAACAAAAACAAATAGCTGCTATCCTTTTCTTGCCTGTTTTCCATGTGACTGGTAAAGTTTTGTTAAAATGGTGCAGAAATCTAAAACACTTATTGAGATATTTTTCTCTTAAAAATCAGAACTTTCTTTAAAAAAAACAACCCCCCCCCAAAAAAAACCCATAGCCTTTGAAAGGAAAGTTGTTAAAGTAATAAAGGCAGAAAGTTAGGATGGATGTCTGGGGAGACTGTCCCACACATTGCATGTAAAGGGTAGATTTGACTGTGGAAGGAACA
The DNA here is from genome assembly GCF_965153285.1 of Podarcis tiliguerta. Classification (NCBI taxonomy): domain Eukaryota; kingdom Metazoa; phylum Chordata; class Lepidosauria; order Squamata; family Lacertidae; genus Podarcis; species Podarcis tiliguerta. The sequence continues at coordinate 20,281,458 of NC_139545.1, read as the reverse complement.
GAAGTGTCCTCATCTGCAGGTAGACCTGCCAAAGCATAAGTTACTGGTTGCAGTAATTCTTCTTCTCCATGCCCCTTTGTTTCAACAGAATCCTTGCAAGTGCAAAGAACAGACACTTTGCCATTTACATCAGCCACACTTGTTCTGGAGGGTAAAAAAACCAAGAATAAGGGGAAAGAAGCCTAAGGAACAGCCACCAAATGTAATCAAGCCATTTGTGGTACAAACAGCCAAAATTAAAGCCTTAAGTTCACCCCTAGCTTTGACCCTACCATTCTCATATATTGGATTTCTTAGTGTATTTGACCTGAGCCATCTGACTGCTGAGCTATCACTGTGTAACACAGTTCCTGACACCATTTACAAAATGTTTCCTGCGTCTCTTCTGGGTGGTAGCCCAAAGTCCAACAATAAATATAAGAACTTGGCTAGGGTTGAACATAAAATTATACAATTGAAGCGACAGACCAACAAAATGTTCATAAGGGAAATTATGGAGGAGAATGTGTTGTATCCTTGCTTTTCTTAATCTTTTCTTCCACGTCACCTTCTGTCTTTATGTATACTACAGGAAAAAAGAAGAAGAATCCCAGCTGAAAAACCCTGTTCCATTTGTCCTCTAGGATCTTGCCATGCACTGACAACAGCCAATCCCTTAATTTCTAGGTATGTTTAACTGATTGTCACACTTAATGGGCTGCAAAAAGACCTCCTCCAACAAAACACAACCCAGCACCAAAGGAAGCCAAGAAATCACTTGCTGCTAATAACTGGCAAAACTCCACTTGGCTGGGCCTTTTTCCAGCTCCCCCCCCCAAAAAAAACCCCACTCATAATAACCTTGTGTCTTTTTGAGTTTTTAAGAGAAACCCAATAGGTGAAATATGCCTCTTCCTAGAGCTGGCCTGCCCATGAGGTAGACTGAGGCAGCTGCTTTGGGCAGTGGAATCCTGCAAGGGTGGTGTCCCACAGGTGTCCCTGCAGCCACCCCCAAAGAAGGAAGGAGAAGTGGTGGCAGCTTCTGGAGAGATCTTGCAGTTGCCACCACTTCTCACTTCTCCCATGGCAGGGGGTGCTGCACCCACCTGCCCCCACTGCCATGAAAGAATAAGTGGCTGTTGCTTCCAGGGAGGTCTCATAGACTTCTTGTGAGATCTTGCCAGAAACCACACATTAAGTATAATGGTTTAATTGACACAGAAATGAAGAATGGCTGAAGGTATATTGCAAAAGGTTTAACATGGTGTTGTTGTTTTCCCATGAAGCTATATCAAAAGCAGGGAACACTTTGAGCTCTTGCTAAGTTAATGATTAACTAGCAGATTGTTGTTTTTCTGGTAGTTAACATGTGAGTCTTGTAACCTTAGATCATGTGATAAAGGTATTGAGTTGCAAATCTCCATTTTTAAGGGAGTTGCCTTTGTGTCTTTTTTTCCCAAACTCAATGGAGTGAAGATGTAAAATAAGCTCTTCTGAAGGGAGAATAAACAGCCTGGAGGCAAGAATGCAGGCTGCAGAAAGAGAGAGAGAGAGACCTATGCTTTTATGTGTGTTTGGATTATTTCATATTTTGTAAGATGCTGAGCTTGTGCTGGACAGCACAAGACATTGCATGGATATTTTGGACATATCATTTGATATATTCTGCTTTATTTTAAAGAGTTCTGTCAGTAAAAGTTTGAATAATATTTTTATGGGTCTGGGCAATGATTTATTCCAAATAGGAGTCAGTTCTTATGCTTCCAGTTGCTTCAAACTGTGCATTATTAATATCTGCAACACCACAGCCATGAGACCCTGGTAAGTAAGGCTTCAGCAGAGGGAAGGCAAAGCGGGATGGGCCACCCCTGCCTCTTCCACGCCAGTTTCCCCAGTCCTTTCCCAAGCAAGGAACTCAACTGTTGAGAAGGACCAGAGAATAAGCAGGATGAAGAAGCAGAATAAATACAAGAATGATCTTGGCAACTTTTCCTTAACTGGAAATGATGCTGCTTAGTATGTTCAGGAACACCATTTGGTTGTCCCCACCTCCCTTCTCGGAGGCAAAATGTTACTGTTTGTAAGGAGGGGTCTTGCAGGAGATTGTGTAGTGGTAGAGGCAAATTCAATTATAATAAAAAGGGCCCAAATTATTATTATTATTATTATTTGTACCTCATCCATCTGACTGGGTTGCCCCAAGCCACTCTGGAGAGCTTCCAACATATAATGTCTCTGCTTATTTATCGTTTTATAGAAGTTCTGAGTTATGTCTCCTCCAAATAAAACTGAAACTCTTAAGGACTTCAGATTTCCTTTACAGCTGAAGGAAGAAAATACAAGAGGGAGAGAGAGAGAGATTTCATAAAGAGAAAATCAGTGCAATTGCATGTAAATGTTTACTGTATTCTAAAGTAGAAGCCAAATATAGAACAATTCTGATTCCTCTCCACACCCCTTACAAATTCTGTATTTTTGGATCCCAGCAGGAGCTCATGAAAACAGATACTTTGAAACTTTGATATTCCATTTCTGGATTTCAGTACCGATAGGACAGGAAAACTGTGTAGATAAATTTCTTTAATCTTAAATGCTGAGTAGATTATAAGATTTAAAGTAACCCCTCTGAAAGCTATATATTAACAGGACATAAATCCTCTTTTTCCTATTACAAAAATTTAAGAGTGGATATTTACATGTTATTCAAGGGGTTACGGAAACCTCTTAAGTGTAAGTACTACATGTGCCTTATGAAATGGATTATTAATAATACATCCTTATCTGTCTTCAACAGAAAGAATAACCACAAGTATCTATGTCTCTCTTATATCTGTCTCAAGTACTGCTTGCATAATGCGTAGCTCCTCTAACTGTTAGACTGCTTCGTTGGTTAATTTATTGTTCAGAAGAGAGTAAGTAAGAAGCTATATGTTTTTATTTTGCTTTTCTATAATGCTATAATACTTTAAATTGTATCCTCTGATTCACATGATGTCAGCAGGCTTGTTTAAGGGGTGCATGTCAGGCTGTGTGGCACATACACCTCTGTTCTTCAACAACTCGTCACTGCTGCCCAGTCCCCAGCAGCTGCTGCCTGAAGCAGCTGAGCTGCCTCACTCTACCTGACAATAGAGCTGGTCTGATAGAAAGCCACATTTTAAATGAAGAATATCTGCTATCAGATTTTATAAAAGTACACAAGTGTTTTACAGAAATTGCACATTGAGCACGTTTGTGGGAGTAGAGCAGTCTAAAAAATTATTTGTGTCTCTCCTCAACGTGAGGTCCGGAGGGTGGCAACACGAGAACAGACCTTCTCTGTAGTAGCTCCCCATTTGTGGAATGCTCTCTCCAGGCAGGTTTGTCTGGCGCCTAGATTATATATTTTCAGGTGCCAGGAAAAAACGTTCCTTTTCTGCACGGCCTTTGGCTGATTAATATTCTATAGCCTTTTAAATGTGCCTATGGGAAGGGGGGGTATTGTTTTGCTCTTTTGTTTTACTTATTTTCATGTTTTATCTTGTATTTTACTCTGTGAACTGCCCTGTGGTCTTATGATAAAGGGTGGTATATAAATCAACTAAATAAATAAATAAATAAAATAAAATAAAAATACGATACTTTACATTGGAACCCCCTTCCATAATTTCCCCAAAATGAATCAGATCCTAAGCGGAAAACACATGAGTCAGAATTCTAAAATGCCAAGTCTTCCTCTGTATAAAGGAAAGTTCTGCAGACCAGTTAAATTATCCCTTCACGCCATCTCTCTCATCCCCACTCCTGTTTCTAAAAATAGGCAAAGATGAAATCATCTTCACATAGGCCTAGTTCAAATGTAATGTGAAAAACTATGGTTCTGTGCATTGATGGGGAATCTGCGGCCCTCCCTATGTTGTGGGACTCCAACTCCCACCAGCCCCAGTCAACATATTCAATGGTCAGTGCTTGTAGCCCAACAACATTTGGAAGATCACAGGTTCCCCATCCCTGGTTTAATGGGAGTGAGTGGTATGCTGGTACACACTGCTCATCAAATCCCACTTCAGTTCTGCCTTTGCTGCACTGGGAGAAAACAAGCCACAGACTGACTTAACATTATGTGGGTTTCTGTCTTTCCATGCTTGCCCTCACAACCCAGGATTAAGACTCACCCACAATAAAGTTGGAATACACCGTCACAACTTTATTAACAGACCGAAAGGATCTGCATCAAGGGACTGAACATATGTGGGATGAATTTCGGTAGAGAGAATGGGAATGCCTTGCTCTCAGTGTTTGGGCAACACCACCCTGGCTCAAATCCAGACCACATCTTTTGAACAGAGAGAGGCTTTTTTTTCACTGCTAGTTGCCAAGAAAGTGAGGTGAAGGGGGAGCCTGTTTCCCTCTCAAGCTGGCTGGCAATGCAAGGTAGGTAGGTAGGTAGAGAGCCTTCCCAAAATGTGAATCGGGATGCTTAGCTTAAAGCCAAATTCCTCCCCAACCCACACAAAATGCTACGTTGTGACAAAGCAGCAGTCATTTAAGCCAAATTAGCCACACATCCCAGATCAGAACAGTACAGTGGTACCTCGGGTTAAGTACTTAATTCGTTCCGGAGGTCCGTACTTAACCTGAAACTGTTCTTAACCTGAAGCACCACTTTAGCTAATGGGGCCTCCTGCTGCCGCCACGCCACCAGGGCACGATTTCTGTTCTCATCCTGAAGCAAAGTTCTTAACCTGAAACACTATTTCTGGGTTAGTGGAGTCTGTAACCTGAAGCATATGTAACCTGAAGCGTATGTAACCCGAGGTACCCACTGTACATAGTAAGAGGCGAAAAGCACCTCAAGCGGCTACAGCGTTCCCAGTCAGTGCCTAATGGCAACTGGTTAATCCTGCACTGTCCAAAGGGTGGGTGGGTTGCTAAGTGACAAGCAGCAGAAGGGAAGAGTTCCATTTATGCAACACACTTGCCCACCTCTCATTGCCCTAAGGTGGCATGATGAGCAGCCTAATTCTCCTCCCATCCAGGGGCAGCCCCATGAGCTGTCTTCTTTCCTGGTGGGGTGGGACAATCTCACTTCCCTCACAATAAGCAGTGGGGGGACCAAATCGCAAGCTGAAGCCAAGACTTGGTCTTAACTTACTGCTTCTGGTTTGTCTGAAGGAAACAAACAAATGGTTTGATGCTCATTTGCCTTACCATAGTTAATTTTAATTATGGTTTAATGTTACACATGAACTGGGTCAAGGACTCTATTGACTTTCGAAAGGAGGCATGAAGAAGAAGTTATCCAGCCAAGTGCCCAAATTTACATGGCTGAGGTATCTATTCCACTCGAAAGGACATCTGCAAAACAGCTGCTTGTTGCACCCAGAAGCCTCCACCCTCAAAGCTGTGCGCATCACCTACAAAAACATATCTATTTGTGTAAATTATTTATAACCCAATCTTCTCAGACAATTGCTCACACATTGCCATGGTGAGAAACAACTTACAACAGAACAATATACCATTTAAATGAAAGAAACAGCAACAGGCTTTTCTGTTAATAGAAATATGGCTGGTCTTTAACTTCAGGAAAGGCGGAACATCTCAAAGTACAGGAAAAAGAATTAATAAGCTTTAATATATACTTTAAGTAACACAGGAAATGTTTTCTGCTAAGTTGTTCAGCATTAATGTAGGACTTTGTAAGCAAAGCAGGCAGGGATTCTATGGGGTTTATTTTTATCTAAGCTCACTTTGTTAGAAAGAATGTATCCACAGACAAAAACTGGCTTTATTCGGTGAAAAGGAAGTGAATAGCAAGAGGTGTTTGCTGCTCTGAATAAATCCATTATCTATAAATATATCCTCAACAGTTTATTATGGACTGTGCTAAAGTTGTCAACAAAACTACTGGAAGGAAGCACCCTCAGTGGAACTGGGAGAGCTTATCTACTTGTACATGTAATGCCCAGATTAACTAAAACCAGAAATGTTTCGGTAAAGTTATTTCTCAAGTTCATTTCAGAGCAATTGCTTAATACTCAGGTTTGAAATTCCTAGACTCTTTGGAACCAGGGTTCAAATCCCAGTGAGATCACATCTTCCTTTCAAGATATAAATAGAAATATTTGCCGTTTCAAAAGTATTTTGGAAGAGACCTTAAAACACAACCAGGCATTAAAATCCACATGCAAAATATCATCAGATTTACTTGAATTTGGAATGGTTAGCAACAATGCCTTCAGTTTTATACAGAACACTATTCAATTGCTGCCAGCCACTGGGAGTAAAATGATATAGTGAAATAGCAGGCGGGCCCAGTTACTTCAATTTAAAGCTATAGGACATTCATGTTCAGAAAATATATATGCAAGATATTTGCCTCCCTCTCCACTTCCTTCCATAGAGTAATGATACTCCTAACACACTGGATATGGGCAGAATGTAAAAGTCCTTGAAATGCCCTTCACTACCCATCCATACAGCCAGATTTCGGTTATTTATAGAAGGAACTCAGTTGTCAGGGCTCTTTCTTTCCTCTTCATCCTGTGTAGCAACGAAACTAACAAGGCATTCACATTCTCAGGCTGCCAACATGCCAGCATTCAGTTTTACAATACAGTCATGAGTATGTGTAGCAGTAGCCAATTAGGAAAACTGACAGAAAGATAATTGATGCTCTGGCACCAATTGCTAGTTACACAATTAAAAGGAATTTATTCTACTCTTAAGAGAGTGCAGAAGGTGAACATTTCCATTCAAAACAGAGCCTTGATTCAAACATTCGGTGCCTGCAGGGAGACCCCCTCCAGGCCACCATAAAGACAACGTCAATGCTCTTATCACACATTCAGTGAATGCACGAGACGAGACGAGAGGGAGGTAGAATGGCAACAGCAGTTTCCGCTCCAGATCTTCACGGGTTCATTTTGAATGTATGAATCAAAACCCGAAGAATACAAATACACATAGTCAGGGCTTTCCTGGGATGACTGAAAGCTCTATTTTCAACTCCAACAGCACCACCACCCGGTTTGCCTATCAGATGGAGAGAGTCCTGTGCTTGTACATATAATCTCTCTGCTCGTTTATTCAAAATGAATTATCTGTGTATATGCTTAGGACAGGGAGTGCCAGCACAGTCCCATTTCCACCACCCCCCCTTCCTCCTTAGACCTGCGTTCAACAAGACTGCTTTGGGAGCCTCCCGCACATCTGCCTCTCCTGCAGATGTGGAAACCGAATATGGTTTGTCAGGAGCAGCTCAGGATTGCGATGAACTATGGCAGGGACACATCACTCTCTATGCCAGCTTCGCTAAGCCATTTCAGGAGAGTTTAGAAATGCTCCCTCCATAATCACATACCGTCACTCTCTCTTTCTACTTCTTCCAGTATTTGTATTTCATTCCAATCCATGAGAAACATATTGAGTGAAGTCAGCAAAACAGACAAATGAATGAAAACCCAACAACCACATAAACAGTTGCAAAAAAAAAAAAAAAGGAGAGGGGAGACTGTACAAAAGTAACAGTGAATTTATTCTAATATCAGACTCATGCTAATACACAGTAAGAGTCTTTCAGAGCTCTCAGTTCTTGAGTAATTTACATTGGAGCACTCCAACCCATTTAACAGGTCCTTAGTGCTGCAGCAATACTGCTCTGAGGCTTTTTTAGAGTTATGCAAACTTAATATGCGATGTCCATAAAACTTTACAAGCTTAAAACTGTTCTCCAGACAGTATATTTATGAGTAATACATCTTTAAATGCCATCTCTCTGTGTCAGTATTATATATCATATAACACATCAGGCACTTCAAATATCTTTTCTTTGGCTTTCGCAGCTATAGCCCAACCATCTGTGTGCATCAAGGGTCACTGACATCAAAAGAGTAGGAGATAAAAATCAAATAAAACATAATGAAATACTATGGCACCTATTTTTAAAACTCTCTGTTCACATGTAATATTTCAAAGCACTATCGTGGGGCTTTGGAAAGCACTGTTAATGGCTAGCGTTCCATGAAACACAAGTGTAAGGCTTTCTCATAGCCGGCTACAGAAAATTGAATATTTAAGCATATTTAAGCAGACACCACACATGTGCAAATGTTGCCAGTTCTACAGGGGACCACTAAAACCAGTGTGCCTGCCAAGATCTAAGCCATATCATTTATATGCAAACCATGAAATTTCAGCTAGTCACACATTGTCAGGTAAACAGACTCAAACATTTTTGTGATTTCCTTGAGATTTTGTCACGGGACCAATACAATATATAGCTATATAATATTGCAATCCTGTGCATTTCTACTCAGAAATAGGTTTCTTACTCCCGGATAAAGGGATACAGTGGTACCTCAGGTTACATACGCTTCAGGTTACAGACTCCGCTAACCCAGAAATAGTGCTTCAGGTTAAGAACTTTGCTTCAGGATGAGAACAGAAATCGGGCAGTGGTGGCACGGCGGCAGTGGGAGGCCCCATTAGCTAAAGTGGTGCTTCAGGTTAAGAACAGTTTCAGGTTAAGAACAGACCTCCGGAGAGAATTAAGTACTTAACCCGAGGTACCACTGTATAGGATTGCAGAAGAGCTCTTTTATCTGTATAGTTGTTTCAAATGTTTTCATTTACAAATTAACACAGTGTTTAGAGCATCAGGCTAGGAGCAAGGAGTTTAAGGTGCAAATCATCCTTTCAGCTATGAACATCACCAGATAAGCTTGGGCTGATCATGACCTCTCAGTCTAATAAAGTAGCAGCCAATGTGGCAGTACAAGGCTGCAGAGCCCCCTCCCCACACCAGTGTTGCTACAGGCTATCACCATCTTCCCTGCCCCAGGTAAGCCTTTGCCAGGTAAGCCTTTGCCAGGAAACCACCTTTGTAGCTTGGGGGAGAGATGGAGAACAATGCTTGCTACCCTGAACAACCTGGGAAAGGGAGGGAGAGATTAATACACAACGAGTAACAAACTCCCAGCAGCCCTGACCTTTTGCTGTGCCAGCTGGGACGAACAGGCACTGAAGTTCTACAAGATCTGTAGGGCTTAGGTCAGTCCTACCATTTAGGTAGAGTGAAGCAACTGCCTCAGTTGGCAAATGTTCCAGGACAGCAGCGGCAGCCCCTGGGCTTTTCCCCCTGCTGCCACATGGCCTCTCCTGGGACACCTGTTCTTGCCTGCTGCCTCACGTGTTGTGGAGGATGTTATCCCATCACTGGGAGGCTGAAGCTGGGGAAAGGAAGTTCTCTCTTATCTCCAACTACACCCTTATTTTCAAGGAAAGGGAATGAGTGTGCATGTGCAAAATTGTGGTGTGCATAGTTGCCATGTGTGCACTGTAGGTTCTCCACTATGCAAATGTGCCCACAGGCCCCCCAAAAAGAGATTTGCAACCCCTGACCTAAAGAAATACTCTATCAAATGAGAATGGCACACCTGTGTGAAATTAGGCAGCCTATCTTTGTTTAAAAACACAAGAGAGGTTTCTGGGAAAGGATCAGTCAGCCACTGAACTGGTTATTTGGGATGTATATATACAAGCACCCTCCCCAGTTAAGCAACACAAACGTATTTTGTATTTGGAATGAGAGAACGTTTTGTACTCAGGTGTGATAAAACTGAACTGCTAATCGGCCACCAGAGACTGCAATGGGGCACCAGGGAAGAGATGATCTCTTCTGCTCTGGTTTGTTGATTAGGGCCAATATAGAACTGCATGTATCCCACAGCCATGCCCAACAGATTGAAGGCCATGTGCTTATTGTCACCGCTGAATTTGATCTGGTGCTTTCTTGTAAGTTACAAAACAGAGCCCAGGATTGGGAACTGCCCCAACTGTTAAACCACGGAGGAGACAGAAAAATCAGTCAGGAAATTCCCATGCTACATAATCATCACCCGCAGCAGGCTAATTAAATAAAATAGTTCATTACTGTGCTCAATTTTTACTTCGGCAAATCTACAGCCTTATTTTTTAGTATTTTAACAGGAGAGCAGGCAGTCTCTTTGGGACTCTTTAAGAATGTTTTAAATCTTTAATTTCGTGAGTTTTACAACTCACCAAATAGCAAGATAATAAAGCTTTGTCAGCACCAACTTTCAACAATGCTGCACCTTAAAGATGCTTTGGCTGCTACACTGGAAAGTCTAGGAACTAGAAGCCTGTCTCAAAATTCTACCCAGTTATTACTGGTCAAAAACTGAGAGCAGTACTGGTACAGGGGATAAGATGAAACCATTCTCCAGACAATAATGTCACTGCCAATAACCTGAACTGTGATTGGGGTATGGTGGAGCAACAGTGAGCTTGGGACTGCATGGATACACTAGAAGGGCCAACTAAGCACTCCAGTTGGTATACCTGAACAACCCCAAAGTCACTGCTGGCCCAGCCCAGCCCCTTCCAGGTAAGCAGCAATGACGGCAATATCAGGAGGGTGGATCCTCAGCTCTGCCCCATGCATGGGCCAGAGTTGAATACGAAGGGGATGTAAAATGGAGCAGCCACTGGAGGTCCAGCTTTAGGGAAGGTTGACTGAGAGAATAATGGGCTGTGCAAAAGAGTTCTGATCACCATGTGTGATTGATATATGCATCCAAACATAGTGGCGTAGCGTGGGTTGTCAGCACCCAGGGCCACATAGAGGGTTGGGTGGGAGGGAGAGAAATGAACAGAGTACGCATGCACATTCACTGCTTAATGGAGTCCACGCCACCCAGGAGATGGCAGCCGCAGAGATCAGAAAAGAAGAATTGTTCCATTGTCTGGAGAGGAAACTTCCTGGTTCGCATGGAGAAGCCATTCTCAATGCAGCCCAGCATCAGAAGTGCATAGCTGTATTGAGGCAGCACTAGGTGTTGAAATCTTCCACCCCTAACCATTTTGCACCCCAGGCAACTGCCCCTGTGGGCCCTCCCTACGTTACTCCATTGTCCAAATGATACACTACTAAGTCCTCTAAAATGTTACTTAACTGGAATTAAAAAGGGCAGTGTTTGTTCAAGTGATAAAGGAACAAAGTTGGTAATTGTTTTCATCCAATCTATTACACACAAAATGTCAAGGCAGAAAAATATGTCATCATTAAAAGGCAGACAGGCAGGCTACCTTCAGAAACTGTAGGGAAACCATAATCATGACATATATTATGAAGCCAATGAGACAAGTAGAATTAGAGCAGATGTCATGCCAGCCATACTAGAATAATTTACAGAGTTAAAGCAGTGAGTGCAGCTGTCACCCCCCCCCCCAGCACCCACTCAGAAACACTCCTGGTGCTACACTTAGGGCAAAATGAAGCATACTAGACCTTCTTTAACCTTCATGTGGCACATGAAGTTGGAATGCAACCTTTCCTTTGGCCACGGGTGAGATCTATAAAACCGAGTTATTGGGTTTTTGATAGACATCTCTATGCTTGGCAAGTCACAAGTTGTTCATCTTAAGTTTCACAGACAATTCAGTTCCGTCCCACTGCAGCAGAAGTTCTTAGATTTCTAAAACAGTTTTGGCATGTGGAGGGAGTTTCTGAGCATTTGCAGAACAAGTGTATTTTAAAAAGGAGAAACTGAAGTACAACACTGTGGCAGATAAAATTAGAAGAGACTGTTCAGCGCAGAGCTGTCAGCACAAATATCTGAAGTTGGAAAAATATGGAGAGAACACTGAAGGTGGCACATTTAGGATAAGCAAGAGGACTGAGCTCCGACTGAGAGCAGAAACTGGGCACAGCTTTTTTATATACCCAAGGAGTGGACCAGAGAAGAGAGGCAGGGCAGCAAACAAGAAAGCTACAAAGCTTATGTGCACCACTTACACAACGCTGATGTCTGCTGTACCCAGAGGTGTGCCAGCACATAGCAATTATATTTTGAAAGGCATAAATAGAAGAGAATATAATTGCCACAGTTCTTCAGACCATAGTAACAGTGGCCGGTGAGGCAGCATGGGCGGGGCACCATTGTTTTCCCAGCTTCCCAACACAGCAGGTTATGCTGGTGCTTAAAGGTAAAGGTAAAGGGACCCCTGACCATTAGGTCCAGTTGCAGACGACTCTGGGGTTGCGGCGCTCATCTCGCTGAGGGAGCCAGCGTTTGTCCGCAGGCAGCTTCTGGGTCATGTGGTCAGCATGACTAAGCTGCTTCTGGCAAACCAGAGCAGTGCACAGAAATGCCGTTTACCTTCCCGCCGGAGTGGTACCTATTTATCTACTTGCACTTGACGTGCTTTCAAACTGCTAGGTGGGCAGGACCTTACCAAGAGGGAAATGGGCAAGGGTGAGATACAGGAAGACTGGCCAATGGAACACATTCCAGTGAAGCCCATCTGATGCTCCTTCCACCATGTACTGTATCGGACCAAGCTCTCTTTGGCTCACCCACCCACTCTCAATAAGTGCCAGTGACCCACTGTGTTGCAAAGCAACGGGGTCTTCTCCATACTACCTAGTGGGTCACCACTGGACCATAGAGTAGGGATGGGTAACATGTGGCCCTCCAGACTTAAACCCCCATCAGGATTAGCCAAGAAATCCAGTGGTTAGGGAAGATGGGAGTTGTAATCCAACAACCTCTGGAGAGCCAAAAGTATCCCATGCCCACTATACAGCAAAGGAGCAGCAAGCTCAGCATGCTTAGGATACTCCCTGGGCAAGATGCTTGGTTCCTTCTGCACACCTAAATATACAACCTCATGCCCATGACACTTGTATTCTTTTCCTCCCTATGAGAAAGTGGAGGAGTTTAGTGCACATGGAAGATAAAGGAAAGCTAAACATCTGTGATACTGAGAATGCACTAAGATTTCACAGAAACAAAGCTATAGCCAATAGACTTTGAAAAGCCATGGTAAACACGCAGTACTTTTGCCTGATCCTCCCTATATCAATATTTTCTACTAACTAATTTATATCATTGGCAGAGAAACCATTTTGTTATTGCCTTAGCAGTCCCCCACTTGCTAAAATGTGGTTTATGCTAAAAGGGCAGGATATTTTTCACACTCAGATGCAGATGCCCATTTGCCTCCAAAACGATGTACACCTGCCACTGTGAGATTTTGTATCATGCAAGCAACTCTAATAAAATGTTGTGGGGTTGTATCCAATGCTAGTGCAGAATAGACCCATTGAAATGAATGGGTCCATAGACTCTTAGGTCTAATAGTCAAATATGGCCCTTTATGTCCGAGCTAGGGTTAGAGCAAATATTTTACCCATTTCAATTATCGAGCTGAAAATGAGTAAAAGTATCTCCTGCAAATTTTAGAATGTTCAGTTATGGATAAATAACTCATTAGTTTTGAACATATTCGATTTCGCCCCTCAATCCCATCCACTGCCATTGTTTTTGCTAACTGCTTCTGCTTCAATGGTTTTTTTTTCTTGTTGCTGACTTCTTCTTGCATTAGTCAAGTAAAGTACAGTATGTGACCTGAGCTAAGAAGGGATCATTTAGCAAAGATCACCACCTAAGAATTATAACTGGGACATGATGATGTCAGTGAGGATAAACAAAGCCAGAAATCAGCGTAAACGACGGGGCAAACGTTTCTGCAGACGTTGCTACAAAATCAGAAGAGGATAGTTTTTGACACTGCAGAAAACATTCCAAAAACTTTTTGAGTCTATTCCAAGGCTGACCTGAAAACCACTCATTCTATTTTGCTGCCCCACTCACAGGCAACAAAATGGGGGGGGGGAGTGGGGGAGGAAATGGGTGGCTGCCATTCACCCCATAATTCCAATAGGAATTATGCCCCCAAATATTTTTCAGCAGTAACCTGGGAGCTAGGTTAGTTCTAGCGTGATCCAATATAGTAAATTATACTTTTTGTCTCATTGTGCTGCAATGAGCTCTCTAATACCTAGAGAGTAATTTGGCTCAGACTTTTTCTCAAACAGGCACCTAGCAAGTAGACTAACAAATACTCACCTAACGATAAGGACAGACATTGTATCAGAGCTTATTTCTTCTTTTTCCAGTGGTCCGTTGCAACTTTGACAAAGGCTGCTGATTCCCATTAATCATTTCTCAGTTTTTACTATCCCATGTTACAAACCCCACCCGAGCGTTCCATGTTGTGTGGAAATAATTCCCATCAGAAACACAAAAAGGAACAATCGCATCAACAAAGCTGCCATAGAGCGTTAGTTTCAAAAGCACATAAGTAAACATCTGAAAAGACAACAGAGAAGCTTGAGCACTTAGATAGAAGCAAATGTGTTCTAGAACAGATGGTGGCTACACTTCACTGCTCCAAGAAGACCTGACATTTTCCCCTGTGGCTGCTGGTGTGCGGCTTTTAGGAAAATGCCCACAAAACTAATATTTTACAGTTGCTCCTTCATAAAACAGCTAAATCGTGGCTATTCAAAAATGAATAATCACATCCAGTTTACAGATTTTTTAAATGCAATTATCTAATTTACAAACATCTTCAGGTTAGTACTACAAAGGTGGATAGTGATTAAGCATCAGTTGTTTCAAAATTATGCAATTAAAGATCAGTTCTGTCGGAATAAGGCATAACACACGGAGAAGACTACTTGCAAAGGGCCTCAAACTTTGATTCTGTGGGTAGCGAAAAAGTTAACAACCCATGTCAGGATTTCAAACCCATGATTATGGGCTGCTAAATGGATGAAAACTTGCCAAATTGAGCCCTTCACAAGATATTAAAATTATTCAGTAGTAGGCTGAATATTCACAATGGTTTATTTTCAGTACCAAGGTTAATGATCTAGGTAGGGGGAAAGGGATTCACCCACATGAAAACCTACTATTTATTTTTAAATTTATTTTCCATGCCGGCTTTCACCCACTCTTCTGCTATCGTTCTGCTGCTTCAGAACCACTTTTTAACTTGGAAAAGCTTCTTCAACACATGTTACCATGGGCCATGTGGTTATGACTTCACTCTGCATATAGCCAATCAGTCTGGCTATCTGACAACTTCCCTGAGGACAAACAAATCTCTTACCATCTGTGCATTATCTCACTCACCAGAGCAACCCTTCCTGATATAATTTAATTGACTGTCAATTTCCATGAACAGAATTTAGTCTATATCCACCAATAGTGACTTACGATACAGGGCTAATTGCTGCAGAATGTACACCTGAATGCACATCCTATTTATTGCATTATTGTATTGTATTTAAATCTATATGTGAATGTGTCCCTATACATGTCCAGCAGCAAGTAAATATGTGTGACTCTATTGCAATCAGTGAGCTGTTGCCTTGATAACAGAACGCAATCTCTTGCAAACACTTTCACGTACCTTTACCCTTTGCACATTTTGTCAGGGAAGGAAGTTTATGAAATACGTATGCCACCAGACAGCAAACTGCAGCATTTTACACTAGCTGAAGCTTTAGGACACTCTTCAAGGAAAGCTCCACAGGGAAAGCACTGTAGTAGTCTGGTGTAGGGGTCAGATGGGATTACCATGAGGAATTATAGAATATACATCAAGCCATAGTGTCCACAATGAAGACATTGTGTTGACTGGGTTTGATATATTGACAATAATTTCTGATTAAATCCCATAAGATTCTACATTCATGCCCTTTTGATGCCCTTTTGCCTCTGCTGCCCATTTCTCCCTGCTCTTCACAAATCACGTACACACTTAGACAGGCAGGAGTCCTGGGTCATCAAAGACAGTGGGCAAGTTTATTTGATGTAGGATCTTAATCTTAGGGCCAGGAAGCAGATCTCACATTAAGGTGATAACGGTCGCTGTCCTCCTGGCCATCCTCCTTATCATATGTGTATTGCTTGTTTATTACCTCCTGGGTTGCCGGATACTCTTCTTTGTAGTTCTCAACTTATTTACCCCAGAAATATTTGGGCTTAATTAGTTTTAGTGGTATAACTTTCTCCCCACGTGGGTTTGTGGAAATGCTCAGAAGAAATCTGATTGGTTCTTACGAACACTCTGTAAAAAGTTCTTTTGTGAATAAAAAACGGCCCGGGCCAGGGGGCTGCAGACACGGACAAGCACAGAGAGACACGATTATATGCACCCTTCCCAGAGTCTTGCTGGTTCAAGCCTCTGTGTGTATTCTTATTAATCAGAGTTCAATCCTTCCTTTACTTTGCGAACGCAACAGTCTGGCCTGTAGACTTCACAAGCTTGAATAATGGTTGCCAAATATTATTCAAACAAGCTCATAGCTTACAGATCAGGCATAGCAGATATGTCATCAAAGCCACACTAATGAATATTTAATAATAATTTGAACCATAGCTTCTACTCTTAAATCCAAATCTTAATATTTCTGAAATGTTTAAGATCTAATATTTAACTTTACACTACTGTGGTCTAAACCACACAGCCTAGGACTTGCCAATCAGAAGGTCAGCGATTCAAATCCCCGCGACGGGGTGAGCTCCAGTTGCTCAGTCCCTGCTCCTGCCCACCTAGCAGTTCGAAAGCACGTCAAAGTGCAAGTAGATAAATAGGTACCGCTTCGGCGGGAAGATAAACGGCATTTCTGTACACTGCTCTGGTTTGCCAGAAGCAGCTTAGTCATGCTGGCCACATGCAAAATGAGAGCCGCAACCCCAGAGTCATTCATGACTGGACCTAATGGTCAGGGGTCCCTTTACCTTTACCTTACTCTTCTAAATTATGCAAGACATCAAAAATGGCTTAGCCAAAGTGGAACCACCCACTGCCCACTTTTTAAAAAGGACTCAAGCACCACTTCAAAAGCATACCTGATGCACTTTCACATGTGAATCTCATAGCCAAGACAGAATATACCAAATAACTTACCATTATCAGTTTTTGGATTCCCGTTGCTGAGCTGCTTTAATCTTTTCTGATGTGATTTGCCATTGTAGTGGATCTGTGCCTGAGCAGCAGAGTTCAGCTGAATGTTGCACACATTGCACAAAGTAAAACTGCTGTGTTTCTTCTCCCTTTCTTTCTTTTCCTCACTGTCATCAGGTGTCAGGTCTGCCTCGCCTTCTCTTTCATGAAAACACGTGAAATTTGCAGTATATGGTACATTGTCTTGAGATGGATTAGGACTCCAGGGTTTCTTCATAGTTTCTAAGATAAACAAAAGAGAAAACTATGAGTGATGTGTGTACCGCGCATCTAGCACTTTCATCCTGTGGAAATTTGGTGGTCTGCACTTAGTGTCAATGGAGCAAGGTTGTGTTTCTCACATGGTATCAGCAATGCCTGGTTGGCTGGTTAGTGTGGCTCCCTGGCCCTAACGTCAGAAAAATCAACATGCCATAGGGGGGCCAAACAGTGAAGTCCCTTCTACACATATAGAGATACAATTTCAGATCTGGTGGGGAATCATATTTTTGACTGCTTCCATTTTCCCTTGATGGCTTAGTATTCTCTTTACAGTGAGTTTATTTAAAATAGAAGATCATTAAAAATTGAACCCCATTGCTTGTAGTTAGAAAAGACAAAGTCAGTTCTGTTACTTCCACTAACTCTAGTGTATGGAAAGACTCAACCACAGCTATCACAGAAAAAAACACTATGTGGAGCAGCTTAAAGGTCTTCATCCAAATCACAAATTGAGAAATCTGATTTCTAATAATGAATTCAAAAATTACAGACATTGAAGGTTATTAATCTAACTCACATTTGAAGATAGTCTAATTAATTACTTCTTTGAACTACTCACAGTGTGATCCTATACATGTCTGCTCAGAAGTAAGCACCACCAAGTTCAATAGGACTTACTTCAGGTTTAAGGATTGCAGCCCAAGACTCTGCTTTATTCAAGAAATCTAATATATTTTTAAGGCTCCCAAACCTCCTCTTTACATGTGCATAGCGCAGAATGGATGGCATTTTAAACACTTCACACAGTAGTGCACTAAACTTTACAATTCTAACACAGTAGATCTTGTGATATTTGGAGTTTTTCCCCAACGCTGTCATTCGGTAATCATAAATCTCATTAGCTGCAGGGAAATGCTTCAAAATATTAAGTGATTGCATCTTAAAGACTCAGAATCCAACAGGGAAATTTAAAATGTACTAATCCCTAGTAATAATTAGCAGTTCTTTATGAAATAAGGCCAGACTCCTGAAAGCATAGGCGTGTGCTGCGATACTGAAGACAATGTGATTTGTGCACATTTTCAGGATAAAGGCCCAAGAAACGAAAGTGTTAGAGTTTAGTAACTGGTAAGTTAAGTTGCAGCCAAGAAAGACAGACTCCAGCTGCAGCGCTGCTGGAAAATTGCTGTACAATTTGGACAAGTTACAATATTTCACATCAGTGTAACCAGAGTTACATACTGTGTAAAATGGAGCTATTATCCTTTTTCGGACACATAAAACACTGTGAGAAGTACAGATGGAGCCTGTGTTAATACCGAGAATTACTGAAACAGATAGAATTCTATCTAACAGATAGAATTTTCAAACACCATTTTTGAAGACAAATATGACAGAGCTTTTTCTGAGTCATTGCTTAAACATACAAGAGGCACTTACTTCAGACAAAACACTTACGAAGGACACCAAAATTAAGTTAGCCAACTTACCATAACTGGTAAAAACCACAAATTATAGTTGTGTTTATGAAAACATGTATCATTAGTATCCAGGATTTCAGATATTTTGGTGAACAGAGATCATAGGCCAGCTAAAAGCAAAATGTTAAGGAATAAAATGGTCTACCCCTTAAACCAGATATTCTAAAGGTCTTTAACTGCAAACTTATGCTTCTGCTTTCTTTTTTGTCAATCACTCATAGCCGAGTAAGATAGTCTTTCATCAATAAGGTCTTAACAGTGCGTCTGTAAGTGACTGTGGAAGCCAATTTTAGATCCACATGTCCTTCCACAGTGGGGACATAGGTTTCTGGGTGTGGGTTGAACATGGTGAGGATTTGCCAAACATGCCTTCCTCTTAGCTTGTTTCTGCCTTTCGTCCTGAGTTCATGCTTCTTCAAATCCATCACGCCTTTGGTAGAGGCCATTCTCCAACTAGAGTGCTCACAGGCCAGTGTTTCCAAGTTGTTAATATTTATACTACTAGATTTGCCTTGATATGCACATTTACCAAGAAGTAAGTCCCACTGAATTCAATGGGTTTTACTGATTCAGCATAACAGGATCATGTTGTATTTCTGAGATCAGTCATGAATTTTTTAGATGATGTCAGAAAAACATATCTCTTTCCATCTGCAAAATGGGGAAAATGCTATAGCTTAGTTGTACGCTTTGTGTCCCCATTTCAGTACCCAGCATCTATAGAGTGGCTTGGGAGTGTAGACCAGGGGTAGTCAACCTTTTTATACCTACCGCCCACGAATGCATCTTTCTTGATGGTAAAATTTCCTTAGCGCCTACCAGTGCTCAATGGAAGGAGAATTCAGCTTGTACCATAGAACCCCCTACCATCCACCTAGAATCCTGAAACGCCCACTAGTGGGCAGTAGGGACCAGGTTGACAACCCCTGGTGTAGACAATACTGAACTAGATAGACCAATGGCCTGACTCCCTATAAGGTAATTTTCTATGCCTCTATATTACTATAAAAGGTGACTGTAAAAATTATTGAAAAGTTAAATTAAGAGCAGAATACAAAATTATTTTTTATTATTATTTATAACATGCCAGTGTGCATGTTGCCATCTGGAGCTCTATGATCAATTTACAAAGTTCCTGATCACAACGAGTTTATAATCTAAAACTGACAGTGGAGAAACTATGAGGTAGGTAGAGATCAGAAAGTCGAGAATGCCTGGATAAAAATCCAAAAGGAATGAAAGTATATAAAGAACTTCTCAGAGTGTTTTTGCCTGATTAAACTAGTGCCGAAAGAGCAAATATTCCCTGAGGAAGGCAGCAAGGATTCTGTATCTACTATCTCTGGAAGAAGGAACAAAAGAGCTATCATCTGTCAAAAGAATATTTATTTATTTATTAAAAGGTTAAGCCACATCCGCACTAGAATTTCCCAGGAAGAGGTATCAACTGTGAACAAACTCTGAGAACTATAGCTCTGAGAGGGGAATAGGGTCCTCCTAATAACTATCAGCATCCTTAACAAACTACAGCTCCCAAAATTATTTGGGGGAAACCAAGACTGTTCAAAGTAGTACCATAGTGCTTCAGGTGTACCGTTCAGATGGGGCCCTAAGACTTACAAAAATACTATTAGGAGGAGGACAAGCATAAATCTTAAATGCAAATAATGACATAACATCAGCATGCCCGTTTCTGTTTTTCAACATCCATGCATCTTCTGCATTGAAAGCATTCCCCACTAGAGAGCAGTATGAATTTAAAATTACAAATACTTTGTGTGTGTATACATATATAGATAGATATATATATACACACACACAGGATAATAACTATGTTTTTCTATACAACCGCACAAATATTTTCTAATCTTTTGAGTCATTTTAAAACCTAATATACAGGAAAAATTATGTACATTTTGTGGTTAACATGAGCCAAATAGAAAATGTGCATAAATACTGATGACTGCGCATTCACATGAAGGAGTGGAGAATGTACACAAATAGGCAGTGTTAACATCTTGTACATAGTTCTGCCAAAATACAGAGTTTCCACCTGAAAACTGCATATTGATCAGATTATATACAAATTCTTGACATGAATTCACATTTTACCAGCAACATTTGAGTCTATGCATACTGATTGTTTGCGCTGCTCATTTGTGAAAATTCATGTAAATGTATGCAAGTGCAGGTCCAGATTTTGACTGTTAAAGGTTCAGGGATCAGTAAAAACAAAAGGGGGAAAAAAGCTTTATGAGATAAGGGGATAAGCAGAGAGTTTGGTGGAGTAGTGAGGTAGAAGAATGGATGAAGTGGATGGTAGAGTAACTCTTGAATTCACAGCCCCTGTCTGGATTCCTTTAACAACATTAGGATGTGCAAAAAATATTCAGGTGACAATTGGCATGGACATAAAGTTATGGGTAAAACTTCATTTTCTTAATACCCATACTGGGGAAAAGAGGCATCTGTTAAATTCCCCTGTGTCAAGACAGAACAGATCCGGGGGGGGGGGGGAGTGTTGGAAATCAATGGACATAACAGAATAGCAAGTTTTTTTCAGAAGTAATTGTAATATTAATAAATGAATGTTCCTCCACTGGTCTGGTGGGGCAGGTCAGGAGTTTAAGCCCATGGGGCAAAGGTGGCAGTTCAGGAGTTTAAGCACCACGGAGAGCTCTAAGTGAGCAACTTGTTCTAGCCCAGGGGTCTGCAACCCGCGGCTCCAGAGCCGCATGTGGCTCTTTTACACCTTTGCTGCGGCTCCGGGGCGGATACTAGCGAGGGGAGGAGGCGCATTGTGCACCCCGACACTCCCTACTGTGGCGGGCGCTGTACTGCCTGTGACGTCGCATGGGGGCGGTGCGTGCATTAGTCACGCACCATCCCGACGTCACCTTCCTGCCCGCTGTCAGATCGTGGCTCTGGAGATATATTTGTTTCAAATGTCGCAATGGTTTTGCGGCTCCCAGGTTTTTTTTTCTTCGGAAACGGGTCCAAGTGGCTCTTTTTGTCTTAAAGGTTGCAGACCCCTGTTCTAGCCAAAGTCAAAAGCAAACCAAGGCTGTGTACACATTACCTGCTTAAAACACAACTATGTACAGTGGTACTTCCGGTTATGAACTTAATTCGTTGCAGAGGCCCGTTCTTAACCCAAAACTATTCATAACATGAGGCGCGCTTTCGCTAATAGGGCCTCCTGCTGCCACCCGTACATGACTTCTGCTCGCATCCTGGGGCAAAGTTCAAAACCAGGAGCATCTACTTCTGGGTTTATGGAACTCGTTAACCGAAGCGTTCATAAGGAGGATGGTACGTAACCCAAGGTTCCACTGTAATTATTTTCCCCGCAATTCAGAGTGAAGCTGGTTGGAGGTGGGGCAGAGAGGAATGCATCAAAATGTATTATTTTCTTAAAATAAATGAGAAGATGGATACAGGATAGGTATGGATTGTGATAAATGTTGTGTTGTCCGCCACTTCCCAAATCAGTGGTGGGAACACAGTGGATTCAGAGCAAATAGGAACGTGTACACAGCCTTATTCCATTTAAGTTTTTGTCCCCAGACTACGTCTCCCAGGTGCTGTCCCCTTGTGGAGAACCTCTGGCCTGCAGACAGTTACTGCTATGTTTCATGACCTTCTGCTGTACATGCTCCCTGTGCTACTGGACCTTTAGAGGACTGTGAGAGACATTTGGTTTGTTGGGCTGAAGGGAAGACATCTATGAAGATCCTGGCTCTGGCTCCAGAGGCCCAGGTGTTTTGGAACGTTGTTCTGTGGGCTCTTCATGTCAGTCAGGCTCAGAGAGCCAGTGTGGTGTAGTGGTTAAGAGTGGTATACTCGTAATCTGGGGAACCGGGTTCGCATCTCCGCTCCTCCACATGCAGCTGCTGGGTGACCTTGGGCTAGTCACACTTCTCTGAAGTCTCTCAGTCCCACTCACCTCACAGAGTGTTTGTTGTGGGGGAGGAAGGGAAAGGAGATTCTTAGCTGCTTTGAGACTCCTTAGGGTAGTGATAAAGCGGGATATCAAATCCAAGCTCTTCTTCAGTAGTCTCTCAGTCTCTAGCAGCAGGCTCAGAGCCCTAAAGTTTATGACTCTGCAGTCTCCAACACTTTTTCTCACTTAGGTATTAGCATAAGAGTTCATTCTCAGAACCAGAGGATAAGTGATCAATTTTTTAAAAGATTTTTTTCCGCTTTATATACATTAAAACATGGAAAACAAAGGTAACTCTTCAGTAAAAAATCTATTAGCAAAATAATTTCAATTTGCTTTTTCTTTCAGATCTGTTCAATAAATAAACAATCCCTGTGCTATGACTGGTACAATGCCTACAGCTACACGTAACAAAAAGAAAGTATTTTGTCTTCGGTGCCTTGTGGCAGATCATTAAAATTGTCCAGGGTGGGCTTTCGAACTTGGAGCAAATTCTATGCTGCATCTCTGCAATCAGCAGGCATTCCCAACCTATAGCTAAGTCCAACAAGTTTAATCTATACTTCAGCAATATATTTATGCTGGAAAGCACCTTAACAGAAGCCTAATTGTGTTAAAATATGCTGCACTCATTTATTTAATTAAGTTCTATAAAAAGAGATGAGCACTAATCTATCACATATGTTATTTAATTAGCAATACATAGCTCTTTCATAATCCTTTGTAAAGGAAACAGAGCACTTTCAGTGGCTTATAAGCAGATTTATAAGCATCACCATTCAAATTCTAAGAAGTTATGCTGCAGTTACTATAATTTCTGCAACACCTATATCTGTGCATGTGACCATCTTATTTCCCTTAGCCTCAGGATCCTAACGAAAACAACTGGAGTTGGTCTCAGTATGAAGAGAAAATGTAAAGTTGTCTGTGTTATATTCTTTTAGAATATTAAGGCTGCTATGAACTTACCTGGGAATACGCCTTATTAAAAACAATGGAACTTACTGAGTAGACATGCATAGGATTGCACTATTAATCTACTACCTTAAAAGGACCCAAGGGGTTCAGCTGAAACTATAAAGCAGTACTTGTTGAATAGAAATAACTACAAAGAAGATTGCGTTACAGACTTTGGGTGGAACTGAACATTGCACTATTTATGAACGTTCCATCTGTGCAAGCATTTCAGTTCACCAGATGGATCAATCCCCCTTCTTCCCTGTGCACTCACAGTTCTGGGGATTTCCTCAAACCCCAACAAGCCAATTTCAGAAGGCACAGCGGATGTGGGGGAAGCCCCATTACTCAAGCAGATTTCTTTGTGCTTTGGGCTTCTGCTGATGGAGCTCATTAACTGAATTCTGCCCATGGGCTTGGATCATAACTAGGCTTCCATCAGCAGAAGGGCTCCATTCATACTTGTGTTTTAAATTTTAACTTTTGTATGTTTTAAAGTTAAAATGCTGAAATTGATTAAAATTACCTCAACTTTCTAAGCATTTGGGTAAGCTTGTCTAAACTAGAATGTTTTTACCAGGCGCCAAAAAGAATACTTTAGTATGGTTTACTCCTCCGTAAAGTGTAACATTCCACTTTGGCTATGCTGGGAACCCCTTTCCCTCGTGTCCATTCCCCCCCCCCTTGTGAGGTTTTCAAGTGAAGTTCTTACATTCTTTCTAATGGACATCAATACCTTAAAAATGATTTTAAGAGAAAAAGCAAGTAGGGGGATCATTTTCTTTCCATGCTCCTAGAAACAGAAGCAGGAGAAACAAGGCTCTTCTGTACTGTTCTGAAAACATCAAATGTAGACTTGCTTCTCTCCTCCCACTGGAAAATGTTGAAGGTAACTGGAACAAAAGCCTGGAAGCTACTGTTGTAATGAAGCTTTACTCTCTTGCTTAGGCTCTGTGGAGTGCTAATGCTAGCCCTGCTGAGTGTGCAAACTCCTTCCAAGGCCCTGTGGCTCATCTAAGCACAGTCAGTAAACTCTTCCAATATGCCTCACTAACCTCAGACTCTGTGGAAAAGCAAATACTTGCATCGTGCATGAGAGAATTCAGAAACTTCTCCTGAGGTTTGATTGAATTAAACTTCATTATCCAAGCCAATTGAGAATAAGACACAGATAAACTCGCTAAAAGTCCTTTGTGAAGATTTCTGTTAGCTGAAATACTGCCCTCCAAGCAAATATCCTATTAAAGACTGAACTGCAGACGAGAGTCATGTGGCTGTGAGAGCTAGCTCAGCGAGCCCTCGGCAATGGACGGACACATTCAAATGATCGTTATCTCAGCAATGTCGCCACCCTGCCCTTTATACACCTCCCTTTGCTGCAGTTGAAGCAGGGTGCCTCTATTTAACCATAGTTTCACATTTCACCTTCGCTAGTAAAATAGGGCTATCAGCTTTGGAACAAGTCAAGATCTGAAACCAACTGCAAACTATTGTAAAGTTACCAGATTTTCTTCAATGAATCCGGGGACACTTTAAATAAATACATACATACATACATACATACATACCACACATTCGGGAAGTTGGTCTGCAGTGATGGCAGGGCAGAGGGGCCACTGCCGCCTTGACCTCAACCGCCATGTTTCCCCTTCCTCTGAGGCTTCTATTTCCTTTCTCCATGAGCCTGGGCAGCCCCTGAGTTGTTGGTTCTTCGGTGGTTGGTTCTTCGGTGAAGCGATGCACTGTGGGTAAGGCATGGAAGGCGGAGGAGGGCCGAGAGCGGTGGTGGCGAGGCTCAGGCAGCATGATGCCTCCCTTCCCATCGGAGCAGCCCCAATCCCATTCCTACTTGCGTGCTGGGAAGCTGGGGAGGGAGGCTTCCCGTTGCCTAAGTGAGAGATCCCTGCCCCCTCCTGCTTGCACGCAAGCTCTGATAGGCAGCGTGAGGCCTCCTTTCATAGCTGAGAGATCCCCGCCCTGCTCCTGCTTGCACGCAAGTAGGAGTTGGGAGGCTGCTCCGATAGGCAGCATGAAGCCTCCCTTCGCAGCTTAGTTGCTGGGGTCTGGGTGGGTGGAGGCAGCCCGGAAGCTGCATCTTTGAGCCCCTGCACCACCACCATATGGGGACTTCCGAGCAGCTTCTGAAGCCAGCCAGAGCCTACTGCTCCAGGCTGCTGAGACTGCCACTGCTGCATTTCTTAGATGAAATCCAGGGACATTCCAGGGATAGAATTTGTCCAGAATTTGTTCGCAATTCCAAGGGCTGTCCCCGGGAAACGGGGACATCTGGTAACCCTAAACTATTGTTTAATATCCTGGCTGGTTCTGAAGCTGGTAAGCATTTATTTATTCATTACACCCAATAACACAGGTTTGGCAAAAAACAAGAAATTATACTTAATTAGAGGCTTCCTAGTCGTAATGTGGCTCACACAATGGAAGGAGTTAAAGGCTTAATAGATAAGTAAAAAGACTTGTGCATACTTCAGTCACTAAGCCAAACTATAAAAATCTCAACTGGGTCAGGGTTCCTGAGGATTATCGCTGAAGTTACTAGGGTTACTAGGTCCTAACTCCATAATTTGCTTGACTCTTTAAGCCTGGTACCTTAAATCAGAGTTCAGCCACATGAAAACTTAAGCAAAAGTGAATTTGTTAGCCTCCAAGGTGCCACAAGGTTCTTAGAGTGCAATCCTATACAGTAGTACCTCGGGTTACATATGCTTCAGGTTACATACACTTCAGGTTACGGACTCAGCTAACCCAGAAATAGTGCTTCAGGTTAAGAACTTTGCTTCAGGATAAGAACAGAAATTGTGCTCCAGCGGTGCGGCAGCAGCAGGAGACCCCATTAGCTAAAGTGGTGCTTCAGGTTAAGAACAGTTTCAGGTTAAGAACGGACCTCCGGAACGAATTAAATACTTAACCTGAGGTACCACTGTACACGTCTATTCAGAAGTGGTACAGATAAGTAGGTGGTACAGATCAGAAGTGGTACAGATAAGTATAAATAGGACTGCAGTCTCCTCTGGGCTTGAGTTTTTCTGCAATAGAATTCACCTACATGGCGGGGGGAACCTAATAAATTATTATGAACGTTATGCAAAACAAAGCTAAGGATTGTACCCTTTGGTGTATGTCATAGATATTTCCCCAAAATGGCTTCCCTATATAGTACCCTTTTGGTACCAGGCTAAATCCACTGTCATCAACAGCTTTTCACAAATCACTCGATTATTGATCACTATGCTTATCGTTCCTCACTGACCTAAACATTTTACACTGCCATTCTCCTGCTGCCTCAGCATCTCTCTGACATTTCTATGGTTGCAAGCTCTCACGTGCAGCGACCCTTTCCTAAAGACACCTTATGGCCATTTAAAGATTTCAATTTTTTTCTGCAATGGTGTGCATTTTTTCCCTTGGAGGAAAAAGTGCCTGGGATGCAATTTAAACTTTCAATCTTTTTATCCATAAAAATTGAGGAAAATCTTAAGTCAAGTGCTTATATTTTCCCTGATATGACATATTGTTACATATTGTACAAAACTGAAACACGTTGAATAGCCATCTGCTAACTGCTTTAAACATACATGTTCCAAACCAAGAGAGAGATCAAGCTTACATACATAACCATAGCAGATATGGATGCAGATGAGCAATGCTAACTTCCTTCTTCCATTAAGTCACTAACAGCCACCTACTTTGAGTGGTACTTCTTGGTAGACATGCAAAGGACTGTGCTGTAAAAGTTAACCTGTATGCTGCTGCTTTGGCTATATCCACATATGGAATCTGACTTCCCTTTTTTTTTGTTTCGTTTTGGGTACTTCAAAGCAAGTAAAACATACATCTAAGTTACAGGGCTAACTGATACGCTTCAATAATTTTCACCAGTATATCAATTATTTAGGTTTTCCCCATTTTCCTGGTAAATAATACTTGTTTCTTTAATTATTTTTTAAAAAAAACCTACAAAACTAATTGCACCCAGGAAATTACTGTTTTGCTTGGTTTTGAATGAAGCAAGTGGGTGGTACTCAGTGTAGATCCATTGAAAATAATGAACATGACTAAGTCAGTTCCATTAATTTCATTCTGTCTACACTGAGTAGAACTTAGCTGAATACCATCCAGTGTTTTAAATTTTCGGTTTTGGCTTGGTCAAGAACTTTCTACCTCTGTTTCCAGCTACAAAATGGAAACAGCAGCAACTCATTTCAAAGAATAACTGAGTGGATGAATAAAAGAAATTCTTAGCTACCTGAATCTATAAAGAAAAGAAAAGAAAGTCAAAAGGAAAGCTTGGCTAACCAGGATCACAGAGAAATGTCCTGTTGCCAATTGGCCTTCCATTGGTGATCCTACAAGATCTCACTATACAAAGCATGGTCTCCCTCAGTGCATGTTTTAAAACTGGGGTTTTTTATTTAAAAAAACCTTTTTTTGCTTTCATTGTACAGAGAGTTACCTTATGAAATGTGTGATCTCAATGAGAAATTATAATTATCAATAATGTAAAACCAGGAGCTTTTCTTTCTGTTCCCAAAGTGTATGAAATAGCCAAGAGTTTAATTGTTGAATATCCAGGATAAGATACGATTTGCAGAGCCTAATGCTTCTCAGATTATCTATTAAAGCAGCAGCAATTGCTGCTCAGAAGGCAATGGATGAGGATGTTGTGCAGAAGTGTCCAACTGTGCAGAGTATAATCATACTGGACTTTCTCTGCCACCTGAACCCCACTTACTGAGTTTCTACAACATAGTGACTTCAAGACATGGTTACAGGGGCATTTAAGAACAAGGTAGCATATTGAAAAATGTATAGTATAAGCACATTCAGTTCCTAAGATGTGAAACTGGTCAATAAAGTCATATGGCTGTTAAGTGCCTTATGAGGTGTAAGCTTTTGTGCCTAAGTGCACATCATTTAAACATTCAAAGATTGGATGGGGTTAAAGGTAAGTGACCCAAAATTCATCATGTTTACAATTTTCATAGAACTTGGCAACTAATCTAAGAGAAAACCAATGCAAAAAGCCTTTGTTTAACTGTGATGTTATTTACCTGCAAACAGATTTTGGATTGAATTGTATTTTTAAAGTGGTGTTCACTGCAATAATTTTAAACCAAAGTCCAGCATTCACCTTTTGATTTCTCCACAGTAACACAAACAGGACATATATTTAGTTTGCAGCGAGGGATAATGCCATTTTTCTCATGTTTTGCTCACCAAGATCATTCCAGTATTCTCAACCACATTATCCCCATTGTTCTTAATAAAAATATTTATGTACAACTAGTTGGTTAAAAAAAAATCAAAGCAGTTTAAAACAAGAATATTTATAGACAATAAAAATCATGTGAAAACTTTAAATCAGAAAACATCAACCAACTCACTGTGGTTAAATGGGTTAGTGCATCTTGCTGTCAACTAGAAGGTTGGTGGTTCGAGCCCACCCAGGGATGGCTGTAGACAGGATACCTGCATTGCAGGAGCTGGACTACACAACCCTTCCAATGCTAAAATTCTATGATTCTATGAGCTATTTTCGAAAGACGCTTTCTTAATTGCAGCTGAATCTCTAAAACATTAGCTGAGCATTCCACAGGACTGGGCCAATGACACTAAAAGCTCAGCTTCTTGTTGCTGTCAGATGAGCCTCACCAGCTTGAGGGATGACTAGTAAAGCTCCTGCAGGTGACCTCAGTGATCAAGCCAGGATATAAAGGTATAAGCAGTCCCTAAGGTATCTCAGACCTAAGTTGTTCAGGGCATTGTAAATACAAGGACCTTGAACCTGGCTTGGTAGTAAAGGTAAAGGTAAAGGTACCCCTGCCCGTATGGGCCAGTCTTGACAGACTCTAGGGTTGTGTGCCCATCTCACTTAAGAGGCCGGGGGCCAGCGCTGTCCGGAGACACTTCCGGGTCACGTGGCCAGCGTGACATTGCTGCTCTGGCGAGCCAGAGCCGCACACGGAAACGCCGTTTACCTTCCCGCTAGTAAGCGGTCCCTATTTATCTACTTGCACCCGGGAGTGCTTTCGAACTGCTAGGTTGGCAGGCGCTGGGACCGAACAACGGGAGCGCACCCCGCCGCGGGGATTCGAACTGCCGACCTTTCGATCGGCAAGCCCTAGGTGCTGAGGCTTTTACCCACAGCGCCACCCACGTCCCCGGCTTGGTAGTAGATGGGCAGATTTAATGGATTAGTGGCATCATGTGATTTTTAAGAATAATGACCATGGAACGGGTAGGACAAAATGCTAAAACACAGTTTAGCATTGTGAGAACAAGCCTAGTCCTCCTCCCATCTCCTCCTCTAGTGGACTCATAAGGATATAAGAAACTTCTGCATCTATTTTTTTATTATTATTAACCACTGTTTAGCACTGTATTTGAAACCTAACCTGTGGCTGATCATGGTATGAAGTTGGCTTGTTTCAACTAACCAATGTTTGTCTGGATTTGGAGAAGACACTAAACTGCACTTAATTAAAAACGGAAGTAAAGCTTCCAGTATTCTCCTAGCAGTTGTGCTTGAGAAGGAGAGGGAACAGGATGTGTGAGCCCGAGGCTCTTTCAAGTAACACCAAATCATAATTTAGCATTGTGTCAACATGAGGCCAGTTCCATCCAGTTGCAATTGGATAATACTACAAGATTTGAGAGAGCGGGAAGCTAAAAGTGAAGCAGAGCAGGGTTCATTGTGCTGCCTCAGCTGTGTATTAGTGTATTAGCTACTAAAGCACAAAGTACTGTTCACTCCATAGGAGCTGAAGTTGCTACATAGTTATGACACACAAAACTAGCTGTCCCTCTGCATTTAAATCCTTTTTGGTCATCTGCAAAAAGAAATTATTCAAATGCATCACATTATTTGCATGCACCCAATTTGCCAGCTATTTAAGCAATTGCCTCTGGCTATTCTAGGATAAAGCATTCAGTCATTAGGAATGAAAAGATAGAAGATCATGATGCATGTTTGGAACATTCTCACACCCAGCAATATATCTTCTTAATCTGCTAAAGAGATTCAAAAGCATTTATGTTTCCATAATGGGTGCTGAAACACACTTTGCTTCAGAGTTAAAACAATTCTTTGCTTTTACTTACTCAGCCGTTACACAATACATTTGTCAATTGCTTTGAATATGAAAAAAGCTCTCCAAAAAGTACTCAATATTATTACTTCCATTAATTCTATAATACTGAGCTTGGTGCATTATGAAATTACCCTTGCTGGAGAAACTTGCAATAATGA
Organism: Podarcis tiliguerta; assembly: GCF_965153285.1. Taxonomy (NCBI): domain Eukaryota; kingdom Metazoa; phylum Chordata; class Lepidosauria; order Squamata; family Lacertidae; genus Podarcis; species Podarcis tiliguerta. The sequence goes on along the minus strand of NC_139545.1, from coordinate 20,250,803 downwards.
ATAAATTATAGTTTCTCAAGACTGACTAAATATTCCACAGTAGCATGATGATAGGTGAAGGACATTTATTTCAAACACTCTTAAGTGTCCTTTAATACTAATTTTGCTCTAGCTAAAGCAAGTTTTACCAGAAAGCTAAAACCTTTACCCAGTTAAGCTATTACTGGGCTTGTCAGATATTTTTTTTCATATTACCTTACACAATTTTTGCCACGAGACATTCCAGTAGTACATAACTTGCCTAGTATTGGGACCCATGCTATTTTACTTGTTTTGGCATGGGTCCCAATGCAAAGAGGTAACCATGGAGAGGAAACCACAGAGCACCACGATCATACCAAATTGTTCAGGGTGGTAAAAACAAAAAGGGATCCTGAAGAGCTCCAAAATGCTATCTCCAAATTGGGTGAATGGGCAGTAATGTTGGTGGCGGGGAGTGATACCTTAATTTCATATAAACAATAAAGGGATCTGAACCGGTGGTGACTGACTAGAAACAAGACTTTGGGGTCATAGTGGATAACTTGGCAAAAAAAAAATATCAACACAGTGTGCAGCAGCTGCAAAAAATGTGAATTCCATGTCAGGTATAATCAGGAAAAGGGTAGAAGGTAAAAACTGCCAATAACCTAATGTTGTTATCCTAAACTATAGTGCAACCACACTTGAAATATTGTGTAAAGTTCTGGTTACCTCAACTCAAAAAGAATATTGTAGAGCTTAAAAAGGTTCAGCAACCGGAAATGATCAAGGAGCTGAAGGAAAGGTTGCAACATTTGGGGCTTTTTAGTGTAGACAAAAATGAGTAAGGGGGAACACGGCAGAGGCGTATATAAGATTATGATGGGGTGGAGAAAGAGCAGTTTTTCTCCCTCGTTTATAATACTAACCTAGGGCCATCCTCTGAATTTGAATATCAGAATATTCAGGACAGACACAGACACATAAAAAATACTTCTTTATGCAATATGCTCCCACCAACTGTGGTGCCTTTAAAAGAGTATTGGGCAAATTCACAGAGCATATGTGGTTACTGTATGTTCTTCCTCTACTGTCAGAGGCAGTGTGCAGAGTGCCCATCCTAACGTCAGCACAGAGTGTGCCATGAGAACAGAGAAGGACCAAACAGTTCTAGGATGGGTCAGGACTCAGCTAGATTGGTAAAGAAAAAGACATTTATATGCGTTGTATGTGTGATATAACATTGTGCCACTAGATGGTGATGTGGAGCCCTGTTTTTCTCTACCCGTTTTCCCTGTTTAAATTTACAATGCTTTTAACTGAAACGCTTCTTTGATGTGTCTAGAAGATCATGGGTAGGCAAACTAAGGCCCAGGGGCCAGATCTGGCCCAATTGCCTTCTGGATCTGGCCCGCGGACAGTCCAGGAATCGCCTGGATCGGCGTGGGGATTCTGATCGTTCGGGCTGCGCCGTTTTCGCCCCCTCCCTCACACACACCGTGGCGGCACTCCTCCCTCCCTCCTGGCTTCTCCCCACCCTGCCTAGAGAAGGAAGGGGGCTGGGCTTTGTTGAACTGTGGTTGGCTGAGCACCATTTTAAGTAGCCCCTCTCCGGAGCCAGCCCCTTTGCGCCGCTTATCGTCCTGCCACCGCCAGCCCCTGTTGCTCACAAGGCACAGGTACGCAGCCACTGGGGCTTGTCCGGTGCTGTGGAGAAGGGAGGGGAGAGTCATGGGGGGGTTCCCTCCAAAATATAGTCCGGCCCCCCACAAGGTCTGAGGGACAGTGGTCCGGCCCCCGCCGGAAAAAGTTTGCTGACCCCTGGTCTAGATCCAGCCTCAGTTGCATTACTGACAGTACAGTGCAGTTTCAGTTACATACAGTTTGCTCCTTACAGCATACACAGGCTATGCTCTGGTCAAGGGCATTGGGCCAAGAGGAAACTTACTTCAAACACAACAGCATTTATACTGTATATTGTGATGAGTCATTCTCACATGCTTAACTAGCTGCAGGTGCAAGCCAAAAACATGCCCAAATTAAACAGAACCCTGAAATTAACCCTTTGTTGTCCTTTTCCCTCTGCATGCCTAAACCCTTGTACATTAAACAGCATGTCTGGAGCACCACTTTTTGGCAATGAGAAGTGAGGAGACTGCTGTTGTGCTCAGTTCCTTCTTGTAGTTTGTTTTATAGTTATTGTGACTTTTTATATTAGATCTGACTGTTGTTATTAATGTTTGAAGTTTTATTACATTTCTACATGTGTTGGAAGCTGCCCTGAGTGGCTGGGGCAACCCAGCCAGATGGGCGGGGTATAAATAGTAATAAAATTGTTGTTGTTGTTCACAGGTTAGTCACTGTGAGAACAGCATTTCTCCTGTGGTACAGAAACTAGATGTAGGCTCAATGACTTTTGAAAATTAGGCTCTGAATACATCAGACCTTTGGTGGGTGGTGTGAGGTATCAGCCTTTGTAGGATTTGTAACTGAATTAAAATATGTGATCAAACTCCCATATATTACATACACGCACACCCTCCCATGTCCAGTTGCCCGAGGGCAGTCAGTTAAGAGAATGTGCCACAGATGGACCATCATATGACCTAGTCTCGGACTCTTCTAGTGTTAAACTATCCTATCTCATCAATATTATCTGTCAGAACAAACCAATGAGAGCAGGGGGGGGTTATCAAAATAACATTGCAATGCCCCCATTTTCATGTGTTATAAGAAGCCAGAGGCAAAGAGCCAACATCTCAGTATGTTTAAGTACTTATTTAGGTTTTTATCTTTCATCCCAGCTACAGCAAACCAAATAACCTTAATTGCACTGCTGCTGCTTTCTGCACAAAAAGGCCCTGTTTGCATTTTCAGTCATCAATGAACCTCCCTGCGCCCAATTCAGTCTTACTACTATTGTTTCTCTCCAATGATTTTTTTGCCATTATACTATGCCATGCAGCTCTTTCCCAAGGCTAGGGACACACACACAAAGAAACAAGTAACACATGTGTGTTTGTATAGGCATAAGCCTACACTACTCTATGACAGATGTACTCAACTTTTTTCCAAACCTGTAACACTTTGGGGCAAAGTAGACATTTAAAAATATGATTGCAAATCCCCTGTGTTATTTCATTGATAAAAGGCAGACACTGAGGGGGGACATAATCGTGTAGACAAAGGCTTAGCCCTTTCCCTCTTATCCATTTTCCTGACTTATATTGTCCCCCAAATGTTTATTAAAATGGGAGGGGGGGAAAGAAAGACAAATACTCCCATAGCACAATGTCCTGGAATGATTCAATGACAAACAGATCAATTGATCTGATCACATATTTTCCCCGTGTCACACCTAGTTGGGCACCTGAGAACTCAAAAAAGAGCAAAATAAAGTAAGGGGGACAAACACAGGAGAAAAAGTAGGAGTAAGACTGATGTTGTATCACAGCAAAGTCTTGTACTTCAGGATCGAGATGAAAAAGAAGCTCGCGTCAGAAGACCTATTAAACATATTATTGATAATAGCAGGAAAACGCCAGTTGATTACACCTCTTTCCTTTTTTTTTTTTTACAACAATATTCTCTCACCCTCCCCCCACCTTCTTCCCTAGTAATTTGTTCCAGCAAAAAAGGCCTCCTCTTCCTCCAGTCCCCTAATAGCACATGCTTTCACCACAGCTGGATATATAAATTATAAAGAAGCATTTAGCAGTGATAAAGGCATCTGAACGCATGAGACCTCAGCATGACAACTCCAACAAGGACTTAGAATGAAAAACCGCATAGGAAAAAAAGCAGTAATATAACAAAACATACCCTCACAGAAGATACTCAAAGCACTTGGACCATGTCAATTTGTCAATAGGGGGAACTTTCTCAGTTTTCACATTGCTGTGTTCTGCCCCCTCCCAGACCTCCCCCCCCCCCCGGCCGAAATACAAGCACTAGAGATGGAGGTGCTTCCTCTTGTTCACACCAAATTAGCTTGGAAATATTTCCAAAACTGGGCTTGCAGTGTTCTAGCTCTGGTTCTCTGGAATCGGTTAATAGCCAAAATTCAGGGATCTGTATCATGCTGCCTGGGTGCCCAGCAAAGAAATTTTTGTGTAAGAATTTTTTCCCTGAGGTGTAACCCTGCTATTTATGGGGTATCACTTAAATATATCTGCAGAAATGGTTTTATTGTTTTGTTAGAATTTGCAATGATGGTTTTATTGTTTATATGGTTCTCTGAAATGATTCTATTGCCTTCAAAACATGTGTCTTACTCAGCTTTTATTTTGTACACTGCTTTGAAGGCTTTATGCTGTGCAGCAACCTGCAGATTTGTTAAATAAACAAATAAAACAAAACCATAAATAGTTTTCCCAGCTCCAATCCAATTATGCTCAGCACCCAACATAGTTCTGATTCCTATAAAAACCCTTACATATGATAAGAGGGAAGAGGGAAGATTTTCCTGGCCCTCCCTCCCCTCTTTGGTGTGCTGCACAGGACAAAAAGCTCCACAGGCGCTTGGGAGTTTTGCAGTTTTCAGCGGCGGTGCAAGCCGTTTGGGTGACTGGGGTGGCGTGCGTGTTCTGCGCCCAGGGGTGGGGCCAGCCACCCGTGGGCAGTGGCGTAGCCTGGGTTGTCAGCACCCGGGGCAAGGCAAGTAATTTGCGCCCCCACCCGCTGCACTGTCCCTCCCCCAGATAGTCCCTAGCTCTCTCTCCGCACCGCACCGCACGCCTGGCACCCTCCCCTCCACAGTGGGCGGCGACCCGGCGGCTCGGATCAGATTCGCACAACCAGCACTGCAGTGAGAGAGAGTGAGTGAGCCAGGTAGGGGCAGAGAGCTGCAAGTGCGAGCGCGCCCCCCCCCCCAGATGTTGCGCCTGGTGCAGACGCCCCCCCCTGCACCCCCCACGCTACGCCACTGCCCGTGGGGCAGGGCCAGCTGGGGCAGGATGTTCCACGGGGTCTCTGAAGAGTCTGCCTGCCTCCTCCCACACAGCCGCCCTACAGTTGAGGGGGAGGCAGTGGGTGGACCATTTGGACAGCGTGGAGCTTGCGCACACCAATAATAATAATAATAATAATTTATTATTTGCAGCCCACCCATCTGGTTGGGTTTCTCCAGCCACTCTGGGCGGCTTCCAACAAAGATTATAAAAATACATCAAAATGTCACACATTAAAAACTTCACTGAACAGGGCTGCCTTCAGATGTCTTCTGAATGTCAGGTAGTTGTTTATCTCTTTGACATTTGATGGGAGGGCATTCTACAGGATGGGTGCCACTACCGAGAAGGCCCTCTGCCTGGTTCCCTGTAGCTTTGCTTCTCGCAGTGAGGGAACTGCCAGAAGGCCCTCGGCACTGGACCTCAGTGTTCGGGCAGAACAATGGGGGTGGAGACGCTCCTTCAGGTATACTGGGCCTAAGCCTAAGCCACCATGTCTCTCCCAGGAGAGATGCGTGGCTCGGGTGCGCTGCAGGCCTCACGGTAAGTGCCACCCAGCATTTTGTCACCCCCCTCAGTGGTGACACCCGGGCAATCCCGCCCCTACCACACTCCCCCTTCCTCTGCCCCTGGCAGCTTTTGAATGGAAGGGAAGGGGTCTGCTGAATTGCACCAGGATTTCTTTTCCAGCTTGTACTTTAACCCAAGTTGGAGCAGAACTCAGAGGCTTCATAAGCCATGAAGCTCATTTTTGAGGGGGGATAATAAGCCCAGTAAGCTTCACTAGCATCTCTAATAAACACTATTAAGCTCATGGCTTTGTGAACACTATATATCTTAAGCATTTTTATCTGATTGCATAGCCCTTAAGCCTTAACTTGTAATGTTTAAAATAACATTTCTGTCTTGCGAGGCTTTTCTCTTCCGTGCTTTTACTACAAAGACTTTGTGCATAACAGAAACATTGCTTTATCTGCACACAAATGTACTTGTAATCCTTTGGAGTCTTTGTTAATGCTATTAAACACAAAGCAAGAAAGCCCCAAAGTACTGGAAGAATCACAGAATTGTAGCATTGGAAAGGGGCTGCAAGGGTCATCTAGTCCAACCCCCTGCAAGGCATGAATTTTCTGCTGACAATTTCACAAGCGTATGAGGAAAAGAAAAATAAGAGTAACTTGGTTAAGGAAATTAAAGGGAAGACTCATGATACCTGCAGCCCCAGAAATTTGGTGGCTGAAACCAGGGGATTTTAAAATTTTATAGAGACTTATTCAGAACTGGTGCTTTCTGGAGAACCTGCTGCTGATATTGAGGCTCAAGTGAACAAATGTGATTTCCTCCTCCCCTGCTGTGTCTGTGTGCATATATGAATTATGTATGTTCAAATACACTATTAATTTTAAGTGCTGGATAGCATTGGCTTAATCTTTACTGAGCAAGTACATGTCAAAAATAGAATGAAAATGTGGAGCAAAACATATTGCTTTATTTTTCCAATATCTTAGGTAGATACTTCGGCAAACTTATAATTGCTAAGGATTTTGCAGGTGCTTGCTTCACTAATACTGAGAATCTATGTGCTTGTGTATTGTGAGATAAATTGCAAGTACAGCCTATAGGGAGGATAAAGAAATGACCGCAAGCACTGACCCAAATCCAGATTTCATATAACAGTGCAGAATTCAGGGGACAGAAGGCAACAGTGACCATAGTTCAGAACTGGTAGGGCAAAAGATTCTGAATCAAATCTTGCAGGATGAGCCTTTTAAAATCCTGTGTGCTCCTGATCAGCTACCTAAATAGAAAAACAACCAGCAGGCCAGAGGGGAAACACAGACACGCCTCCCCCTTCACTGCTGAGGTCTGCATCAGTTTGGACAAAAATAATAATATGATGCACTCATTCAGTATCAAACACGCAGTTACCCATTGTCCTGCTCTGAGGAGAGATGTGGAGAGGCTCAGGCTGGGTTCAAGACAAGGCAGGGTTTAGCCTGGGTGCAGGCTTTTTTCTGATGTGGCTTCAGCAAGCAACAAACAGAGAGCAAGTCCTATCTATAGTAGCAACAGCTGCATTCCAACTGTTAGACCTGCCTGCACTGGGAGGTGCTTGTTCAATTAAAGGGGCCGAGCCTGCTGCATAATTCTCCTGCTGCAACAGAGCAGGGGAGCTTAGGGTCTCACTGCATATTCTGGTCTGGAGCCCTTTGTGTCCAAGGATGGCAGTATCACATTCTCAGGCTGGAGGGGCACCAGCCCCACAGGGCCATACAGTGAAAGGGTCCTCCTTAGTCCTTGACCTCCAAACCAGAACTGGAAACTATTGTTTAATGCAGATTTCTAATTCAGAGGGCAACAGCGAACCAACTTGGATGCCATGCCAAACTGTAATTAGTGCTAAACAGGAAATGGAGAAGGAACCAACACGAGTGCAGATGTGAGGACACAAGCTACTGCCTGTTCAAGAATTGTCCACATCTGAATTGAGAGCGTTTTCTGTGTTTTACAGTAAGTCGGTAAAGTATGAGACTCTGCATCTCTGGGTCATGGGTTTGAGCCCCACATTAGATAAAAGAGTCCTCCATTGCAGGGGTGAACTAGATGACCCTGGTGGTCCCTTCCAACTCTACCATTCTATGATGAACTCTATGAACTGTGAAAATAAGCAAGCATCATTTTCGGTACTACCCCTTCTCATCTTTGACTTATGCTATAAAGGGAGAGAACAAACTGAACATTATGTTTTGCATAAGATAGAAAACAATACAAAGAACATTATTATAATGCCACTGCCATCACAAATCATTTTAAAGATCTTTTTGAGTAATATTAATACTGCGTTCCTGGCAGGCTTAAAAACTAGAATATCTGAAAAGTGAGACAGTTGGTAAGACGAATGACAGAGAAGACTACCCTTCATGAAGAAATTATGAATATAGCTGCCTTGATAGAGAGAAATAATGGAGGAAAATATTATCTTTTTCAGAGCAAAAAATAATGTCTGAAATATAAGGCCTGCACAATAAGAAAATGCCCTTTTGCATTGCAAACACAACAAACCAAGGACAAAATGCATGGAAGTTAAAAGTGGTTCAACTTTCTATAAATCAGTTACTAGCCAAGAGACTTTACATTCTTCTTTCTTCTAAGAAAAACTCTGCAGGATGCCAAGGACTGCTGTGCACTGTATACTCAATGATGTTTGGTAAGATTTTATTTTAAAAGGCATTCAAGGATAAACATTTGTATTTGAAGACCTAAATCAATATTCCACTACAAAAACACTCTTATAGGGAAACTATTGTATAATTGCCCATTTTGGATCTTTTGTTCCTTTTCTGAAGCTTCTGGGACAAGCTTATGTTTGACACAAGATGGTGACCTGTAAGAACCTATTTTTAGGAAATCTAGATATCAGAATGTACCAGGAGACTGGAAAAAGCATAAGCAGTTCCAAGGTTTACAAAAACAGTTTCTAAGGAATAGGATGTAAATTAGGTGACTAGAATTTTTAACTTCCTTATTAGGACAAGTCAGTGGAGAATTTTATATCTAATGTAATTGCATTATTAGAAAAATGCCACAGGTATAGGCATCAGTTTTCAAAAGGGCACAGAGGTCAGTTAGACAAATCCACTCATCATATTAATGGGAAACCATTAAGCTAGATTGCAGCAATCAATATATTTAATAAATCTGGAGTGTGAGGAAACAGCTTCCACCATACTATAATACTCAAAACCTAACGTTGATGCAGCAAAAACCACTCGATGATAAGTAACAGGGAATTCTGACCCTATTGAACAACTCTTATAGTCAAATACCCGGTTCAGATATAAGATGAAACCATAAAGGTAAAGGTAAAGGACCCCTCACACTTAAGTCCAGTCGTGAACAACTCTGGGGTTACGGCGCTCATCTAGCTTTACTGGCCGAGGGAGCCGGCTTTTGTCTGCAAACAGTTTTTCCGGGTCATGTGGCCAGCATGACTGAGCCATTTCTGGCAAAATCAGAGCAGCGCACAGAAACGCTGTTTACCTTCCCTTCGCAGCGGTACCCCCATCGTTCTACCTGGACACTGAGGTCCAGCAGCGAGGGCCTTCTGGCGGTTCCCTCACTGCGAGAAGCCAAGTTACAGGGAACCAGGCAGAGGGCCTTCTCGGTAGTGGCGCCCTCCCTGTGGAATGCCCTCCCACCAGATGTCAAAGAGAACAACAACTACCAGACTTTTAGAAGACATCTGAAGGCAGCCCTGTTTAGGGAAGCTTTTAATGTTTGATATATCACAGTATTTTAATATTCTTTTGGAAGCCGCCCAGAGTGGCTGGGGAAACCCAGCCAGATGGGTGGGGTATACATAATAAATTATTATTATTATTATTATTATTATTATTATTATTATTATTATTATTATTATGCCTATTTATCTACTTGCACTTTGACGTGCTTTCGAACTGCTAGGTTGGCAGGAGCAGGGACCGAGCAACGGGAGCTCACCCCATCACAGGGATTTGAACCGCCAACCTTCCCATCGGCAAGCCCAAGAGGCTCAGTGGTTTAGACCACAGCGCCACCCACATCCCATAGTGCTAAACAAACAATTTGTTTCATGTGATCCCAATCCTGTCCTTCTGCAGTGTGGCCACAAGGAGACTAGAAGCATCCATTTTATCATTTAAAATAATCATTCTTTATGGTTACACCCCCCAAAAAAGGCAAACTGTGGTGGGTTTCACCTATGGATTATTGAAACTGTGGTTTCATGACCTTGGCTTCTTTCAACACACCATGGTTTAAATTAACCGGAGATCAGAGTTTGGACAAAACAACGATTCTGGCCATGTTGAAATCATATGCTTCTGATCTCCTCACATCCATGCTGGAAGAGGAGAGTGGAGCACTCTTGCCTGAGGCTCAAGTAGGCTCATTTACTGAGCACTAAACTATGGATTAGCAACTGCAAACTGGGCCATCATTCCCAACAGAGATAGTAGCATCCAACCAGAAAGCAAGAGGAAGTAGCTCCAAATAAAAGGTACTCCTTGCTGCGAGAGTTCAAAGCTACCAGAGCTGTTCTGAGGCTACACTGGCTGGGCTGCCTCAGCAGACCCTGAGAGACTTATGCTGCAGTCAGTACTGTTCAGTGTAGATAGCGCACATTACCAGTGCTGAAATTTAGACTGCAAAACCCTGTGTCTGGAAACATTCTAAAGAACAAAGCTCTCTAGGATAAATGAGATCAGGCATTTATCATTAGCAACAGTATAGAAAGCAAATAGGTCAGAAGGAAGCATGCACGTTGTCTGTGCAGACAAAGGAAGTCACAAGAGACATGTGGCTGTCTCCCAAAACAGCGGCCCCACACCTGTTAAAACTAAACTGATAAGGTGCACCTCATCTATTCATTGCCCCAAGCAGCCACCACATTGTTCTGAGTAAACTCATGTAAATAAGTAGGATTCTTCAATAAGTATCTGACATCATGCCATGTATTCACGTTTTCCCTGCTCAAAGAAGTGAAATCAGAAAACTTGGGAACAGGTGATACAATTTATTTGTTAACCGTAGGAGTTCTTAGGCAATTAGTACAGGGACTCAAGATGACTTTTCTTCCACAAACTCAGATTCAAAACTGTCTAGTATTCTCTTCACTGAGGTCTTCTGCTGTTTACAGTCAGCATGGATAATGTCCAACTGAGTTATACTGCAGCAAGTTCTGATATGTCAGACACATATTGAAGAATGCCTATTTATATTTCATGAGCTTACTCAGCATGTTGCCAATGGCTACTCATGACAATTTTAGTTAATATATGCTATTAAGTTATACTCGAGTTCTTATTCAATAGACGGTAATTTTAAAACAACAAGACTGTAAGAATATTTGCTAACACCAAATCTGAAGGAGATACCACCACATTCTCCTCTGTTCAGTCAGAAAGCATTCAATGGCAATATCTATCAAAATCAGACACTCTTAAACTCTTCCGCATACGACGTTAGTCCATGATTGAAGCTGCTGTAAAGAAACACTTTAATCAACTAAGAATCACATTAAATTGTCTTCTGGAATATTCACAAAGGTATTGTTTTTAGAGTAAGTGCCAAGGCTCAGTCTGAGCTTCTTAGCAGGCAGCTTTACTTTACTACTACACATCTTATTTATAGTGAAAATGCTAAAGTACCTGGCAGGTGCTTGACATGCAAAATTCTCAGGCACACAAGGCAAGCTACATTATTGCACTGTGCTGGCAAATAGCATCTCCACCATTTTGGGTAATGAGAAGTAATTTTTCAGTCACTCACTCTTTGCAGGCACTTGGAACCTTCTTTTCAACAACGACAAACAAGAAAAAAAGGGCTTTCTTTTTGGCTGCAGTTTGTGCTACATATGTTTTGCCCAAAGGTTCATTTTTGTAGCTATTTTAAAATTCCATTTGGTTACTTATGAGATATCTGAGCCTGGATTAAAAGCACTCTTTTTACATTCTGGCATTTTTCTTTTCAGTTCCTTTTTGGAGTCTGATAACACAGTGCATTTTTAATACTTCAGACCTGGCTGCCTATAGCAGTCTACACAATTTTTTTACTACAGCAGAGCAGAATTGCAGCTGTTCAGGACTAATTTAGACCTTTAATTTCTCTTCATGCTGTAAACCAGGGCTAGCCAACATTATACCCTCCAACAGATGCTGTTGATTACAACTCTCGGTCCCAGCCAATTGCCAGGGATGATAGGGTTTTCGTACACAACATCTGACGGACACCATATTACCTATACCTGATGTAAACATTAGTATAACTTTATAACACTTAAGTTTAAAATAAGGATATATTCCAGTCTTTACAGTAGCAGATGGTGAGAGGGGAATTAACCTGTCATTGTTCATAGAAGTCTATAGGTTAAAAGGAGGACAGTGGCTGATTTAGACACACGTGGGAATGGTTTCAATATGTTATTCCTCATAGGATGGTTTAAGTACTCAATTTCTCCTGTTTCTCTGTATCTACCTCATATGTAGATGAGAAGCTGAACTATTCTTCCCTGTGGCTGTGGGTGAGGAATTTATAGGAGGGTCATGATGCTAAATGAAGAGTGGGATTTGCAACTATGAAAGAAGAGATTAAAAAATCTGCATCCAACTGCAGTGGAAGTGGGATGGAGAGACAGCAGGGTTAAAGTAAGAGACCCAGAGAGCTTTTGGGAGCCCATTGGTCCCTTGGTAAAACAGCAGGTGTGGTCACTTGCCAGTTGAATGGGAATAGAAGAATGTGGTCCTCTCAGCAGAGGGACAGAGGCACTGGAGGTTATTTTTGAAGGAAGCTGTACTCTTTTCCTCCCTGGCTTTCACTTTGTTTCCAATCTTTCCTTTCCTTTCAACTCCAGCATGTTCACAGTGGTAATAGTTCCCCATGTCCATGAAATAATGACAACTACAGATCAAAATAAATAATTTTTATGGCAGAAGAAATAGAAATTGAGTGGGAGGTTATTGCTGTTTCTATTATCTCTTACATGTCACTGCATCCAAATAACTCTTTTCAACTGAAATACATTGTTTGGCCCAAATTTTAGGTCCCACAGAGGTGATGTATGCGCAATGTTCTATTACTTGATCTGCAAACTCTCACAAACAGCAGTTACAGATGCATTCATTCCACAGTCAAGCAGCCAAGTTTTGTAGAAAAATGCCATAACCCTTAGGGATTTGATGGTACTATTAATGTAAAGTAAATGCATTAATTAATTAATTAAAATGAAAAGGAGTGAGATCACCTTCTGCCCTTAGAATATGGAATGGACATTAATACGGCATAGCTGTTTTGCTGTACCATCTTCTCCACCCTGAAACAAGCCTCCAAACCTGATGCCAGAATTGCACAAAGAGCTCGATATATACAAGTCTCTACGCAGACATAGTAATAAAACTGTGTCATCAAGTATGAACAAGGGGACACACAGTACGGTTGTCAGGGGAACGATGACTTTGAACTTCTTGACTTGTGAGTATAAATCTCAACAGTACAGCTGCCTTAATATAGCTCTTTACATTTAACAAGCTCAGGTTTACAAATAAGAAGTCACTGCAACGGCAGACTGTTCTCCAAAAAACACTCCCGGCAAGTGAAGTTCATAAATGCAGGCTCACAGATGTGCAGTATAAGCAAAACCACTTTAATTGCAACAGTCCTTGGGGGTTGAAATGGTTGAAAAGGAGGAATGGTTGTGCAACCAAAGATGACTGCCACATTGCACACCACAAAAAGATGTACTGCAAGAGTACAAAGACAGGTATCTTAGCCATTTCTTGTTATTACATAAATTTTTCCTTTGCTGCTGCTATATTTACTATAGTGTGACAATTTATCATTTTTAGATTCAAGAATAAATAACTTTGCATGTATTGTGGCACCTTAAACACAAACTGGATGATTAAGGTTTCAAGAAGTATGATGCAAACTTACCCTCATCTGGCATACATATGGAAACAGGGGTATAAGATATAGGGGATAAGCTACTTATAAACACTTCTAGAGAACACACTACAGGCCCCTCAACCAGGTATCTTCTTGCTACTATCCAAAATGCACATGGTAGGCAAACTTGGGTGCCTCATTATTTCCTGCAACTGATATAACAGCACTGCAGTTATTTGCTGAACATCACTCACTTAGTAAGGAAACTATAGTCTATTAACTAGTCCATTGAATACCATTCTGATGTAATGGCTCTCTGTGATATTTATATATAAAGATAAAATTCAGGCAACCAGAACTGTTCTCCCTGATGATACCATGGTATATACCTGGAAGTTGAAGCAGGCTGGACGTAATTGAATAGGATGGTTGGGCACCATGTCCAAGTCATGTACAGCAGTATCCTGCCAAGGAACTGTGGCTGAAAAAGGTGGGAAAACTCAAGGATGCCCTATGGATATCCCTGTGACAGTAAGGCTCCTTTAAGACCTGGGCTTGAGGAAACGAGGGGTTAAGGGGAGTGGCCAGCCGCAGGGAATGGAATGGCAGAAGCTGGGAGGCTAATTATGATTCAGGTCTATTGTTGTCAGCTTACAACAGTTTTTAGCTTTGTTCCCCAATACTTTACAAGGAACAATACCATCCCCAACTAAGCAGAAATGCACACATGAAAGGGAATAGATCGTGCTCATTATCTGTAAAATGCATATAAGTGAACGAAGCGCTATTTTGAGCAGGCAGTACTATCATTAGGTTGTCTGAGCTACAAAGTAATGAATACAGTTTGATAGTGAAGAAGTCTGACATGGATTCTTTGACTGATGTAATGATTACAGTATTAAAAACAGGAAGATTGATAGAAAACAAAATCTATGTGCTTCTTACTTACAAATAATTGAATAAATATCAATGCTTTTCAATGAATGTGCTCTGGAGGACATTGCTATGGTTGGGTGCTACCAGCGATAATTCCAGTTACAGTGTGGGTTGTACCTTAGAATTTATAGGAGACCATTTGAGTGCCAACTAACCAAATTAGGCACTGGTAACTGGGAAATATAATGATTTGCACATTCTAGTTTTGCACATCGTTTATATTAATGTCCATTTTTTCATAAGATGAAAAGTTGTGCATTTTGTCTCCTGTTTGTCAAGGATGCATGGGGTGTATATACTCCAGAAATGGCACGTGGGGAAGTATTAAAGATACACAGGACTGCGACTTCAATGTGATTTGCTTTTACTTAGAAATAATAATGCATGGGGGTCCAAGTCAAGGCTCTCCCAAGGTCATTTCTAGTTTGACCCCAATGATGCCTTTTCATCTGGAAAGCGTCATTTGTGAAAGCCTCATGATAAATAATGTGCCCTTTGCTAGTGCCTCAACCCTTATCTGATTTTGCTACAGGGTAAATATATATGGGGTAGCCAATCACAGAACTCCCAGTTTGGACAAATCCAGTTTGGTCCCAAGTATTGCACGCAACCTGATTTGAAGCCTACAACAAAACTAAAAGACATCTGAAGGCAGCCCTATATAGGGAAGTTTTTTGTGTGTGATGTTTTACTGTGGTTTGATAATTTGCTGGTGCAGAATACCCTCAAAACCTTGTACACATGCACACATATACATGCACCCACACTTACTTCCTGGGTGACTTACTTTTGTCACCGTTCCCTGATTCCCCTCCTACCATTGGGTCTTGCCCAACAGTCTGACAGGAGTTTTAGAGAAACTAAACAGACTTAATTTTCAGTCCAAAAGGTCAATTCACCTAATGAGAATGCAAGTTGGGCTGAACTGTGCATCTGACTTCTTCATCACAACCATATACTAACTAAAAATGTGTTTCTTTTCCACCACAGCCATATACATTCATACATTACTTTTTTCATTATAGTACTCTGAAATGTTTAGGATGCAGTTATGACCTTGGATGACAATGGAGTTCAGACACCACCTCCACAGCTCTAGCTTTGTGAAAATTCGTACAATCAAGAAATTGATTGAAGAAACCACCTTTTTACAACATCATCATCTTGGTCCTGGTGGTTGAAAATTGACGGCACAAAGATGTTGAATAGCTGGTGAGGCGCGCAAGTCACCTTTCAGCTTAGTGCACTAATCTGGAGGTGAAGTGCGAAAACATAAGTTGTCAACATGAAATAACAAACACCATCAGGAAAGAACGATAGAAGCATACCTGTTTTCATTTGGGATGTTCTCTTAAAGAGATTAAATACAGTGTGTGAAAGTTCTTTTGGAACATTTTTTTTTTGGGGGGGGGGAATCCCATATTAAAAATTCAACTCTTTTTCCTGTAGGAAAAACTGACATTATTTCATGTAATAAAAATTCCAACTAGCTGCAAGTTACCATTCCAGTGTGTGTGTGTGTGTGTGGCTTTCATCCCAAAGCAGGGAGCAGCATATGAAAACAGAATATAATACAGGTAAAATTCTAATAATCAACCTGTGGCAATCTTTCTTTCAGAGGCTTGTTATGTTTTGGACATTATGTCTCTCTTAGCACATGTCTCTCCCTACACCACAGTGTTAGTTCCATGTAATATAGAGATCAAGGGGACCTAGGAGAACCCTGAGTGCTGTGGATAATAAAAGCCCAAGAATTAAAAGGGAAACTGCCTAGGAAATTCTTGAGTTTCACATGTTCGGACCTCCTGATTCACATGACCTCCTGATTCACTGCAATCTCCTTCACTTCTCCTGCCTTGTAATAGGTGATATTTGTTTTACACTTTCTCTTCCTCTCCCCAGTTCTCAGAGCACACACTCTGCCTTGCAACGGTATGTATCTTCTTCCAACATCCTTCTTTATCCTAATTCAGCTCCATACATGCCCTTCTGGCATCTTATCACCTAAATTTAACATTAGGCTATCTCTGCCTTTACTAACCTTTAGCCCAAACCGAAGAGCTGCTTGTCCAGTTGGAATACTGCCCCTATGATCAATGTTTTATTGCAATCTTCGTATTTTACAATAATTCATATATTCTCTGTGCTTTATTTAAACATAATTATGCAGAGCAGAAAGAAACAATGCTAGAAAATTCGACGTTGGCATAGGTTTCTGCAATAACAGCTTATATAGCATTATAGTATTCTGATACTTCACGAGGAATCACAGATTAGTTAGGTCAAAATATTTAATTGCAATTCATTCTTATGATTGTAAGAGTGCAAGGCAGAGCAGCACCAGAAAAGTATTTGAGATCTGACAGTGAGGATGTTCATCTATTGATCTTCCCTTGCCCTACAGGAATAATAAGGCCACTTGAATGCAGCTGGGTGCAATTACAACAATTTAAATAGCAAATTTTGATACATTAATTGCAATTATTTGAATGGCTAGATTAATGTTGAAATCTGAGCATGCAGCCTCTCAATCTTTACTGCACATGACACGATTTAAAGTAGGGAATAATTAACAAACATGTTTAAATTGGTTAAACCAATTAAGCAGCTTTGAAGCCTTTAAAAAAATACTTTCAAGTTTGTTCTACATATCAGCTAACTAGAATGGGGGGAAAATGCAATATAATTCAAATTAAGAATCTGTTCAGCAATATCAATTTTATTAATATCATATTGCTGGGTTTGTATGACACCCTATGTGTTTACAGTATATCCCAACGAGCTAACCCCTAAGCCCAAGAAATATGTTGGAATATGAATAAATAGTATTTTATTATGGAGAAACACTGGGTGATATCCAACAAAGTCACACTCAAGAGGTGTCACACTCTACTCAATGAGTCTGCTTCAAGTACAGCTAACATTAGTATGGTTATCACCCAGTTCTATTATTTGTACAGTAACAATATTTTTTTTCTAAAAATGAGAAATAGTATTGTTACAACTTAAAGACTAAGACATTTAGTGCAGTCCATTAAATAACAGCTCTCTGGTGTTTCCCTGCCCTCAGTCCTCTTGCTAGGGGAGGCGTCAGTCATTGTCCTCTCATGAATACGTTAATCTCTGCTTAAATGCCAGCCCATATGAATTGCTATGTAACATTGACCTCTAAAGTGTTTATTTAAAAAAAAAAATTGATTTGCTCCACTTCCAGCTTGTAAAGAGGTCAGATTTACTCTAACTGCACTTTCGAGAGTGGATTCATACATTTCTTTCTTCACTTAGGTCTGGTTCATACACAAAGTGGGGTTGCTGTGTGCAGGCTCCCACTCCAAAGTGGTAACCTCTGGAGCTAAGTGGGTCAGGCAGATGATTCAGCCTCACATCAGCCTCACTGACAAATCAAAGAGAAAGATAACACTGTTTTAAATAACCACATCTCTTCTGAGCGCCGTGCAGTTACGACTGCAGGTAGGTTTCTAACTAGGTCTTATTCTTAAGCAAGCAATCTGCTCACAGTATTTAGCAACAATAATTCTACGTGCATAAGGTGGTGAAATGTCCTTCTTTACAGAAGGCAATCTTCTATTTGAAGGAGTCCTCTGTTTAAACCAACTGTCCAGTCTAATTATGGCTCAATAGAAACATAAGAAGGAAGTACAAGGGCCTTCAAGTATCCTTCCAACAGTCAGCACCTAGAAAGCAGACTGAGGAGGCACACAAGTCATAGTCTCCCCCACTATGATGCAAATACCCTATTTCAATTTAAAATTACAGTCATTATTGCTAAATTTGTACAAATTAACAAATAAATTAGCATATGCAAATATATGACCTCTTTTATCCCTTTTTTGTTGATGCATTTCCTTATTTTTGAAAATGTGTAAGGGCTAACCCTACCAGCACTCTAGAGCTTCACTGATCACAGATAATAGAAGTTACAATGGTTGAACATAAGAGCTAAGACCTTGAACTTGAGAATAAACTACTTCCACACACAAAAGGGGAATTATTATTATTATTATTATTATTATTATCTTCATTGTACATGCTGTTTTACAAAGCAGTCTAGGCAAAATTGGAAGGCTCATTCTTCAAGAAACTTGCTGTTTGAAATTTGACAATGGTAGAAATAAGAATGGGAAGCAAGAGGAGGAAAGGAGATGCAAGGGTAAAAATTGATATTCCAGCCTTGCATAAGATAGAAGTGGGATTTCAAAAAGTATTCCAATGCATACATTTCTTTTTTTGTACAAAAAGCAATAGCTTTGATGGCACATCATTAAATATTATATATGCCTGCTTAGTATTTAAACACTGCAATGTATATGTTTATATTTCTATAAAGGATTTTGGAATGCTAATGCTCTTGTAATGCAAACATTTCATCCATTTGGAGCCATTTTATTTCTCTCTGCATCCAATTACATTCCCTGTAAGTACTCTCTACAAGAGACAAATTTTTATGTAAATTTATTTGCAGTTCAGGATTGTGCTAAATAATTGCTAACAGAAATGTATTATTTAGCTGCAGGCTATCTTACTGCATTAGAATTAAACAGTAACTGTTGCTCTTTCAGCAATGGCAAGAAACACCAGGCTGATGTCAACATCACTTGGATTGCCATTATCATGGTTTCAAAGTAAATTTATATCTCTACCTTTCTGGTTCATGGAAGGAAAATTGGTTATTTCTAGAAGTCCCCAGCTATTTTCAGCCTAATGGCATGGGGGGGGGGATTCTCAGCTTATATTTTTCCTGGTATTTTTATTAAGCACATTTTTATTAACCATGATTATACTATTATTTTACTTAGGATTTCACTGTTACAGTAATAAACATGTTGTATTGATCCATTAGAATTTTTGAGGGGCTAAAATTATTTCCTGATTGATGGGGCAGACTTCAAACGGTGGTGTTGGTGAATCAGCACATGCAGTCTGGCCACCTATAGAAACCACCTATACATGTTGTTTGGATTACTGTAGTGCATAGTAATGTTATTTGGACTACATGGGGCTACATTTCAAGGACATGCCCTCCAACATTTCTCCGATGGGAATGGGAACGTCATATTCCATTAGTAGTAGTAGTAGTAGTAGTCGTATAAATAGTAAACCCAGCCACCCTGGGCAGCTCCCAACACACATAAAAACATTAAAAACATTAAACATAGAAAACATTCCCCATACAGGGCTGCCTTCAGATCAGGCATCCCGAAACTCAGCCCTCCTGATGTTTTTAAGACTACAATTCCCATCATCCCTGACCACTGGTCCTGTTAGCTAGGGATGATGGGAGTTGTAGTCCCAAAACATCTGGAGGGGCGAGTTTGGGGATGCCTGCTTCAGATGGCTATGGGTCAGATAACTCCATACCTTCCAACATTTCTCCAATGGAAATAGGGACGTTGTAAGGAAAAGCGGGACATTTTGGGATCAAATCAGAAACTGAGACAGCATCTCTAAATCTGGAACTGTCCCTGGAAATTAGAGACACTTGAAGGGTATTCGGAAACTTCAGATTACCCTTTAAGAATTCTGCAGCGAGAACACTGACCAGGGCCAGTCTTACAGCTTTACTGGCTGGGTCCACATCTGGACACACTTCGAAGTACTGATTATGACCTACAAAGTCCTACATGACTTGGGACAGGGTTACTTTTTTATTTTAAGCTTCAACAAGACGTTTGTATTTTGTCACATTTCCAGTGTTGTTTACCATTTTTATCTCCCCGCTTTTAAACTTGTATGGTGCTCCTAATATGCAGTACTGTTTTAAAGATATACTGGGCTTTATTGCTGTATATATTGAGTTGGTGTGTTTTAGTGATTCTGTAAGCCACTTAGGATTTATTTATAAAGAGAAGTGAGGTAGACATTTCTTTATAAATAAATGCCTAGGTTGCAGAGCTCTGATCACCCAGAACTGATGCACCCCTTATTTGTGTCAACCAAAAAGCAACGTCTCAAAATCCTAGAAATATGACTCATGCGCTTTTTGCGAGTAACTACAGCGCTGTAAGAGTTAGAGAATCCCTTTATTTTAAGTGGATAATAATATTACAGCCTCAGAGAAATACTTTGTGGCACAGTCCTTAATTTTTTTTATACCCGCATTATTTTCACAAAGTATTTCCTCCCTCAGAAGAAAGTTGAACCACACACAATGGCCCTGAACTCCACAGCCAGGAACTAGCCAAACTTTCTGCACTGAAATGGCCTGTTTAATTCATTTTGATGAGTACTTTATCCCCAATCAAACAGGAAAATGATCCAAAAATTAAAGATCTGATTAATGCTTTCTGTGACGTTAAAACAACTCCTAAATATTAATCAAATCTTAAGGACAAGCATTTAGTTATTCTCAAAACTCATAACGAAGCACCTGCAGTTTGTAAGAGGGAAAATAATAATTATTAAAGCCTATGAGTTACAGAGGGTGCTTTGATTAGTCTGAGACTTTTTTCCCCTTCTGCCTTCTGTAATCAAGTTAATTATTGCATGCAATAACTCCTGTAAGGATTACACTGTATTTAACAAAGCAAGCCTTGTGCGTGGGTGCTTATTAATTATGACAGCTCCCTGCAAAGCCCTATTACTAGTTAATGCTTTATTCTATAAAGAGATGTCTCCTACTTCAGAATCTAGTTCTGTCTCAATTTGCTTCTGAAGATATTGGCATTACACCAACCAGTTGTCCAAGTCAGTTTTAGCTTGATTTGAGGGGTGGGGCAGCGGTGAGTCGAGTCTGGAAAACTCGAATTCACATTGAAAAGAAAACAAGGGGTGGTTCTTGTTTTCGCTCACCAACCAGTTAACACTGTCCTGTTCAAAGAACCAGTAAATCACTTCAAAATGTTTCATGAACTTGACCTATCCATTACAAAATCAACAATATATTTTAATCAATAGGATCCAATTCACAGCATCTAATTTCTTTGATTAGGCATGTGTAGTGAGGCCTTACTCCAAGCAAGGCATAGGCAAACTCGGCCCTCCAGGTGTTTTGGGACTATGATTCCCATCATCCCTGACCACTGGTCCTGTTAGCTAGGGATGATGGGAGTTGTAGTCCCAAAACATCGGGAGGGCCGAGTTTGCCTATGCCTGCTCCAAGCCAACCTGACATTCAGCAACAGCAGCCACAGACCTGAGGGCTGACTGAAGGACAACCGTAATTCCCAAGGATGAAGGAGGGGCTGGCCCATGGCATAGTCACTAGCTGCTCTTTACCCGGCCTGCCCACCACCTACACCATACCATCCCCTACCCTGCACCGCTGCGATTGGGGCCACTAATCCTGTGAGCAGTCTGGTTGTTGCATTTTCCACTAGGTGAAACATCTAGACCAGATGCAAGGGCAGCTTCACAGAAAGTGCAATAATCAAGCCTTGAGCTTACCAATGCATGGACCACTGCAGTCACAACTGAGCACCAGCCCAAACTGGTAGAAAACACCTCTTGACCACAAAAGGTAACTTAGGCTTCTAGTGACAGAGATGGAGTACCCCACTATGTACCTGCTAATCAGGAGTGCAACTCTGTCCCAAACAAGCAAGTGATCTATGTCCCAGGTAGACAAATTGATTTAGCAGGGCCAGGATCAATAACAATTTTGTGTGTATGTGTGTGTGTCTACAGTTAATAATATAATCATCACAGTCTGTACCTTCTGCATTTCTCTCCTTCTTATCTCATTCTTTACAACACACACACACAACTCAGGATAAGACTTCATGCATCTAATGAAACTGACTTTCATGTAGTCCATTCTAAGATATGCAATTTGTTGGTCTCTAAGGAGTTGTTTTTCTGCAACAGAGAAGGATAGCCATTCTTCTGGGAATTATTAACAATGTGTATCCTTCTAAATAGTCATGTCGCTTGACAACAATGTGTACATGGTGAGGCACAGAGCCTTTTCAGAATGTTTTCAGAAAATAGTTCAAAATCTTGCAGGCCATATGTTATCATCAGTTTGGCAGCATGGATGGCACAAATATTCTTTTACTCACATGTTTATTGTGTTGGCAGCTGCCTCCCTGCTTAATTTACTGGTATGCTTCCATCCTGTCTTGTTACGAAGGTGCATGCACCTCGCTCTCAAGCCTTCCAGAGTATTCGTTTCCTGTAATGAAAAACAAGAGTGGTGCTTTTGCTGTCCTTATATCTTACTGTGTCTCTATGTTCTTAGCCTGCAAGGAATTCCTTGCACCTGCTGAAGTCTCCTCCCACCCCCACCCCCGCAGAAAGAACTCATATTGAATGTACCTACATTTACTATGGTTTAGTTACAATTTTATGTGACTGCAGATGCACAAATGCATTTTCAATGCTCAAGTCTATCTCCATCCAGCTCGTCAATGGTGTTGCTCTTTTATCCTAATGATAGTACTCACCATAAAATACCTAATCTCCAAAGTACACCAGTTCTGAAAGGTTAAAGGAGTGGATGGGAGGGGGGGCGGGCAATATCCCTTCTATGTTTTCAGAAACACCCATATCTGTGTCTATATTTGTTCTAGTCTCTATGTTGATGTTGAGTATCTTCTGTTTGATTTGGATCATAATGTAACAGCATAAACGTCTTGCCAAGTCAGTCCATGCAATCCAACATTCTGTATGTGCTTACAAACTGGCAGGTGCTGACAAAGGAAAGTCAAAAGCAGGTCATGGTAGTGAAAACCCTTGTCCTGGTCCTACATACAGGAAAGTAGTGCCTTTCAAAGGGAGGCCCACTTGTCTTTTGCTTTTGTTAAATGGGGAAAGTGGGTGGTTTGAGTGTTCCTAATGCTGCAAATTAACCAACCACGCAATCCATTGTTTTGTATATAATTCCATTTATGTTTACTTAATTTACCTGAATTTGGGACTCTTCCTTGGAATTGTTTAAAAGCTGGGAGAGTAGGATGGTTCATACAGCAGTAAGCCAGAAATAAATGCATTTTGCAGTTTAATAATCAGGTTTCAATTTGAAAGGCACACACACACACATTTAATTACAAGAATGGATCTTGATAAAAATAGAAAAGTGTAGGGAGCACACAAAATTAGATTTAGTATTTGAACAAATAGGAGAGATTATATTGATTTATCTGTTCATTTCCATATACAATTCAATAAAATGTATCACTTGAAACTTAATGGGAAGGAGAAATACCCTCAGACTTCCACAGGATTGGTGCAAAGTATTTTCAACATGTCAATACCCTGCATTCACTTTATCTAAAGCTTCCTCAGATGCAGCTCTAAGCAAAACAAATTGCATTAGGTAATTAATTTCTTATGGACTGAGCTGAACTTTCAGTTTTACAGAAGTGGTGTATATCAGATACTAATGCCTAAAAACACAAATTAGATATTTATCTGTAAATATTCTGCTCGTAACATTGATATTTCAAGCAAGCTCTGTGACTCATGAACAAAGTTTATACAAAATCGAAACTAACCTATTTAATAAATGAAACAAAACTGTAGAAGGAAAATATGGCAATTTGCCAGGATTTGGGGGTTTTTTAATCACAAATTTATATGAGAAATCCTGTAGAGCCCCAATGGGCGCTTTGCTTCCATTGCAAATTGTTGGCATGATGGGGGACAATTCTGATTACCATCACAGCTAGGGCAGTGAGTTAAAGTCCTTCTTCCCCCAAACCATGCTGCCCATCCATCCTAGACCCTCCTGTGCCAGCTCTTTGTGAAACATATATCAGCTACGCGAAGCCAAACTTCAAGATAAACATCTACTTTGCCTTCAAAGGTGCAAAACATAGAGCCAGAAAGATATAGTCCCATAATCTGTGTCGTATCATCTGAGTTGTAGTCTCTATTTATATATCCTAGTGGCTGTGTGCGCAGTGATTTAGTGCAGACATGCCACATTCAGTGCTCTGTGGTTGTGATGTGGGTGTGGCAGTTGTCAACATAGGGTCAGGTCCATCTCAGGTGTGAAGTTATGTCATCACTGGGGTGCATAGATAGCAGGTACTGTGTAGTGAGGTGCTGTGTATAAGGGCATGAGCTTGAACCATGCAGAGTTTCACATGGCTTGAAGCTCTGCAGCTGACAGCAACAGCACTCCAGTAAGGTTCCTCAGGGCCATAAATTGCTTTGCCTGTAAAGAACCATCGCATCTTAAAGCGTTGTTAAAGTGCCATGACACAAGAAACATACATAAGTGAGTGCGCTTTTTTTGCATCTGAGGTCTTATTTAAACTGGGCAATACTTTTTAGAATATTACAAGATATGAACCACAACTTTTACATTTATGTGTGTGTGTTTAGTTTTTTATTTTTAATTGTTAATATAAACTGCTTTGAGTTACCACAATTGCTTTCTGTCTGTAACCAAACTTTCTGTCTATAAACACACATTTCACCCAGTTCTGTGTAACTTTCCAAACTGTTTTAATGCAAACAAAAAACGTGTGCAGAGAGGCAATGATGATTAATCCCTATCAATCATTTGTCGCTCAAAAAAAAATCACCCCTCCCAGCTAGATACATGAGTTTACATCTTTTTATCGAGGAGAAAAGGTTTCTCCAAAGTTTTCCCCTGACAACTACTGCTGTGCCTACCGCTGCTAGCTATTTTCACAGACACACGCCCCACTTCACATTTTCCTCTGCCTTTCTTGCAGGCAATGGGAAAACCTAGTAGGTCTGAACTGCAAAAAGAGAGAGAAAGATTCCTTTGGTCACTGTGTTCAGTTATTAGGGTGAACACAACCCCACTGCAGCACAATTTTCCCCCAAGTTCTATAAAGAGAGGGGCGGACAGAGGGGGAGAAGGCTGCTTTCGACATTCTGCACAGGTTCAGCAAAGCATAGTTGATCCAAGAACATCCCTTTTAACTTCGTACAGCACATATTACTCTCCACACTGCAGAAGCCAGGATGCATAGGGGAAACAAATTAACCACTGAAAACACACTGACACTGGTTGTATCAGCAAATGACTTCTCAGCTCACTCTCCAAAAATACTGTAACCATCTCACTTTATGGCCTGCCCTGCCAAGAAAAGATTTTCAGTCTGCAAACTGAATCAGGGCAGTGAAAATCCAGCTCAATATCAACAACCCCATTAGTAACTAGAGGAAGAGCCAAATGACATCATATTCATGCAGCCAATCATTAGCAGTCTCAAGTTTGAGCCAATCTTATTTTTTTAAATGCATATTGATTGTAAATATAATAATATATATTGTCATTGCATAGAGAAGGAGGAAATGAATTGTCAAGTTTAAAAATATCAACTCAAATAAATTATTCAAAGATAATACCAGGACCTTATAGTATTAAAATTCTATAGTTTTACCAACCCTAAAAAGTAATCACTGTTATTTCAAATTTGTGAAGTAAATAATTTACATACAAACACCTGAAATACCAATCTTTATGATCCAGTTGTATATTTCAAATAAATTATATTTCATATTACACACCATCATATTTTAAATTACATCTCTCATCAAAAATCTGTACAATACATAAACATTAAAAAACAAGAATGGAAGATACATAAAAGGTGTGTTTTCTCCCCCTCCATTGCTATAAACTAAACACAACCTACCTTCCACTTGCTATCAACTTTAAAGGATTTTTAAAGAAACTATAACAAGTATTGTGGTAATTTGTATTCCCAACTATTTACTAAGCAATTGACACAATTATGGAACCAACAACTGAAATGTGAGGTTTGGGGAAGAAATGTTTTGCTCACTACAGAAATGTGTTTGTAGTCATTCACATGATCAATAGGGATATGAATAACCATGAATTACTTACAGTATTTTTTACATTGCTCGTACAAGCTTTGGTATCTAGTTACACAAATATGATGACCACAATCCAACTCAGGTTAAATCATGCATATGACTATTGAAATCAATAGGGTTAAGAGCACTTTACTCAGTTGCAGCCAATAACGACCGACAGAATAATCAGTATTGTGTAGTTGTTAGGTTTGGATAATTTATTTTATTTTATTGCTTAACATCAGCAACAAACTAAGCTTTGGTTTAAACTATGGCACATTTACAGTTCTTATTCCTCACTTGACAGACTTCAGCACATTTATTTTATGCACAGTTCATTGATCAAAAATAATTATTTAAGAAAAGTATTAATTTAGCTGCAGGATGCAACATGAAAGCAGCTTCCTTAGAATAAGAGCAAAATTAAACCTAAGTGACTGGAACTAACGTTATTTGTCGCAATTATGCTTCATTTTGTTGTAGCTGACATTCATTTTCTATTTTTACACTTCATAACATTTACTAGGGATGCAAGTTCCAAAAATCAATACTAATAAAGTTTGGTCAGTATTTACCCTCGTTTTATCCCAATCAGTTGTGGCCTACGGGCCATGAGGTCCTCAGAGTGCTGGAGAAGTAGTTATGAGTAAAGGAAATAAAATCAAGACTTTGGGGAAAGGCAATATACCCTTACGTTTGTCAGCACTAATTTAATAGTGCTAGGTCATGTTTTCAGGGGGTAGAACTACTAACTCTCAAGCGAACACAATACACCCACACTTCATTTTCACAATAAAGGTTTGCTTTAAGCCATGCTCAGATTCATTCATGATTCACCCCAGATGACATCTGGGCTAAAGGGGAATAGATCAGTACTCATTTTACAACTAAAGTAATTCAGTTTTTGTTTGGGTAGGACTGGGGGAGAACTTGCTTGCTGAGCATAAAGGAAAATCCTCCATAATTTCATCTGTAACCAGTTTAGCATTTATCTTTCAGGAGTTGCATGCTCCTGCACACCTAACTTGCCTCTTGGGCCAGCTATAAACAAAACTATTTCTTTTACTCTCATATAAACCTGTACTGGCTCCCACTAGTTATTTGGATGTACGTGGCTTTTATGACTATCCCAGGACATGGCTTTTGCTGTTTTTCAGGTTCTCGCTGCAATGCAGCTGAAATGTAAACTTGCTGCCATTCTCTGTTGCTTTCGCAGTGTGAGCAGTACTTCTTTTAGCTGTCTGGCTGCAAGCGCTTACTGCTTAAAATATATGTAGAGTGAATGCGTCATGAAAAGTTAATTTTTAGTCAATAGGATTGTTCCCTGTATGCATTAATAGTCAAATATGGTTATAAGAATAATTTGGAAGGATGATTTTTTTTCGTTTTTTTTTAAAATATAGCTCTTAGCCAGGAAGGAGCCAAAGCAAATAATGATGAGCAAACATCAGTGTTATTTCAGCCCCAGCCACAAATCTGAGCTAGCATCAAGGGAATAGAGCTTTTACTTGTCAGAGCAGGTTCTTTGATAGGTACTTAGTACATAAACTAAAAGCCAGACATGTTGAATCAGTTGAATCTGGGAGAAAATGTTCTTAATGTGAAGAGCCTCTAATTTGCAGCATGATGGAGAATCTTTAATGTGTGTCAAAGGGCAAGCCAGAATGTGGGTGGCACAGCTTAGCTTGATCAAGGGAGCATATAAAATAGATTGGGCAGGATTATGACCAGGCTAATTCAGAGAATACAGGGGTTCAATTCAGGGCATATAAAACAGTTTGTTTATTTTAGGGAAGTTTCTAATGTTTGATGTTTTATCTTGTTTTTAATATTCTGTTGTGAGCTGCCCAGAGTGTCTGGGGCAACCCAGTCATATGGGTGGCATACAAATATTACAACAACAACAACTATTATAATAAACTAAAAGGCCACAGATCGCAAAGGCAGCATAATCAATCAAGTGGATGAACATTTTAAATAAAGAAGTCTGAGAAAATAAATATATATTTGCCTGGCATCTCTGGATAGAGTGCGCCACAACTGGGCTGCTACACTGAGAGGGCACTCAGTAAAAAATTAAATTAGCTAATAAAAGGGACAGCACAGGACAAAGCAAATAACAAAACAAAGTACCGTATTTTCACTCCATAAGACGCACCTGACCATAAGGCGCACCTAGCGCGCGCTCTGTCACTTTCCCCACCTCCCGCAAAGCCACGGATAGCCGTGTGAAGCCTCTGCAGGGTAGTGGGATGAACGCTCCCCGTGCCCTGTGGAGGCTTTGCGCAGCTAAGCCAGAAGCTAGAACAGCTAGAAGGAGCGCTACACAGCGCTCCCTCTAGCTGTTCTGGCTTCTGGGATAGCTGCGCAGCCTGCATTCGCTCCATAAGACGCACACACATTTCCCCTTACTTTTTAGGAGGAAAAAAGTGTGTCTTATAGAGCAAAAAATACGGTAATGAATTTAGGGAGGGATACAAAAAAACGTTTAGGGATTCATGCACAGGACTAAGTACATTAATGAGACTTCATGCATAATCCATTCACTGTACCCTCAGCTATACAATCACCAACAACACTGCACTGGATGCATTATTATGTCCTGGCCATTTAGGATTATGAAAGTTGTCCCAACTTCCAAGACAAGGGGCGTAACGGGCTTATGCACACTCCGCTGATGCACAAGGGGTTCAGGAATTAACCTCCATGCAAAACGGTTGTTGTCTGTACTTCTCTCCCATGGAAGGAAACAGGACATACGCTAGCCACGCCTAAGTATACTGACAATGATTTCAATGGACATAAGAGCAGCTAACTTTAATTGGAATCCAGCCTGCAGTTCTAAGCCACTCTTGCTGTTGAATGTCACTACTATTTATAGGGGGAAAACTGCATAGCCTGCGTTGTTCATTGCAGTCACAAGGCTGTGGTGAACATAAAATCTGAAAAATGTATGTAAAGCACACGACCTGGGATAAATAAATAAAGAAATGCACACAGCACTGCACAGTGTGTTGCACTGGTCACCTCACTTGGATCTGTCCCAACAGTGGCTTTGATGTAGCTACGGAGAGAAGCAATTCTGTCCTCAAAGTGCCTAGCAGAATTGTCACAGTAGGTTTCTGAGGCTTCCAGCATACTATTTACTGGGGCAGATGTTAATAGGCGTTGTACCTCTTGGCTGCATCGCTACCTGAAGACTCAACAAAGGTAGCAAAGCATACCTTTGCTGCCTTCAGGGCTGTTCAGCAGGCACAATATATGTTCCATCATCAGCAGAATTGTTTCCTCCCAAGGTATATTCTTTAAGCCTAAAATAGTCCCATAAGCCTGAATCACTCCATCTAACTTCCCAGTTTCCATATCATCAATAATCATAAAATCCATAGAACATTAGAAGCCCACTTGTTTTTAAATTCCGAAACTTGAGTAAATAAACCCAGTTTTTATTATTTAAATCCTTAAACTCCTGGGAATTTGATTCACAACACTCAGAGAGGGTGCTGGCATGTAAATCAAATCAATATATTTCCATTTCAGTTTTTATTGACGGAGTGGTTGTTACAGCTGACATAAATCCAAGTTTAGCTCAAAGTTGTGATCATTCTTTAATTGGGTAAATGTTGTGAAAAGCTGACAATACAAAGAAAAATTGTCCAGACAGGTTGGATCTTATAAAAATCTGTTTCACACTCTGATGGTGCTAATTGATTCTTAATGGGTTATGGTTACGGTGTAATTTGATATTAAGAAGAAGAAAAAACCCAAACCATGTTTTTATAGGAAGAAAGTTTTGAAGGTTGGGGTTGCAGAAATGGGAATTATATTTAATCACTAGACATGTGGGAGGATTTCAACCTGGCAGCAATTGCTCACATGGGAATCCAACAGAAAAAGCTTCTCTCAATGAATTAGAAATTAGCAACAGACAGACTTGAAAAAGATATTGTACTTATATGGGCCAATGCAGAGGTTTCCTGGTGTTCAAAATGGTCATTATATAAAACATAACAATTCTCCCCTGCACCCAGTCCTCCAGCCTAGACTAGGACCCAGACCCTGCAATTATAATTTGAGGCCTTTTTTCATGTGCCCCCTCCATGAGAGATCTGGAGAGTGGAAACATGAGAATAGGCATTTTCTGTGATAGCTCCCCATTTGTGGAATGCTTTTCCCAGAGAGGCTTGTTTGGTACCTTCATATCTTTAGGTGCCAGGTGAAAACATCCATCTTCACTAGGGCAGGGTGCTATATCAAAATATTGTCCAAAGCTAGTTTGAAGTCCGTATCATGATATCAGTTTCATAATTTTTGACCTGGCCATATATCATGAGTGTGTGTGTGTGTGTGAGAGAGAGAGAGAGAGAGAGAATGGTGCAAAAATCACAATGTACGGAAAGCCAGCCAATGCCTCTATATAGCTCCATCCTTATTTAAGACATAATGATATATTGGTATATTACAATGTTTAGCTGGTGATATATCACAATGATGAAAACCAGATATTGCCCAGCCTTACTCTTCTCCTAGGCCAGGCATGTCCAAAGTCCATTTCAGGGGCCTAATCCAGCCCGCCGTTTGACTTAATCTGGCTCCTGTGGCAGTATATGTCGTGGGGTAAAATCCTAAGCAACTTCAATCCCCCCAAAAAGCTGAACAAGTTTGGGCTAAAATTGTAAAAAAAAAAAGCTCAACAACAACTTTAGTCGGCCCTCACGCATGTTCACTTCATTAAATCTGCTCCTCTTTGAAAAAAAGTTGAGGCACCTCTGACCTAGTCCTTTGGCTGATGAAACCA
Source organism: Podarcis tiliguerta (assembly GCF_965153285.1). Classification (NCBI taxonomy): domain Eukaryota; kingdom Metazoa; phylum Chordata; class Lepidosauria; order Squamata; family Lacertidae; genus Podarcis; species Podarcis tiliguerta. The sequence continues at coordinate 20,219,978 of NC_139545.1, read as the reverse complement.
TCTATGGTCTTTTAAACTATGTGGAGTATTGTTTTGTTATTATGTTATGTGTTTTTGTACTGTAAACTGCCTTGTGCTCCTTGGATGAAGGGCAGTATAGACTAGTACTGCACTGAATACCCAGGTGGGCACAGCAGAGTCAGGTCAATTCTGTTGGGAGATACTGCCAGGGAGATAAAGTCCATCTTGACTCCACATCGTCTCCGGACATCCATCAATCTCCCGTAGACACGCAGTATCAGCAATTAGCGACAGGAGCTCCAGAAATAGCTTCCCAAAGATCCAGAGCTCTTGCACGCTCTATCAGCAGATATGCACAACGGAAGATGCACACAGGAGAGCATTATTTAGAGGTTTATTCATTGTTGATCAGAACAAAGAAAAGCCATGACTGCCTGCATGAGATTCCGGCAGTGAGAGAGAACGAAAGCAAAAGACACAACAGAAACATCCTGTGAGACAGGAAATACGCAGGCTGTGACACAAACATCCTGCTCCCTTTTAAGGTGGAACGGAAATATCCTAACATCCTCCCCCTTTCCGTGTAACCTGTAGTACCTGTGGTTCAACCCAATTGCAACCTCTGTACATAAACCTTAAGTTGTTCTCTGTTAACAACTTTCGACAACAGATCAGCAGGAATTTCATTTCCTGGCATGTAGGACACCTGAATAAGTCCTTTCTGAATACACTCTCTTGCACGATGTAACTTAATCTGCAAGTACTTGGTTCTTTGCTTGCAACTCTCTGAGTTCAGCAAAGCCAAACAGGATCTATTGTCTTGATACACTTGTATAGGACATTTCACAGAAACCCTGATGTCCTTAAACAGTTGCATCAACCATTCACAATCCATGAGTGAAAATGACAGAGCATTGAGTTCTGCTTCACAGGAACTTAGGCTTACTGTCGTCTGCTTCTTGCACAGCCAGTCAAACAGACAGTGGTTGTACATGTAGCATACTCCAGAAGTGCTTGTACCATCCGTGGTGTCACTTCCAAAACTTGCATCAGCAAAGATTTCAAGACCTCCAGTCTTCTGACTGGTGAACCTCAGCCTGTAGTGCATAGTCCCTTTCAAATAGCGGGCTATGCGCTTCAGAGCTTTCCAATCCTGAACAGTAGGATTATTAGCATGTCTGCTAAGCAGGTTAGTGCTTACAGCTATGTCAGGTCTTGAGCATCTAGCAATGAAATTCAACTTGCCTAGAATGCATCTGTACAGTGTTGTGTCAGAAAACGCTTCAGCAGTACTATCTACCTGGTAACCTGTCACCATCGGTGTGTCTGCTGGGTTTGCATCAACCAAATTCAACCTGGTTAATACATCAGCAATTTTCTGTGTTTGGTGAACCAGAAAATTACCTGATTTGTCCCTCTCCACCTGCAGAGAAAGATAGTTGGATACCTCACCAAGATCCTTCATGTCAAAGTGCTCCTTCAGCTGAGCTAGGGTGCTTTGGTACAAAGCCTGATTCTTCCAGAACATCAGAAGATCATCAACAAAACATAAACAATACAGTTTGTTTTGCCCCTCCTCCTTGACAAACACACATGGATCAGCTTTGCCCTGGTGAAAACCTAGAGAAAGCAATGTCTCTTTGAGTTTTGTGTTCCAACACCTGGCACTCTGCTTGAGACCATATAAGGATTTCCGCAGTTTACAGACCATTCCCTTCTGTATCTGCATTCCATCAGGTGGAAGCATATACAGCTCCTCCGCCAAATTCCCGTACAAAAAAGCTGTATTAATGTCATGATGGGAAACATGCAGTTTCTCCTCCGCAGCAATCTTGAGCATCAGTCGAATGCTCTCATATTTGACGGTGGGCGAGTAGGTCTCGTGGTAATCCTGTCCTGGTACCTGTGAAAAACCTCTGGCAACCAATCTGGCTTTGTGTCTGACAACCTCGCCATTCTGGTCTGTCTTGGCCTTGAAGACCCATTTGCTGCCAACCAGTCTCATTCCTGGGACTACCGGTACCAATTCCCAAGTTTGGTTCCTGTTCAAGGAATCAACTTCAGCCTTCATGGCATCAAGCCAAGGCTCAGCATCTTTAGAGGTTAACTCCTGAACCTCTTTGAAGCTTGAAGGTTCCCATACCTTCTCTGAGCTACTAAGAACAGCAGTTGCTGTCTTAGCAAACTCGTCAGCAAATCTCTTTGGAGGTCTGCCCTTGGTCGCCCTTTCAGATCTGCGTACTAGACGCAAGTCTTCTGGACTCATCTCCTCCTTCTTAGGAGAAAAACGACCAATGGTGAACAGTGGTTCTTCCAGTTCATTGTCAGATGCATCAGATGGTCTGACTGAGGCCTTTGCGCTCTTGTAGTCTGCTGTGTCATCACTGTCACTGACATCAGCAGCAGCGCCGCCCACTGAACTGGAATCCGAACTCTCATCATCATCATCATCATCATCCTCAGCTTCCTTAGCATCACCTGCTTTTTTCACATCACCTTCATCCTCCTCTGGGTAACTCTGGAAAATTCCCACATTTTCCCCCCACTTAGGATTGTACTCAACACTCCTTGTGAACTTAATGGACTTAGAGTCAGTCATCCATACCCTGTATGCTCCTTTTTCGTACCCCATGAACAAACCATGTGCCCCACGCTTCCCAAGCTTGTTGCTTTGTGGGGTGTGTACCCACATGTCAGAACCAAAGATTCTCATGTGCTTGACATTTGGTTTCTTACCAAACATCTTCTCGTAGGGAGTACAACCAATAGGTGATGACAGTCTGCGATTAAACGTGTAAACAAACGTTGAAAGAGCTTCCCCCCAAAACTTATCAGGGAGATCGGCATCATGCAACATTGTTTTCAGTCCTTGCAGCAACGTTTGATTTGCTCGCTCCGCAAGCCCATTCATCCATGGCGATCTAGGCGTTGACAAGTCATGCTGGATTCCCTTCTCAGTCAGAAAAGTTTCAAACTGCTGAGAAGTGAATTCCCCGCCTCGATCGGTAAAGAGACAGCCGATGTGTTTACTGTGAACATTCTCCAACCAAGCACAGAATGCCTTGAACCTAGGAAACGCTTGCGATTTCTGCTCGAGCATGAACACATGAATGTACCTAGAAAAAGAATCAATTAGAACCATGAAGTACCTTGCTCCACCCAAAGAGGGCGCAAGTGGACCAACCAGGTCTGCGTGAACAAGCTGGTAGGGTTTGGAAGCCTGCCTGCTAGACTCCTTGCCTTTTGGAGCAACCTTCACCTTGTTCTCTGCACAAGATACACATTTCATGTGAAACTTACAGGGTTTGATGTTCAAACCCTCAACCAATTCCGGCATCTTCGCCAGCGCCTGCCAAGACATGTGACAAAATCTTCTGTGTGCTTCATGAACACATCCTGCATGAAGAACCTTGTTAGTTTGTGCAACACAACAAGAATCAACATTTGACACAGCAGCAGCATTGTCATCATAAGTTATACAGAACAAGCCATCCATAAACTTTGCATGCAAAATGTCCTCTTTGCCTTTCCTGATGACACAGACGTTCCTCTTGAAGGAAACCTGAAAACCACGCCCAATCAACTGTGGGACACTGAGCAAATTGTTCACAGCACCTGGAACATAAAGTACATTTCTGATGGTAGTATGCAGACTTGCAAGTTTCACAGTCCCTTCTCCTGCGATCCGCAACGTCCTTCCGTCAGCCAGGTGGACCTCACCATCTTGAGGTTTGAAGGAGATAAAGAGATGCTTATCTTTTGCGAGATGGCGGGTGCATCCAGAATCAACAATAAATCTGGGCTGGGCCTTTGGAGCAGCTTTTCTGGCAAACAAAACCTTGTTTTCCACCAGCGTGGGCTTAAACTGCTTGCCCCCCTGCTCCTGGCCACCAGACTTGCCTTTAGCCTTTGGTGAAGCAGTGCCAGCAAACAAAGCCTTGTTTTCCACTGGCGTGGGCTCTTCACCCCCCTTCTGCTTCTGGCCATCTGCAGGCATCTGTCTCTGTTTACCTCTGGCCTTCCGGCCTCTGCAAAGACGATGACCTTGGTTCCCACGAGAAACAGAGCTCTCATCTGCCAACTCCTTGGCTCCCCCTGGAGGCTGGAATGCTGCTTGGGATGACACCACAGTCAGCTCCCCCTGCAGCTTGCAACCGGTCCCCACGGCATCCCTGCATCCACTTGCATTCCGGGAAACAGCCAGGACCTCCGATGCAGTCAAACTCTGGGCTGGGTTGACTGGCAGATGGGCCAGCTTCAAAGCATTCCACATCCCACGAGCAGTCGTGTTGCCAGCTAGCGTGGCAATTTCCTCCAGAGAGACGGACAAGACTATTATGTCAATGGCCCTTGAATCTTGGGTCTTCCATCTCTCTGTCAGAGGAACTGGAGGGGCCTCACTCACAGTATGCCACACTCCAAACTGACGCAGCAAACTCTCACACCACTGTGCCCAGGCCTGATAATTTCGCCCATTTAGCTTTGGGCATTCAGCAGCTTCAGAAGCAGCTTGAGAAGCATGGAAAGACTCCATCCCAGCTTTTCACTCTAGCCGAGCCCTTTTCAACTTCAGGGGCTTCTTATCTTGGCTGCCCATAAATCACGAAGCCTTTGGCTTGACTCCCAGGTCAATTAAGCCAGCCGGACATCAAAGGCACTCTGCCGCGGCAACGAAAAGCCTTACTTTCGCTTTCCCACACATACCTCAGCAGTCTGTCGCAGTCTTACTCTCCTGCAAATGCTGTTTATCTGGGCCCATAACCTTGTTGTTGGGAGATACTGCCAGGGAGATAAAGTCCATCTTGACTCCACATCGTCTCCGGACATCCATCAATCTCCCGTAGACACGCAGTATCAGCAATTAGCGACAGGAGCTCCAGAAATAGCTTCCCAAAGATCCAGAGCTCTTGCACGCTCTATCAGCAGATATGCACAACGGAAGATGCACACAGGAGAGCATTATTTAGAGGTTTATTCATTGTTGATCAGAACAAAGAAAAGCCATGACTGCCTGCATGAGATTCCGGCAGTGAGAGAGAACGAAAGCAAAAGACACAACAGAAACATCCTGTGAGACAGGAAATACGCAGGCTGTGACACAAACATCCTGCTCCCTTTTAAGGTGGAACGGAAATATCCTAACAAATTCCACTCAGTTTCTTCACTCAGATCTTGGTGATGATACACGTCTAGATGAAATAATACGATGTCATATATCTTAGGCAGCAATTTTATGCACAGGTCGCTGACAAAGGGGAAGTTACTTCCAAGTACATATGCATAAGATTACACCAACTGGCCTTGACTTCAAGTTTAACAGTAGCCCATGGAACACTGCATGTTCTCTTCTGGGCCACAGTTCTTTGTAGCAAAACAAAACAAAACGGAGGGGAGGAGGCATGCATACGAGTAGGATGATGATAACATGTCTTATGCTTCCCTCCCCTTACCCAGACAAGCTTTTCCACAATAGCTAATAACTACCAGAAAAGCAGAAGAATATAAACCAGACCTTCCCAAAGTTCAACAAGCAGCAGCAACAGATGAAAAGCCTTTTTCAGGAGCCTACTCCTACTTCAATGCCTACTCCAAATTCATCTTACAGGCTTTTCACTTTGAGTGATAGAGCAGTATTGATTCTAGCAGCTAGCTGCTGGATTTCCTTTATTTTTAAGGACATATATTAGCATTCCCTGTTCTTAAAAAAATAATTATCTTGGCTTACAAACAAATATTTAAAAACCACAGCTACATTACATGAAATACCATGCTAAAAATATGCCATTAGCAAAGAAATGAAATGAGCATCAAAACACCCAGGAAGGTAGCTTAGAAGTTAAATATTTTTTCATCTGTGGGATGTGTGGCAGATGCCTACCATGGCTACCATCCTGAACAGGGTTCAGACATGAAGCAGCCCAGAATGGCACTCCTAAAATATTCTCGGTAAACTCCTCACTGTTCTTCCCAATTGAATTTGAAGCAGAATGCATTATCTCCTTTGATGGATGCCAAACTAATGCGGAGAGTAACTAGAGCTTCTCTGGCATGTCTGGGACAGAGGTTGAAAGGAGTTTTCATAGGACTCTGCTGAATGTAACCAATAAGCCTGCTCCCTATTCCTTTAACCTTTTCAACATTCAGCTACTCACACCTAGACTCAAGTGACTACTGTATCATTATCAGTATTTATAATTTCAGGGCATATACTCACCAAACAGCCCTAACGTATTTAATTTTGCCTCATTTCCAATACATTTTTTATTTGGAGAAATGGCCTTGATTTTTCACATCAACTTACTAAGAAACATTGCCAGTAGGCAACAGTTATTCTGGCTTCGTTTAAGATGGAATACATGAGCATTTTACGTTCAGGAGATGTTAAGATTTTGATTTCTCTTCTGAGGACTCACTGTGACACTGTTTTGCTAAATAGATAGCAAAGCTGATAAAATAAAAAGCTTTTCATAGGCAAAATATAGTCAACACAAGGAAGTGCATCACTCCAACGTTCATGTAATTGTGATCCTGTAAGACTTGACATGTAAGACCACATGAAATATGGGCAAGAAGTTACTTTAGTCATGCCCTACCATCATTAAAAAATAATCTGACTATACGGCATAAAAACCTCCGCAATTTAGTTATTGCGGGAGGAAACAGCACCTAAGTTACAGGCCTCTAAGGGGCAGGAAGTCATTTCTACTGAGTATGTTGGGATTTTATTTCATATACTTTCATTTCAGATTTACAGGAATCTCTCCCTATAACATCTAGAGACATATGGTTGTCGTGATCTTAGTTTGGGCGTTATTATTTAACATCTTTAGGCTTTGTATGCCCTGCCTTTAGTTTGATGTATTAGGAGATATTTGTTATTGCTCTTCTGTCATCATGACTCTATAATAATTTGAAAGCTAATAAAAATGGAGCCTGCCCACAGCTGTTATTCTTTTCACCTGCCCAATGATAAACTGTTAGAGATTTGTGTGGCTCGCATGGAAAGGATTCTGTCCTGCAATTATTCTTTCAGCCCATGCATGATTTTGACAATTATGGGCTTTGGATACTACTGCGACTTTACGATTTAACCACTTGGTAAGAATTCAGCTTCAGTGTAAGGGATAAAGAAACGGTCATCAAGCAAGTTAGGAGGGCTATATTTGATCTTGTCAAAAATGTTCAGTTCCTTTCCCATCTTCTGTACTGTTCACAGGACAATCAAATGAAGCTGGTAGTGGTAGTTTTACCTACTGTCAATTCATCAGCTGTAGCTATAGGCCACAGGGCAGTTAAAAATAAATAACTGAATCAAGACACAGTTCCAACAGTGTTGCTCAACCACTCAGTATTACTAGAATAATTTTATCGTTTTTAACATTATTAAAATAGTGCCATTGAATATGTGCAAGGGCTAGTGGTTCAGATGTATGCCAGTGGTTGTACAGGTTCAATTAGGGTGTCCTGCAGTCAATAGCAGCTCAAGCTGCACTGTGCAAGGAATTGTTTGGACAGCAGATCCAGACCAGGAACAAGGGTTAATATGAGGAGTGTCAGAACCTTATTTAGTGATATATGGAAGTGAAAGCTGGACCATAAAGAAGGCTGATCGCCGAAGAATTGATGCTTTTGAATTATGGTGCTGGAGGAGACTCTTGAGAGTCCCATGGACTGCAAGAAGATCACACCTATCCATTCTTAAGGAAATCAGCCCTGAGTGCTCACTGGAAGGACAGATCCTGAAGCTGAGGCTCCAATACTTTGGCCACCTCATGAGAAGAGAAGACTCCCTGGAAAAGACCCTGATGTTGGGAAAGATGGAGGGCACAAGGAGAAGGGGACGACAGAGGACGAGATGGTTGGATAGTGTTCTCGAAGCTACCAGCATGAGTTTGACCAAACTGCGGGAGGCAGTGGAAGACAGAAGTGCCTGGCGTGCTCTGGTCCATGGGGTCATGAAGAGTCGGACACGACTAAACGACTGAACAACAACAACAGAACCTTATTTGCTGCTGCTTCACACCTGATCTTGCTGGGTGTTGATGGAAGCTGACATTTAGCCTCTGACTCTCTGCAATGTTGGTGCTGCAGAGCAATGGAAATCAAGTCAATAGCTTGGCTTATTGGACATTGCCCTGGTGGTACAGTGAACTTGGGGTGGGAGGCCAGCTACTACAGTTTCTTATTCAAAAATCCCATCACCTTACAAAATGTTATATATTTGTTACATTGAATGTTGACAACCCCGGGATATTCTCTATATGAGGTCTCAGAGATACACTGCAGAATGTTGACACATGCTTAAATGCAGTTGCCAGAATTCAGTAGTGTGTGTAGTGGTCAAGAAGTAGGGAGATATCTTTCTTATTTTGACAATTTCTCCATTCATATGGGATTGTTAGCATTCACCATTTTGGGGACATTGACTGTAATATGTGCACAGCATATCCACAGTACACCTTAAACATTATCTCTCTGTTTCCTTCCTCAAACCGCAGAAACTGCAGGCCAATGAAACAGGCATAGATATATTGTTCTCTCTTTGCTTTAAACTTTAAATGTGCTGGTTAATAACTTGTTCTCTCTTCCACTCTACCCCATATTTCATTTTTTATGCACACTTCAAAGACCATTTTGCTTGCTTTTCAGCAAGAGCGCAATTTTCTTTTACCAGACTATTCTGGTTCACGGGCAGCCTAACACTACATGCACTAGGAAGATTTTGTACAGTCCAAGTATTGACCTATGGAGAGTGCCATCTGTGTGCTTTATAATCCTTGTGCATATAACACAGATGTTAAGCAATACAAAATTCAAAAAGTGAAACACCTTAAGTTTCAAAGCTTGCTGGAGGGGGAACGGACGAATCATAATATGTATTTGTGACATTACATATTTTGATACCTTTTCAAAGTTGTCCTTTCAAACAGCTTTGTCACTGCAGTTTACTTGTACGATTTAGTTACTTGCTCTTTTTTTGTTTTATTAGCAATCTCTTATATCATATGGCATATTTTATATGATATATTTCATATAGCATGTCTCATATAACATATACATATACATATACATATGTATTGTACATCTTCTTGAGTAAACATATATATAATCTGTGTAAGCAAAAGGAGCTACTTGCTCAAAACATGTAACATTTCATTCCAACCATCTAGTTTGCCAGGCTCACCACAAGAGGAGTCATATGGCATATAGGTGTACCTGGGAAATATCAGTAGCCTGGGGGGAGTGTAATGAGCTGGTACAAATTCAATATCTATCTGAAAGCATTCTTTCTTTTTAAAAAAAATCCACCCTTTTCAGATCCCATTGAAATCTATGGCATAGTTTCCACTGACACAGGTGAAAATAAGCCAGAGCTGGAAAAGGCACCAACAAATTTTATACCAGGCCGTGTTCCAGGAAAGCACTGGAACATGCTCTCAACAATAAACATATGGCTGTGGAATGTTTCACATGGATTGTGGTACACATGTCTTGCACATTTCACAGACGCATAGGCCAAATACCCAGCAGGGGTAGGGAAGATATTGGCTACGTTGTGATTTAGAAATTCGGCGCTACTGGCTCCTAGTAACATTCAGAGTCGTAGGTGTATTGAGACAAAATATAATAATATAATATAATATAATATAATATAATATAATATAATATAATATAATATAATATATAATTATATATCATATTTTTCTGTGTATAACACGCCCCCATGTATAACACGACCCCTATTTTGGGGCATTCCAAATAAAGAAATCCCCCATATGCATTATTTGTGTGTAAGAAAACCCCCAATTTTAAACTTGAAAAAATGGGGGGGGGATATGGTCTTATACATGGAAAAATTCAGTATATAGTATAATATATAATATAAACCTCTCATTGCAGCTAAGGGTAACTTTAGGAAAAGAATGTAAATACGTCACACTGCTGTTCATGCCAGTTTTACTTCATTTCCTAAAGGTGATTCCATAGTCGTAAGAAATTAAAGAACTCTCCATGGAAATCTACACAGCAAACATGGGTGCCTCAAGTGTTTCTCCAGTGCCAGAGAGCAATGACATCAGTATTTGGGTATAAACATACCTAGTGGAAGAAACTTGACTGGAATGCCCTGCATTACCCTTGAATGAAACAGTACCTTTACATAAAATATGAAGATATGTATTCCTCAGGGGAAAGCTGGTGTTCAAATATTTCACAAGACATTCTCTAGATTTACCATGTAATTGGCTGTATTTCTACAGTATTCTAATTTGATTTGTATTTCACCAACCACCTTTTATGTAGAAACCTATATATTGGATGGCAAACTATAGAGGGGATCGATAAGAGCTGGAGCGCATCCTCTCTCAATGGAATAAGAAAGAAGCCACAGAATCAGAAAACATCTCATCTGTGAAAAGTATCTAGGTTGCAAATATGTTGAACACTGCAGTGTGCTAAAAGACTGGTGGCTGTGTGAAACCTGAATTTCATGTAATAACATAACAAAAGTCCTGAAACCAAAGGCCTGTCTATCACAGCATCCTCTTTCCCACAGTGGTCAACCAGTTGCCCATAAGATGCCCAGCAGCAGGACATGAGGACAATAGTGCTCATGATCCCCAGTGACAGTATTCAGAGGCATGCTACTTCTGATACTGGAAGTAGTATACAACCATCATGATGATCAGTCATTGATAGACTTATTCTACATACAGTGGTGTAGCATGATTTGCTGGCGCTGGGGTGCAGAAGGTGAATGAAGCCTGCTGTGGCAGCCCAGCCTTCACCAATGCCACTGGAGCAATGCCAGCCTTAAGCCATTTTGCAAGGCTGGAACAGCGGTGTAGCAACCCCCACTGGTGCCTGGGATGGACTGAGGTTGTTACATTTATTTTAGGAAATCAAAGTTGTTAAGCTTTTTAAAGACCCCTGTGCCACCCTAGGACACACACACCAGCCTCTGGCTAGGATCATGGCTGTTGCACCCTTCTTGTGCTACCTTGACAGCCCCCAGCTGCTTTGTGAGGCTGGGATCATACCAGCCTCGCAAAGCAGGGCAGGGCTGGCAGGGTAGCATGAGCAGCACCCCCCCCCCAAAAAAAATGTGTCTGGGGCCATTGCCCCGACAGCCACTCCCCTCCCTGAGGCTACTTTCCTGCCTCCATGCATTTGTCCAATTCCATTTTAAAGTTACTGAAGTTTATGGCCATCACCACATATTGTGGCAAGGAATGTTATGATTCAGTTATGTTACTGAATGTTATGATTCAGTTTCTGTGCTACACCTCTTTTTGTCATTCCTGAACCTCCCAGCATCCAGCTTCATTGAATGACCCAATATTATACTATCATTGGAAAGGCAGGAAAAGTTCTCCCTATCTACTTTTTCTACAGCCTGTGTAATTTGATACTCCTCTATCATGCTTCTGAAGAAAATCAGAATGAATTATTTGAACTGCAGAAAATAATTCACTGCCCCACTTAGGAAGTTAATAAAATAACTGTTTTTCTTTGGGTTGGTCTGTTTTTGTTTTTGTTTTGTTTTTACTAATATGCTCCACAAATATACAACATGCATTAATGTCCACTTGCATTTATTTTTGCCAAATTTGTGTTCCTTCTTGTTCTCCTCGGTGGGGCAAGGCTTGCATGTTCTAAAGTCTTCTTCCCTCAATTAACTTAATTCTGCTTGTTAAGCACTTCAGCTATTGCAAGGGATGTGAAGTGCAGGTTATGTTCAAAGCCACAATCATTACAAATACAGATCCCAGAGCCTGCGAGGTTCCTACTGCTTCTTTTTCCACAGTGAAGAAGTCTTATTCAGAATGTATCCAGTGGTTTTCTTCCACTGACAGAAGGCTTCTTGAATTAACAGAGGCTTTGTGCAGTGGAACAGCCAGGGAAATGATTGCCAACAATTCCCCCTCTAGTTGCCAATTCATGCCAACTCCAGTGCCATACTGAATAGTCCTCAAACCCTTTGAAGCAGATGTGGGCAACAGGACTTAAGACCGAGGGGAAGAGAGTGGAATGGCATGCTGGGTGAAGCTAGAGTGAGTGACAGATAGGAACTGTTGGTCAGAAATGAGAGTTGAAAAATAGGGCAGCCGAAGAGTCCGTGAGAAAGAGGGCATGAAGTGGAAGATAATGAAAGTGCACATGAAAACACATAAATTTTAAGAGTTGGAATAGGGCATTAGAACTGTGAGTACTCTGTATAAAAATGACTACTTGTTCTGGATGCTATGTTCCTTAAAACATAAACATTAATTTAATTAGCTGTCTGTATTCCGGTCTGGGATTCTAAGGTTAATATATTTCACCCGACATGTCTGGTAAGGATGTACTGAAGAATATAAAGTCAGCAGGTGGCAGCAGGTATTTTGAGGGAAGTCTGGGCTTAGCAACTGAGCTAGTGACCATCCTCAGACAGACCTAGGGAATATCACAAGCAATTTTATCCAATTTGTTGACTACAGTGTTTCATTAAAAGGGAGTTGAATTATTTCCTCACTTAAGCCCCAAGCACTGCTGTGCACAAGGGCCATGATGCTGGGTGGTTTTTTCCAGGACACAGATAAGCTCAAACTCCTCCTTTAGTAATTCGGGAACAGGATACTGCGCTTGCTTGCCTCAATAATCATCAGACAGATAACCTTGTAAACAGATGCACTTAGGAACGGCCTAGTGAATTACTGACACTGGACAGCTATAACCTTCAAAGTCATGCACATCAACCACAGAGAATTATGCTCAAAGGAGAAAGAAATTGCAACCCCATCTTGTTATAGACACTTATAGCAATATATTTACATCCACCCTGCCACTGTCACATGTGATCATAACTCTATGATCTGAAGAAGAAACAAGATTAAAAAGGCCACTGGGAAGCAGGAAAAAATGCAGTTGATAAAATCTGGACATGTGAAACAGACATAAAAGGAACATCAAATGTTAGAAACCAAATAGGTCCTCCTTAGTCATTAAATTAAAGTATCTGGAATATGGAGTGAAATATATTAACTCGTCCATAATACTGCAAAAATACCCCATGTTTTCAAGTAATGTGCTATTTATACTAAATGGAGTGGAGTGATCATTATACTAAGCAGAAATTCTAGCTGAGCCTCATTGCTTTATTTCTCAATGAAGCTTTGCTTAGCATACATTTCTGAAAGAGTGGAAAAGGGGGTAGAGCCTGTGTTGCTCATGGAATTTGAACGTAATGCTACATATGTACATTTACTGTAACAGTATTTGGACAGAAATTGTCAGGGAAAATGTGTGCAGCTGTGAACTGAAGAGAAAGCATTCCATGCTCTGAAAAATACATAGAGCAAAATAAGAGTGCAGGTCTGTGTAGACTGGCTCTCTTGGATGATTACGGCACAAGGATTTACAGGTTTTGGGTCCATCTCGTCAGCCAAGCAGTTATTTGCAGTCACCAAAACTTTATTCATCTCCTTGTTCCTGATCTTCTGCTGCACCCTCCATGTAAGTTCAAGGACAATTCCATTCCCCTTCCTGAGCTCCGACCTTCAAAGTCCTTGTTTGTTTGGTCCCACGGTTCCAATATTCTCTGGGCATTTTAACAACACAGCAGCCCAAGAATCCTATGCCACCATCTCCAGCTCCAGTGATCAACAATATGGCACATCAACTTGCACCTGCCCACTCAACAGCACACCCCAAACACATATTGTCAAAATTACTCCTAGAGTGAGGTTATTTGCTACAGCACTTGTGCAATAGCTCGGTTGGTTAGAGTGTGGTGCTGATAATGCCAAGGTCTGAGGTTTGATTCCCAAATGGGACAGCTGCATGTTCCTACATTTCAGGGGACTAGATGAACCTTGGGATTCCTTCCAACTCTACATTTCTATGATTCTATGAACTCATGACCTTAGAAAAGCATTGTAAGGACATTAAAAAGGTATTGAACATAGGTTTCCCACATAAAGACTTGCAACTGAAATGTATGTTTTTCAACAAGCTGTACATAATCATGCTAGCATTAATGATTCTATCTGTTATTTCTATTGGCTCATTACAGTGCTCACACCAGGAAAAGTCTTTTTATTATGGTTTTAGTACTTGCATTTTACTGATGAAAAGCTAGAAAGGTTTTTCTAGTGGAAACATACACTTTAATGCAATACAAATATTATTGTGTTATGTGTAACAATGTTCTGACAACTTCAATGGTATCATTAACTAAGGCACACTCAGTGGCCTCAGCTATACAGCTTCAAATAAAACGTTTTGAATGTGTCTGAAAGTGCAATATACAATTGTGATACTAAATGGTGACTGAGCTATAGCAAATTCAATGCATTTTTCAAAACAATTTTTTAAAAAGCATTTTCACAATATTTTTAACCACCTTTATGTCTTATTCATATTTCAGTTGCCTTCAGGGATTTATTATAATCAGATTGCATATCTTTAGGAGAAAATAGATAAAATTATCAAGTTTCCATTTCAAATATCAAATGAAGAAGATGCTACACATAGGAGCAAAAAAAAAAAAAGTTCTTCAAATGTAAGTTATGGTTACATACATTTCTCAGCAGCAAACAGCAAGAAAAAAATCAAAAAAGCAAAATGCTTAAGAGCCAAGCATTGGATGATTTAATAGTTCATGAAATGCAAACCACAAAAAGAGATGAACAGCAAGATGACAAACCACAAAGAACATAGCGCTTAATTGTTTATCATAATGGAATTCACAAAATCCATCATATTCAGCGTCCACAGATATTCAACCATGTTGATAAGCCTGTCTGTTCTGAGTTATCCAAATGTTCACAAAGGTGGTGGTTACCAGATGCACTCATAGAACAAAACCAGTCTTGCCTTTCAAATTTGGATACACACGGAAAGAGATATTTAAACTTTCCAATGATACCTTGTTATTATTATATTATTATAATATAGATGTAAAATGAAAGAGGAGAGAACGAGCAATAGGCAGAAAGATACAGAGGACATGGACTGGGGCCTCTTCAGCTCTTCCTTACTCAACAAAAACAGCAATGGTATAGCAACTGAATATGGAAAATCAGCAAATTACATTTTGTATAAAATTCTCATGTGATTAAAACAAAATAGCACATTTGCCTTCATAATTTATCTGCACTCT
This sequence comes from Podarcis tiliguerta, assembly GCF_965153285.1. NCBI lineage: Eukaryota > Metazoa > Chordata > Lepidosauria > Squamata > Lacertidae > Podarcis > Podarcis tiliguerta. The sequence goes on along the minus strand of NC_139545.1, from coordinate 20,204,875 downwards.
TTTTATTTCAAATGCATAATTACATATTCATGAGTTTATTAAACTGGATTATCCAATGCCATAAACTGAACATGCACATTATATTTTAAAAAAACTGTTCTGCTTGTGCAGTTTTAGCCTCAGTAGAAGGAAATGCATGTCTCAAGACTGGAGAATCTTGCCCATGGGTCCCTTCCGAATCTTTCCTAAGTTTCTAGTAAACTAAAGCATTGGTCCTTTGTGCTCTATATCACTGCAAACACAACTGAAGTTAGTGGGAGGTCTTCTTTTTGGGAGGTTCAACTAGCCATGCACATGATCCTAGTGAGATATGTGTTCTTTGAAATCCATAACATAACATTTAAGCATGTGTCAATACTGTTTGCACTTCTAGCTTTTGCTTTAGAGAGAATATACCTCTAAAGGGCAGAACTGACAATATGCCAAAATTCCTTGGCTCAGCTGGTCCAACTGAAAAGAAGAACCAAAACCAGCCACCTACTAACATTAGTTTTAATGGGAGAATAATTTAGTTTAGCTCTTACTTGTATGCACTGAGGACACCCAAATGGATTTTCCCACTGAATTTATGCCAGCATGGTGCCCATGACTGCACATGTGTCTACCAAGACTTTCCCTAGTACCCACAACATTGTCCTTTTTCCTGCACCCATTTCAATACACTTCTAATAGGACTTTGATTGTAACTAACAGAGGACTAAGTTTAAACCTAATGGGGTGTTGCAATGGGGGGGCGGGGAGGCTAGCTGTTCCCTCTGCAGCTGAGAGCCTTCTACTGGCTACAGAGTGAGTGAAGGACAGGTCAGTGTTAGAAACTGAGATATGAAAGCTAGGAGCTAAATGGCACCTTAAACCTAGGTTATGGGCACAACGTCTAGGTGTGCTTTTTTAATAACAAGAATACAAAGCTGAAAATGAATGAACTGCAGCTATAATATTGTGTTCATTTTTCACATGGTCCAGCCCTTCCCCTGCCCACCCCCGAATATTATTAAAAGGGTCTCTTCTCCAGTCCTCAGAGAATAGCTGGAAGTGGGGAGGCAGAAAAAAGGTCCTCCTTTCCTTCCACTCTGCAGTTTTAATCTGAAATCTTAGGTGCAGTACTGAGCCCAGAGCTCAGAAACTGCTCGCGCTAATGAAATTCCCTGTTGCAAAGTGTGCCTAGAACAATAAGAGTTTTGAACACTGGGGCAGGTGTGGTTATAGGTGTGGTAGAGGGGGGTGTTTGTGGTGCCCATGAATTTCTCAGGTTTCCATATGTGCCCCAAGGCCTAAAGAGGTTGGAGACTCCAAAGCCATCACACAAACATATATTTAATGCTGATATTTAGTAGATGATCATGCCATATATGCCTTTTGTCTTTTTCCTGCACTACCATGAATGCCAAAAGGTAAAAGTAAAGGGACCCCTGACCATTAGATCCAGTCATGAACGACCCTGGGGTTGCGGCGCTCATCTCGCTTTACTGGCCGAGGGAGTCCATAGACAGCTTTTCAGGGTCAAGTGACCAGCATGATTAAGCTGCTTCTGGCAAACCAGAGCAGCGCACGGAAACACCGTTGACCTTCCTGTCGGAGCTATACCTATTTATCTACTTGCACCTGACATGCTTTCAAACTGCTAGGTTGGCAGGAACAGGGACCAAGCAACGGAAGCACACCCCATTGTGGGGATTCGAACCACTGACCTTCCGATCAGCAAGCCCTAGGCTCTGTGGTTTAGACCACAGCGCCACCCGCGTCCCCATGAATGCTAAACTTACAGGCAAAAACTAGCCATATTTATTCAGTAAGTCCCACTGGTTTCACTAGGACTGAACAAATGAAGCTGTGGGGCTTAGGAACCCAGTTATGTGACCCCTTAGGGCCTGCAAAGCTGGCAGCCTCTCACTCTTTTTCAAACACTCTCCCTTGTGGAGTGTTCCCTCAGCCTCTTCTCCTCTCCCCTCTCCTTGGCAGTCCTCCAGGCAGCCGCTCCTGCTGCCCCTGGTCTCTGAGCTGCCCTCGCAAGAGAGGTGCCTCCTCACATTGCCCCACAGGGGCATGGGCAGAGGATTCCCCGAACCTTAGTGGCCCCAAAGATACTGGCCAAAGGTAAACGTGAGGCCAGCACCTTACCTTGGGAGGCAGCAGCGGCTGCAGCAGGGTTGCTACACCAAACAGCTGTGCAAGCCTTTGGGAGGCAGGGATGCAAGAGGGCATCAGAAGAGGGAGGGAAGGATAGAGGGACAGAGGCCAGTGTTGCCCGCAGCACCCCAGGGTGCCATGACACACTGGTGGAAAACCACTGCTTTAAGGATATTTCTTCTCTCGCAAAGGAGTAGGGCTTGTGAGAAGGCCTCTCCTCTTAACCGGGGGGGGGGGGGGCTATAGAGTGACTAGCCTTTTTCAGAACAGGCTGCCTTTTCCCTTGGACTTGTCCAGGGTTCTGAAGGACCTGTCTTTGGCCGTTCTTGCTTTCTGACCTGTGACCTTTAAGAGCATCCAAACTCATTGCCTGTTATTCTCCTCTTACAGCTCCCTACTCCAAACTCCTGCCTCACCTGTTACCAAAGACTGGACAACATCTGGGAACTAAATATAATCAAGGTATATCCAAATGTTGTGATGTCTTATCCTTCTGTTGCTCAGAACAACACTGTGTGTAATCCAATCCAAATACATCTGGGAAAGTGGCTGAGTTGCCAAGATTCCAACAAATTATTATCGCAATGTGATGAAACAAATTCAGAATGCCTAGGCAGACATTCCAAGTTTAGTTAATGGATAAGATGATTCATTGTTATAACATAGCAAGTCTGAATGGAAAGACAAAAGCCTGAGACTGTGTGCAGAATTCAAAGCTTGGAAACTTCCAGATGTGAGTATAAAATGTTACCGAGCCAGAGGTTCCCAAACATAAAAAGCAAACCATTAAAATTTTGGAGAATAAGCTCATTCCTAGAACCTTTTCAGAGAAACCATTTCACTACAAAGGTTCAAACCTGGCTATGTCTAATTTATCGGCAATGCTATTACTCTTTGCTTTCCAAAGCTTCAGTTATTTTTTCCACCAGAATCACAGACATGGTCATTGCTAAGACACTGTAAGCAAAATCCTTCCTCATTTGAGGAGACCTCACTGGGTTCAGCAAGGCTCATCCTGTCAGTACAGTGTTCCTTGACTGGAGGAGGGGAAAGGTTCCCAGTGCATTGACTCTGTATGCACTGGTGGGCACAGGGTTGGGGGAAGGGACTGTCTTCTGTTACATCCAGTGGAAATCCTTCCACTTGCAGGCACTGGATCTGCACCAGAAAGATACTTTCCTGTCTATAAGAATTGTGTATAACAGACAATCAAGATACATGAAATGGCAAATATATATAAGGATTTGTTTTATTCAGATTATTTTAGTTCTTTGGGTGAAGCTAAAGCTTTGCGCCTCTCCACTGCTGTTTTAAGTTAATTTCATTATTTTTCTGCATTTTAAAATACAGTTAAACTTAGTTTTATCGCATCTATTCTAAGTGGTCCTGAATGCCCTTTTGGGGTAAAGAGGGAGGATTAATATATTAATGTTTACATATTGTAGGACTGAAGCAAAACAGCCCCTCATTTCTGCAACCTGATTTGTTGGTTGCTAAGGTGAGGGTAATCTCAACTACTGGGGGGAAGAGGAGGGGAGAAACTGTACTGGTATTTCCCCAAGCTCCTCCCTCCTGCCAGTTACTGTGTAGTAACCAACACTACTCACACTCAGAATAGACCCGGTGAAATTAACGAACATGTCTAACTTGGGTCCATTAATTTCAATGGCTATACTACAAGCATTTTAGGATCCACATGTTTTAGCAACAGAACAAAAAGGTATGCATATGATTACTTATTCTACAAAAAAGAAAGGTGAGGCTTTCAAGAATTATGGTACAATAGGGAAATTGCTTTGAAAGGCAGCTCTCCAAAATCACTAGAAATTATGGCTCAGCTAAAAGAGGGAGGTGGAATTCTATCAGCACCCAAAACTCCCTCTGGCAGGGCTTTTGGGGGGGGAGGGGGTTCCACTGTGAGAAGCATGAACATGTTCAGTCTGTTCAGGAGTCATTGCCCTGAATATGTTTTATTTGCCTACACTATCCTGACCAATTCCATTGTAAATCAGCTTCATTTGGTCCATATCAGCCTGTAGACAAAACTGAAAGGCTATGTCATCCCACCCAGATTGGCTGGGATAATTCTATGGAGGAAAATGAACTCCTAAGCCAAAGGGGTGAGAGTGCTGAAATTGTGCAAAAGCAGCAGCAGATCAGCAGAACAATGATAGCTAACAACAGAACAGCATTACGCTGGGAAGTTTCCATCAGGATTTTAAGAGCCCTATAAATCAAAACAGGAGCTATTCAACAATGCCCTAATAGGAATGATTCCTATGATCTAATGCAAGACATGCAGATTTGAACATACTTCGACTCCATTAAACTGCCATCATCATGTTGACTCCAGTACAAAGGAAATTTCCCACTGCCTGTGCAGCTGCTAATCCACCTGTTTCTTGCTCCCATGTGCCTTTTCCCACCCAATAACTTTTGCATGTCACAATTTATTGTCCCAGTGCATTGCCTGTGACACGATTCCTTGCATGGTCATATCATTAACATAATACTGAACAACTTTTCCAGTAAGCATATTTCAACTTCACATACTTCATTGCACAAAGCCTCCATAGTTTCCTTTGTTGCAAGAATCTTCTCTGCAAACAAAAGAACACTGTGAGACCATCCAAGACTACTTACTTGATTTATACAATAATTCCCATTTTTGTATTTCAGAAGAGTCTAACACAACAGTGTTGAACCACTAATGCATGCACACAACGGTGTTAGAAACTCAGATGCATAAACTAATTGCCAAATAACACCTTAAACCTAGGTTACAGTCACTACAATGGAATGTCTAGGAGACTTTTTTGCAATTGAATTTGTTGCTATTATTATTGTTATCAGTTTACAACACATTAAAACATCAAATAAAACAAATTCAAGCTTAAAGGAAAAGACTTCAGATTCTTCTCTAAGGGACATTTTGCTTTCCCGATATTTATTTACAGTGGAACCTCGGGTAAGATAATGCTTCAGGTTACATACGCTTCAGGTCACAGACTCCGCTAACCCTGAAATAGTGCTTCAGGTTAAGAACTTTGCTTCAGGATGAGAACAGAAATTGAGCTCCAGTGGCGCAGCGGCAGCAGGAAACCCCATTAGCTAAAGTGGTGCTTCAGGTTAAGAACAGTTTCAGGTTAAGAATGGACCTCCAGAACGAATTAAGTACTTAACCCGAAGTACCACTGTACGTACTTAATTTAAATAGCTGCCTCATGACAGAAGTACTCTAGATAGCCAGTGTAGTGTAGTGGTTAATGAGTCAGACTAGTACCTGGGAAATCAGGGTTCAAATCTCCACTCAGTCATGAAGCTCAATGGGTGACCTTGGACCAGTCACTGCCTCTAAACCTACCTCACAGGGTTGTTGTAGGGATTAACTGAGGAGGGGGGTGAACCATGTACTCCTTGTAGAAAAAGGTTGGATATAAATGCAATAAATAAGCGCTTCAGTTTACTTCCTTAAGAAAGCTGGAGGAGCCAGCCAGATGGAGATGTCAGTTGCCAGCCTGGCATCCAGAAATCTCCCCATGGTTGCAATTGGACCAGCAGTACTCGCAGAATGCAGCTGGCGCCTGGGGAATTTTGAACACTGTACACTTACAAAATAGAGGGGAAATTGTCAAAACTATGAAACACTGATCACTTTGCTTGAAAATGCCATATGCCCCAAGATTCGAGGTGGTAAAAGTTCCCATCAGCCAAAAGCAACAGCTTTGTATGAAATAAATCAGCCTGCTGTGTAATGCACATACAACTAGCAGGAGAAAAAGATGGGTAAATAAATATTGCTTACAACCCATTTCCAGCAGTTTTTGTGACAGCATATAAATGCTTTGGTTGGATCAGCCATTCTGTTACATGCACCTGAACAGCTATATGCATCTGAACAGCTGTGCAAATGACTTCCATGGAGGAATACCAGCATTGCGGAAAAATATGGTGGTAGAGGGAATATTTAGGGCTCAGGTGACAATATGAAAGAACAAAGCAACACCGACCTAACTACTTAATTGTAGCAAAGTAAAAAAAAAAAGAACTCCGCTAAGCTCATTGAATTCCTGCTGCTTTCAGAATAAATGAAGCAAATTTACATTGGGGGATAATGCAGAAATGGGTTTACTCTGGTATCAAAGCAAATGCAGAAATTTAGAAAGGACTCATACAATTTCCCAACTAACTGATTACTATTTCTTGTATCTTCCTTCTCTCTGCTCTGGATTCTGAGTTGTATTAGCCGCCCTTAGCATCCCTGCAAATGTCATTTCATATTTCCATTCATGCATCAATAAACTAAAAACCCAATTCTGTTTATAGCTTTAAAATACTGCTAAATCAAGCACTACTGAATTCATTATAAGGCAGATAAATACTAGTTTCCATTTTGTCACCCCTGTGGGTTTTTCTTTAACAAGGCTATTTCAAATAAAACCACAGTGCTGATAAAGGGAATCATCAGCATTCTTAACCAAAGCTAAAATTTATTTGGAGAAGTCACACTTTGGAGGGTGAAGTGTTTCTTTGAAGCTGAAGATTAAACAGAGTAACTTGGCTAAGATTCTGATAATCATTTGTGCAGAGTTTTGGGTTCAGTAGATAATACAGAAGTGCTAACCTGATGCTCAAAACTTCAACATATACCTTCAATGCATCCTTCAAGGTTATTACCTATCTACCTACCTACCTACCTACCTACCTGCCTGCCTGCCTACCGTATTTATTATTTCTTTAATATTATTACTTGTATTTTTATTATGGCCTTCCAGCAAGGTTAAAGTGGCATTTAAGCTCCAGAAAATTATGTGAGGTAAGTTGGGTTCAGAAAGTGACTTTTCCAAAAATAGCCATCCTCCTGGACAGGGATGTGAATCTCAATTTCCCAAATCTAAACCCAACACTAAAGTCTGCAAAAGCTATTTCTATAATTAAAAGTTATTAATCAGGAGAAAATAAATGGTCTTTAAAATAATATAAAGGAGAAAAATGTGTAAGAAAACAACAGTAATATGTACTTCACTGGTTTGAAAACCAATAAACATTTGGTGTTGTTGTTGTTTTTAAAAAAGTATGAAACGTATTTTGATATTACTATTTGCTGCATCATGACTGCATAGTTCTTTATAATTTTAGTAGGATGCAGGAAACCACCAGCTGTGGGCTGGGAAGCTATTCTGTGCATCATTCTCCCTCCCCTCCCCCCAAGCCATCCTCTGACATCAGATGGCTGACACCTGCTGAAGTTCACCTGCAGGAGTGAGGGGAGACACTTCAAAGGGCTTGTTCAACCCTGTGCAAGTCCTATTCTTACCTACCCCACACTTGATATCATATATGATGTCAGGTGTAAAGTAGGTGGCAGTGGCTTGTCCAAAACATCCTTGCAGACCTGGTGGGACACATTTGGTTCTCCACCCCTGATTTAACTAATAAACATTACTCATACAAAGTTAAGTTTAAACATTTCTAATACTGCATATGCATACTTTCTAGTGAGTCTTCCCCCCCCCCCCCCCATGAACATGGCGGGTCTTACTTCTGAATAAATGATTGGGATTGCACATCGTATCTGTAATCCTATGCACACTTACCCAAGAGAAATATCTCTTTAGCATAGTGGAATTACTTCCAAATAAGCATACATGTGTAGGATCGAGCAGAAAAACCCCAGCGCCACCTTCACTACTAATTAACCATCAATTGCTGCTTGGATGTCACTTTTGCAGGTATAGCAGATCAGAAGTCCTTTCCTGTCCACACACCATCTCTAAAGTGCACCAAGCACCTGTTCCTAGGACCCCAAATCCATCCTCTCTAGAAGGAACCGTTGTTTTGCTCTTTCTCCCACCATAGGGAGAACCTCTCAAGACTGTTAAATAAAGTGTGTTATCTTATACATCTGGGACGTCCAGGTCCAGGGCGGTATATAAATTCAATAAATAAATTAATAAATTCTCAAATGCAATTGTCAGTAACTGCTTTCTCTAACCTTGCAACCAGAAATAAGAATAAGAACATTCCAATTTGTGTAGTGCACTCTTTTCCTTTCAACTCATTGTCACAACCACCCCTTTTACTATGTCCTTCTGTTTAAATGGCTTGATCGTAGTTTCTCAGCTGTTCTGTTTTTTTCTTGGAAGATTCCAAGCTAGCCATTGGCTGTGTGTGATGCATTTAAAGTCAAAATACACAACCTAAGATCCAACCTTCTGTTGTTGTTTTGTCTTTGGTTCCTGCACCTTTTAAGGGACAAATCTGAACATGACATTGCAGCTGTATGCAACAAAGTCCCAATATATCTATTTTCCTTGATAAGTAATAAGAGGATAGGCAAGAAAGGGATGCTTATCCCTTCCTTTCCTAGTTACTTAGTCCTTGAAACATTCTTTCACAAATACACAAACAAAGAGAGAGTGCTGCTTTCATCCTTCAGGCCACCACAGCCATATTTGCCAGATAAATGCAGGTCTGGAACAAAAGCAGCCAGGCCAATTGCCCCCTCCTGAGGTCAATTTGCAATGGATAAGGCCCCACTGCAGCTTCATGGCATGTAGTGGAGTACAGCATGTAGCTTGCTCACAGAGAGGCTAGCAAAATTCTCTGAGCTAGGGCTTGGGAACATTCTATAGGGCTATCCTCAAAAAGCAGCAAACTTTACAAGCACCAAAATTACCCTTTGACTCAAAATAAAATCCAGGTGAGGTAAATATTTTCAACTCCCCCACCCCTGCACCTATTGTGATCCACCTTCCCTGTCAATCCACACTCCCCCATTCCCTTTTCAGAGGGAGGGTTCCCCCCACCTATTGCAGCAGCCTGTGGGAGAACTATGAATCCCATGTTGATTGGTCTTTGTGCCCTGGTGTGCTGCCATCTGGGATGGAGCTGCCCCTTCTCACCCTGAGCACCCCTGCTCTTGTTTCCACTATAGTAGCTTGCATATCAGGAAGGAAAAGAATAATGTATTTAGAGGGGGTTGTTTCTGTGGGGAATGGGAAAGATGGCAAATATGGGTTTGGAGAAATCGTATAAGATCTGAACTTTTTAAAAGTTACTGAATCACTGCCAAGTTAATCTGATGCAAGCTTGAGAGAACTTGCATGTATCTATGTGCCTGTGGTAATTTATTAATTAGTTTATTGAGTAAGATTGGCTGCAACGCTAAATACATTTACAAGACAGTAAACTACATTAACACAATGAAACTTACTTACAAGTGAACATGTATAGGATTCTGCCAAGAGGGTGACTTGGGTTCAGTATCTGAAAGGTTCCTTACTGAAATTTGCTTCGATTTGCTTCACAAGTGCAGTCATTTATGTGATGAGCTGCCTATAATGCAATTTTACAGGCAGAGTTACACAAGGTAAGTTGTTTGTGAGAGTAGCTCTCCACATAGCTTATAGGGAGTTTAACCACACAGGCACAAACCTTCAGTTTTTGTGAGAACACAGGAATCTGCCTTTATATAAGTCAGACGATTGGTCCATCTAGCTCAGCATTGTCTATACCAGTGTTTCCCAAACTTTACCGCCAACTGTTTTTTTGGACTACAATTCCCATCATCCCCGACCACTAGTCCTGCCAGCTAGGGATGATGGGAGTTGTAGTCCAAAACAGCTGGAGACCCAAGTTTGGGAAAGACTGGTCTACACTGACTGGCAGTGGCTCTCGGGGGTTCAGGCAGGGAGTATTTCTCAGGTCTACCTGGTGGAAAACCTGGGATCTTCCACATGCAAAGAAGAGACAAGGAATTTCCATCATTTTAGATACCAGCTGCAAGAAATGCCTCTTGGTTTTGTTGTCTTCCTGAAACTAAATAAAATAATTAAAAAAAGGAGGTTGTCAAGCTCATGACTCAACACAATACATGGCTGGTGGGCTATGTTTAGTGAAGAAGGACACAAACTGGTCTACAACTGAAACTGTAGCCAATTTTAGTTGCATTGCCACTATTTGCTGTGCGCTAGTCAGGGGCATGGTTAATGCTAAAAATCCTAGACTTGGCTAAGGAAGGGATTCGGATGGGAGAAATCACAAGTGTTAACAAATCTTCTGTTAAATATAATTCACACCCCACAGTTGTGCTACCCACCATGCCTAAAGCCACATGGACAAAGCAAATATTTCTGATAGTTTCCAGGAACACACTGAAAATCAACACACCAGAAGCTTGTTTGCCTGCTAGCATTTTAAAAACTTTGCAATAAAGTGGCTTTAAAAGTTTGAGATTCAGGAAACCCTGGTTCAAATTCTGCTAAGCTTCAAAATCCAGTGCATAGCATTGGGCAACTTTGGGTGTTTTGGGGGGCAAGGTGTTTTGACTTTGACTTTATGAAAAACATGAGGTACAAACATTAAATAAACTATGTATTCCTTAGTACAGGCATCCCCAAACTCGGCCCTCCAGCTGTTTTGGGACTACAACTCCTATCATCCCTAGCTAACAGGACCAGTGGTCAGGCATGATGGGAATTGTAGTCCCAAAACAGCTGGAGGGCCGAGTTTGGGGATGCCTGCCTTAGTAGATATGCATAGGACTGGACTGTTAATAACTCACTTTACATGGTTGTGAAGGCAGCAGCCTTACATGCACTTACTTGAGAGAAAGTCCTACTGAATTCAGTGGAACTTTCTTCTGAGTAAATCACAGGTGCCCTATTTGACCTCAGGGTTGTGCCACATATCTGTGTCTTAGCTTCCATATAGCTATGGAACCATGGTGCTGTTAACACCAAGGTTGCAAGTTCAATGCCTGTATGGGATGGCTGCATATTCCTGAATTGCAGGGGGTTGGACTAGATGATCCTGCAGTTCCCTTCCAACTCTTTGATTATGAATTGCCCATCCATCTTAAACACCCACTCAGATTTTAACGGGTTTCCCTATTATTTTTCTAAGTATCAATTGTCTAGGGAGTGAAGTGTAGGTTAAAGAGAGATAGCAGTGCTTGCCAATGTCTACCCCCAAGAAGTCCTATTTGTTTATTCTTACTATTATTTATTAAATTTTGTATTGCCCTCCATCCAAAGATCCTGGGGCAGCTCACAACAGAAAAATACAAAATGAGATTACAAAATATATAATAAAACAAAAACAGACCAATAACCCTCTGTCTCAATTTAGTCAGTGGGTGTAGGCATGTAGCCCAAATGCATCTTTCCTTTAACTTTGTACTTTATGCATTGGATAGTTCATGCATAGTTATTTTCTCAGAGCAGTCACTTAATGCTTGACGCATTTGTATGCCTTTCACAAAGTGACAGTGTAATGAGAAAGCCACAGTAACTGAAAGTAGGTAGGAGGCAGGTGTAGGTGCAGAGGAGGACTATGAGAAACCGCTGTAAAATTTCATTTTCCAAGAGTCAAAAATCTGGCTCTTGTTAAGTCCCATGACAATTACGCCATTTAATAAGCAGCGTTAGTAGTGCCAAGTCCCTGCCACAGGATCACCACCAAATGTTAACTATTTTATACCTTTTCTTAAAGCATTTCCACACTAACTTTCCCCCTCAAGCACCAAAGTTACTTTCTGGGGAAAGACTTTCAGCAACAAACAGCAAAATGTTTTTTCCCCCAAACTGCAGCTCCGTAATTTTTAATTATTCATTTTGGTTTAATTAATTGCTTTGTGTTTGGTACAGTTAAACAGCAATCTCGAAAGACCAATGAAACAAACCAGAAAGTGTCATTCTCTCTATGGATGTCAAGCCAGTAGCTTAATATGTAACTGGTTGTTTACATCAGCATATATGACACAGACAGGAAAGCTTTTATTAGTAAAAAAATAATAAGCATCCTTTGCTCCGACTGTACTAACTATAGCTCACCTATCAACAAACACTAGCATCTGAAATCAGAACAAACTGTTTTTCTCTTGCTCCAGGTTCTGCAGAATTCTCACCAGATAAGCCAACAAAACACACCTCTCTCTTCCACCCACAGGGGGAAAAATGTATTATTTTAAAAATGCTTTCCAAGCATTGAAGCTCCTGAACGTGCTAGCCAGTAAGGTTTGGAGCGCTCCCTTTGAGATTTATTGGCATTCCTAAGTGCTTTTATAACAAATCACTGGCTCAACTTATTTTAGCCATTGCTCACCAGAGTTCTCAGGCTCGGGTACCTGTTTCCAGTGCCAGGACTCATCACACGAATTAAACAACAACAACAACAACCCGATGCCTCGGAGCACAGATAGAAGGGCACTGCTCTGAGATTCAGTGGAAAGGCTGGATCCAGTTCAGAGGGTGAGTTTGGGAGGTTTCAGCTGCAGCCCTTTCCCATCTGAGCTAAGGATGCATTGGCTACATCAGGGGGGACATACAGTACAACCAAATCAAAGGTCCTTCAGCTTAAATGCATGGGAGGCAGAGAGCGAGCAGGGAAAAGAGAGTTTCGTCCCTTGGCAAGAACTATAAAGAAAAGCCATCAGGAGAAACAAAACAGTTCAGGAGCCCTTTGCGCACCAGCAGGTCCCACCAGCAGAGAGTCACAGGGCGGGAAAGCTGGGGGCAAATATTCGCCCAAGTCCCAGGCGTCGTGGAGCAGAGCAGGCGAGGGGGCTCTGGCGCGTCTCTGAGGAGGCGCAGTCCTTCTTCCCAAGGACCCCAGACCCACAGAACCGCGTCGACCCCCTTCCTCCATTCTTGCAAGGAACGCCGAATTGTTCCGACAACAATTCCAAGACGCGCTTCTTAATTTGGAAACTTCCATCTGCCCAGCGTCGCCATTCATCCCAACCGGGCCTTTCCCCCCCCCCCCCTCCGCCCACCCCCTCCCGTTTTCGCGCCTATTTTTGCCGCCTTCGCGAGAGGCGCCTCAAGGCAGCGGGAAGACCGCCGCGCAGATTCCCCGCCGTCCCGCTTCCCGCCTTTTAAGCCCCAGAGGGCAGGTTCCGTCTCGTCTCTCCGTGAGGGAGAAGTGCGTGGGGATTGTCGTCCCCTTTCTCTCTCTCTCTCCCCCCCCCCAAACCTGAGAGGAATATGGACGAGGGCGGGCGCCGAGGCTCCCCTCGCGAACTTACCGCTCCCGGGCTGGGCTTGGGCTGCGAGCAGCTTCTCCTCTCTCCTGCCACCAGCCGAGCTCTTCTTCATCCTGCGGGAGGCTGTCCCTGCGCGCCCACCGAGCCGCCCTCAGCCAGCCATGCGCCTGGAGGGAGGGAAAGCGGGGCGGTGAGGCGGGGTGGGGGGTGGGGAGAGAAAAGCAGCCCGGCTGGGACTGAGGGGAAAAGGCGGGCGCGCGCGCGCACACGCCGAGGCGAAAAGGAGCAAGCCGGCTGGGCGAAGGAGCGCGGGAGCGGGTGGGAAGCGCCACAGCTGGAGGGGTCTCGGGGCGAGTCGGCGGATGCCCACGCCGGCTTCCCGCCGGGTAATTCGCCTCAGAAAAGGAGCATCCCCGGAGAGCCTCGTGAGAGGAGATGGCCGATGGCCGGCCACTTGCTGCCTGCTGCCTTTCCCTCGCGTCGGCAGCAAAGAGCGAGCGATAAGCGAAGCAGCGCCTCCTGACACGCGCGAGGGGGAAGAAAGTTGGCAGTGGGGGGCAGCTCGCCCCCGAATGGCCGCCCAGAGAGCGGCTGGCAACGGGGGCAGCAGAGGATCTGGGCTGCCATGCCCGAGCCCACGAGGGCGAACGGGGGTCATCGCAGCATCCTTTCTGGTTTTTTAAAATACATGTTTATAGTCAGGGGGAGGCTGGCCGGGGAGACAGATGCTCATTTCGTTCCTTTATAAATGTCCTTTGTGCTTATGCCCAAGTATGGCTGAAAACCTCCCTTACATGGGAGTAAGCCCTATCATATTCCATGGGGCTTGCTGCTTAAGTAAATACAGTGAGGATCGCAAACCAAATGCACCAGGGCACCAGAAGCAAACTTGTTTTTGCAGCCGTGGTGTGATTTAACTGGGTTGAACGGGCAAAGCTTCCCATGGTCAAGTCTTCCTTTCTTTATAAAGACTCAGGATGGGCAAACCTTTGCTCATTTCATTGCTCTAACAGAGAAGTGGGCAACTCTAGCCTGCAGACCAAATTAGTCCCATTACGGGTCCAGTTTGGCCCGCACAGCAGTTTGCTACAAGCCATGACCACCTGACATCATATGGGACCTAAGGTGTGTGGCAGGGAAAAACATGGCTACAAAGGTACAGCTGGGGGCTTAAAGTGAGCTCCTGGTTGTTCCTCTGTAAGCAGGGCTTGCTTACAACAAGCCCCACTGGGATGCACTATATTAGGAGGAAGAGGTTTAATCTGCCACCTTAGGCAAATGGCTTCACCTCATCTCATGCATGGACCACCAATAACTAGAACCAGCCAAAGGTCCATATAGTTCAAGCTATGGTTTTCCCAGTAGTGATGTATGGAAGTGAGAGCTGGACCATAATGAAGGCTTATCGCCAAATAATTGATGCTTTTGAATTCTCATGAGAAGAGAAGACTCCCTGGAAAAGACCCTGATGTTGGGAAAGATTGAGGGCACAAGGAGAAGAGGACGAGATTGTTGGACAGTGTTATCGAAGCTACCAGCATGAGTTTGACCAAACTGCGGGAGGCAGTGGAAGACAGGAGTGCTTGGCATGCTCTGGTCCATGGGGTCACGAAGAGTCGGACACGACTAAACGACTAAACAACAAAGCTGGCCTCTGAGAAACCAGTTTTCCGGGTCTATCACTCCATTGTTTCTCAATGGGTAGATTTGCTGTCCATTTACAGATAAACCCAACATCTGGATGTCATCTTTCCACCCACAGATGAAACTCTGATTTCTTTCCCTGGTTTCCATCACTCCCTCCAGCCCTTAATTAATTGTACAGCTGAGATCATCAACTTCACAGCCCGCCTCCACTGCAAAAAAAGAGAAAGTGTTGTGATAACACTACTCTTATCCTCCTCCTTCCAAACAAAATGGGCTACACTGTATTTATAATTTCTAATCCAGAGGCACAATTCAACTCTATTTTTCATTCACTACATAAATAAATTGCTGCTCCTCGTTCCACCCACCAGTATATGACTTTCGGGCCATCTTAAGCACTGATCATTCTCATTTTAGAAATTACACACTGTCGGCATTACATGCAATGCATATTGTACAATACCAATGAGATAGGCCATTTCTACAAATTTTTCACCAAGATACTAGCTCAAAGTACACATGTGACAACATTAAGCCAAACCATGGCTTAGCATGAATGGGTTCCTCCAGCCACTTTGTTCTCTCTGATCAATGGGTTGCTATCCTGAGCTAAGCCATAGCTGGGTGTGTCATCTGAATGTGAACTTGTGGTTTACCACACTTCAGACAAATGACAAGCTGTGTGATTTGCAACTCATGGTCTGCCAGAGGAGCTAAACCATTAACCTTAGTTTAGATGACATACTAAGTAAAACCACAGAGCAGAGCATCAAAATGCTCAGGGAGGAGCGGAACATCCATGATCTCTTTCGGAGCCCACATGTTGTGATCATATCTCCCAAGAGTTTGTCTTCTTTTTTTTCTGAAATGCAGCTATGAGTTTGCTGTCCGTTTATTTCCTCACGCATCCATCCTATTTAGATTTCAAAGATGGCACCGCAAGGGGGAAAGAATTAAACGACCCCCACTCCTTCTGCCTGATTCAAGTGCCTAAGCAAATTGGCTACCCATGTGTATGGTAGCCAGATTCAAAAAGGGACAGAGTCCTTCAATGCTTCTGTAGAAGATGGAATCTCAGCAAGTGTAGCTTATATTCCTATTGAAACCTGTTGAAATTCCTACTACACAACTATCAAGTGTGAGTAACACTGGGAGATCTGACTGCAGGTCTCCCACATCACACATAATTTGGCTCTAGGCCCCATGGATCATAGGGGGAGGAGGTTCAGCACAGCCCAACATTAGCTGAATCAAATCTGTGTTGAACTTAGTATGGGTAGTTCCAGATGGGGAGCTTAATTTGCAATGAGTCACTGAGATATCACAAATGGTTTGTTGGCAACATACATTTTTTTTATTTACTGGGTTTTTCCTATACTGGGTAAATCCAAATTGAAATGGAGTGGGTGGGTTGGGTTACAAGCTGGCATTTTTAATGCCAAAAGCATCATGTGGGTAATGCAAAAACAAAAACCTTGTATGCATGAAGAACATCATTCCCACAATAAACACCCATCTGAAGCCACCCAGCACTCAGTAGTCAGACATAGAAAGGATAAATACTTTTGCTGAAAGGCAGAATATAAATATTCTTTTTTAAAAAACCACAGATTGTTATGTTTTGCATGCAAGTCATACAATATTTTCTCTGGTTAGCTTTGTTGTTTTGAATTATGTTTATAATATGGTCATCTTTCAGTTTTTGTTAGATGTGAACGTGATGGCTGTTCAGTTACTATACAATAGGCAAAGTGGGACAAAAAATATTGTTTCATACTAGTCAATGGGATAAGTATGCAGCTCTATAATATGATAGTGTAACTACGAGTAAAACTCAGAACACTTCCTACATCAGATTTGTAACCTGTGTGCTAATGTTATGTAATACAAGCAACTTCTAAATCATTCCTACTAATGTGTTTTTCCCCTGTGTGTCAAATTATAGTAATGATAGCATTACCATTAAAAAAGATTTCTATGGTTTATGTTAAAACAATGTTCTGCTCAGTGTCCTCAGTGTATTCTTTCATTTGAGCATTCATGAAAAAAATTCTCATTAGCCTATTTAAAATTCTTGTACTTTTATGTTCCATTGTGGGGGAGACTTATTGTGGATGCACCCATGCACCTCTTTTTGTGAAATTATATTCACCAAATTCTGCAGCTGCTTTTAAGTTTAAAAAAAATAAATAGTGATGGTCTATCTCTGACATAGTTTTGCCACCATCCGTCCTCTGACATATTCTTAGGAGCATTTCAAAAGCAAATCCTTTTAAGCAGTCCTTACCCTTAAAAATGTACTGAATAACTAAAGTGCAAAAGAATAGCCAACATGGTTAGATACATTGTTTATCAGCATTGTTAACATAATAACCTATTCTTATATACTAAGCTTTAAATTGATACAATTTTTCCATAAAAGGGCAACTTTTCTTGCAAAACATACTCAGTTGGACCATCAAGAGTATCAAATGTTTTTTTCCTTTTTTAACCTTTGCTTTTGTCACAAGGATTCACTTCTAGAAAATATTTTAATGCACTGTTTCCTCCCCATTTTCTTTGGCAGTGTCTTGAAACAAAATGCAAACAACCTTGAAGTTTGTTGATATTTGCTGTTGTTGAACATAAACATACTTACTTATTTCTGATCATACAGTAAGTGGGATCCGAAGGTCAAGATTTTCTAGCTTCTAAAGCCTGAATCTATTTACCGTAATTATGTACATTAATCAGACTGGCAATTAAAGAACAAAAGTTATTTCATTAATTTTATTTAATTGGATTACTTTAAATGTAGCAGCTATAAAGCTCTGCTGCTGATCACAGTTGTCTTTGTATTGTTAGCCATGGTTTTATATATGGAGACTAAGATATTATTCATCTTTACTTGTGACAGTGCAGGATTTCTCCCCACTAAAAGAGCTCTATAAATCATAGTATATCATGCAGTATATTATCTGTATATGACACAAAATATTCACACCGAAAACATGCAGTAGGATCATTTGCATATAACATTGAACATTCTGATGCACTGTGGTCAGTGGAATGTTTGGCCATTTTGTATGCACAATAGGGAAAGGTGTGTTGATGCTCCCGACAGTGCGTCTAAATATAAAGCTTCACAAAATATCACTCATTTTTATTTTTGAAGTTAAAGCAGCAGTTTTGATGGGTGCAGAAATATGTCCTGGAGTGAGAGCATGTGAAATCAATCAAGTGTGGGCAATGCATCCTGCATCGATCACACAGGTGATTCCACCCAAATGGGACCATCAAGTGAAGAAATTATGTCACAAAACTTCATAGCCAATAAGACTTGGCTAAATGCTGGTATCACTAAATACAATGAAATCAACCTATGGTTCTATTCCATGTGATGGACACAGCAGTGGATCAAGCTGGAGCTTAATAGCAAGAGTTAACAGTTTGGCCAAGCCAAGTCAGGCAAAGCAAAGCAGGACAAAGTCTAGGTTTTATCATTGTCTGTGTAAGAAAAGATAAAGGTGGTCCTGGGACAGAAATGTGCCTTTCTAGGTTGCATAAAAAAGAAGGCTTACCAGAAGTTGAATCACATCCTCCCATCCATCTAGCTCCCTTTACATTTTACTTATTGGCGAAAGTTCTCAGGTTTTTCATGTTCATCATAGCAGTCCTTAAAACGATTTGGGGTACATTAGTATCTGTTCAATATTGTTTCAAGTGGTCCTTGTATCAGTTGACAAGCATTCGGTGTAGGGAGTTGGGTACGTTTAACCTGGATAAGAGGAGAGTGAGATGAGAGATGACAACCATCTTCAAATATCTCAAGGTGCTGTCGCGTGGAAGAGAGAGCAAGCCTGTTTTCTCCTGCTCCGGAGGGTAGGGCTTGATCCAATGGCTTCAAGTTAGAAGAATGCAGACTCTAATGAAGCATCAGGAAAAATCTTCTGACAGTAAGACTTGTTCAACATTGGAACGGACTCCCTCCAAAGGTGATGGACTCTCTTTCATTTTAGGTTCTTAAGCAGAGGTTGGATGGCCACCTGTCATGCATACTTTAGTTGAGATTCCTGCACTGTAATCCTCTGCTGGATTTGATGACTCTTGGGATCCCTTCCAACTCTACAATTCTATGATTCAAGGAATTGATACTAGATACAGCAAGCAGTATATTCCCTGATCCATTTCATCCAAACAGCAGGCTCTTGAGTTGCTTTAATAAAATTGTTGCTTGTTTTCCAAGCCAACACTAATGTATGTCTTTTTTATTATTATTCCCCACTCCCACTACAGGTACAATATGCAGCCTTCAAAATTCAATTGTTAATAATAACAACACCTATAGAATGCAACCTAATGCTACTATAAAGCCAGAAGTGGAAATACATTGTCACACATAAAACTGCCCATAAGTTTTGTTACATATTACAAAAGGAACCATACTGAAAGCCTTAATGGAATTCATTGTTGAGTGAACACACACTTATCTGCTCCCACAAACACACAGGGTGATAATGGAGAA
Source organism: Podarcis tiliguerta (assembly GCF_965153285.1). NCBI lineage: Eukaryota > Metazoa > Chordata > Lepidosauria > Squamata > Lacertidae > Podarcis > Podarcis tiliguerta. Next base: position 20,185,610 of record NC_139545.1, on the reverse strand, counting down.
CCATATGAATCATCTTTATTATCTGGTAATACCTCCTTTGAGTAAAGATGTCCTTATTTTATCATGTTTCTATTCAGAATACAAGTTGATAATTAAAGCATTTTTCATTGGGCGTGTATTGCTTGGTTTCATTTTTTTTTAATCAAAATGCACTCGTTGCTTGGGTTTTGAAAGAAACAGTATGAAGATGTGTCAGAAAGATGACTGGACCTCTTGAACAATGTGTTGTGAATGAAGTTATCGGTGTGTGGGAGGTATAGAAAACTTGCCATTTATATTCAGGAAGATGTCGAGACATTTGAAGTCCACAGCCATTATACAGGTTGCATTAAACATTAAATTAAAAAGGCAAGTGTGTAAGTCCATCTAACCCACCATTTAATCTGATAAAACATGTTACATGTTTGAATATGAAGAATTAACTTTAAAATTATCTGGAACTTAGGTCTACCACTCTGCTCTAACTGTCCAGGAATCCTTTACCTTTACCTTTAAGGTAGCTATGGAGCTCTAAAGCAGTGATGGAGCTGGAACTGACTATAGGATAAGATATCATGCCATATCAATGTTGCCTAAATAACATCTGTTAAGGATGAGGGCTGTAACACCTGTAATTTCCAGGCATTTTGGAGCTTTCATGAACATGTTACCTTTGCCCAGTGCTGTTAAGGGTGAGTAGTGTCACAAAAAAGCATTGCCTATGCCTGTCTTTAGACACCAATCTACTAGTAGAAATCTGGGCTAAGGCCTGCTGATAACCCTTTCCCCTGTAATGAGCTCCTCTCACAGCCCCAGAGTGTTCAGTTTGGGGGATGCATCCTGAAGGCTGCTCAATACTTCTTTTCAAGGTGCCCTGACCCATGGTACACTATGAGAAAGGGACGCAGGTGGCGCTGTGGTCTAAACCACTGAGCCTCTTGGGCTTGCCGACTGGAAGGTCGGTGGTTTGCATCCCCATGATGGAGTGAGCTCCCGTTGCTCTGTCCCAGCTCCTGCCAGCCTAGCAGTTCAAAAGCACATCGCTATGTTATTCATATCGTTTTTACAATTTAACTGTCATACCTTTGTTGTCTTATATGGAGTTCTGGGGTTAGGCATTTAAAACCAGAAGAACTGAAAGGAGACTAAAGAAAACAAAACAGGGAGAATGCTCACATGCAAATAGTTAAGGTAAGTCAGACCCCTGAAATTAAGTAAGTAGATAGAAGTGAAGACAATGAAGACACACGATGTGTAGGTAAGCAGAAAGTTGGATTTCACTGCAACACCATGGTGATGATGGTGATAACACACCAGCACAGCAAGGGTTCAAGCAGGAGAGACTAACACCTAGCTTGGGGGCCTGATCCAGCACCCCAAGCCCCTTCAGAACAGAGTAATCATATAGTGAATGAAGCAGGAGCAATAACAAGCAATAACAAATGATATGAATAAATAAATATTATGCTTATAATGAAGTATGCAGTTATTGCTAATTTCCCTAAGCATTTGTGGCATACAATCACCTCCAGTAAGGATCCCCAAATTGGTAGTACTGTAAACATGCATGTTAGATATGGGTTCTCATGCACATGTGTATAAATGAGAAGGTCTTGTAACACTGGTAACTCAAGGCTGCCATGAACTGTGCCACCTTACAGAATTTCACTGATGATATAACACAGTGAAAAATGTAGCTATCCGCCACAGTCCGCTCAGAAGTGACATCCTAAAGAAAACCCACACTGCTATATCAGATATCTGAGACACATCCTTTTACTTCATTTGAATTTTTCTTTTACTTTTAGAATGCCGCAGATTCTCAGTTTATAGTGATGAGCTTGTAAAAATATTGCTATTTGTAGTTACAAATTAAACACATGTAGCTCAAGATTGGCTATTTAAATACCCTATATGTTTAACTTCCACTCTCAGTATATGAAATATTCCACCTAAAAGATGAGAGGACAAGATTGGTTTTCCATGAAACTACACCTGGCACACTTTCATGAGAATATTAAACGGAGCACATTGGTTTAGCATAAAAATATATATTTCTATCATAAATGCTGACCTCTGGGTCACTGATGAGTTGTGGAATTACTAAGCAGAAAATGCAGGAGAATTTTAAAGATGATCAGACCTACTTCTTTCTATTTGAAAGTAGCACTCCCATGAAATAACTTCCTACTTTCCCAGCAATTTGTCGTGAACGATTCTGGGGTTGCGGTGCTCATCTCGCTTTACAGGCCGAGGGAGCCGACATTTGTCCACAGACATTTTTCCCGGGTCATGTGGCCAGCTAAGCTGCTTCTGGCGAAACCAGAGCAGGGCACGGAAATGCCGTTTACCTTCCCGCCAGAGTGGTATCTATTTATCTACTTGCACTTTGGCGTGCTTTCGAACTGCTAGATTGGCAGGAACAGGGACTGAACAACAGGAGCTCACCCCATTGCAGGGATTCAAACCACTGATCTTCCGACTGGCAAGCCCTAGGCTCAGTGGTTTAGACCACAGCGCCACCCACATCCCTGTACCATACTCCTTGGTAAAAAAAAATTTTTTTTTGTGAGGGGTTTGGAGTCAGAGGGAAGAAAGATCCCAATTCTGCTATGAAGGTAACCAGAATGATCAACTGTTCATCCCAGTGAACATAATACAATGCAGAGAAAGCATGTCCTCACTGAGATGTGAATGTGGTTCCTCTGCATTACATTACTGTCAGTGGGATACATATTTGGATGGGCATTCCAGAAGTACCATTGGCTCAGGAGCCTCAACAACAGGGGGAAAGTTTCTTCTCCTGTCCCAAGCAGCAATGGATGATAATATGGAAAATGGCTGCAAACTGGTACATGCATTAAACTATGCCAAAGAATGGATGATAGACAGTCAGTGCATCAGTATTTGGAAGCAAAATTGAGTGGTTCTCAGTAGTAGCCTCACTTTAAGCCTGCAAAATCTTGTGGTTTCTTTAAAACACATACCCTCTCCAAAACTGGCCAACCTATACACAACAGAGCCATAGTTCTATAAAATAGATTTGCCTATTGCATTAACAGAAAAATCACCATCTGCTGACACAGATGAATATTTAATATTGTCCATAAATTAATAGGTTGTTTAATAGCATTTGTAAATGGTTTTTTTACCTACTGCTCTTTACAGCCTATTCTGCTTTCAGTGACTCTCAGATAAATACTAGTAAGAATTATTTTAAATTAACATTTTGTGCTGTATTTTTCTAATTCTACTCACAGTACAGCCATTGAAATTAATGGGCTGAAGGTACACATGCCCTTTAATTTCAATGGGTTTACTCTGAGTAAGACTACCATTATATAAAACCCCATGATTGGTGCTGTTAAGGGGTGAGGTAGATTGTTAGACCTGCAATTGTATGAAATGTGTCTAAATTCAAGAAGCTTGTGTAACAGCCAAGTGAGAACCTTCAGAAGCAGGAAGAACCCTCAATGCATTCTGGGTAAGCTGCCCTCAAAATGCAGAGCAGGTTATATGACCAGGCCGAATTGCAAAATCAAATCAGAATTTCCAGTCACTGGTGACTAGGGCTGCCTAGAGCCTGTGCTGATCTTAATGAAATACACTCAATTGAGGACGTTTATGAATGTTCATCAATATATGCTCTCTTTTCCTGAACATTGCTGGAGGCTAATTAGAACTTCTTCAGGCATCCTACATGACACTGAAACCTTGTGTTTCAGAGAGCTCTCTCAAAAAAGGAGTAAAACCAAAATATCACCCTCCTCACTTCAGAAAACAAAAATGGGTCTGAAAACAAGAAGCACAAGACACCCTTGCAACAATCACTTACTAACCTATAATTCAGTATCTACCTATTTTTTCTATTTTGTGTTGCTTTAAAATACTTTGGCCAATTTATCATTCATACTTCGGACAGATTAGCTCTTTGCCCTCAATATGAAATTATGGAGAAAAACAACAAGCTTTTGCTATTATGACCAAATTGCTAACAGCATGGAGCCTGATCAAATTAGTGTATATATCTTCTCTCAATATTTCAAGCTAATTATCTGCATTACCAAGTAAAGATAAGTAATAATATTAGTTTTAATTAGGTCATAAATGTTTGTGGGAAAATATAGCATTATATAAACTTTTTAAAACTTTTATGGGGAAATTGGCAACTGAATCATACTTATGTAAATTATACTTAGTAATAAAAATGCTATGATCAACTATTGAGTTAAATAAGAAAGTGCTCATGAATATCCTTCTGGATGATTAAAACAATGGGAATTATTGCGGTCATGAACACAATTTCAATCAAAATGTAAGCAAAGATATGGAATTTGATCCATATTAATATGTGCTCTCTAATGTGAACAAGGAGCCTTCATGTGTTGAGCCAAACTCACTTAGATGGAGAAGAAGAACAAGAGGGAAACCCTCTAAACGGGAAAATTGCTTACAAAGCTATTTCATTCTAAAATGAGTTAGAGAGATATTTGTAAATGGGGATGCTCTGGGTAGCTTCATTTATTACAACAAAGTGAAATGGAAAGGGAGAGGAAGCTTATGATAAATGATTCTTCAGGTTGCCCTTGTAAAATATCCAGAAAGCAACTGTTCAGACTAAGATCTGCAAGCTCCTGATCCAAGAATGTTTTGCATGTCACATTCTCACACGTTCCATTTCTATACTATAATGCACCAGTGCTTTGCCATCTGCAATTGCTTCCAGCCTATTTGGGGGTCCAATTCAAAGTCCTGATGTTGACCTTTAAGGCCATTCATAACATGAGGACAGAGTACCTGAAAAATCACATATCTACATACGTACCTAGGCAACCATAAGATCTTCTTTGGAGGCTTTTCTCTAGCAGGTGAGGAAAAGCTGGTGGCTGCTAGTGAAATGGCCTTTAAGTGGTACCACCCCATAACTTTTTGTTGGTCTGTTAAAAAAAAAATGTTATGGTCTGGACTCCAAAGACAGGGGCTGGGGCTTTTGAACTTGCCCATAAATGATCTGGAGTTAGGCACGAGTAAGTTATGTGGCTAAGTTTGTTGATGACACCACATTTTTAGGGTGGTAAAATGAGAGGGGGGGGAGCACAGAATCCCTATGCTGATCCATGGAACGGCCATGGGCCGGTTCCAGGAAGCTCATGGGCTGGAAGCGCCCCATGGGCCTTAGGTTGCTGACCTCTGCTCTAAGCAGTTGTGTGGTACACACACACACACACACACACACACACACACACACACACAATAAAACATTAAAACTATCAGTTAAAATAGTTGAAAACAGGTATTAAGTACAGTGGTACCTCGGGTTACATACGCTTCAGGTTACATACACGTCAGGTTACACACTCCACTAACCCAGAAATAGTGCTTCAGGTTAAGAACTTTGCTTCAGGATAAAAACAGAAATCGGGCTCCGGCGGCACGGCAGCAGCAGCAGGCCCCATTAGCTAAAGTGGTGCTTCAGGTTAAGAACAGTTTCAGGTTAAGAACGGACCTCCAGAACGAATTAAGTACTTAACCTGAGGTATCACTGTATATATATTTTTTCCCAAAGACTAAAATCAATAGCCAAAAAGAAATAAAACACATGTAGCTTCTGCATGTCTGGATAGGCTTGCCTAAAATAAAAAATAAAAAAGTAATACACTGGAAGTACCTACCTGATGTCAATAGCCTCACCCACTACTGGAAGGTCATCAGAAGGTTGACCAGAATGGAATGTGGTCTTCTGGCTGGGGGGGGGGAGGTTCCTCACCCCTAACATGTACACTAGTGGGATCTGAGCCAGCACATAGGGTTGTCATATTTTGAAGAGCAAAAAAAAAAAAAAAAAAAAAAAGGGGGGGGGAGAAACATTTGCCAACTTCTACTTTTAACTATGGATCGCTATGATGACTCCACCCATAAAAAAGAGGACATGTCCTGGAAAAAGAGGATATATGGCAACCCTACTTGAGATCACAATGGACAGTTCAAACCAGCCAATGTGAAAAATGTAAATTCCATGCAAGAGATTGTCAGGAAAGGGGTGGAATATGTCAAAGTACTACATCCAGTACTAGTTTTCAAGGCTCATTAGAAAGAACGAAAGCTGTTGTGCTCATAACCTGCTTGTGGGCTTGACTGGTATGTTATGGTTCTGCAGAGAAGATCACAACAAGGCAGATTAGTCATTTCAGCACCAAGGAGAGCTCAGTGAGCAAGTTGCTCTAGTCTAACAAGGGTTAGAATGGTCTCTGCCAGGGTTTTGCTTCTTCCATGCTTTACCTATTTCTGGAAAACTGGAGTCTCTTAATGAGCTAACTCTCTGGCCAGATGATGGACACTTCTCCATGGCTCCATTACAGTTTGCAAGGAGTTATATTAGCACCCAGCACTGGGAGCACCACAGCTGCCATTTGGCATCTCTAACTGGTTGATAATTTGGGTAAGAATGTTTTGGATAACAGGGAATAAAAATGTCCCTGTGCATATGTTCTGTTACCATTCTGTTATGCAGTAAAAGCCTGTATTTTTCTTCTATGTATCAACTTTATATAAATGTATTGGAAATGCTTGCAATAGACACAAAGTTTAGCTTGATAGGGCTAATATGTTAATATATCTTTAAGAAAGGAGCAACAATTAGCTCCAAGAATATGAATATGAAAATCTCAAATGGCTTTTTGAAATAAAACATGGTGTATTCCCTTTAGGCTATGTTTCCCTTTGAAAAGGGGGCTCTAAACACAAGGAAGTCTGTGAAAAACTAGACCGATATGCTCAGAGGGATTACATTAATATTAAAAGACAAGCACAGGCATCAAGCATTTTTATTTCAGTATGTTAGACAGCAATCACAAGCTTCCTCGTTTAAGACCAGGATTTATTCATTTTGAACAGAAATTGCTAATCCTGTTCAAGGAAAATCTTTTCAACATAATTTTAGAACATTTTATCATACAGAATTCTACTTTAAGTGTAAAAGAGCATCTTTCTTCTTTGTTTTAAAGATTAGTTTTCTTGCATTATTCTAGTCAGTCAAAAATCACCGGGAATGATTCAGCATACATAATCCACTATGCATCTATTTGCATAACATTAAGCACAAGCCAATCATACAGTCATACCATTGGGATGAACCCAGTGGACCATCTTGAAGCAGCAGATCCTGACCTATACCAGAAGTTTATACAGTGCTTTTTTTGGGGGGGGGAGATGCAGGGGTACGCATACCCCTAAACATTTTGTGAATCTAACGGGAGAAGAAACTAAAAAAAATAAAAGCATTTTTTAGTTTCTTCTCTAGCATGGTGAATCGTCAGTTCCATTGCTACCCCTGAGCAATGTTTCCTGAGTCTCAGAAGGAAGCAAGCGTTTAATGTGTAAAGCAGGAGTTGGAATCTAGCATGGTGATTGGTCAGTTTCATTGTTATCTATCACCTCTGATGGCAGCTTCATTTCCTTTCCCAGAAAGGAATCAGGAAGATATTAGTGCACACAACTTCATGCCAATGTGGAAGTTACAGTGAGCTGTCAGCTGTGTAATATGAGATAATGCATGTTACTTGTACTTTTGTCCATTTACTGTATTTATTTTCCCCAATTTGAACCATAAAATGATTATTTTCTTGAGTCAAAATGAGAGTACCCCTAAACATTTTTTTAGATAAAAAGCACTGAGTTTATATAATAAGATGCTCATTGTTACTGGCTAACTGGCCTAGAAGTTAATATTTTTATCCGAAGCAACTGCCTCTTACTTCATCACTAGTTGAACAATTGCTGTGCCTGTACTTTCAAATTCCCAGTCCCATTTGCACTGCAGGTGATAGATATGGTCAAAACTCATGTCTTGTTTGGCACATTGGAAGCTGCTTATTTTATTTAAAACCATTTCTAAACTACTTAATATTTAAACATATCTAAGTAGTATACAGAAATGCAACATAAAAATACCAGATAAAATGGTAACATAAAAACACTAATACAGCATTTAAAACCAGTAAACTGCACAGTACTGTGAAAACAATAATGGGGGCCAATTTTGTGGGTCAGGGAAAACCTGGGGGAAAATATGTTTCTTTACAAGAAGCCTCCAGACAGTAGACACAATGCATCTGAACTCCTACTTCCTGTCTGTCACCATTACTTTTATGATTACTTTATATCTTTTCTATTAACCGGGATAGATTGATTGAAGAATATAAACCAGGTAAATGCTGAAAGGCAGCTCTGGTGCTCCCAGTGATAAGGCTTCAGAGCAAAAGGGGGAAAAGAGAGAAGAGTGGAGAGGTATTAGAGATTCCTTCCTGGATAAAGAACCGCTAGCATTAGTGGCATGTGTCTGTCACTTTCTGATGTGCAGAACCATCCACTCCCAGTCTTCCAACTCCTGCTTGAACTATCTTATCTAGTGTAATTCTGAAAATTTAATGGGAGCATCATATCATTGCTTCAGCCACCGAAATCGTTCTATGGTGTTTCCCCTCTTATCTTTAGCCTTCTCAAGGAAACGAAGAACAGGTTTGTTTTTAGAAGCCCTTACACTTCCAGAAGCACTTTTCTTCAAGGTACCTTATTCTAAGGAGGTTAATCTGACATTGTAAAAATACAAGAACACAAAGCACAAAATAAGGGCTGTAAATTCTGATAAGCTCAGTCGGTTTGCTAATCAAGTAAAACTTGAGCTAACAGACTAAATTATGGCTCCTGACTAAGCAGTAGATCCCTCCACCCTATACCAAACATGAAGTATTCCCCCCCCCCCCGTTAATATACAAAGCTCGCGTATATTTAACACTGCTGGATGAAATTGCTGTGATCTCCCACCCACATAGCTACTGTGAGTCAATTCTCATACCACTACATTGAAATGAATGTGCATGTATATCTAAATCTGCATCTTCAACAATACTGATGGGTTTTGAACTTGTTCATCTATTATATCCATTGTTTTTCTGAACAATATGGCTATGGGATGGGGAACTCACAATGGTGTTGGCTATTCCCTGTATCATGTCTAAACCAGTTCAGCAGCCTACCAACTTCAGTAGGATTTACTATCACCTATATGAGATCAGAACTGAAGCATTTGTCTACTGCTAATTATTTTTTTGAATCTGCTAAAGAAAAGGAATTTCAGAATAAATGTTTGCATGGACTTCTTAACTTTTACAAATGACCCAGGTTAGAGTAAACAGATGGAAGTATTCTGGAATTATCCTGAATAGCACCATTATGCCTTTTGCTGATTCCGTTGTACACTGTCAATACCTCCTCCCTGATGGAGAACTGATTTTTTTTTAAATCCCTTTGCTCCCAGCGCTGATGCAAAATCTACAGTATATTCAGCCCTGAAATAAGAAAGCCCAGCTAAAAGACATTCTCTCTGAAATCAATATTTTTTTTTGTCTGCCTTTATTCTGTAGTGAACATTAATATATTATAAGCCTCATAAAGCATCAGTGAATCTAACAAGCCTAGAGCTTAGCCAACAAAAGTTGGCCTTTTTTAATGGCTTTTGAATTGGGGTGCAAGCACCACTTCCCAGTAATTGGGGAAGAAGAGAGAAGTAAAAGTCGGATGTCATGTTGAGATAAACAACCACAATGTAAATATATTTTATTATATGAATATAAGATAGAAAATAATTAGGAAGGAAAGGAAAAACAAGCTGAAAGGTTTAGAACTGACTTCTAAGCATGTCAACAATATTCCATTGATCATATCCTTCACAAATGGTTACCGAAAACCTCAAGACTTTATGCCTAGGGTGGCTGACCTTTTATGGTCTGAGGGTTGTGTTTACCCTTGCCCAAACATCAGGGTTGGTCGCACGCCAATGGTGGGGGCAGCCACCCCACACTGTCTGTCACTCACTCACCCCCCCCCACATGCTGGCACAAAGCCTCCCCCGCATTAAATTGATCCACTAAAGAGAATTGTCAACCCCTCTCTGCCCATCAAAGGATCAATCTGGTGACCAGGGAGAAGGCGATTTGCTCCCCACCAGGATGTTGACCAGGGTGCAGACGTTTGTGAGCTGGGGGGGGGTGAGAATCATTGGAGGGGGTTTTGGCCACTGCTGCTCTGTGCTCTTTGGCTGAAACTAAGTTCCACAGAAATCAGTAATATCTAAATGCAACCATAAAAAGGGACAGCATAGCTCAGGCATAGCCAAAGTTTTGGGGGCCTAATCCAGCCCACTGGTTGGTTTAATCCGACCCCTGGGGTATTTCCTGTGGTAAAATCCTAAAACTTTGGTCGGCCCTTTTGTTGGCCCCCATGGCCCTTCACTTCATCAAATCTGGCTCTCTTTGAAAAAAGTTTGGACACCACTGGCGTAGCTGATAGCACACAGAAGTGCTGCAGACATGGGAGTTCAACAGTATGTTTGTTGCAGAAGAAACCGCCTTATACCAAGTTGGACCATTAGTCCATCTCATTTAGTTCAGTCTATAGGGTTTCAGACCAGGCTGTGCCTGATAGAGTCAGAGATGGAACCAGTGCATAGCAAGAGCTTTATGTCTGAGCCACAGTGCTTTGCAGGAAGATCGGGAGGTATGACCAAATGGGGGGCAGGAGGACGAGGAACTGGTGATCTTCCAGCACTTGTTAGACTCTAGTTCCCAGGCTCAGCGATACAGTGGTACCTCGGGGTAGGAACTTAATTCGTTCTGGAAGTCCGTTCTTAACCTGAAACTGTTCTTAACCTGAAGCTCCACTTTAGCTAATGGGGCCTCTCGCTGCCGCCGCGCTGCCAGAGCACAATTTCTGTTCTCATCCTGAAGCAAAGTTCTTAACCCGAGGTACTATTTCTGGGTTAGCGGAGTCTGTAACCTGAAGCGTATGTGTGATGGGATGAAGAGCTGCTTGTGCGTAAACTGCAAGTCCCTCAGAGTTTGATCAAGTTCTCAAACCTCTGCCTGTGACGGAGCCCCTCCAGCATGGCTGCGTCAATCGCTAGCAGAATCCGAAAGTGGTTGCTTTCGGAAACGTTTCCAACATAAAAGCTCCTTAACGGAAACACGTCTTCTGGACTCTCGGCGTGACAGTTTCCGGCGAGGAATGGGTGTCCCTATAGGAGGTCCTGAGACCTCCCCGCTGTTTTCGCTGGAAGCGTCTCTGAGCCATTCCTCCGACTCTCCTTCCCTTGACGTTCCTGCTCTCCCCCTACTGGTTCCCTCTCCAGCTGCTGCGTCTCTCTCAACCTCAGAGAGCCTTTGCACCTCCTGTCCTGCCGATGGCAGTTCCCTGACAGTATGTAACCTGAAGCATATGTAACCCGAGGTACCACTGTACTCAGAGTGGTAGTGGTCTCATGCAGCTTATAAAAATGCATGAAACCACCGGGGGGGGGGCACATATTCCTTATACCTGAGCTAAATTTTCCCCTATTGTATTATCACTATTACTGATTACATTTATCTGTCGCTTTATAAAAAAGAAAATGTCTCAAACTTTCATATGATGGCCTTGCATTGACTGTTATCAACTGCAATGTAGCCAGCCAGTCACTGTTCACCTGAAGGTTTGCAGACATATGCCTCTAAGCAATCTCAGATGATCAGATCTTCACATGGATGGGAATGGAAGTACCTTCCTCACTCCTAAAGAAAGTTAATAAGAATCATACCATGGCAAGCCACAGTCCCTTTCAGAATGGCTGACCAAGGCTCTACACATTTCAAAGGATTCATATAGGGCAGGGCAGGGCAACCTTTGACCCTCCAGATGTTGCAATGGTCAAGGTTGATGCGAGCTGTAGTGCAGAAACCTCTGGAGGGACAAAGGGTTGAGGCTGCATGGCCGACACATTCAGCTCTGGCCCTGGCTCCTCCACACGTCCTGACATTGCGTGTGTGACATCAGGACACTGTGACGTCATGACATCCCCCCCCCCCAATCGCCCTCGTAAGATGGCACCTCTGATGTCCCTGAGATCAATTAGACTTCTCACCAAGAGTATATTGTTGGCAGTGTGCATAAGGGGTATATTTTCCCACAACAGTGCTGACAGTAATTCTTGAATATTCTAGCAGACAAGGTTAGCAACCTTTCAAACTGGAGAAACTTTTTTAAAAAATAGAGAACATTTTGAAAAACAATGAAAAATTGCCACATAACCTGACTTCACAGTTGATTCAATAAAAAACCCCACTTTTTGCCATTTTCAGAAACTGAAGGTAAATAACAAGAGGTAGTGTTATACATGAAGTGTCAACTATATTGCTCCTTTATGTAATATGCAATGGTGTCTATTTTTAGATATTTGAACATGTGCTGAATTGCTTATCAAAGGGCTTCATAAATCTTCTATATGACCGTGGCTGAGTTTTACATAAATTTCAACCAAGCCACAGCCACACTATGAAAACAGAAGCCTTACTTCTTTCATATGATTTCAGTTCAGCTCCCAAGGGCAAGATGTTTGGAACTGTAGCAAGTGATAAAGGCTATGAACTCTGGAGAATAAAAGAGAGAGGGAAACGAAAAGGGGAATCAATTTGAGGGAATCTTCCTGAAGACTAAGGTAATATCTACACCATACACTGAAAACACATTTATATTACTTTAACAGTCATGGCTCCCCCCGCTCCTGAATTATGAGAATTGTAATAGACCTCTCACAGAGCTACAATTCCCAGCATTCTTAATGATTTAAAAAAAAAACCTTACTTATTTTTCTCAAATGTCATACAATGGGGTCAGGACTGAACAAATAGAAATGCATGTATAGAAGAGAACCATCTGCTTAACCAGAGCCCTCTATTCTTTGTCCACTTTTGCAATTTCCACTTCCAAAGAGAGAAGCAATTTATTTAGAAATCAGTGGCTTACTTCTTCAGCACTGGGGGGGAGGGGAGGGAAACACAATGACAATAGCACACAAAAGTTGGAACATGTGTGCAGCTTTCTCCAAGGTATGTGTGTCCTTTTTTGGAGTCTAGACTCGTGTGGGACTTGTATTTATTTCAAGGTTTTCAGAAGCTCCCTAGATAGCCTTTTAAAGGAATTCAATAGAATAAAAATATCAGCACATACGCTAGCCCAGAGAAACCCATTTGTCTTTAAACAAGGATGGCACAATTACAGCAATTAAATGCAAGCTTAATTATAGAGCTAAACTGGTTATAAATAACCAAACTTGAAGAAGAAAAGTTCTCGTGTTTCCTAATGTAGCTTCATCTCTGTAAAAAGGAGGAAAAGACCCTACAGAATCTCACAGAAAAGAAAGAGAAATGTATGTCAACAAGCGAAAAGAAAAACAAGAAAGGTGTTCACAGTTGAGCATTCACATCCCTTAGATTCAAAGGAGTATCTTCTACAAAAGGCTTGTTATAGATTCATCAGCTGTTCTGTATTACAAGAGGTGACTGAAGTGTGACTTCAAAGTGAATACTCAAATATAGAACAACCAATAGAACTAATGAGATTTGAGAACTATGTAATACAGTGCTACATGAGCAGGGGTGTAGTGTTATGTACACAAGCTTGGGGCTCATGAACTGCTTTTCTTTTCCAGTGCAACTACATGGAAGAGATTAGAAGCTTTCATTTCAAATTTTAACTAACCACGGTTTATCATGATGTCTAAACCCAGATGAACTGCGGTTAGATTTAAATATGATTTGGGGACAAAAGTGTGATTTACTTTGATAACCTAAATCATGTTGATGTTTAACCCTAGTTTGTGGCCCATATGTAATAATAAATCATATTTAATTGAAAATGGAATCAAAAACATGATCTCTTCCTCACAGCTGCATTGGAAGAAGAGAGGAAAGGAAGACGGCACCAGCGCCAAGCTCATGTACATATGAACTAGATTTTTGGGTATGATTTTTCAACTAGCTGTGACAGGATCTGTCAGAATTATCAGCTAGCTCACATTTAACAATTTTGCTCACCAAAGTGTAGCAGGGTAAGTTTGTCAAACGCAAGATAAATTATGTCAATAATATTCTCATAGTCCTCTAATTTAAAAATGATAAATTGAGTCTGGCAGAAATTTATTCTGGACACATCCATGATAGTTTCTACTAATAACTGAATCGTTGTGGTTCGAGGACCCGACCCCGCGTGGTGGAAATGAACACACAGGGACACGTGATTATGGTTTATGGGCATGGAAAAGGCCACAACTTTATTGGTTACAGCAGTGAAAAGGTATTGGCTTAGGCATTGGATGTCCACCACAGGGGTTGAATCACCAGTGGGCGAAGCCTGTTGATGATAATACAACTATAGGCTCCCCACTGACGTCACCGGGGGTCGTGCCATGGCCTCCCGCCAAGCAGGCATCGGACGGAATACACGACCGCCGGATTCCTTTAACGGAATACCCAAAATTGAAGGCTTAGGCAATGGCCACACCTAGCCTTCCAACACACCATACCGCAATAATCCAATGCCTAACCTACCCACCAATACCACGAACGTTGTGACGATTGCTACGAGGTAGGCGAAAAAACCCCCATGGCCTAATGCCATGTGGAAAAACTCCTACCAGGCCCCCCGCCTAACCAGGGCGACCAACCTAGGGTCCATAGCAAGGCCAAGAACCTAAGCTAAAGGGAGTGGCGGGTGGGTGATCCGCGGCGAGACGAGGAGGCTGGACGAAGCAGGAAAGAGGCCGGGGAGAGGGCTGGCGCCCGAATTTAAAGTCCACTGGTTACGCCCCACAGCGGCACCTGATTGGGTGCCGGCTGGTGGGCGGGCGCCAGCCAGGTGGGCCAGGTGAGCAGGGGGCGGAGGCCCCCTGCTAGGGGCGGAGCTCGGGCTCCCGCCCACAACCACTCCCCTCTCTTTCAGGAGGAGAGTCTTTGTGGTTCGAGGACCCGACCCCGCGTGGTGGAAATGAACACACAGGGACACGTGATTATGGTTTATGGGCATGGAAAAGGCCACAACTTTATTGGTTACAGCAGTGAAAAGGTATTGGCTTAGGCATTGGATGTCCACCACAGGGGTTGAATCACCAGTGGGCGAAGCCTGTTGATGATAATACAACTATAGGCTCCCCACTGACGTCACCGGGGGTCGTGCCATGGCCTCCCGCCAAGCAGGCATCGGACGGAATACACGACCGCCGGATTCCTTTAACGGAATACCCAAAATTGAAGGCTTAGGCAATGGCCACACCTAGCCTTCCAACACACCATACCGCAATAATCCAATGCCTAACCGCCACCCGAGCCAAAGGCTCGCCGCCAATACCCTCACAGCTGCAACCAATCCCTAACACTACTGATAACGCTGTCAAGCCACAAATCATTTCCTTGGTCAGATAGATGGACCCCATCATTCCGGTACAAGGCCTCGTTGCCAATCCGGATACGGTCATGCGTGATGACCTGGCCATTCAAGTATCGCACCCGGCGGGACACGGCCCGGTTCAATATCTTCCTGGTTCTCTCAACAGCCATACAACTCAGTGCCCCACGCCAAACAATTCTTTTGAGGAGGGAAGACCAAAACACAGTGGTTCCGGGGCACAACAACGCAATCTCGCCCAAGTCAGTCCTTATGCTCCCTGACAAGTCCGCTGTTCCTCTGGTAACGAGGTCATTTTCCCCGAGCTGGATGACAAGGATGTCTGGGGGGCCAAATAAGGCCACTTTGTCGCGTAATAAAGGCATAAGTTCCTGCCAGCGCATGCCTCTTCTGGAGAACCAGAAACAGCGGACTCCCGGGTGCAAGCCAAGGTTGGAGGTGAGGCCGGAACTGCACGCCCTCGCACGGGCCCAATGGACAATGCTATGTCCGCAAATCCACACGATCTTTCTGGTAGCGGCTGAGGATGAAAAGAAGGAGAGGCCAGGGTAAGTCGGGGTCATGAGGGTAACGCCATCTAACGGATATAAGACTTATATGCATCTGATTTCCAACGACCCATTTCCTTAATCCTGTCAACCGGCAGGCCCAACTGAGCAGCTGTTGTGGCGGCGCCAATACGGAAGGAATGCGCGGCATAATCCTGGGAAGGCAACCCGCACGCGTCAATGGCCTTCCGGAGCACCCTGGTAAATTGATGTCTTAGCAAGGGAGACCCGTCTTTATGTACCAGAAGTGGGCCCGGGCCGGTAGGCCGGAGGTAAAGGAACCGTCCTGTGATGGCCTGGGATTCCGATTCGGAGGATGAAACAGAGGAATCCCGGCCTGCACAGGAGTCCCCGCCTCCAGGGCCGGCTGAACTGGGGCAAGGCCTAGATGCTGAAGAGCCTGCACCTGTGGCAGTGCATCAGGAGCTGGCCCCAGGTGAAGCCCTTCTGGCCCCAGAGAGGCTTGACGACTCAGTGGCCACAGGTGAGCCTCCTCCAGGGCCCAGTAACCCTTCGGCCTCTCCTGATCTGCAGAGGTTTAGAGCAGAGAGGCGAAGGGAACTGGTTGCCCCCAGGAGGAGTGCTCGCCTTAAGGCCAGAGGAGGCGGGGCTCCTGGGGGCCGGGACCGCCCCTGGCCTTAGAAGAGGATAAAAGCCCAGTCAGCCCGGCCCCAGGTTGCGGGAGCAACGTCGTTGTTGGCTTCGGACCTTCCTGCGTTCCTGATCCCTGCTCGGCCTCCTGTTCCTGACTATCCGGTACTCCTGTTCCCTGCTCGGCCTCCTGTCCCCGACCATCCGGTGTTCCTGTTCCCTGCACAGCCTCCTGTTCCAGCGTTCCTGTTCACCGCCCGGCACTCTGCCTCGGACCTTGCCCCTCTTCGTGTGGACTCTGCTACACCCAAGGTACCTTACCCCCGGGACCAGCACAGTTTGCTCCCGCCACCTCCCGCACTCCCCCTTCGTAGGGGTGCGTTCGGGAAGAGCCAGAGGCCATGGCTGAACAGGCGGCTGCACTGGTGGCTTTGGCCCAGGAGAACCAGGCCTTGTCTCACACCGTGCAGCAGCTCAGTGACGCGGTTGAGGCACTTCAGCAACGCTTGGAAGCCCTACCGGCTCCTGGGGCCGACGCCCCGGCTCCGGGCAAGTACCCAGTGGCTTTGCCTGAGAAATTTGATGGAGCCCCGGCCAGCTTTCCCATGTTCCTGGCCCAGGCCAAACTGTATATTCAGGGGCGAGCCCGGAACTTTCCGGACGACCGTACCAAGGTGCACTTTTTGATTAGCTTGTTAAAGGACCAGGCGGCCAAGTGGGCGTTGCCGCTACTCAGGCAAGACTCCCCCTTGCTGGCAGACTATACGGGGTTTTGCAATCGTTTGGAGGCCGCGTTCGGCAACCCCCAGAAAGAGAGTCAAGCCAACCGGGCGATTCGGCATTTGAAACAGGGCAAGTCCACGGTGGCCACATATACCACGGAGTTTCGGCTGTTGGCACAGGACTTGACCTGGAATGACTCGGCACTGCGGGACCAGTATCTCGAAGGGCTTTCGGACGAGGTACTGGACCAGTTGGCCACAATGGAACGCCCCACCACGCTGGACACTCTCATTCAACGGAGTCTACAAATAGACGACCGGTTGGAGGATCGTCGTCAGGCCCGGGGTCGCCGACACTTCCAGTTCACGGCACCAGCTTTTTCCGGCAGCCCCACGGTCACAACTGATTTAACGGAGGAGCCTATGCAGCTCGGGGCAGTGCGGCCACGCCTTTCCCCCGCAGAGAAGGCGCGGCGTCGGGATGGAAATCTCTGTCTTTACTGTGGCGGAAGTGGACACTTCGCTCGGTCCTGCCCTGAGAAACGCCAGCCGCAGGGAAACCGCCAACCCCAGTAGCTGATGGCCCTAGCTACCGGGGGTCCCAAACCGTACAGAATGGGCCCGCACCAATGGACTTGCAACATCTTATGGTTTCGGTACGTTTATACCCTCCAGGTGGGCCCTGGATCCTCACCCATGCTTTGGTAGATTCAGGGGCAACCCGCTCCTATATGGACGCTGCTTTTGCCGCCCATCATCAGGTGCCACTTCGGAACAAGCCAGTACCGGTCCAGGTGGAAGCGATTGACGGACGACTTCTGCGGTCAGGTGCCGTTACTCAGGAGACCCAGCCTCTGGTCCTGTGTCTCCAGCAGCACCGGGAGTTGCGAACTTTGGACATTGCCTCTATGCCCCGCTTCCCCCTGGTGCTCGGGATGGACTGGCTGGAAGCCCACAACGTTCAGATTGACTGGGTCAAACGGACCGTGCACTTCCCAGTCCCATGTTCCCAAGCTCAATCCGGAACGCTGGCGTCCGCGCCCTCAGAGGAGGCAGCACCCACGCTCCCAGCCGTGTACCAGGACTACCAGGACGTGTTCGAGGAACGGGGGGCAGACCAGCTGCCGCCGCATCGGCCTTTTGACTGCGGCATAGACCTCCAACCCGGAGCGCCTTTACCAGTGAGTCGCTTATATTCCCTAACAGAGCCAGAGCGCGAGGCTTTGCAGGACTTCTTGCGCAAGAACCTGGAGCGTGGGTTCATTAGGCCGTCCACCTCGCCCACCGCGGCACCGGTGCTTTTTGTTAAGAAGAAATGTGGGGAACTCCGCCCTTGCCATGATTACCGAGCCCTGAACAAAATTACCGTCCCAGACCGGTACCCCTTGCCCCTTATCTCGGAGCTGCTGGAGCGGGTGCAAGGGGCACAGGTGTTCACCAAGCTGGACCTCCGGGGGGCCTACAACTTGATTCGGATCCGAGCCGGGGATGAGTGGAAGACAGCGTTTGGGACCCGGTACGGGCAGTTCGAATATTTGGTTATGCCTTTCGGTTTGTGCAACGCGCCCGCTGTGTTTCAACGCTACATCAACCACGTGTTTCAGGACTTGTTAGACAAGTACGTGGTGGTGTATTTGGATGACATACTGATTTACTCCCGTGACCCGGCCCGCCATGAGGGACATGTCCGGACCGTGCTGCAGCGCTTGCGTGAGCACCGTTTGTACGCAAAGCTCAGCAAGTGCGAGTTCCATCAGCGGACTGTGGACTTCCTTGGTCACCGGCTCTCTCCAGATGGGGTGCAAATGGACCCGGGGAAGGTGACAGCGGTTCAAGAATGGGCGGCACCCCGGAACCGCAAGGACCTACAGCGTTTCCTGGGGTTCGCCAATTACTACCGGACCTTCATCGCTGATTATGCTCATCGCACCACCCCGTTGACCCGGCTACTGCGCCCAAAGACGCCGTTTTCCTGGGACAAGGAGGCAGAGGAGGCGTTTCAGGGGTTGAAGGCCTGTTTCCAGAGGGCACCAATCTTACAACATCCTGACCCCTCTCGACCCTTTGTGGTGGAGACCGACGCTTCCAGTACGGCTCTCGGTGCCGTCTTGTCTCAACAGATTGGTCCTGAAGCGCCACTCTTACCCTGTGCCTTCTATTCCCGCCAGCTCCTACCAGCGGAGCGTAACTATACTGTGTGGGAGCGGGAACTACTGGCCATCAAGGTAGCCTTTGAGGTCTGGCGCCACCATCTTGAGGGGGCACGACATCCGGTGGAGGTGAGAACCGACCACCGGAACCTGGAGTACCTCCAGACCACCCGCAAGCTGAACCAAAGACAGATCCGGTGGGCGTTGTTCTTTTCCCGGTTCCAGTTCCGGATCCGCTACATCCCTAGCTCTCAGAATCAGAAGGCGGATGCCCTGTCCCGGAAACCTGAAGACAACGCAGACACGGTACAGCAAGCAGAACCCACCACGATACTACCTCCGGCTGCATTCCTGGCCACCCAGGAGGCGCAGCCACTGCAGGTTCGGGTGCGGGAACAGCAGCGGGTCGACGCTTGGGCCCAGGAACGACTCCGGGAGCTGGCTGAAGGGTCCAGCCCACAGTATCCGGGGCTGGTCCTGCATCAGGGCCTTCTGCTGCACCACGGTCGTCTGTACATCCCGCCAGGGCCACTACGGCTGGAGGTTCTCCGGATGGCCCATGATGCCCCAGCAGCGGGGCACTTTGGACGGTATCGGACCACCCATCTGGTCAGTCGAGAGTTTTGGTGGCCCCGCCTGAAGGCTGACGTGGCTCGCTACGTTGCTGGTTGTGATGTCTGCCGGCGCGCTAAGGGACCTACCGGGCGACCCCCCGGCCTACTTCAGCCATTGCCAGTTCCACCGCACCCTTGGCACACGGTTTCGTTGGACTTTGTAGTGGACTTACCCTCGTCTCGTGGCTGTACCTGCCTTCTGGTTTTCTCCGACCATTTCACCAAGATGGTGCACTGCGCTCCCTGTCCATCTGTACCCACAGCCAAGGAAACTGCTCAGCTGTACCTTCAGCATGTCTTCCGCCTGCATGGCCTACCTGAGCGCGTGGTGTCCGACCGGGGCGTTCAGTTCACATCCCGGTTCTGGCAAGCACTACACCAGACCCTCGGGACGGAGGTCTGCCTCTCGTCAGCCTATCACCCACAGACCGATGGCCAGACGGAACGGGCGAACGCGGTGCTGGAGCAGTACCTCCGGTGTTACTGCAGCTACCAGCAGGATGACTGGGTCGACCACCTGGCATTGGCGGAGTTCGCCTACAATAACGCGGTGAATGCGTCCACCCAGCAGACCCCGTTCCAGGCCAGTTATGGTTATCATCCACGGCTGTTTCCAGAGGTGCTGCCGACATCCGCAGTCCCGGCGGTGACGGAGTGGCTTCAAGAGCTCCAGTCCCAGCAACAGCTTTTGGTGGAGCAACTGCACCAGGCCAAGGAAGCGTACAAGGCCCAGGCCGACCGCCACCGCCAGGTGGGGCCGGAACTTCGCGTCGGTGACCTGGTTTGGCTCTCCACTCGCCACCTCCACCCCTCTCGACCTTCGCGGAAGTTGGACGCCCGCTTCACCGGCCCGTTCCCTATCGTAGACCAAGTCTCTCCTGTGGCATTTCGTCTCCGGTTACCCGCAACCCTGAAGGTTCACCCGGTCTTCCACAGGTCCCTTTTGAGTCCGGTGGCCCCACCCGACGAGTTCCACCCGAACCGTCCCCGACCGCAGCCAGTGTTGGTTCGGGGAGAGCCTGAGTACGAGGTGGAACGCATCCTGGACTCCCGATACCGCAGGGGAAAGCTGCAGTATCTCATTGACTGGAAGGGGTACGGACCGGAGGACCGTTCCTGGGAACCTGCGGCCAACGTCCACGCACCTGCCTGCCTCCGAGAGTTCCATGCGACGTACCCCGGCAAGCCGGGTCCGGACCCTCGGTTGAGGGGGGGGCCTGGGAGGGGGGATGGTGTGATGGCCTGGGATTCCGATTCGGAGGATGAAACAGAGGAATCCCGGCCTGCACAGGAGTCCCCGCCTCCAGGGCCGGCTGAACTGGGGCAAGGCCTAGATGCTGAAGAGCCTGCACCTGTGGCAGTGCATCAGGAGCTGGCCCCAGGTGAAGCCCTTCTGGCCCCAGAGAGGCTTGACGACTCAGTGGCCACAGGTGAGCCTCCTCCAGGGCCCAGTAACCCTTCGGCCTCTCCTGATCTGCAGAGGTTTAGAGCAGAGAGGCGAAGGGAACTGGTTGCCCCCAGGAGGAGTGCTCGCCTTAAGGCCAGAGGAGGCGGGGCTCCTGGGGGCCGGGACCGCCCCTGGCCTTAGAAGAGGATAAAAGCCCAGTCAGCCCGGCCCCAGGTTGCGGGAGCAACGTCGTTGTTGGCTTCGGACCTTCCTGCGTTCCTGATCCCTGCTCGGCCTCCTGTTCCTGACTATCCGGTACTCCTGTTCCCTGCTCGGCCTCCTGTCCCCGACCATCCGGTGTTCCTGTTCCCTGCACAGCCTCCTGTTCCAGCGTTCCTGTTCACCGCCCGGCACTCTGCCTCGGACCTTGCCCCTCTTCGTGTGGACTCTGCTACACCCAAGGTACCTTACCCCCGGGACCAGCACACGTCCGGTGTCCTTTACCGGGCATGGCCCAGACTCCTTTGAGGCTACTAATTTGATGAAAGTTCCCCTACCCGCCTGATCAGTTTTGGACTGGCGTATCCGGATTGTTATGGACGCCTCGGCTAGTTGCACGTCCTCCAATAAGAGGCCGCGTGTTGAACCGTTAGCACAAACTTCAGCCACCACCTCACCCACGCGCAGGGCGCCGAAAAATGCTATTGCATAGGCGGCGGAGAACATGCGGGCCTCGTACTTGAACCAACAGATGGACCTCAACTTTGTGCGTATCCTAGCCAGTAACCCATACGAGATCGGCTTACGACCCTCGACCCTCGGGGGTTGCATCCTACGCCAACCCTCAATAGCCCTGCGTACCAAAAAGTCACTACATGGGTCGGATGAGAAGGTGGCCTTGCAGAAGAAACTAATGGCGGCCACGTGTATCTTCAAGGTTTTGGTAGCCCGACCCAAGTCATCAAGATGTGATAGGTAACTTAAAACGTCATCAGTGGTCGGTGGCGTACTAGGGGCAAGACCCGAACACCCGGACCTGAAACCCAAAAAATCACACCAGGCCTTCTTATACGATCTGAGTGTGGATGGCGCGACGGAGGCCAATACTCCCTGTATCACTTTGCGTCTCCAGCGCTCCACAGGTGCTCCGGAAAGGGTTCGGGCAATGGTTGCGCTCCAGGTGCCAGCGACCGGAAGCGTGACGTCTGAAAACGAGACAAGGCATCCGCGATGTTATTATCGATTCCAGGTACAAATTTGGCGGAAAAGATTATATTAAACTCGAGGCACCGGAGGACGAATGACCGCAGGAGGGCCGCAACCCTTGAAGATCGGGAAGACTGCCTTTCCAGAATTTTCACCACTGCCTGGTTATTAGTTTTGAAGCACACCCGACGGTTTTGAAATTCCTTCGTCCAAATATGCACAGCTACTACAATTGGGAAGAACTCGAGAAAGGTCAGATCACGCGTGATGCCCTCCTCCTTCCAACCCCCTGGCCAGTGCTGGGCGCACCAGCGCCCTCTGAAGTACACCCCAAAGCCTAGCGACCCGGAAGCATCCGATTGGACCTGGAAGTCCGAAGTTAGATTCAGTACATCCTGCCATAGCGAGACTCCGTTATAGTTGGTTAAAAAACTCGCCCAAACTTCCAAATCAGCCTTGACAGATTTAGGAATTCTAACCCTATGATGCGGATGTTTGAGGCCTGCCGAAAGTCTGGCCAGGCGGGCACAGAAGGGGCGCCCTGGGGAGACCACCCTGCAAGCAAAGTTAAAATGTCCTAACAAGGCCTGAATCTGTCTGAGGGTGATCTTTCTTAGCATAAGGGTGGCCTGAATTAAATCCTTAAGGATGTCTATCTTTTCCTTGGGCAAGCGGGAGGACTGGGCCTCTGTGTCCAGTTCTATCCCCAAGTATGTGAGGCAAGTGGCGGGGCCCTCGGTTTTCTCTGCCGCTAGGGGAACGCCCAGGTCCTTTGCTAAGGCCGAAAAGGCCTCCAGCAACGAAACGCACTCCGTGGAGCCGGACCTCCCCACAAAAAGAAAGTCATCTAAATAGTGCGTAACCCCCTTGGTATTTGTCTTAAATCTTATGGCCCACTCCAGAAATGTGCTGAATGTTTCAAAAGCCGAACAGGCTACCGAGCAGCCCATTGGCATAGCCTTATCCACATAGTATTTTCCCTGAAATTTGAAACCCAAGAGCCAAAAATCCTCGGGATGGACCGGCAAAAGGCGGAAAGCGGATTCGATATCACACTTTGCCAGAAGTGCCCCTGGACCAAAGCCCCTAATCAATTTAACCGCTTGGTCAAAGGTGGCATACTTGACTGAGCATAATTCCGGAGGAATGGCGTCATTTACTGAGCCCCCCCTCGGATAAGAGAGGTTATGAATGATTTAACAATTTAACAATTTTGCTCACCAAAGTGTAGCAGGGTAAGTTTGTCAAACGCAAGATAAATTATGTCAATAATATTCTCATAGTCCTCTAATTTAAAAATGATAAATTGAGTCTGGCAGAAATTTATTCTGGACACATCCATGATAGTTTCTACTAATAACTGAATCGTTATCAAGATTATTTCAAACTGCTTCCATTATCATCAGTTCTAGCATCTTTCCTGGAATCAAAACTAGATTGCCCATAATTTTGTTTCCTCTTTTCTCCCTCTTCTGAAGACTGGAAAATTTGCACAGTTTCAGTCTTGCCACCATTTTCAGTCTTGTGGTGGCACCTCACCCCTTTCTCAGTATTTTTGCAAATATTATGGTTCTGAAAGTACTTTAGTTCCCTACGATGCAATTCACCTGGCCCCAAAGTTTCAGACTCATTCAGGTAGCTAGGTATTCCTTACCACCTTGCTATCAACCTAGAACTGCAATCCTGACTCCTCCCCAGTCATACTACATTTGAAAAGCTGCACACAAATCATATTTGGGGAGAAGACTGAGGCATAATAGGAGTTAACCTGTGGTGCCTCTTCCTTGTCAACAGTTAACATTTCACCATCCATACTCCACATTATGCCTACTGTTTCCTTCCTCTTGCTTTGAACATAGAAGAAAAGCCCTTCTTGTAACTTGCAAAATCCCTTACCAAGCTCAGCTTGTTCTAAGCTTTAGCTTTCCTGGTGCTGCCTCTACAAGTATTGGCTCCTCATCTGAACTTGTCCTTGGTATCCTCTCCTTTCTTCCATGTATTATATATGTCCTTTTTTGTTTTCTCCTCATCACTCTGCTTTTTTGTGTAACATCACTGTCATTTTAGATGTCTCCCTCTTTTTTTTCTTTTATCTCATTGGGATTATTTGTGATTCTGCCTCCAGGAAATCAGCCTTTTTGGGCTTCTGTTCCCATTAGGGTATCTAGCCATCAAATCCTACTTAGCTTTTCTCTGAGCTCCAGCTGTCCTGAAATTCAAGGCACATATTTGACTGTGCTGACCTTTCGTTTTCAATAAGATCCAGAACTCCAGCCCATTATTCCAGTCCAAAAAGTCCAACATTTCATGGACACAGTCCCCGCAAAGTTCCCACTACTTTGAACTCATCGGCTAAAACTTCCCTATTGATTAGAATCAAACCAAGGATAGCCAAACCCCTCACTCCTTGTTGGCAGCAAGGAAAACCCATACATAGCGGAGTTTGTCTGCTTACAGATATCAGAGTAGTGATGGGAAAACATTATTTATTGCAGTAATTAGCTTGCCCTTTCCTAAGGAGCTCAAGGCTGCAAATATGATGCCTCCCACCCTCCTTTTACCACCTCATCAACCCTGAGAGAGAAAAGCTGAGAGTTTGTGACTTGCCCAAGGTCACCCAGTGAACGTCATGGTTGAGCAGGGATTTTCCAGTTCTGTTCAACACCCCATCAACAACACTACACTGGCTTATTTCTAATACAAAGAGATGCGACTCTAATGTAGAAAAACATTTTCCAGGGCATCTTTTTAAAAACTAGCATTTTAACAGTTATATAACTAGCCTAGTTTGACATGATATATTGCCATAGTTAGCTAGCTCCTCAGCCGACACAGATGCCAGAAACCTAAATGCCAGTAAATACAGGGGAACACTATTTCTAGAGCAAACAATAAGTACAAAACACCCCACCCTCTGATCCATTAAAAAAAGCCTTTTATAAAAATAAGATGCATGCTTTCAATAGGCCTTGTGGGCAGCTACATCTGGTAAAAATAAACATGGGAGGATTCAGTGAAAATTTCTCCCTGGCTAAAATAGGGTTCTGAAAGATGTGGCACCTGTTTTATTAATAACAGTGTGTTGTCAAAATTTTACCTATACAGGTAAACCCCCTGTGTTCCACGAATCTTTTAAAAATGTGAACATCAGTTTAAAACGCACATCAGTTATTTCTCTAAGCATATCTTTTTGTATTTCTTGCTTTCAGCAGGAGACTAATAAATATTAGATTTCTTACCACAAAGATTCTTCTCCCTCTCTTTTACTTCAGGGACCATCTCCAGAGAGACAATGAAACTAAATCTATGAGAAAACCACAAGCATAAAATGTAAGCAGTTTTACTAGAAGAATGCCTAAAGACAGACACAAATCTTGCAGGACAGATATAACAAGTACACCAACATATTCACAGACCATTTTATACATAAGGCAGCCAGAGAAACAGGGAGTATTTTGTACATTAGAAGGTCACGGTTCTCTAATGTGGCACTACCACCAACCTGTTGCTTTTTATTTTTTTGACATTATAGATTCACCTTCTCACATAAAATGTTCATTTCTTTCTTCACTTGAGGCTGACTGAAAGGAACTGTCTCATGCAGACTTCAAAGGCAATTTATTTTGTTATTTCTATTTATTACTTGTTTTGCGGAAGCTTATAGATCTGTACAAAGTAAAACTAGCTATACTTTATATATTTTATATTATATTTTATCTCGTGTCATTTTTGTAGGTCTGTCACAGCAGTATGATAAACTATATAACAGACTAAAAAGTTATAGGCCCATTCATCATCAAGTAATTCAAAGGAAACAACACGGATTACTTTCCTTTTCTTTTTCTTGACTAAAGTATCTCACACAGAAAAGGAATCAAAACCAGAGAAAATCTTAAGTAACAAGATACTCAGGACACTACATTTGGGTTGGCTCCAGATGATTAGAGTAGATCAACTGAAACCAGTGGAGCTTAAGTCATGACGACTGATTTGATTGGCTCTACTCTAAATGTGACTAACTCTGAATTCAACATTTTATTAACATGTTATGCCCCTTAGGTTTTGTTTCAATGCTGCAAAGTGAATACGCAGCAATTAACTCAGGGTACATTAACTCAGGGACGCGGGTGGCGCTGTGGGTAAAAGCCTCAGTGCCTAGGGCTTGCCGATCGAAAGGTCGGCGGTTCGAATCCCCGCGGCGGGGTGCGCTCCCATTGCTCGGTCCCAGTGCCTGCCAACCTAGCAGTTCGAAAGCACCCCCGGGGGCAAGTAGATAAATAGGGACCGCGTACTAGCGGGAAGGTAAACGGCGTTCCGTGTGCGGCTCTGGCTCGCCAGAGCAGCGATGTCACGCTGGCCACGTGACCCGGAAGTGTCTCCGGACAGCGCTGGCCCCCGGCCTCTTGAGTGAGATGGGCGCACAACCCTAGAGTCTGTCAAGACTGGCCCGTATGGGCAGGGGTACCTTTACCTTTACATTAAATAAACAGTTAGATTTACTTATTTTACTTTCTTTCTTTTAAAGGACACTATGTCCTTTGAATGCACGGAAGAAGTTATAGATGAGTTTGGTGACAGCAAATGACAGGCACTGCACTTGGATCTCAGGAAGCCCTGATAATAATGGGATGTGACAAGCACCCTTCAAAAAAAGTAACAGTTCTGTTCTTGGTAACAGGTCAGATGAAGAATGATGGAACAGAGAAGTGGAGTCGTCACCACACCAGAAGCGCTGTCAGGGCAGAAGGTTGGGTAGAACACATTTTTTCGCTCCATAGTATTATTATTACTACAACTACTTTGAAATTTGCTACCCGCCTTTTGCCAGCAGGTCCCAGAGCAGGTTACAACAACTCAAAAATTAAGAATTAAACAACAGTTAAAACAGGAAGAGGGTGGGCCCTGAAAACACACATTTGAGATGTCAAAGGCCAAGGTAAATAGGTGTGTTTTCAGCATTCATTGAAATTTGCATAGTGAAGAAGCCAGACACAGCTGGTCTTGACACCAAGTGGAAGGACCCCTCTTCCTGCACTCCCACCAGCAGCAAGAGATGAGCAGTAGCTGGGACAACTGCAAAGCAGGTAAAACTTCTGCCACCATCTCCCTGCTTTGCTTTTCTATTGCTCCCGCTGAAGAGAGAGGAGAGATGCTTGGAGGAGGATTTCTGGACCCCACCACAGCTGATCTGCAGCAGCTGGCCTGGTGACAGACTGTCAGGTGGTCTGGAGAGATTATTGGGGAGGGAGTGGTTTTGGTTTTGAAGCGTATGGCTTTTGATCTAGGGAGGCGACTGAGGTTTCATTTATCTGCTAACTAGTGGGTTGGAGTATTGCTTCATTTATCATTTGACTACATTGCTAATGTTGTTTGTTACTGTTTATGGGGCTGGTGTGTTGTTTTTGGTTTTTTGCATGTTATATGAAATGTTAATGCAATATATGATCCCTTCCCCTGTGTTATTACTTATTTGCCTTTATTTGTCTTTAAGTTTCTTGGAAACTATCCGGTGACATCCAACTAATAAGGTAAATAAATGAATAAATGTAAAGTCTCCATCATGGTTTTGGATTCAAGTCATATATACTGCTAGCTAGTGATTGATTGATTGATTGATTGATTGTGCTCCAAAAAACATAGCCAGATACAAAACAGGACAGGACTGCTACTCCTCTGATAGATGTGTATAGTAGAGAATCTCCGCTAGTCATACAAGCCATAGATGAAGACTCATGAGGAATAGTAAGGGTAGGTGGCACATGTACTGCTTCCCCAGAGCACCCAGCATCCTCTCCCTGAGGCCACTGCCACACACTGCCTATTATCAGGGCCAGCACTGGCTGTTTGTTAGCTCATCAGGATCGCCAGACAAAAAAGCAGTAAAGGCTCTAATCAGGTAGAAGAAGAAATTCAGCAGGTGAAGTTTACATAACAATTGCCTCCTTTACACAACATTCATAGAGCAGGAGTCTTGTCCTCTTTTTGATCTGGTCCCTGTATATCAAGTCATTCTAGCCAAGTCCTCCTCTTGTTCTTCCCTGAGTGCCCCCTGTCATCCTAGCACATGGTTCAGCATGCAGTTATTCAGGATGCTCTAGTCCTAGTCTAGTCAGAGAATAAATTTGTTATAAACACTCCCTAGCATGGACCAACTTCCCCATTTACTTTAATGAAGCTTCTCCTGCACAAGCTTTTCCTCCCATTCAATCAAAATAAATAGGGAAAGCCAGCATTTCAGACAAGAACATTGGTGTGTAAAGGGTGTTCCGGGCTAAGATGCTGAAAATCTAGTCAGTGTTGATTTCAAGGATAAGCAAGTCTCAAACGATCCCATCTTAAGATCAAAGAGCTACCAGTTAATAGTCATTAGCAATGAGGACACAGCTAAGACTGTCTCATTTTGCCAATGTTAGTGTTAGAGTAGGCACTGGAGTTGCATCTTAGCTCAGTGTTTGGTACAACATTAATCTCACTGTAGTGACTATGAAACAAAACAAAACAAAACCAGCAGCCTACACACACACACTTTCACTCTTGATGGGAGCTAGCTCTAGAGCTCTTCTTCAGATCCCTGGGGAAGATCAAGACATAAGACTCACCAGAGTTGAACTAATCAAAACCACTGATGGCACAAATTACCCAAGGCAGTCAGCACAGAGGTCACCGCAAATAAAATGATCAAAGGTTCAGGACGATCATGCAGCTAAATAAAAATGTCACAGTGATCTGCACTGAGTAAATATGAAAAGAATGGAAGTGAATAAAAAGCTAGAAGGATTTCAGAGGCAACCTTCTGGCAATGATAGTTTGAAAAGAAGAATTGGATTTGGAAGACATTTTTCTAGTATAAGCTTTCTGCATGATCTGCTTACTTCCAGAGGAGTCTCCTCTCTGTGTCTTACACACACACACACACACACACAAACACACTTTTACACTACAGATACTTCACCTTGCTAAAATAAATCCTCATTTCTACAAATGTTCCATATAAGTAATCACTCAATTGCTGGCAGAAGCAGAAATCAAATGGCTTTTTCAACTAGATTTTGCTAATACATTAATAATCAGATTTCACAGTGCCGTTTACTGGCTTTGACCCCACAATGAATTATGCACAAAGAGGTCCCACTTGGCTATGGATGTCAATATTTTCAACTGCAAACCACTGCATGACCAGTAATGGAAAGTTCTGGTTGTACTCAGGGCAGGGCGGAAGTCCAGGGCCCCATATAGCAAAATGAGCAAGACCCCAACAGCACTAATCTGATATTTTTAAAGCACCAGTCCAAGATTCCACACACCCCCAATCATTTTAAGATGAGTCTTTCCTAACGTGATGCTGCTATTTTTGTTGTTTTTAAACTGATGTTTAAGGTGTTATCTCTTCTGCTGTTTTCAATTCCATTACTTTGAAATTCTTCATTTAAAGATAAATAAACAAAATTTTTAAATTAACTAACGTGCAGGGCAATCCTATACATGTGTTATGTATTCAGTGGTCTGTGTTTGTCTGAGTCTGGACTAAGGATTATGAGCTCCTGTGTTCTGATTCGATACATGACATCCAATCACAGAACATTTCAGGATTTGGGCCTCTGCCATTGGCCCTTAAACTCTGAGTTATGATTCGCAGCTTGGAAGTTTAGACAGCCAATCACGTTGGGTGGCCCAGGCCTTCAGAAATGTATATAAGCAATTGCTTTGTCCCTGATGTCCAGTTCTGTTAGTTCAATAAAGGTTCTTGTTGTTATCACTGTGTCTTGCCTCATGGGAACCCACCTACACATCAACATGCCTACTCAGAATTATTGAGTTTCATAGGACACACTTCCAGCTACATGAGTATAGTGCTGCATCCTAAATAATAAAATTAGACTCTAATCCTGTACCGTTTCCTGGGCTTAAACCCCATTAAACTCAGTGGGACTTCCTCCTGAGTAGTAGACATGTGTAGGATTGCATTGCCATATTGTTCAAGCTACTTTTGTCAAACTTGGGTTACTCTAGATTTACACCACTGGAGCAAGAAACAATATCCGATTCCCATGCATTGCTTTTCAATACTATTTTTATTCCATGACCTATTTAAGCAGTTGCCTTTGTCAGAGGAAAGAAAAGCTGTTGCTGTTAACACTGAACTATGCATTTCACTGTCACCTTCTGCATTCTTGACGGATGATTCCATAAATGAGAAAGAAAGAAATAAAAAAAACCTGAGGACAAACAAATAGAGGATTTGTTGCATCTCATAGCATTGCCTGTTCAGCCTAAAAAATAGTCAATGTCACCACTCTGCCTTTCTTACTTACTTAAAACATTGCCATTCCGTCTCTTCACCAGACTCTCAGGGCGGAATATGTATTAAAAGTCACAGCAATATATAAAATAAAAATGTTTAGTTAACGAAAAATACACCAGTATACAGAATGTCCATCTGTCCCAGTGCCATCCTAGCTATCTGATCAGCCATGGTCTGGAACACAACAAAACCAAAACAGAAGGGAAATGTAGGGAGCCATGATGGTAAAGTGCTTTAAATGGTGCAGGTGTAGCTGGCTTCAATGAAGAAAAGGCCAGCAGCCCTTTCCTCTGGCAAGCTAACAACATGATCCAGAGAGCAGTGGTGGTATCAGGGCAAGACTCAGATGCAGAAGTCCAAACGCCTCACTCCGCAGAATAAGCAGCAGGGCTGGCTTGTGACATTTTGAAATCAATGAAGTAAAGTGCATGGCCATCTAAAGGTGTTTGTGTGTCCCCAGAAGACTGTTATGCCCAGAGTCTAAAACTACCCGCACCACTGCCAGAGAATGAGGTATATGTGTCCTGATGTCCGGAGATCATGAATGCTAGCACCTTACAATCCTATGCACCCTGTCCTGGAATATGACTCATTGACTCATATAGTAGGGCTTACTTCTGAACAAAAATACATAGGATTTCCATGTAGAACCGGCCCTATCATTAGGCAAAGTAAGGCCGCTGATTTGCACTTTCATGAATGGGACCAAATGGTTAGATTTTTGTCTATCATCACCATCATTATTAATACCCTAGTACTATAATGAATAGGATGCGGGTGGCGCTGTGGTCTAAACCACTGAGCCTAGGGCTTGCCAATCAGAAGGTCGGCGGTTCGAATCCCCGTGATGGGGTGAGCTCCCATTGATCAGTCCCTGCTCCTGCCAACTTAGCAGTTCAAAAGCATGTCAAAGTGCAAGTAGATAAATAGGTACCGCTCCGGCGGAAAGGTAAATGGTGTTTCCGTGCACGGCTCTGGTTTCGCCAGAAGTGGCTTAGTCATGCTGGCCACATGACCCGGAAAAACTGTCTGCGGACAAACACCGGCTCCCTCGGCCAGTAAAGCAAGATGAGCGCCGCAACCCCAGAGTTGTCCATGACTAGACCTAACGCTCAGGGGTACCTTTACCTTACTATAATGAAAAATTTAACTTAAATGGCCTTGGATACTATGCACCACAGCTTGGATGGGGAAGCGCCATTTCCTGCTCCCTCTCCAGCAGCAACAAATCTTTGGTTACTTCTGGTCAGATTTAGTCCCATCTCCCACCCATCAATATTAATAGTCCCTCAGGGCTGTTATGGGGGTAAATGTTCTGATTATGTCTACATAGCAGGTTGCACATTAAAGTGCGATACAGTTATTAAAATCAAACATGTGGCCGTAACACAAGGTGAAGAAAACCATTTTATCTTTTGAAATTTCTAAGATGAAATAGTCTGGCTACTGATAGTCTCAGAACATCTAAAGCATAGAAACATCTGAAGCAAACTGAAGCCTCAATGAGTTCTGTATTGATTTTGCGTGTCAATGCTCAAACAAATGCTTGTTTTTGTCCGGGAGTAGGGTTCGTTAAATGGGCACATGCTGCGTTTTAGACACTGAATTATAGGCAGGTTTCTTGTTTGCCCAGCTCCTATGATTTTACATAGGTTTTCAAAAACAAACAATATTTGGTGTTGATTTAGAATGAACAATAGTGTAGATCAAACATATTGACAGAACAGGAGCCAGAACCTACATTTTTAAATGACAAAGGTTCATGTTAACTTTGCAAACTTTGCCCAGTGTAAATGGGATGCTGACTTCCTGCAAATATGGTTTGCAATTTGTACACAGAGAGGCAAACTCCAGAAAGCAGGATCATTCCCCATTACTCCTCCCCATGCCCACATATGTCCCCCAATGCAATCTCAGCCCTAACTGTGAATTAGTGCTTCATGTACACAGAAGCTAACCAGAGTTCTTCTCCTAGGGTGCAGTACTAACTTTGGTCGCTGCCCATTGAGGCTTAGTGGAGTAGTGAGGAGACCCCTGTATTCACAGTCCTGCCAGCCAGGGCAGAAGGTGGAACAGCAGGCAGATCACTATGCCACCTGGGATCCAGTCCAGATCATGTTTGGCAGGTGGAAGGGGCAGGTGATGCTGTCATTACTCCACAGGTGTAGGTCCGCGGAGGTCAGCAAAATTGGACACCTCTGCCCAATCCACACATATACCAGAGTATAGGGGGTTTGGATTTCTCAGCTGAACAAGGATTCAGGTAGAATGGGATATCCTCACATGGCTTCAGTAAATATTATTCTTCTTGTGGAGAAAAGGTAGAAAATATATGCCTAAAGTGACAGCTACAGATTCATGTAGGGCACATTATCTGCAATGATCTCCACATGTACGCACACAGAGGTACATTTGTGCAAATTCTGATCAACAAATTCTGACCTTGTCCTACGCAACAATTTGCTGTTCTATATTAAACAGTTTTGCTAGATGCCCATTTTGTTATTTCTCTTTCCTTTGGCAGCTCTGATTGCTTCAGAGTTTAGGCAAAGAATTTCAAATGAAGTTGTTACACGATACATCAAATACATTCTCCACATTTCCCGCAATTGACAGGTACTGCAGCAAATTTCCCATTGTGAAAGCCTCATAAACCAAACAGATTATTCCATTTCTTCAAGTCATTTTGAAAGAACCAAATGACTGGTGCTATTTAGATGCTATTTTGTATTGTGAGTCTCCTTCACCCCCCCCCGCCCCCCGCCTCGCCTCAACCCGCATCCACTTTTGTTGTTGTTTCATATAGCGGTAAAGAAACATACTGGGGGAAGGGAGAGAGAGAAAGGTGGCCTTTTATGTGCAGATGCTGGATTACAAATTCATTTTGGCACTCCTCTCAGCTATAATCAGTGCGAGAACATTGTCATTCGGAGTGCAACATTCAACTGGATGAACATATATGCCTACCTGCTGCCATTTTCATCTACAGTACAGGGTGGCATGAGAGGCATAAGAATGGTCTACAGTGGGACCTCAGGTTAAGAACTGAATCTGTTCTGGAGGTCCATTCTTAACCTGAAACTGTTCTTAACCTGAGGTACCACTTTAGCTAATGGGGCCTCCCACTACCACCGCGCCATTTCTGTTCTCATCCTGAAGCAAAGTTCTTAACCCGAGATACTACTTCTGGGTTAGCGGAGTCTGTAACCTGAAGAGTCTGTAACCCGAGGTACCACTGTATTGCGTTTCCACAAGCAGAACAGGAAGGCACCAATCCTCTCCATTGTTTGTCCCAGTATTTAATATTACAAAGTACACAGAATGCCAGCATAGCATTGTCTAGTTCCCTACAGATGTCGCGGCACTATAGCTCCCATTAGCCATGACCAATGACCATACTGGGTGGGGCTGATGGGAGCTGGAGTTCAATAACATCTGGAGGCACCACCTTCTCTACCCCTCCCGTGTGAGTGTATCAGATGACCTTTGGCCAGTCACTATCTCCTAGCTTAACTCACCTCATAAGTTAGTTGTGAGGATACAATTGGGTGGAAGGCGAACCACAGACACCTCCTTAAGCACCTTGTTATAAGTATCTTTGCTCTCCTCCAGTCTAATGTACTTC
This sequence comes from Podarcis tiliguerta, assembly GCF_965153285.1. Classification (NCBI taxonomy): domain Eukaryota; kingdom Metazoa; phylum Chordata; class Lepidosauria; order Squamata; family Lacertidae; genus Podarcis; species Podarcis tiliguerta. Next base: position 20,151,216 of record NC_139545.1, on the reverse strand, counting down.
ACAGTGCTAATGTGCTTCAGCTCGGTTTTCAGCATTCTTAAGGAGAGCCAATTCATATTCCAAATTCTTTTCTGGCTCGAACCAATTTTCATATACTAGCAGGGCCATCAACAATCCTTTGCATTGCAGAAAAGTATATAAACAGCTGAACTTAAAACCACCAAAAGATGAGTTCCAATGTTTACAAAACGATTCTGTTTTTGTTAACAGGGGACTCTGGGGACTCGCTGACATACCATTCCCATAATGTCCAAGGAGCAGCATTATTTGAGACGAGACTGAGTTGACGTGACCATGTAGAAAAGTATTAAATTGTGACCTTTCTATGGTCAGATTTAAGAACACTGATCAGGTTAATCCATCAATGGTAACTAAATCTTACAGATATGAACGGCAACATTCCTCTCCAAAGTTTCCTCGCTGAGATTTCTCTTCTGCCCAGTTGTCTGGCTCTGTAATATACTTCCTGGTTGCTTTTTAAGATGGGACAAGTGGCTGTGACAAAGCCTTGGCAATAGGCAGCGCTAGCAGGATGGGAGTCGCCATGTGTGTTAGGATGATCGGGGTCAGATCTAGTTCACAGAACTAGGGCTGGTTCAAATCCAAGGAAATCATTATAGAGATGCCCCAAGAGACTTCAGATATAAACAGATGCATCTATTAATGGCTAGCAAAGATTAGGCAAGCAGGAAGTGGAGTAGAAAGTAAGAGATTGAACTCTTACAGTAAGAGACATGAAATAAGGCACATAATGCATTTCCACTGCTGAAATGGGGCTGGTTTGTTTCCTGCATGGCACATAACATACACAGGTATTTCTGAGCTCTTCTATGGATGAGCAGCACATTTAAAGGACATTTATACCACCAACATGCCTTCCCACGAAGAACCCCAAGAACTGCAGATCACCCCTCATAGAGCTACAATTCCCAGCACCTGTACCAATCTACAGTTCCCAGGATTCTTTGAGGAGAACCATGTGCTTTAGATGTACAGTGTGGATGTGACCTAAGTATCATTAGTAAAATAAAATAAAAAATGCAATGCTGTTGCAGACATGCAGAACTGGGACATACTTTAAGGGGGGGGGAGATGGTTGATACCAATAGCTAGTCAATCAGAAACAGCAAACTGGTTTGGGGGAAAGACAAACTGCAAGCTTGGCTGCAGACAGACTCACTGGGTGGACTGAAACACTCCTTCTGTCCCAGTTTTTCTTCTGTGAAGGCAACTAGGAGAGGCAGAAATATATAGCCATAATAGATAAGACACTAGCGGGGTGTGTATGGCAAGTGACTACACCCTTCCGGGGCTTGGCTCATTTCCACAACAGCCAAGTTGTAGATCAAAGCCCTCAATCCTGATAGTTCTACTAAAATGAAACTTTTCAAAATAATCCCAGAGAAACATGATACATGGGGATTGTAGCAAAGGAGAAACTTAAATGAGCTACCTTTGTACTCGATCAGAGCTCATGAAGAGTCAAGACTAGCAAGTGCTGTAGGGGAAGGAGAAATTTAATGAAGTCGCAGTTGGGACATCTAGAAAAGAGAGAATTAGGAAGAACATGAATACATTTAAATAAGAAGAAAGAATATTTAAACTTGGAAGACAGGACTCCTCACACAACAGAAATTGAGCCTTGGGCACTAAGCCATTCTTTAAATGATTCAGCAGTCAACTTGGCAGTAAAGCCAGAGTTTTGCCACTGTTGAGTAATATATTCCGTTTGGGGATCATAGACTTATATCCATTATACCTAGATTAGATTTGATTTTATACTAAGACAACAAATTATGTCGTAGTAAGCTTTTTCTTCTCTTGTTTTTCCTTGCCATTCCTGTAAGTTTGCTCATCATTTCTAAAAATAAGCACTTTCCAAAAGCATTGCTGATGTTTCCAAATGGCTTAAACTGTACATATTGAGAAGGGGAAGGGGTTTATCTGGAGGAGGGAGATATTTCATGGAAACTGCAGGACAACTGCTCATGTCAAATCCTACTTTGGGGATTGTGCTTGAATGCATGAAGCTGCCTTGTATATAACCCACCCAGGCCTGCATCCCCGATGAAGGACAGTTTTTTCAACCCTTAGGTATGTCTTTGATGGTGTGAACTGTAGTTTAGCATGTCATTGGCATGTCATTGGTACCCTGATCTACTCTGATGGGCAGCAGGTCTCCAAGGATCGGAGCTGGTGTCTTTCCAGTCCTCCTGCCTGGGATTATTTTAAGTGGAGATGCAAATGGGATGGGATCTTCTATATTCAGAGCTCCACAAATGAGCTACAGGGCCTTTCCAGACTCTTGAAGATGTGAGGGTTTCTACAATGTCAAATGAAAGAAAATGAGAGGAGGAGAAGGAGGAAGAAGAAGAAAGGTCAGTATTACATGTGAAGCTGAAAATGCAAAGTTTCAGGTAAAAACATGGATAAGTACTATGTGTGATGCCAGTTATTTTAAGCAGTTGCACGTTAATTCAAAACCCACAGAACGGTGGTTTGGAATTTACAATTCACATGATTAATAAGCAAAACTGTCACACTAGAGGGGGGAAATGTATGACATTAAGACTTCAAGAGCCACATTTTGGTAAGGCAAGAATATGTCATAAGAGCTATCTTCAAGGTCCTCAATCCTCTTAAAGATGCCAAATCTGGTCTATTATGCTGTGCGCCACTTAGAAACGGATTTTCAGCATCAGCAAACTAGCTAATATTTTTTTCCCCAGCTAGATAATTATTTGAAAACTTTAAGAATGTAAAAGGGTTTTCAAGAAATGCCCTACATATGTATTAGAAATATACAGCCTTAGCTGAAGGTTTGACTTCATTATGGGTTTGCTTGGGAGGGTTTTTCGATTTATTTTTGACATCAGGTTTTTCTGCATTTGGGATTTACCTTTTTCTGTTCATACCTGGACATTGCCCTGGGGAAGTAATTGACCCACATCCATACAATATTTCTTGGTTAGTCACAGGGATTGAAAGGAAATTTGATTTGGATTGGATTTTAATGTGAACCTACCCAATTCTTGCTTTCTCAAACAACATGTGAATAAAAGCCCAGCCATCCTTCAAAATGACCACTTCTCAGAATTTTGTGACATGGTTCTCCAACCAACCAATGGGTGCAAAAATGTGTATATTAGGAGAAAGTGTGCATTGAAATGCATAAGCTAACAAAAGCATCCTATGAAATGCATTATGTTAGAGAAAATTGCTTGCAAAATGTGTGCTATTGGGCAAAATTGCATACGGAAATGTATATATGAGGAGAAATTTGCACCAGAACACTGACAAATTTTCATGAGGACTAAAAATAATAATAAAACATCAAAAATGCATAAATGTGGTGCTCTGAACTTAAGACTGGAAAATGATAAATAGAGAGAAACCAAAAATAACCAATTTGTCCTTCCCTGGTTACTTAATGCATGTGGAACACAGAGTGTGAAATTTATTTTCCTGACCAGTCTTGTGCCTGAGTCCCATAATACACATGGTACTTGCTCCAGAGGCATGGGGGGCAGGGGGGCCATGGCCCCGGGTGTACATTTTTGAGGGGGCACAATCAGGCACCCCCACAACAGGCACAGAGCCATAGCAGTTGAGGTGTGGCAGGAGGCAGGTTTGTCTACTGGGCAGGTGGATGGAGGCAGGCTCTGTTCACCCTTCAGACAGGCTCCATGCATGTGCCCCCACCCCAGTTGCCCAGTCCACCCCCACCACCCTGCCCACCACCTGTCCCATCCCAGGCCCCAGCAACCCATGCTATACCACTGACTTATTCTATTATGTGAAAGTCACTACATACTAGAGTAAGGCTGCAACTTACCGGTATGTGAAGGTTACATTCTGGGGGTTGTGCCTAAAGCCAAAATTGTGTATAGTCAAAATATTTTGGGTGCAATGGCAGGTGAGGCTGCCAAAGTTGTTTTCCCCCAAACACCTGACGTCTCTTATATTTTTAATGTTTGCCAAGCGATAAAGTTAAATGTGCATAAGCTGTGAGTGTAATGTACTGCAGATCAGCACTACAGACAATAATAAAAATATAAACCTATACTGGGGTGGGAGGAGGAAACGAAACCAGAGTTCAGTTGTGTCATCATATGGCTAGGGTCTGTACCACACACACACAAATAAAAAAAATTCAATAGTAAAGTGGTAAGCCAGTGGTTCTGTAAGGAAAGAGAGTGCATTTTTTTTCATATTTGGTGGGAATGTTGGAAAGCAAGGAAACATTAGAGACATCACTATTATTAATGAAAGTATTTGAGTAAATTTAGTTGCTAACCACTATTGTTCCTTTTAATTTACACTAAAGGTTCTTGAGTTCTTGGAGAATTTCAGACATAAGTTTTATATATAATTACAATTGCAAGAATCCTTTAAGACCAATACTGGAAGGTGGATCATAAAGCAATTAAGCTAAGTTAATTACAAAGTTGTGTGAACAGCTGGGGGTCACTGACCATAAAGTTAGAAAAGCAAGAAGCATATTAAAAAATACTGAATAAATGGGAATCAGTGGTCCAATTTGTTTGGTTTTTTTAAAGACTTGGGAATAACTAGTGCAGGAAAGAATTAATGTGTAGTTTTACCATCTAGATATTTAACTTTAACTCTTCTGTGATCATGATTAACCCTCAAGATACTATTTAATGACAATTAAAGTATGCTTTCACTGCAAAGTGTGTCACATCAGGTCTGCCAAATTATAATCTTACACAACTTAAAATGGTTACATCAGTGCTTGGCTCCATGGCTACTAGCCATGATGGCTCTGCTCTGCCTCCAGTCATACCAGTGAATACCAGTTGCTGGAATTTTTTTGTGCTCAGGTCCTGCTTGCAGGTTTCCCACAGGGCTCTGGTTGGCAGCTGTGAGGTGGGACCCTAGACTAGATCATCGGTTCTTCTTATGTTCTTATTGAGCCATCCAGAATCTTGACACACTCAGAAAACTTCAGCTGAAGAATGCTAAACAGGGAATTTAGCAACGTTGGCAAAGAAAAGGCTCTTTATATGTGTTGTTTATACATTCTAAAACTGTGACACCAGATGGTGCTGTGAAGTACTGGTTTTTGCCATCCTGATTTCTAATGCAGAGTTTAAAACCCTTTTAAGTGAAACACTTATTTGATGTGTCTAGGTCCAGCCAAGGATGGGAAACCTGTGGCCTTCAAGATATTTCTGGGCACCCATGTCTGGTGGTCAAGGATGGTGGGAGCTGGGTTCCAGCAATATCAGGAGGACCACAGTTTCCCCACCCCTCCTGTAAATGCATAAGCACAACCAGACAACCATCCTTGTATTGGCTGGACTCCAACCCCACAAACATGTCAGCCGGTCTTTGTTGATTAGATTTGTATCAGCAAACCAGAATCTGAAAGATGGGAAAGCACTTGTTGGCTTTAGTATCACATCTACATGAATTGCTCGAGCCTGGGAAAAAATACATATATTGTACAGCTTTATTAGGCATATCACATTTGTGGAAACTATATCTGCTAATGATTTACAGAGCTATTATAGATCTGAAAATTAAATTAAGAAAACAGCAGTAAGGGGAGGGGTAATAAAGAACTACAGAAATGAGAAAGAGAGAGATTTAATAGAACAGAGAATAGCTGGAGAGTTGATGAAAATAATATAGCCACTGCAAGCTGCAGAATCTATTCTCCTACAGGGAACACAATATATGGCTATGCAAACACTGGGCTATAATTTCATTTTTAAGCTGTGCCAAGGTAACCTTAATTCTGTGCTAAGGAAAAAAAACTTACCAGAAAAGATTGAATTCTGCAACTAGAATAAATTATACACACTAAGCAGATTTACAAAAGGTGTGTGTGTGTGTGTGTGTAATGTAGTGTGCTACCACCAGTCCTTGGAAGAAGCTAGGAGTTGTTCAAGACACTGGAGTCCCACCCTTAACCGGTGGCAGTCATATTTAGAGATTTTTGTAGGAAGTGGCTTTACACATATGTGCATATATTCTCAGCCATGAGAGGCAGAAACCTACCTTTTAAAACAACACACAAACACTGGGATTCTTAAAAAAGATTCCATGCTTTGTCTAGTAGGCACAGAACTGCAGAACGCATGCAATTCTGGAGATATATTATAGCTGCAACAGGAATTGGCTTCTCATAATCAGAAGGTCCAAAAGCTTTTTCACCTGAAAACCGCATTAATGTAATTTGGTCTTTGTTCGCATCCACAGATTGGAGGTATCTTGATGGATAGCGGTGAAGAAGGAAAAAGCAGAACAAAGAGGATCAATAAAAGATGAATTTGTATAGAGCTCTGAGTAGGAGAATGGGAGGTTTTGGGTCAATCTATACAGCCATTCAGTCCGGGAATACTTGAAAATCCTGTGAGTCAGTCAACTGGATAAATGTAGCCCATAGTCATAAGTTTAAGCTTTTCAGATGCCATCACAAATTTTGATTTTAAATAATTGCAGGCAACTTCTGCAAATGCACATGACTAGATAGCCACAGGGAGAGAAGCGATGTGCATGATTTTGAAATAGTCACCATGCAGCCAATTCCAGTGGGTTGACTCAATTCCAGTCTAAATTAGGTTACCTTAGTGCCCACTGAAATCAATAGAACTAGTTAGTCATCACGACAGAAGTCCCATTAATTATCAACTACCTTAGGGACGCGGGTGGCGCTGTGGGTAAAACCTCAGTGCTTAGGACTTGCCGATCGTATGGTCGGCGGTTCGAATCCCCGCAGCGGGGTGAGCTCCCGTCTTTCGGTCCCAGCTCCTGCCCACCTAGCAGTTCGAAAGCACCCCTAAGCGCAAGTAGATAAATAGGTACCGCTTTATAGCGGGAAGGTTAACGGTGTTTCCGTGTGCTGCGCTGGTGCTGGCTCGCCAGAGCAGCTTCGTCACGCTGGCCATGTGACCCGGAAGTGTCTCCGGACAGCGCTGGCCCCCGGCCTCTTAAGTGAGATGGGCGCACAACCCTAGAGTCGGACACGACTGGCCCGTACGGGCAGGGGTACCTTTACCTTTACCTTAGGCTGAATCCACACTAGGATATTCATTTGTATGTGGATTGCTGTTTCCATTTGTGGACAGGAGTACTTTCAGGCCCCACATGCCTGCAAAGGAGTGTAGGCACAGAAAATGCCTACACATGGGAGACCTGATGGGCTGAGATCTCCCCTTGCATTGAGGCGATCTATTTATTTTCTATTTAATTTGTATACTCCTTTTTGCTTGTGTGGCTTCTAAGCTGTCTACAGCTGTAAAACTGATTACAGGAAAATGTGCTGGAAAGCGCATAGACCTTACACAAAACATGTGAGTAGTGGGCGACGTAGCCAGCAGTTGCTGGACTGCACACCAATGCGTCCAAACACCCTTTGGGCTACTACTGGATAATACTTCCAGGATAAGAGACAGTATGTAATGTATGCAATGTAATGCTGCACGAGATAGGCCTTTGGTCTGATCTAGGAGGGCTCTACTTCAGGTCTTATAGTTGGACTGCTTGTGTGGGCATTCACTATTCCATATTGGGATGGATTCTGTATATCACCACCAGTGGCACATGGATTGCTTCATCGTGGAATTGTATTCACACTAGCAGAAGCAGCCCAAGTCATTTTGCTGCCCTTTCATGAAACCCAAGATGTGCAGCCACGACATTCTGCCCAATGGTAGGGCCAAACCCTACACATTAGCTAATGTCTTCTTTTGTGCTTGCTTGGTCATATACATGTTCTGCAAAAGGACTTGACACCACCAACAATATACTGCCAATGTTAGAACGATAATAAAAAACTCATTTATTTGAAGCTATAGAATCTGGCATGAGTTAGATAAATCATATGTGGGTCTAAAAGCAGAGTTTCGAAAGATTTGTTCTAATTGCATTTTAATAAAATCATCAATTGTGATAAGGGGAATTGCTCATTCCCTCTGTAAAGGCTTCCAAAGGTTTACTAAGATGATTAATCAACAGATCACTTTTGTGCTGGGGGCGGCTTGAAACATGCCTTTCAGTCTAAACTGCAACCTGGAAGTAACCATTCTTGCACTTTAGGGCTATCAGACCTCTGTTATCCACAGCACTTCCAGTTGGTGTTCCTGATACCTACCTGTATCCTACTAAATTAGTTCCGACCTACTATTATTGTTTCTAGTGTGCAAATAATCATGGCTTGCTTTATTTATTTATTTATTTATTTATTTATTTATTTATTGAGCATATTTATAGCTTGCTCTTCATCACACTAGCTCCCAGGGCGAGCCCCAAACAACATTTGCATGAAACCAACTAAAGCAATCCTGAACTATAAACTGAAACACAACAGTCGCAGCAGCTAAAATGACAACGCAAAAACTGTCTGAACAAGAAGAGGTTTCAGTTATTTTTAATCCTGTTTTCTCACTGCCACACTTTTACAAGTTCCTGCTATTTCATCTCTTAATATTTGGAGCTATTTTAGATGATACAGATGTAGCACCTGAAGGAGGCGAAGAAATGTTAATACCCTTTTAGACATGTTGTTTTGTCGGTTGAACACAGAAAATGTGCAGCGGCACTTTCTCCCCTTCCGGGACCCTGAGTATTATTTATCTTCTTCGGGAACAGGAGCTGTCTGCAGTACAAAGACTGACCGGACATACCTACCTTGCAGAAACTATTTGCATTCTCTGCTAAACATTTGTTTGGAGAAAGCTACCTTTTCTTCCCCACCAATCTCAATCTATTTTATGACCTGAGATGACTTCTTAGTAAAGCAGGGGAGTGGGGAGGCAGACGAAACTAAATATTTCCAACTACATTAAGGCATTAATAATGTATCACTTCCTCTAGAACAGGTTTTCAAAGCACTGCCTGACTGGCCTGGAGCAGAATGTAAAAAATTTACTCGGGAATTAAATTTAAGCAATAAAAAGGGAAAAGGCGCAACAGTTTCTATCTCAAAACTAACACATGTTGCGTAGCCAATCTGCTGTAACTTCCAATCAAGGTGCTGTCCCCCCAAATCAGGGCATTCTAAAAGAAGAAGTAGTTTAAATTCAGCCACAGTTTGTGACTAGAGTTCATATCCAGAGCTCCCATTTGTTAGCATTCATAGAAAAATCTGCAATACATATTTGCTCCCTCAACTTAAAGGGCATGCTGAGTTAATTTTTCAGAAAGAATCAAGTCAAATGCCAGTATAATCCCTGTGGGGAATTATCTCTGTCACTGCAACACAATACATTTGCCTGGGCATATCACGCTAACTAGCTATCTTGCTGCATTTAGCAGAAGAGACTGCCAAATTACTGTTTAATTCAGTGCAGATACACATCTAGGCAGCACATTAAGATCATCACATTGGCTTGCGGACTGATTTAAAACGACAATTCTAATGTGCTCTTACATAACCGGAAAATAACATGAGATTAATAATATAGTGTATTCATTCCTGGGCAAAGTTAGATGCCAGGTGACATACTGTCCAAAAGAATTTAAGTAGAGGGGACAAGAAAAGAAAGCGTGGAGATGTAAGTCAAGTTCTGGAGTTATAGTTTCCTGATCTGCATGCATAGAAGAGAAGAAGAAAAGACTTTGGATTTGATATCCTGCTTTATCACTACCTGAAGGAGTCTTAAAGCAGCTAACATTCTCCTTTCCCTTCATCCCCCACAACAAACACTCTGTGAGGTGAGTAGGGCTGAGAGACGTCAGAGAAGTGTGACTGGCCCAAGGTCACCCAGCAGCTGCATGTGGAGGAGCGGAGACGCAAACCTGGTTCCCCAGATTACGAGTCTACCGCTCTTAACCACTACACCACATTGGCTCTCCCTAGCAAGAAGCGAGGGCTCACAGCCTCCAAGAATGCCTTGTCTGGCTGCTTATGGCAGGGTAGGTTAGTCCATTAGAGCAAATGGGGCACTGTCCCACCAAGCTCAGTTTGCCCTCAGCTAGCACCTACTGCCTGCCTTCTTTCTTATGAACAGCCTGGAGGGTGGCAAAGGCTGTTATCTTCCTCTTGTTTAGTTACAGTGCTACCTCTGGAGAACATAGCAGAACGTGATTCAGGAGTCCCTGAAGCTCAGCCCCAGTGTCCGTATCTACCATCTCTGTGGGTTGTGCCAGCTCAACATGCTGTTTTCCCTCTGAGCTGGAATCAAGTTATTGCTGGTCATCATGGTGATGATGACATCACTCAATCTTGTGTTTGTCTTCCTGCAGGTTCTCCACATTCCATCAACAGGGAAAATAGTCTATCCACATTAAAAGGTGGGATAGGTAAACAAGGGGGACCTTGTCATGAACAGGGGTGCATTTTGCCTTTCTTTCTCAATACATGGAAATCAAAGCCTTGTGGATAAACAACCTATTTCCAACTGTATAGCAGGGCAATCTATGCACGTCTGCAACTGGCCTCAGTGCGGCATTTCTCCCAGGTAAGCACATGTGGAATTGGAACCCAAAGTTATTTTTAAATGCTGAGAAATGTCAGGCCTGCTTTCTGCTTGCTTGTTTACCAAGCTTTCAGGTCAAAGAACTTTGGAAATTAAATTATTTCAAACCAAATAGGTTCCTGGAGTGTTACAGCTCTGATTAAACTTGGCAATTCTTATGAAATGTACAAAAAGTGCAAAGTTAACGAGATTAGCCCAGAGCTTGGTGCTACTTCGGGCCTTCAAAACCTCTTTTTAGTGATGTTAAAAATTTATTGAGCAGAGGTGCATTTATTTACTAGGTAAGGACAACAAAAAATCCTGCTGCAAAGGAAAGCACTGCATTGAAACACTTGGCTACTGGGAGGTACAAGCAGATATGCATGAAATTGTGTAGAAAGCTAAGGACAGTCCCCCTTGGATCAGACCAGATCCCTCTAGTCCAATGCTGGTTTTCAAATAGCAATTAGCATGAGCTGGGCAATGAAAATGACTTCTGCAAAGGCAACAGGGTTGAAGTGACAGGGGTTGTGGTCTTTGTTTTCCTCCATTCATTAAAGCTCCATTCATTAAAGCATTGTTAATAATAACAATGATAATACACATGTAATTCTTTTTATTGGGCACTAGCCAGGAGAAGCCACAGTACAGTGTCAAGAGAGGAAGCAGATGTGGTGGACAAACTGCAATATGCAAAGTCCAACCATGTTCTTGTTGGCAGGACAGAAGTGAGCAAGGAGTGTTCTTCTTGCACTCCATCCTTTCTCCTTGTGAGCTGAAACATTTCCCCATTCACTGCTTCCCATGGGAGGAAGTCAATATACATCAGCTCCAAGGGTGGCACAGGCTTATCCCTCTTTTAAGGGCAAATCAGGGGACTGAGAAGGCTATGGATTCTTTCAAGCCATGCCTTCTCCCGATTTGTCCCCAGCCCACTCCCGATCCATCCCTACCAATCTCCACCAAGTGTGAGTCAACGGATGTGAAAGGTTCGGCAGACTGAAGGGGCCCTATGAGGTTGGATTTCCTCCTCTGAAGTCATACCTTGCATCCTTTAGACTCTCTCTGTGGTGGAAGGACCTCTGGAGCATTTGAGAAACTGCTGTGACCAAGTGGCTACACACTTTGAGGATAATGTTGCTTGACTCTGGAATGACCTTAATTTTGCAGCTGTAGCAGTTACAGATGAGATTCCCAATGCCAGAGCTTTATGCAGTCAGCTGATGTGGACAGGGTGCTGGCAGCTATACTCTTGGCCACCTGCCCTCTTGATCCCTGTCCCTCTTGGCTTATTAAATCTAGCTGAGGTGATTAGACTGGTCGGGTACACAGCGTGGTTAGTGCTTCATTGCACGAGGGGAGAATCCTTGCTGCCCTGAAAGTGGTGTGACCACTCCTCAAGAAAGTAACCCTGAACCCTTTGGCTTAGAATAACAACTGACCAGTTGCAGCTATTCCCTTTGTGGAGAAGGTGGTGGGGTGAGCTGTGGTGAGGCAGCTGCAAGCCTTCTTAGATGACACAGATTATTTAGATCTATTCCAATCTGGGTTCAGACCTGGCCATGGGAATGTGTCGGCCTTGGTCACCCTGACAAGTGACCTTTGCAGAGAGATGGACAGAGGAAGCATGACCTTGCTCATACTGCTAGATCTCTCTGTGGCTTTTGATACCATTGACCATGGTAGCCTCCTGGACTGGCTCCATGGAATAGAAATTGGGGGCACTGTGCTACAGTAGTCCAGAGAGTTGGGAGAATGCTTTCCAGCCCCCTGGCAGTTATACTATGGGGTGCCACAGGACACCGATTTCTTCCCAATGCTATTTGGTATTTGTGGCATTCTGAGAGAAGTCATTATAAGTTTGGGGGCAAGGCAACATTAGTTCAGTGATGACACTCAGCTCTACTTCGCCATAACATCTGAAGCAGGAGAGGCTGTGTGGGCCTTGGACTGCACAGTGCCAGTGGTGGGGTGGATGGCTGAGGGGAAATAACCTGAATTTGAATCTCAGAAAGATGGGGGCGCTATGGAGGAGTGCTTCACATCTCTGATAAATTTCTCAATTGCTTTCGCTAGACAGGGTTACACCTCCCCCTGAAAGAGCAGGTTTGCAGGCTGGGGGTGCTTCTGAATCCAGCTTTGTCACTGGAAGCCCTGACGGCCTCAGTGGTCAGAAGCAGCTTTTACAAGCTGTGCCTGGTCTGACAGCTGGCTCTGCCATGCTTCTTGCTCTTTCGCAAGTTGTGTCTCTGAGGAGCAGGAATGTTATAAAAGAGTTCTAGTGGCACAATTGGTGCAAAGCTTTTCTTTTGCTTAGGTCCAACCCAGTTCCTCCCTTTACCCTTGTGGTCTCTCTCAAATCCTACAGTTCTTTTTCATTTCTTCCTTTTCATTTAATGTTGCTGTCATTTATGAGTGCCGTGCTGCTTGCTTGCTTTTATTTGAATTAGCAGACCCCTCTGGCTGGCTAAGACTATGACCCTGGGTTGAAATGGACAGACTCCCAAGTTGTTTTTCAAAGCACCAACTTGGGAGCTTGAACCAAATCTTGAGGGTTCTCCTAATAAACATGTGTCTTTTGGGGATGTCTTTAATCAAAATGCACTTCCCATATATCCCTTATCTCCGTCAGACTGATCTATACAGTATCATGTTCAGAGATGGTTGGTGCTCATTAGATAGGTAGGGCGAAGGCAAGGAGACTCTCAGAAACTGGAGCCAAAAATCAATGACGGGCAGAGGTGCCCCGACTGAAACCTGCAGGCAACTGGGGGTTGCCTGAGGGCAGACTGAGGTTGGGGTTGATGGGGCACTGCTCCATTCCCACACATGAACCAGCCTCCGCAGATCATGTTCATGCCTGTAAACAGATCTATTATATCTCCTGCACTGTAGTATAAGGTACATTCTTCCAGAAACACATTTCAAAAAGTCACAAGTATCCACATTTTTAGCCCAGCTTGACAAGTTTCAGTCACCTTGTATTTCAAGAGGGCAGATGAAAGCTTGTCATGTCTACTGAAGTTCTTCACACGGTTTTCCAGCCTTTTAAAAACAGGCAAGAGCAAAAACCTCAGGAGAGAAATGAGCATACTAATGGCGACCGATCTATTTATTTTACTACTGTAGTAAAAGCACACAGAACACATTGTGAAGTACAGGAGTTGCTTGATTCGTACTCTGTTGGGTCTCTGATTAAACACGACTCAATTTAGTAGACGTTCTCTCCACTCCACTCAAAACACACACCCTCGTGCATTAGTTTGCCTAGCAGGCCCACTTTACGCCCTCCATTTTTTAATTTCCTTTGGGACTCATGTTGACAGCCGTCATAGCTCTGCAAACAGCAGGGCCTGTTAACTGTATTGTGTGCCTTAATGCCAAAAATACAACAAGCTGGATATCTCCTTGTTCTCACAGCCCTACACAGTCACAAAACAGCAAAGAGATACCCATGCAACCCATACTTTGTTTGTCACTATTTTATATATGAAGAAGCTGAAGCGTAGGCAAGTCGAGGAAAGGGGTAAAAAGAAGAAGAAAAGCTTTCCAGGAAGGCAGTTCAAAGTCATCAAATGTGAGCATGTCATGTACTTATAGGTAAAGGTAGAATCACACGGTTTATGTAGCACACATGGGGGTGCAACTACCAGGGATTGAAAAAAAATCTCTTTTCATTTCTGCCTTGTGAATTGGGACCTGTGGTTTGGTTTCGGTTTCGGGTTTTTTTTTTTTACAAACAGTAATCAATCAAACAGTAACAGTGTTTGCCTCCCATAGCCTAGAAATATAAGCCAAGTTGCACATACCCCTAACAGGGAAATGAAAAAAGGACAAACCAATGAACTTGGAAAATAAATAATTCACATGCTTGCCCTCCAGGACCCCACCTCCCCCAAATGACCTTTTAAAGCTTTAACATCACATTAATATTCATTTTTAGTATTTTCAAAAACCACCCTTCATTCTAACAATTCTAGAGCAGTGTACAAGTTGCCCTTGGTTGCCCTGATCTTTGCAGAGAGTAGCAGAGGGGAAATGCAAGCTTCCTCCTGCTTCTTGATCTCTCATTGGCTTTTGATACCACCAACATGGTATTCTCCTGGACCAACTCTGGGGAACAGGAATTGGGCACACAGTGTTACCAATCCTACTGAGTCCAGAGGGTAGCATTGGTAGAGTGCCTTTTGTCCCCCTGGTGGCTATGCTATTGGGTGCCACACAGCACTGTCCAGGTGTGCAATCTGGTGAGCAAGGGCCCTCAAATTTTCAAAAAGGGGGCTGGGAGCCCTCAAAATTCTGTGGCAGCCGTGCACACACACCACAGGGCATGCTCGTGTCATGCACACAAGCCATGGGGCGTATTGACAACAAGTCTGCATGCCCCACAGAATGCATGACTGATGCCAGCATGCCCTGCAACATGTGTGTACAGCGTGCTGATGCTTGAAAAGGAAATACAATTCTGGAGGAAATGGCAATTAAACAGACAATCTGCTATGAAAAAGTGGCCAACACAATACTACAGTATGCTATTAAAAGCAGCAGGGAAGCAACCGCCAGCTAAACATGTGGAAATCAGAGGAGTGGGGTAGAGAGTTATCTCAGAACACTGACAGAAACAAGTCATGCTGTGGAAATACACTGAGAATGTGCTGTACTAATCTTAGGTAAAACAATAAGACAGATAATGAGCCACAATAAAACAAAGCAAAATGTGTAGGAAATTGATAAGGCTATTTCTAGTTGCCGAGGTATTAAATTAACCAGAAGAAAATCAGGCTTGTGGTTGGGGAGGTGAGGGGAAAATAGTTCTGCACACTGTTAGAGGAAGATATAAAATGCAATTTACAACCAAGATGGAACTCTTAAAAGACAATAATAATAGGGCATGAAACTCCAGGGAAGTCTAAACGGGCTTTGAAATGTTGAGCCTGAAGAACAAAACAAAACAAAACAAAAGCCAACAAGTTTACAGGGGGAAAGTCATACAGCATTCAGTGAAACAGCTTAGAGTAAGACACTGCAAGAAAACCAGAGGATTTGTTGTAGAATTATTATTATTATTATTTTGGGAGTGGGACTCAAAGGGAAGAGCTTCTTAGGAAAACGTGTGGTTCCTAATAGTCATTTTTAGTTTATGTTCAGATATGTATTTCCCAGTCAGATTATAGTTCTGGAGCTGGCATTTAGTGAAATTCAGGAGCCAATCCTTGTGTGAAAAGAAAAGAAAAGAAAAGAAAAGAAAAGAGCTCACCCATGAGCTGTGTAAACGTTCACGTTTACTCTACTTCTTCTCTCGTGTCTGTATCGTTCCATTCTTCTGCTCCTTGCTTCCACAGAGAAATAACCTACTGAAATATGTTCGGTAGGCACTTGTGAGGTACGGAGTAACATTTATTAAGAAGCCCAAACTACGGAGCTCATCTTCATTTACAATCCAAGCAAGTCTCCTCTGGAGAAAGCTGACATGTAGCACTATGTGCCCCTACTTGAGATACAGCTTTAGGTGGAAGCAGGGCACATAGAAAATCAGAAAGAACCACCTGACTCCCAATTTAATCCGAACTGGGATTCCAGAGAATCTAGCAAGAATCCACATAGCAGAATATAACATTGAACATGGTTTTGTGCAAGCAATGTGTTTCAGATCTTGAGAAGGAAGTTCTTGCTCATTGAAACCCGAAAGCATAGCTTGATTCTGGGGGTTTGTGTGCAATGGTGAGGCTCACACCCAGGAAACTGTGGCTGTTGTTATCTGTGGAAGAGTTATTCACTCATTACAGTCTTCTGGATGAATGTGTCCAAAGCGTGGTCCTTTTGAAATCAGTGGAATTTAAACATGCTCAGCTCAGCCCAAAGTTACATCCTCAGGGATGCAAAGATTCAGGCTGGGAAAGAGATCACTTCCTCACTCAAAATATGATGCTAAGATAGAAGAGAATAGAGAGCAAAAGAGTCCACAACCCTTGTTCTTTCTCCATGGATGTACCTTCAATTTTGAACTCTCGTAAATGGCCTTAAGGAATCTGCTGTAAAAAATGGAAACAGTAATCATTTTCCTCACAGGATTATCATAAGAATGAGTGGTTTAAGATTTATAAAACACTTTCTGTACTGAAAATGGTATAGAATGAAAGATGGCCCCTTGCATATGTTTAATTCTAGCCTCGGCTGCTGGTTTCCAATTAATTTTCCATATCTTTCCTAATGGCTCTTTATTTTTAATCCTTTCCTAGTTACTGGGATACTTTCACATTCCTGCTGAGCTGGCATTTTTAAAGTAGGCCTTCAGCAAAAATACCAATCAGCTGAAGTGAGAGGGTGGAGAGAATTGGAGAAGGAAAGCTAAAGAAGCTGTGCTGAACAATCCAATTTTTATTTCATTTTATTGTTTGCTTCATAGTGATTGCATCCCTGACCTGCGATTTTATATTTTGCAAGCGTCCAGGAATTAGAGCCCTGCTGAAATTTAGTCATTCCTGCTGAATAAGAGATAACTGAGACTTTGCTGGTGGAAGCAAGGATAACAGCATGCGTTGAAAAGATAGCCAGATAGAAACTGGCAGGGTCAACAACAGCATTTGGTAACAAGATCTGTGGGAGTGGTGGTTTTTTTGAGATTACAGAAATTTAAGGCTGCGTCAGGTTAAACAAAAATAGCCCTTAAAAAATCATGTCAGAAAGTTACCTTTCCCAAGGTGATGCTGTCCTTGCCAGCAGTCACTTCTCTCACTCTGCAAGTACTCTCATAACAATATAACTTGTGGAAATCTAATGAAGCTGAATGTTGGAAAATTCAGGACAGATATAAGCACTACAGAGTTAAACTATGGAACTCACTGCCATAGACCCATTGCTGAGCAAGCAGGGATAGGGGTCTCTGAGGAACTCTTGCCTGAGAGCAGAATCCACATACAAAGTCAGACAGCTCAGAGGTCAGGGAGTCCAGATGGTCACAGATCCAAGAGTCCAGATGGGACCCAAGGGTGCAGATGGAAAGCAGGAAGCAACAAGGTAGGGTCGGGAACAACAGACGTTGTTTCCAGTACCTGACTGCTGCTGAGAACTCTGTTTAAGAAGACCAGAGCCAGCTCGTTCTCACCAGTGCTATTCAGCTCTCATCAGTGCCTTCTCCTCTGTGAAGGCGGATTAGCTGCAGGCAGTGGTGGAGCTTCATGCTCCGGCACGGGGGGGGGGGGCGGAGAGCAGGCGGGGGCGTGGCTGGTGCACATCCCGGGGGCATGGCATGTCACCCGCAGAGGCGTGGCACACCGCCTGCAGGGACGTGACATGCGTCCTGGGGATGTGCGTGATGGCACCCCACCATCTGCCGGGGGTGGTACGCTCCCCCTGCACCCCTCTTCCTCCACCAGTGGCTGCAGGTGGAGTTACGCCACATTGTCCCCCTTTAGGCTGATGAGGTCCAGCTCCGAGGACCTTCTCGGTAGTGGCACCCACCCTCTGGAACGCCCTCCCACCAGATGTCAAAGAGAAAAATAACTGCCAAACTTTTAGAAGACATCTGGCGCTGTGGGTAAAAGCCTCAGTGCCTAGGGCTTACTGATCGAAATGTCGCGGTTCGAATCCCCGCGGCGGGGTGCGCTCCCGTTGCTCAGTCCCAGCGCCTGCCAACCTAGCAGTTCGAAAGCACTCCCGGGTGCAAGTAGATAAATAGGGACCGCTTACTAGTGGGAAGGTAAACGGCGTTCCGTTTGCGGCTCTGGCTTGCCAGAGCAGCGATGTCATGCTGGCCACGTGACCCGGAAGTGTCTCCGGACAGCGCTGGCCCCCGGCCTCTTGAGTGAGATGGGCGCACAACCCTAGAGTCTGTCAAGACTGGCCCGTACGGGCAGGGGTACCTTTACCTTTTTAAATGCAGCCCTGTTTAGGGAAGCTTATAATGTTTAATAGATTAATGTATTTTAGTGTTTTGTTGGAAGCCGCCCAGAGTGGCTGGGGAAACCCAGCCAGATGGGCAGGGTATAAATAATAAATTATTATTATTATTATTATTATTATTATTATTTTATTTTCAGCAAGCGAAGCGGACTCTTGGCCCATGACACTCACCCTCACAGGAGGCAGTGATGACTACCATCCTACATGACTTTAAAAGAGGATTAGACAAATTTGTGGAAGGAAGGACTATCAAAGACTAACAGCTGCAATGGCTATTCTCTGCCTTCAAAGTTGCGGGCAGTAATTCTGGAAACCACCAAAGGGGGAGTGCTCTTGTGCTCAAATCCTGACTTCAGTTTCCCCACAGGCATCTGGTTGGCCACTGTGAGAACAGGATCCTGGTCCAGATGGGCCATTGGCCTCATCCAGCAGGCTTTTTTATGTTCTTAAATGAAATCCCAAGAGAGAAACAATAAAGGAGAGGGAAAGGATTAAGTAAATAAACTTGAATAAATCTTACAGCATTATTAATTCTTCAGATAGATAAATGCAATACACTAGTTCCCCATCCTACATAGGATACAGAAATAAAACTGATGCTTCAAAGACTTGCCAGAATTCACTAAACAGGAGAGCAATTCACCAAACTTTCCATGGGAGGACTTTTTCAAAAATATATTTTAATAAAGATTTTCTTAGTTTACAAAAGTATGTGATTTTTAAGGAAGGAAAGGTCTGGAGGAGGAGGCATTGTCACAAACCCCAAATCCCCTCAGATGGAAAAACAAGCAAGCGTGTTAAAGTGACAGTCGCAAGTACAAACTGCGATATTCTGTCACTGTTAGTCCCTGCTACTTGATGACTCTCTGAAAACTCAATAGCTGCATAAGCACCCTTTCATCCTTCACTAATTATTTAATGTGGAAGACACTTAGCAGCTCCGTCAACTACTCTCTTGACTCCCACATCCTCTTAATACTTGTTAAAAGCAGTTTTTGACAAACAGCTGCTATAATCCAATGCAAACATACCTGGGAGTAAGTCACCAGGCTGCGGAGCAGTGAGATGTAAGGCCCCCAAATGCTAGTATATTGTGTGCATGGTATGAGGTGGGAGATTTTATGGCTCTTTCGACCTAAGATAGAGCAACACAGAGAGGCAAGCCCGTGTTCCCCAGTTGTTGGGAACCATGAGTGAAGTAGATGCTGTTGTGCTCATGTCCTGCTTGAAGAAGAAGAAGAAGAAGAGTTTGGATTTGATATCCCGCTTTATCAGTACCCGAAGGAGTCTCAAAGCGGCTAACATTCTCCTTTCCCTTCCTCCCCCACAACAAACACTCTGTGAGGTGAGTGGGACTGAGAGACTTCAGAGAAGTGTGACTGGCCCAAGGTCACCCAGCAGCTGCATGTGGAGGAGCGGGGAATCAAACCTGGTTCACCAGATTACGAGTCTACCGCTCTTAACCACTACACCAAGCTCCCCATAAGCTTGCAGGCTCTCCATAAACTGTTGGTTGGTGACTATGAGAACAGGATGTTGGAGCAGGTGGGCCTTTGCCCTGATCCAGGAGGGCTCCTCTTAAACAGCTTAGGATTCTTAATTTCATATTTGCTATTGTCTATCCTGTACTTCTTCTAATTCCAGAAGAATGGCCCTGAAGCACAAGTCTTCTCCTTCCATTGTCTTGTTTACTTGGTGTTTGGGTGTGGCAGATGTATTACCACAAAGTCTTTGCTACTGCAAAAACATCACCCGGGCTGCGTCCAGGAGGCAGCAGCAAAACTGAGAGACTATACACACATTACTCTTGGGTAGGTAATCATTTGCAGCCTGGTCACTTTATTCCTCCAAATCCAACATTCCTTTATTTATTTTTCCACTGTGCACACCACTCAATACTACATCTATGCATGCAGCTTCAGGTCTTTGGGAATTTCATTCCACGATTTCTTGGATTCCCGCTTTTAAAAAAGCAATGTTCAGATAGCAGGTACACAAGCATTGCTTAGAGCTTGGGGTATAGGAGAGAGATATGGAATTACAAATATCTAAATATTAATATAAATGCAAATGCAAATATGGGCAGATATTAATATAAACACAAGCATTTGCAGCTATGCATCACTAACCTGTGCAGCTCACAGTGAAAGGTACCAATTAAACTATGTTCCTAGTCAGAAGCATAGGATGCAACCCTGATACCAAGTTAGACAACTGTGCCATCTACCTCAGAATTGCCTACAGTGTTGTTGCACGCACCCCAATCTCCAACTGGGAAGAAACTCTGGTGAGAGACTGTGGTGAGTTCCACAGCTTACCCAGGGTTTGTTTTCCTTGGTAAGAAAATCAATGGAGACTGTGGTGTCTTTATGATATATGGTTTCATTTATACATATATACAAACTGAGCTTGGGTTAGAGGTGCTCACAGCATTAACATCCCAACCAAACTTCCCAGGAGATCCCCAAACCATAGCTTGGGTCCAGCAGAGAGCCTCTGTGTCCCCAGCTTCCTGCATCAGCCAAAACTCATGCAAACACACAAAGCCCTGACTTGGACTAGTGTTCTCCACCCTAGGACGACATGACATCCAGAAAGGTGGGGTTGGAAAAGCCCTGCCCATTTGTCTCTATGGCAACATGTAAATGGCAGTATCTGACCAGCTAAGGCCATTACTTTAACAAAGGAACTTGTTTGGCTAGGTCGGCGGGTACACTCTTATAGATTCTAACCTCACAGATACAGGTTCACAGGTTTGGAAGGTATCCACAGATATCACCCAGACTGACCTCCCAAACCTATAACATTATGCTCCAGAGTTTAAAAGAGTTCTTTCCCAGCCCAACTGGAGATGCCCATGATTGTCCCTAGAAGTTTCGGCATGAAAATTATGTGCCCTGCCACAAAGCTACTGCCTCTCTACCTTGTTACCAGTTACAGTTGCAAGCCTTGTGACAACCACCATCACACACACATACCTAGAGCAGGGATGGAAAACCTGTGGGCCTTCAAATGTTGTTCTCCAGCTCCCACCAGCCTCAGCCAACCAGCATGGTTAATAGCCAGGAGTGACATTCTTGTCCTGGTGAAATGCCACAACATTCTTATGATGGAACACCCTCAGTCTCAACACTAATGTCCACCTTTTCCTTGTCCCGCTGGAAGGATCTCAGACACCAGTCTGCTTGGAAGCTAAAAATGCCAATGCAAGGCTAGGTGGAAGGAAGCCAGAAAAGAAATAGACAGAGAACACCAAACCAGCTCAAGCTCTTAAGAGAGCAATCCAAAGAATGAGAAAACAAACTATGGCGAATGCTGAGCCACATCAAACGTACCGTCGCAGAATTGGATGCAGGTAGGAATGTTTACCTCAGCAAAATAAAAATACGTACTTTAACAATTCCCTAGCGGTATCAAAATCTGTGCCCTAGCTTAAATTGAGAGCCATCTTCAATAATAACAAAAAGCCTCAGATAGCCGTTTAAAGAGAGGGCTGTGTGCTCTGTAAAGTAGGCCACCCTACAATTAGCGGATTTACTGTTTAATTTGAAACGATATGAAAAGTACTGCTAGATATAGACCAGTATCATTCTGTCTTCTGGGAAGAATAATTTGAGAGCAACACTCACCTTCTTGCGGAGGCTGTCGACTGATGAAAACTTTACTTCAAGTAAAGATAGAAGAAGGCTTGCAAAGCACTTTGGGAGAAGGCTTCCTAATCAATCCAGCAATTATAAGAAGCTCCCTGCTGAATCAGACCTGATGTTCATCCAAGGCATCATCAGGTTTCCTATAGTGGACCAGTCAGTCTTCTCTAAGAAGTGCAACTTCAGGGCATGAATGCAGTAGTACTGCCCTGCTGTTTGCCAACAGACAATTAGTATCTATTCAGTGGCATAATGCATTCAGAGGAAACTGGGTTTTTTTAGATCCATCTCAATCAGGGTTTACGCCCAGTTTTGGCACAGAAACTGCTTTCATTGTATGATGGTGACGTCAAGAGAGGTCATCAGGAGAGACAGTCCTTTGGCTGATTAAATGGTCTATAGGTCTTTTAAATGTGTTTTTTTGGGAGGGGGGTATTGGTTTGCTTTTGTTTGCTATGTTTTGTGTTCGTCATCATCCTTCATGTTTTGTAATTTTAAGTTGTGAACCATCCTGTGATCTAATAACAACAACAACAATGATACTTTATTATTTATAACCCGCCCATTTGGCTGGGTTTCCCCAGCCACTTTGGCTGGCTTCCAACAAAATATTAAAATACAGTAGTCCATCAGGGCTGCCTTCAGATGTCTTCTAAAAGTCTGGTAGTTGTTCTTTTTGACACCTGGTGGGAGGGCATTCCACAGGGCAGGTGCCATTACCAAGAAGGCCCTCTGCCTGGTTCCCTGTAACTTGGCTTCTCACAGTGAGGGAACCGCCAGAAGGCCCTTGGCTCTGGACTTCAGTGTCCGGGCAGAACGATGGGGTTGGAGATGCTCCTTCAGGTATACTGGACCGAAGCCATTTAGGGCTTTAAAGGTCATCACCAATACTTGGAATTGTGCTCGGAAACGTACTAGCAGCCAATGTTGGTCTTTCAAGACCAGTGTTATGTGGTCTTGGCGGCCACTCCCAGTCACCAGTCTAGCTGCCACATTCTGGATTAGTTGTAGTTTCCGGGTCACCTTCAAAGGTAGCCTCACATAGAGGACATTGCATTAGTCCAAGCGAGAGATAACTAGCTCATGCACCACTCTGGCAAGACATGCACCACTCTGGCAAGACAGTCTGCAGGCTGGTAGGGTCTCAGCCTGCATACCAGATGGAGCTGGTAAACAGCTGCCCTGGACACAGAACTGACCTGTGCCTCCATGGACAGCTATAAGTCCAAAATGACTCCCAGGCTGCGCACCTGGTCTTTCAGGGGCACAGTTACCCCATTCAGGACCAGAGAGTCCTCCACACCTGCTCTCCTCCTGTCCCCCAAAAATAGTACTTCTGTATTGTTAGGATTCAACCTCAATCTGTTAGCCGCCATCCATCCTCCAACCACCTCCAGACACTCACACAGGGCCTTCACTGCCTTCACTGGTTCTGATTTGAAAGAGAGGTAGAGCTTGGTATCATCTGCATACAGATGAATACCCAGCCGAAACCCCCTGATGATCTCTCCCATGTGATGGGATGTAAACACATTAAATAACTAAATAAATCTGAAACCAAGGTTCTGCAGCCCAACAAAGAACATCAAGGTAAACAGCAAATTAAGAATTTGGGGTGCCATATAACTTCCCTGTAAGCAAAGCAGAACCAGTGTTCAACAAAAACCGTACATAGCCTAAACTCCATGTAAATTTTGTGCAAGCAAATCAAGATGGCCGCTCAATCAACAGGCCTTCTGAAGAAGTTCCTTAACAGGCATGTGAGATGACATAAGCAGCTCCTGAGGCAATTTGCACCCCTCAGTGGCAACTGAGGAGGACCTGTCTCCAGTACATTGCAAGGTGCCAGCAAAGGGAAGGGAGAGCACCAGGCAGGCACATTGTTGCTCCCAAGTGTCTAGCAAAGCCCACAACAACCTACTGAAATCATGGCTCAACTTGCCATGGATGCTACTAGCCCCTCCACAACCACCTGCCTGCAGTTTTGAGCTGGCAGCCTCTCCTCTCCTCCACTGCTTTGCAGCAAACACCTACACCCAGTAAAGGTGTCTAGCCTTCCTCCCCCAAAATTGTGGCAAAAGTGTTCATTCCTTTTTACCTCCACTGAAGCTGTCACTGAAAGAAGAACATAATGTGGGTGTTGCAGAGGCAGATAAAGAAGAAGTGGGTGGTGTGTTTAATAGGAACCCCGTTCCCTCTGCATGCAGAGTGTCTGAGAGCCTCCCATGACAACCCCATTTACTGGTTTGCATCTAGCAACACTTTTAATGTTTTGTTTGCCTAGCTAGTCACTAGCTAGAATCGAAGGAGGCATTAACTGCAGGAGAAAAAGCTCTGAAGGTTCTTGGAAAGATGAGTCACCAAATGTATTCTTGAGCCTGCTACTGTATTCAAACAATGCATTTATGCCCTTTTAAAATAAAGCCAGCGCTGAAGCACTGAACTCTACGTGAAATACTGTTGGGACAAAACAAATGAGAGAGCAGAACATTGGTATGCTTTCCTGCTTGGCCTTCTACATGAAGAGACTGGCACGCTAGGACCAGCGCATGCCATTTACAATTCATTTTTCTGTAAAAGAAGGTTAATTGCACAAAGCACTTCAAGGTAATATTTGTGTGGAACATAGTTAGAGGGAAACACTTCTGCTACTGAGGCTGCAATTCTATGCATACTTGCCCATGAAATTGTTGGGGCTTATCTCTGAGTAGATCTGCACAGGGCTGCATTGTAAATGTATTAGTTTAAGGTGCCACAATATGCATTTTTATCTCCTGCGAGTGGCTAAAGCAGCTGCCCCTCTAGAAACAGTTGCTGACATAATCTCTTATATTTATATACTTTCCATATGCAAAGTAGCTGCCAGTTTGTTGCCAGCCCCAATTCAAGGTGATCATGCTACTGTTTAAAGCATGGGTAGGCAAACTAAGGCCCGGGGGCCGGATCTGGCCCAATAGCCTTCTAAATCAGCGTGTTTTTACATGAGTAGAATGTGTCCTTTTATTTAAAATGCATCTCTGGGTTATTTGTGGGGCATAGGAATTCGTTCATTTCCCCCCCCCCCAAAAAAAAATATAGTCTGCCCCACCACAAGGTCTGAGGGACAGTGGACCAGCCCCCTGCTGAAAAAGTTTGCTGACCCCTGGTTTACAGCCTTATAACAACTTAGGCCCCAAATATATGGAAGACCGCCTCCTTCCCTATGGACCATCTAGGGTGCTAAGATCAGCAGAGGGGCCCGTCTTGATAGTTCCACGACCCTCAGAGGTTTGGGGGGGGGGGGTGACCCGGGAGAGATCATTCTCTTATAAATTGCGGAATTCCATCCCCCCAGCAGTGGTGTGTCTGGTACCTTCCTTGTACAGCTTTATTGTATGGTGAAGATGCACCTCTTTACTCTTACATTTGACACTTAAGAGAGACATTTTAGGACTCATCCTATTATTGTGATTGTAATTTGTTTTCACTGTTTTTTCATGCCATATTTTATGTTGCTGTAACCTAGACCCTTGTGGTGAGGGTCAAGTAACAACAACAACAACAACAATTGATATGGCTTTGGCCCAGTATATCTGAAGGAGCATTTCCACCCCCATCGTTCAGCCTGGACATTGAGGTCCAGCTCTGAGGGCCTTCTGGCGGTTCCCTCCCTGAGAGAAGTGAAGTTACAGGGAACCAGGCAGAGGGCCTTCTTGGTCGTGGTGCCCGCCCTGTGGATCGCCCTCCCGTCAGATGTCAAGGAAATAAACAACTATCTGACTTTAGAAGACATCTGAAGGCAGCTGTTTAGGGAAGTTTTTAATGTTTGAATTAATTCTGTTGGAAGCCATCCAGAGTGGCTGGGGAGACCCAGCCAGATGGGTGGGGGAATGAATGAATGAATGAATGAATGAATGAATATTATTATTATTATTATTATTATTATTATTATTATTATTATTATTATAGTGTGGCAGCACTCACACTTTAGAACTCCCTGCCTATTGACATCAGACAGGTGCCTTTACTGAACTCGTTTGGGTACCTGTTGCAAAGGATCCCACCTACCTACTCAGCAGAGGAGACATCCCTACAGAGTTTGCACCCCCATCACAGGGGTGTTTTGCCTCAAGTGCCGAAGTGCCTCAGGCTGCCCTTGACTAGACAGCAGCCTACCGAACAAAGGTTAGAGTGACATCCATTGCCCCACTGCTTTGCCCCGAGGAAACCCAATCTTTAGTGCTGAATGGCAATTGGGTTTTCCACGGATTGCTGTTTGTTCTGATTTAGCACAAAAGAGTGGGCTTTCCGGGGGGAAGCAGCAGGACAAAACTACTCAGACCCATGCCTAGAATAGGTGGGACAAGTGCAAAAGCACTCATACCCATGCTTTCTAGGCATGGGACATGCAGGAGTGTGGACGAGCCCTTGGGCTGCAAGAGAGAGAGAGAGAGAGAGAGAGAGAGAGAGAGAGATACACCCCTGCTATAAAAGGAAACCCATGCCTTATGAAACTGGCAGGACACATTCTTTGATGTAGATAGGGATGCACATCCCCATCTGGAACCACCAGCTATTGTGTCAGGCTAGCTACATTCAACAAGAGCTGGAACTGGGGCATCAACATTAATATTTTAAATCAAATTGGCTTAAAAACCACTAACATTCCACTAGTTTCCATAGTTTGGAAAGCTATACAGAAAACAATGTTTTATTATCATTTTATTACTTATACCCCATCCATCTTATTCACTCAGTTCTATATTTCTATAGTTGCATATATTTCAGCCTACATTTCTGCAGTTTTGTTCTTTCCTCTTGTCCTTTAACTTTAAAATCCCTTTCCTGTGCTCTAAAGCCCACTTTGTGTACCTAAGCATTCAGAATCCCATTCGCCATTGTCATCTTACGCTACCATGCTATGTTTATGCACAACCTGAAGTGACAAGTTGTCCTTGGATGTTCAGCGTTATCAGTACATAGTGTTTCCTTTAATTATGTCACTGATTCAGACTGCAACAGAAGAAAATGAAAAGCTCTGTCCTTTGGAATTTACCTGCGGCATAGTCCCACAATTATTCAGGAAATATACATTATTTACAGAAGTAACCCGCATTAAAACAGGCTGTAAACAATGACTTTGGTTCAATGTGTCAAGAAATTTGGGTGTTCTTGTAGAATATGCTATATTTTGTCTAGTATAATTATGCCTTCCAGCACTAGAGATGTCCTTAAAGAATGCTTTGGGTTATTTTTTGGTGTTTTATATAGAAATATCTATTCTTATTGATACTTATCACAAGATATACAAAAGTTCGTACCGAACACAAAGTATTTTTTTATGATACACCAGAATAAAAGAAATACTTTTAAAATCTAATCTAAAAAGGAATAGAAGCAAGAAGAAGAGGAAAGTTGGGGGAAAGAAAAGAAAGACGGGAGGAGAAAAGAGAGAGAGATAAAAAGAAAATGGAAAAAGATAAAAAGACTTCCAATAGTATTAACTCATCAACATCCAACTATTCTGTTTTCTATAAGCCAATATTTTTTTCAATCTTCAAATCCAGATATTGCAAGCTTATTTTATCATTCATGTAAAAAGTCCATGCAGATTTCCAGTCCTTAATAAATGTCAATAATATCAGCCATTCCTGTATAGTGGGTGGAGCTGTATCTTTCCATCTCTTTGCATATAATTGTTATGATTAAACAAAGCTTTGTAATAAACCAAGGGCCAACTCATTGGGTCAAGTGAATATATGATGGGTAAGGATAATGCTTCCTGTGCCTAGGAATGGAGCCAGTTCATAGGAACATCAGACCAGTGGGACTGAAAAGCACCCTGTGAGTTAGTGGGGCAACCGCAATTGGCTCTCAACCAGTGCTCCCCCCCTCCAAAAAAATAGGCGCTAGTACCATGAAGTTAGTGCCACACTTTTTAACAACAACAACAAATAGGTGCCGGTACTTGAGTACCCTCTGGGGGAAAAAGCACTGCTGACTGCATAGTTAAATCCATTAAATGCTGCCTGAGTGGTGCTGGTGCTGGACAGTTCAAGCCTGTCTTCACAGATTCATAACCCTTTTGGATGTTTTGTTTGTCACAGCAGACATTATAAACTTAAGAAGCTGCCTTATCCTGAGTCAGCCTATTGGTCCATTTGGCTCACTACTGCCTACTTTGGCTGGAAGCAGTTCTACAGGGTTTGAGGGAGCAGCTTTTTACCAGCCTTATCTGGAGATTCCAGGCATTGAACCTGAGACCTTCTCCATGAGAGCCAAGATGCTCTACTACTGACTTATGGTCATTTCCCAGAAGGACTCCTCCCTCAGAAGGTTGTGGACTCTCCTTCCTTGGATGTTTTTAAGCAGTGGTTGGATGGCCATCTCCCATGCATGAGAAAACTCAGCCAGATGGGCGGGGTATAAATAATAAATTATTATTATATTATTATTATAGTTGGGGTCCCTTGCAACTCTACAATTCTGTGATTCTATGAATCACCCATGATAGCAGATCAGGGAGAAAGGCTTCACATTTAAACATATATCACATGCATATGCAGCCTATAAAGGTAAAGGTAAAGGTACCCCTGCCCGTACGGGCCAGTCTTGACAGACTCTAGGGTTGTGCGCCCATCTCACTCAAAGAGGCCAAGGGCCAGCGCTGTCCGAAGACACTTCCGGGTCACGTGGCCAGCGTGACATCGCTGCTCTGGCGAGCCAGAGCCGCACACGGAACGCCGTTTACCTTCCCGCTAGTAAGCGGTCCCTATTTATCTACTTGCACCCGGGAGTGCTTTCGAACTGCTAGGTTGGCAGGCGCTGGGACCGAACAGCGGGAGCGCACCCCACCGCGGGGATTCGAACCGCCGACCTTTCGATCGGCAAGCCCTAGGCACTGAGGCTTTAACCCACAGCGCCACCCACGTCCCTCATGCAGCCTATAGACAGAAGCAATTTATCATATGGAAAATGAAATCTTTCTGTGTTAACTGGTCACGTTAATCAGCTTTTAAAGGACAGCTGACTGTGGATAAGGATAGAAGCCATAGATGTTCATTTTGCTATCTATCAAGTTGAAATATTTTTTCTAACGCTGACCACAATTGCACTATGAGACAGTGGTTGAGTTCTGTTCCATCATACCTAATAGATTTTTAGAGCATCACAAGTTTATCGATTACCCACTGGATGTCTGGCAAACATTGGGGGGTTGGGATAGGAATGAGCTTCCATTTGTGCTGCTCAGCCTCCACTTTGAGAAAACAACTGAGTGAGAGCCAAGGAGGTGCTTTTTAGAATCCCCAGTATTGCTTCTCTGCCTGCTGAGTTCTCCAAAATCAGCTACTTAATTCAGCTAATTGTCTGAAGGTTGGGGACAGTCCATCCGCTGAGCATAAAATATCTGGGTTCTATCTGAATGTTTTCCATATATTTCCACAGCACATATACAGCAAAATGTTCATGTGAGCTGAGACTAACAAGCAGTTTTGGGAAACCCAATCCCCTACCTCTTTTATGAACTTTGCGGCAGCCATCAGTTGCTGAGCATCTATGTCCCCTCAAAGATGAGGGGACATAGATGCTACTGCTGCAAAAATAGTGTGTTTCCAGCTCACTAGCATGAAAAGTTGTTCTTTCTTGACTGGTTCGCTTCTGTGAGGAAGGACATACCAAAGGAGAACTGGTGTAAATGTGCCAGTACCTTGAATTGGTCCAAAGGCATGTGCATTGTTTGCTTTTATTGTAGGTTCATTATCTGTGGTGAAGTTAACTCTCATCTTAGGCTTATTTAACATTTGTACTCGCAGCTTTATGCACATCGCCAAAATATATATATATATTTTTTTTAATGTTGTAGAAAATGGTGCACACAGAGGGGGAAAATAAGAAAATGGCACAAAAGGGTGTGTTGATATGAAAAGAGGCAGGAGAGCAGGAAATAATAACCAGAAGCCTTCATGAGAGTGTTTGGGTGTGGAAGAGGCAGCTGGAGAGGGTGATTGGAGGAGGGAGACTTGTGGAGGTATTTGTAGAGATGATGATGATGGGATGCAGAGTGCAGAGAAGACAGATGGCAGAGTGTCAGACTGCAAAATGACCCCTAAATCCAAGGTGGTGGCAGCTATTGAGAAACCAAAGAAGTACAAGATGGCTCCCACGCTGGAAGAGACGTTGGCTATGTTGGACTGCTTGAAAAATAGCCAGCTCTGGTTCGCTTAACAGCTTTAACATCCGCTTCAGCCTGAAGAATGTCTGAGTGAGAGGGGAGGCTGCATCTGCAGACAAAGACATACCCTGTGCAACTAAAGAGGCTGCTGGATGACAGGGCATATCTTCTAGAGCAAGTCTTCAATGCAGACAAGACAGGGCTTTTCTGGAAGAAAATGCCTGGGTGGACTTGCATTGCCGAAGGTGAAAAGCCCACCTCTGGCTTCCAAGTTGAAAAGGGTCAAGTGACTGTGCGGCTCTGTGGCAAAGCAACTGGACACTGAATAAAGCCAGGCTTGCTGTAGGGGTCCCAAAACCCTCAAAAGCAAGAACAAGAATCTGTTTCCTATGTTTTGGCGATGCAACAAAAAGGCCTAGGTAACTTCATCATTTCTGGACTGGTTCCACAGCTGCTTCTTTTGTTACCTCGAGAAACTCCTGTAGTTTAAAGTGATGCTGTGTGTGTGTGGTACTTTTCAGGTGATCAGCCTAGCTTGTACAGCAAATATCTTTTGAAACAGAGGTTTGATGAAATATTCCACATTTGATGACACTTTTACCATAAAGGTACAACTATGCAAATTTACTCATCAGTAGTGCCACCGACTTTAGTGTGTCTCCTGGCTGATGTGCAAATTTCCATCTGCATGCAGCTTACACTGCAGCAAGCAGCTGCAAACTAGAAATGCATGATTTTGCAAACACAATTGCACCCATGGGGCTCTGGAATGGAGCGGCTACACGAATAAAACCCTGTTGGGCTTTTAACAGTAAAATCCTATAGATGTTTACTTAGAAGTAGGTTTGATTGTGTTCATGTGCTCCCTAGTCTAGGTGTGTAGGATTGACACCTAAAGCACTATTCAAGGTTTCAAGTAGCTCTTGACAATATAAGACAGGCATCTTTAAAGGAAGAGATAAAGAAGGAGATCAAGGACACTGTAACTGCCTGAATCCTATAAAATGCCAAGTATTTGCCAAGCTCAAGGCTTGGCAAATACTAAATTCATTTAGCGAAAACTTGAAAAACGACTCTTTAATAATAAAAGCAGAGAACGTTAATGGAGTGTGTTCCTTGTCTCCAACCATTATTGATTTTGCAACAGTAAAAATCGAATGAATACATACACTTTCAAATTCTTTGTATATTTATCAGGAGTCCTATTGTACCATGACGAGAATAATTACATCTTTATGACCGATTCCTAAATAGAAGCATCTTCTGCTGAATGTACATCATCACACTACAGAACTAATAATTTACTTTTTTGTCATTGCGATACAGTCTTGAACCAAATGAATATATACAGAGAGAGATGGATGAAGATAAATATATATTTCAAAATACCTTCACACCATCAGGAAAACTATTAATTGTACTCTTAGAAAGACCAATTCAGAGCAGAAAATTTACATATGCTACTTACTCCCCACTATTTGCATATCATAATCAAACAGGACCTGAATTATAATATATACTCAATTATTCACATTTGCTTTTGAATGATATTAGCATGCAATTAATTAGTGAGCCGTCTAAAATATGGTAGAGTACAGTGCTATCCACATACTGATAACTCCAGCTCTAGCCTTTCTTTTCTCAGAGAGGCTGTGAAGGTCTTGAAAGTGTCTGAGATAAGAGATAGATGATAGATAGATAGATAGATGATAGATAGATAGACAGTTGTAATGGTAATTTAATAAAAAATAAAATAATAATAATGTATGTGACCTAAAAAAAACCTTAGGGCCAAACAATATATACGTGCTCTGTCCCAGCTTTTGCCAACCTAGCAGTTCGAAAGCACACCAGTGCAAATAGATAAATAGGTACCACTGCAGCAGGAAGGTAAATGGCATTTCGGTGCGCTCTGGTTTCCATTACGGCATTCCGTTGCGCCAGAAGTGGTTTAGTCATGCTGGCCACATGACCCAGAAAGCTGTCTGCAGACAAACGCCAGCTCCCAAGGCCTGAAAGTGAGATGAACGCCGCAACCCTATAGTCGCCTTTGACTGGACTTAACCGTCCAAGGGTCCTTTACCTTTACTTTACCTTACAATTATTCTTTTTGCAGAACTAGCCAATGTGGGAGACCCAATCCAGATCAGCACCCTGCTTGGGAGTCCTGATGCAGACTGTGAGGGTGGCGCATTCCAGCCATTTGTCTGGGAGCTTAACCTAAACCCTCCAAGTGTCTCTGTTTTCCAGGGACAGTCCTGGATTTATAGAAGCCTACCCGGTTTCTGATTTGATCCCAGAATGTCCCACTTTTCCTTAGGATGTCTCTAAATGTTGGAGGGCATGTTACCCACCATCCAAATTTTGGACTTGGGGCCCAAACCCAATTGGGTCCAACCCACATACATGTATTAGTTTAATGGGATTGCTTTATTGTACGTTTAATACAGTGTTGTTTTAATGACAGTTTCATTGCACATTTTAACTATGGAATTTTATATTTAGCTACCTTCACAGTATTGTTTCATTGTGCATTTCCACTGCACACCTTACTTCAGGATGCTTATATTTTATTGCTTGTGTAGTTGCAAACCGCTTCAAAGCCTATTTCCGCATTAAACAATATACTAATTAATAATAAGGCAGTGTCATGGGCCCAGGAAATCTTTGTTGGCATCCCATAGCTCAGAGTAAAACCTGACAGCAAAAGCCATAGTTTGGTTCCTTTCCTTTTGAAAGTCAGCCTAAATTTCCATCTACACTCGTATGTCAGCCTATGAACATTTTATGAAAAATCCCTCCCACCACCCCAGTTCTTAAATCCCTACCTGCATCCTTGGAACTGAGCTGTGTTTGACACTATCTTGTCACAATTAGCCTCTATAATCTCTCTCTATCCACCTTTCAAAATCAGTCAGTCCCAAATTATGATTTAGCTTAGTGTCATAATGAATGAACGTGCAATGCGAGCCAAAACAAATGTATATGATTTGCCTTGATGCACAAAAGCATCAAATTAAATACACGGGAGAACCCTTTATTGTGACTAAGCACTTTTTACAAATTATATCCTCTTCCATCGGCTTCAAGGCAGGAGCTCATGTGGCTCGTATGACCTTGGACCATTTGTGTTTCTGTAGGGCAAGATCAGCATCGGAAGCTGACTAGAGGATGTCAGAGCTGCAGCTGGAGTGTGGGAAGAAGATCTGATATATTGCTCTACTGTGGAACATGCTGAGTTATCCAGCTTCTTGATTTCACCTGGAGTGAACTTTTTACAGTAGGTCATAGGGAAGCAAATTACAGTATTGATCTGTACAGGAAAGGAAAGGAGTAAGATTTATACAGTGACTATATGACTCTAGTTTGCTTACAGTTCATTAGATACTCGGCTTATCCATGCTTATTTTTCCTCCGCTCTTTCGAGGCACTGCCTTATGCTTTAAAGCTTTAATTTTTATCATTTATTTGTTTATTTTATTATTATTTTGCTCTGGAGCTTTCCCCAGGAAAACCCACTCTTTACCACCGGCTGGGAGCAATTGGTAATCCGCAGAAAACTTCCATTGCCGTTTGTTGTGCTTCAGCTTTAAAGAGCGAGCTTTCACGAGGAAAGTTCTGGAGTGGGGGGAAATAGTGCTTGGGCACAGCAGCAAAGGGTGGTGAATGGAGCCTGCTCTGCCAGCCCAGCTCTTGATGCCACTGCAGCAATCCCAAGTGGGGCTGGGCTGCACCACCTGCTCGCCTCCACAGAGGGAAGCCCGGCTGGTTGATGTGGCCCTTGGGGGGCAAATCCCCTTGATGCCTACAGAAAAGAGTGATAGGCTGGGCTGCAATGGTGTCACCCCCTTGCCCAACTCCCTCCGTGCATGCCCGCTAACCATCAGGGGAATGCCCTGAGCCTGCCAGTGCTGGCCAGGCAACCATTCAGCAACAGGCCTGGGGACACAATGGTAAGGTCAGGCCCGGCTCTGGGGCCCAGAGACCACCGGCAGTAGCAAGGGAGCCAGGGCTCACTAGCATGTGCATGCATGATAGGGATCCATACGGATGCTGGTGTCTGTGTGGGTGTGCCTGGTTAATGCCCCTCAAAATTGTGTGTCCGGGGCCACAGTCCCCCCCCCCCTTGCCCCTGCTCAGACGCAGAGTTTTAAAGAGTGGGCATGTGCCTGGAAAGTGTGGGGCAAAAAGTAAGTGTGGATAAGCCCACTGTGTGTGTATTTGCCTACTGCAAGGGCTGGATTAAGGCCTTTAGAAGCCCTAGACAATGGAAGAATTAAGGCACCCCCCCCCCCATACGTAATTCAGAATAAAGACAATGAAAAAATATAAAATAGGTGTTTTTTAATGACAGAAAACCTACATGTATGCTGAAACAGCTCAGGACCACAATACCTCAAGGACCGCCTCTTTCCGTATGAACCTACCCAGACCCTGAGATCATCTTCTGAGGCCTTTTTTTGTCTGCCTCCTCCTCAAGAGGTCCAGAGGGTGACAACACGAGAGCGGGCCTTCTCTGCAGTGGCTCCCCATTTGTGAAATGCTCTCCCCAGGGAAGTTTGCCTGGCACATTCATTATACACCTTTTGGCACCAGGCAAAAACGTTCCTTTTTAACCAGGCCTTTGGTTGATTTGGTTGACGTCCTATGCCCTTTTAAAATGTGAGTGTTTGGGGGGGGGTGTTATTGAGTTCTTGCTTTTATTTTGATAATATATATTGTGGCTTTTGTTTATCTTTTCTGTGAACCGCCCTGAGACGTCTGGGTATAGGGAGGTATATAGAATTAGTAATAATAATAATAATAATGTCATGCACATGACATAATCTGATTTCCTTGCATTAATTTAATCTGCATTAGAAGGACGTCCCCTGCAGATATGTGATAAAAAGAGAACAGAAACACAGAGGAAGAGTGTGGAATGGAGTCCTCAGCATGTGCTTTGTTAGCCCATTGGGTAATCCTGCACCGTCTACCTCCATGGGAACATAAGTGCTCTTCTGGAACAGGATAAAGTTCCCCCATCTAGTCTAGCTCAACATTCTGTTTCCAACTTCCAGGAAGCTCCAAACCCCTTACTTCTTACATGGAGGTTTCAGTTTGTCACCATGACTAAAAACGGTTAATGCATCTGATCTGAACACCACAGCTCAGTGGTAGAGCATCTGGTTTGCATGTAGAAGATCCCAGGTTTAATATTTGGCACCTCCAGTTGGGGCAGGACATATTTCCAGTCTGAAACCGTGAAGAACCACCACAAACCAAGGTAGACAGTACTGAGCTAGATGGACCAATGGTGGCTTCCGCCATCCCTGTCTATTCTTCATGAGCTGTTTAAATCCCCTTGAAAGACATCTAAGTCTGTGGCCATCACCGCATCCTGTGGCAGTGAGTTCCATAAGTTAATTATATATCTCTTTTGTCTTTCTGCAAATTGACTGGCTAACCTTGGAGCTCCTAAATACAAATGCTGCTGGTGGCATTTGTTGACCTCACATCCACCTAGGAAATAAAAAGCCCACATTTCCGATAACCCCCCTGCTCTAATGCCTTGCTTTGGCTGACTGAGGCTGGAACTACACTGACCTGTAAAAAACACTTTAAAAAACCCATGTAATATAGCTTTAAATGCAGATTTCCACTGACAGATAGCTGGTGCCACATTTATAATGCATTTTTAACGTTTTAACTGAACAGTGTAGGTT
Organism: Podarcis tiliguerta; assembly: GCF_965153285.1. Taxonomy (NCBI): domain Eukaryota; kingdom Metazoa; phylum Chordata; class Lepidosauria; order Squamata; family Lacertidae; genus Podarcis; species Podarcis tiliguerta. The sequence goes on along the minus strand of NC_139545.1, from coordinate 20,115,383 downwards.
AGTCCTGGAATCCAATAAACTGGGTGTCCCCAAATGCAGGGACTTCAGCAACCTGCTCTATGTCCAGGACCTAACAACCAGCAATGAGCACTGTGCTGACAGTGGAGATGGGTCCCTGAGTGCTGTTGAACCCTCAAGTTCCCTTTTCAGACGAGAAAGCACAGCAGCAAACAACGTCCCCTGAGGTTTTAGGCTTGAGTAATGCAAGTGAATAAATATCTCGGGGTACAAAAGAAATCCCAAAAAGAGGTCTACTGGGTACCCTGAGAAACCAGTGAGACGTGGCACTTGCCAGATAATGGTGCCACAGTAGCGAATGGCTTCTCCCATGCTTCCTCCCATTATGAACAACAGGTTGGACTGGGATTGGGGAGAGCAATTCCAACTGGGATCATGGTTGGGGGCAAACAGCAGATGTGGTGAAGATGGATCGAGACTTGCCTCCCACATCAGCATCTTGATCGAGCTCCACCGCATCAGCTATTTATTTATTTTGTCTAAAGCAGCCATGCAAGGGCAAAGTACATGACATATGTCACATCTAATTTGGCTCTTTCCCCATCTTTCAGCAGAGTCGGAAATTCCACCTGAGGCTGCTGAAGGGCTGTGGCGTTAGTTCTGGGTAAGTGTGCATAGGATTGCAGCCGCAGAGATCTTATTTTTAGCAACTGTTTTAAAATAAACAAATAAGAAGGAATAAAATGAATGCTGCGTAACATCGACAAGGGCAAAAGCCTTCAATCCCAATGTATCCTGGCTTACAGAGCTGGAAAATTCCCATGGAGAAGTATTTCTGTGTAGGAATTAGCATGCAACCCACGTAAACAGCATGCATACCTGAACAACACTGCACATGACAAAGAACTCATAAGTCACTTACTCTCAGTGGCTAGAAATATCGTAACTAGACACTGGAAGGATCTATCGGGAGTGAACATAGACTACTGGAACCAAAATGTGTCGAAAACTGTCCTAGTAGAGAAGTTAACCACCAAACTTATATTAGCACGGGGACAAGCAAAGGAGGACGCCTTCACCCCACTGTGATTCCCCTTTATCACATACATGGCACAACAAGACAATGACCCATCTCCCCCAACAGCATATGATACAACAGCTAATCTGACCCAACAATCCTACTCCCTCATGCACACAAGCAAACCACACTGCAATCAGCTGAACGCAACCAACCAGGCCCTGGACCTTCTAATCCAGCCTTTCTCAACCTGTGGGTCCCCATATGTTGTCGAACTACAACTCCCATCATCCCTAGCTAGCAAGGCCAGAGCTCAGGGATGATGGGAATTGTAGTCCAACAACATCTGGGGACCCATAGGTTGAGAACCGCTGCTCTAATTTCTCGCAATGCCGATAAAAATTATATAAATGAACAAATAAAAGACCTACCCACGTGATGCTGACACAACAGCCTACACAAACGCCAACTGCATGCTATCTAGAACGAATACCAAATGTAAACGAATTGTGAAAAAGACCCATGCTGATTTTGACCAAGTGCTTTCAATGTAAGAAATGTGTCAGATTTGAACCAAAGGATGATTTTCTGAGTTTTGTCAGCATCAGCATTTTTGTAAGCCAGTATCAAGTGGACTATACAGCTTTACAAATTGTGAAGGCTTGTAAGTACAAAAGAACACATTTCTGGCAGCAAAGGAGGCTAGTGTAGTTGAGGACGCTGGCCAAGGACTCACAGAACCTGGGTTCTATTTCCAGCTTTACTGCAGTCTTATGAAGTGATTGTTTCACCCCTCTGCCCTCCGCCCTCGCACGGCCCATGTCTGCTAAATCCATGCCCAGTGGCAACAGCAGCTGCTAGGATATTGCCACTTTGGGTCAACAGCCGATGTCACTAGAATGTCACATTCTGATTGGTTTGCCTGACTAGGACCGCTGTCCTATGCTCACTTACCAGGAATCAAGCACTACTGATTTTAATGAGACTGACTTCAGAGAAGACATGTAGAGGATTGTCCTGTTAGAGGAATTTCCAGAAACATTGAATGCTAGGAAAGTATTGCTGTGGGGAACTCCAGATGTCAATTAAATATTTACAAGATTAAAATCTCAATTATTTTCAGGTCCTAAGCTTTTACTGGAAGAATCCATGTTTTAAATGAGAAAATTAATCAAATTATAAGGTGTGTGTTCTTAAGCACTACTATAGAGCACTAGTAATATTGCAAAATTTCATAATTATATAGCTCAGGATACAAACGCCCATAAAAATTCTCCCTCTGCTCAAAATCAAATCTGAGTACCCCAGAGAATTTGGCAGTAATAATTTGATACACTTGAAGTGACGACAAAATGGTCCAGAATAATATTAAGAATCAGATTTAGGTTCACAGCTCAAGAATGGCACACTCCGGCCTGTTACGTGTCAAGAGAAAAGGTAGAAGCCAGCTGGTCCATGAAAAATAAAAATAAAAATCCTTATTCCAGCTGGCAGGAAAGCAACAGTGGTGTTAACTTCACTATTTAACAAAAGGAACAGAATTAAGCAGCAACATTCTACATCTAAATAAGCTTCCAATAAGTTTCCACCCAATATGGATTTGTCATTAGCCCCGACTTTGTAATTTAGTTTTTCTGAATGTTATCCACTAGAAAATTGAACTATTGCTCAGCTGTGGTTAACTCTCAGTGCGTTTGGGATTTAAGGATATAAAGAACTGAAAAGTAGGAGTGCTTTTGCTTGTTTCTCCCCATTCATACACATCCAGTTATATTACACACCATAGGCATTTCCCTTAAACACACACACATGCAGAGACACTAGTATGATTCTAGCATGAACCACATTCATCACGTGGTTTCCTAAAGTGCAGGGGTTTTCTTTCACAAATACTAAGCAAGAGTGGCCAGATCTTGAGCCTGGCATGGAAGTAGGGAACTTTAACAATCCCACCCCCACAGCCAGTATTTGGATCAAGTTCCCCATGCCAATTATTTCCATGGAGGGATAAAGCTCCCACTGAAGTGGGGCACATGCCACACTGGAGTGTGTGTGTGAGAGAGAGAGGGGGGGAGAGAGAGAGAGAGAGAGAGAGAGAGAGAGAGAGAAAGGATAAAAGTATGCCTACCCCAATGCCAAGGTTCTAATCTGGTCTGCGTCCCCCACACTGGCCATTTGTGAAAGGAAAATCCTATACTTGGGAGCAAACTACATAATCAGCATAATGGATCATCTAGCCCTGAGTTCTCATTGGCTCTTTCCCCGACTCTCCCAACTTCTGTGAAAAGGGGATGGGGAGTTCTTGCTGTGGAATTTGTGGGATCAATGATTCATGCCACACAGGGGGTAAGGTAACAGATAAAGGACTCCTGGATGGTTCAGTCCAGTCAAAGGCGACTATGGGACTGCAGCGCTCATCTTGCTTTCAAGCTGAGGGAGCCAGCGTTTGTCCACAGACAGTTTTCTGGGTCATGTGGCCAGCATGACTAAACTGCTTCTGGTGCAACGGAACACCGTGATAGAAACCAGAGTGCATGTAAATGCTGTTTACCTTCCTGCCACGGCGGTACCTATTTATCTACTTGCACTGGCATGCTTTTGACTGCTAGGTTGGCAGGAGCTGGGACAGAGCAACGGGAGCTCACCCCGTCGCAGGGATTCAAACCACCGACCTTTTGATCAGCAAGCCCACAGGTATTTGGTTAAATTGGAAATTCTAATTGCTGTCCTCATTGTAATTTAGCTTTGAGCTGGAGCTGGAGCTGGAGCTGTTAACTTGTAATCCTTGTGTATTGTTATCTTTTCCATTCCATTCCATTCCAATATTATATATAATTTCTTTGTTCCCGGCCCTGGGACTGAAAATATTCAATGAAGATCAAGTTATTAATACTTCAAATGAACAAAATAAATGAGAAGTGCCTGGAGAAGTGGCCTTTTCTGTTACAGCATCCAGCTGTAGAATGCTTTGCCTCAGGAGATTTGCCTGATGTCAATTCTTATTGTCCTTATGGAACCAGGTGAAGAATGATTATATATGCATTTTTAGATCAATTTTATTATGGAGCTACTTTCATTGCAGTTGTGCTGGTGCCAATGTTTTCAAGTGAGTAATGCGGTGGAACCAAAAGCATGACAAATTCCCCATTATTCCATTCTTTCTGAGTTTTGTTGAGAGGGCAACATGTGCACTGCAGCGTTATGTTATGTTATGTTGTTTTTCATTTCATTTGTGCCTGGTTCCTCCTTCTCCAGCAGTAATGTTCACGTTGATAAAACACTACCAAAAATAGCAATCTTGATGCAATTGTATGTAGCAATACAATTTTTGTGCAGCATTTCATCAACAGCTGTGTACACAACATATGGGAAGAGCAGCTTAGCCCTCGTAGCACTATAATTCTCAGCACCTGTAAGAAACTTCAGTTAGTAGGATTATTTGGGGAGGAGGGGAATGTGTACATACCATGCATTTAAAGCATGTTGTTGTTGATGTTTAGTCATGTCCAACTCTTCGAGATCCCATGGATCAGAGCACGCCAGGCACTTCTGTCTTCCACTGCCTCCTGCAGTTTTGTCAAGCTCATGCTGGTAGCTTCAAGAACACTGTCCAACCATCTCGTCAGGGTCTTTTCCAGGGAGTCTTCTCTTCTCATGAGGTGGCCTCAGCTTCAGGATCTGTCCTTCTAGTGAGCACTCAGGGCTGATTTCCTTAAGAATGGATATGCTTGATCTTCTTGCAGTCCATGGGACTCTCAAGAGTCTCCTCCAGCACCATAATTCAAAAGCATCAATTCTTCAGCGATCAGCCTTCTTTATGGTCCAGTTTTCACTTCCATACATCACTACTGGGAAAACCATAGCTTTAACTATACGGACCTTTGTCGGCAAGGTGATGTCTCAGCTTTTAGCATATTTCCCCCCAAAGAATCCTGGGGGCTGCAGTTTGTTACGGGTGCTGAGAAGTGGAGCTCTGTGATGAGTAAACTGCAATTCCCATAATTCTTGGGGAGGAGAGAATGTGCTTTAACTGCATGGTGTTTACACAGCCAAACCTCCCCCCCTCCCCCAAAAAGCATCCCAGCATGTTGGTGAAAGCAGCTGTGTAAAGATTGTTTTTATGTGGCATTTTAAAGGTAAAGGTAGAGGTACCCCTGCCCGTACGGGCCAGTCATGTCCAAATCTGGGGTTGCGTGCTCATCTCGTTTAAGAGGCCGGGAGCCAGCAGTGTCCGAAGACACTTCCGGGTCACGTGGCAAGTGTGACAAAGCTGCTCTGGCGAGCCAGCACCAGCACAGCACACGGAAACACCGTTACCTTCCCGCTATAAAGTGGTACCTATTTATCTACTTGCACTTAGGAGTGCTTTCAAACTGCTAGGTGGGCAGGAGCTGGGACCAAATGACGGGAGCTCACCCCACCGCGGGGATTCGAACCGCCGACCATACGATCGGCAAGTCCTAGGCACTGAGGTTTTACCCACAGCGCCACCCGCGTCCCTTATGTGGCATTTTACCTGTGTGCAAATGCATGTAGGCATCAGTAAACCACCTCACAAAAAAACCACTAATGGAATCATATGTATTGCATCAATACTGGGTTTTTTTTACTGTGCTTTATCAATGGACACAGGCACAGAGGGTGGGAGAAGGCAATGCAATGCAAGTGAGTGGAAGGATTAGAAAACCTCAGCAAACTATGCATGCCACAATTCCTAATTCTCCTTATTAGGTCAGAATTCAGAATGGAGTGAAAGGCACACTGGCTACGGTTACTGAAAAACAAAGGAATCTAATCTGGTGTGAGGGAAGTTTAAGTATTAAACTTCCTTCTCTGGTCTGCATGAAATTCTAGTAGTCAACTTCCTTTCCCTTCCTTTTCTGCTTTCCTGTCTATACAAGTGACACACACTTACCGAAGATCATTGGCAACACTAGCATCTCTGTTTATCGTTGGAGGGAAATGCCTATGGGCAGAATTTTGTTTCCCTCCATAAAGCATTTCCTAAATCGCCAGGACAGCTTCAGCTGGTTAATCCACCCCACAGGAAAGCAAGCCCCAAGAGAAACTGCATCCTACGATGGCCTCAAAGTGCAGCCTTGCTCACCTTTCTCAGTTAAGTCAGATCACAGCTAGAAGAGTTGGCATTTCTAAAGAGACTTGAAAACTGAAACATCTGTAGTCCTTGGCTTCTTATCAGGCAGTCCCAGATTCCCTCCTGGGGTAAAGTTCCCTGTCTGCTCTTTTATTATTTTATTAATTTTTTTTTTACAAATAAGTGATTTTTTTCCGCCTTATTTTGATCAGTAAGGAAAACTGCATCCTTGAAGATGGGAGAGGTCAACAGAAGTCACCGGCAAGACTATCAGGCTCCAAAGTTAGCATCCTAAATCCCCACTTTCCCCCCCCCTCTCTACCCCCCCCCCTCCGGTCTGCTTTCTACCAGTCACACCGCAGGACTGCAAGATCCAGGTCCCTGCAACCTGACTCTGCATTTAATGACTGTGTCAGTCAGCCAGGCTTTGATCTCAATGAAGCATGCTGAGGAAGACTGCTTTTGACAGCAATAACAGAAAGTCAAATTGAGAAAGAAAGAGATATTCTCATAACAACCATTTCACTTGGGAAAACATGGCTGCATGAATGATATACACCTGTTTATTCCTCGTGTTTTAGCCTGCCTGCCTGCCTTCCGTTGCTTATTTATGTGCCATAAAACTGTAATTCACCAGTGAGAAATGAAACACTTTTACTGAAGCTCTCTGTACACTATTTACACTTTCCACATCAGATATCCCTTTTTCATCATAACAGGACACACTGGGAATCCCAGAGCTATAAAGATTTATGAGGCATGTCAGGGAACTGCCATCAGTGCCAGAGGGACAGAGCAAGATCCTGAGGGATTCCAGAGAGCGTCCCGGGATTGGGAGAGGCAGCCCATCTTCTGGGGAAGAGAATCAGTGTAGCACCAGTGGAGAACGGGGGCAGATGGGGGAAGCGGCGAGGCGGTCCCATGACTCCTTGCCGGGGACCAGCGGGGAGAGTAGGGGTCCTCCGCTGCCTACGCCCTCCTTGCGCAGAAGGCTTTCACGCAGAGAGAGTAGAAGAAGACTAGGCGTCAAAGAGCTTCTTTGCTGGAAGAAGTTTAAGAAACGCCCACTGACGGATTCTGCCAGCGATTGAGACAGCCACGGGTGAGTGGCTGTCCAGACAGAAAAGGTTCACTCAGGCAACCCAGCCAGGTGTTGGCACCGGCTTACGCACGAGCAACCCCTAGAACCACTACAAGGCATACATATGCATTGGCAAAAATTGCATGGGGAGCTTAGCAGAATCTCACAGTGAATGGTGTCTTGTAGACTTTCATATATTAATTAACATTTCCAAAAGACTTTACTAGAAGCAGTCAGTGTTTATAGTACCACCAGTCTTTGTCAGCTGTCATTCCCCCAGAGCTATTCAGGAGGCTGAGAAAAGTTGCCCCAAACAGAATCCAATGGAACTCTAAACACTGTGATTCTTTTAACTTGTCATATTTGCAAATGTGGATCCTCCAAAATTCTCCTTTGCCACTTAACATGCGTTCATGCCTCCATTTCTGACCCAAACTAGGTATTTATTAGATTGGTAAACATACTCTAAAAGGGTAGGGAAGGAAGATCAAAGGAATGCTAACTTACACAGTGCATAAATGTTCTGAAACAGAACTTTTATTCTACGGGAAGCTGTGCAAGGCACACTAGATCCTTTGCAATGTTAGCATATTAGCTGAAATTTCACAGCTGTAAAGATCTGATTTTATGCCCTTGTAAAGCTATTTGAGGAGAAGTGGGCCAGTACCCATTTAGGATTCTGTAACTGATTGGTTTAAAATAAAAACAAAACATACTGGATTTGCAGATAGTTTGGCAGCTGAAAGGCTACGTTTGTCTGACAGGAATAGTGTGAAATCTGATCTAATTTAAACTGCATTTGGATTTTGCATTTTGGGGGTGGAGAGTCCTTCTGCAGAGTCACTCTACTTAGGTATCCTTTCTTATTGATTTTCTTCAACAGTCTGAACAGTTATGCAGAACAGTACAGTCACAAACAAACAAATTCTTACTTACACCAGTTGTGACTCTGGCCTTGCCTACTTGTATGTGGCCCCTAAGGGCCCACACACCTCCACATGTGGCCCTCAAGGGCGGAAAGGTTGCCTGCCCTAGTTTAGGTAAAAGATGCAAGAAGACGGGAAACCAAGACCACCACAACACTCTTCACACTTGAAAGGTTCTCCTATTACGGTCTTATTTCCAAAGCCTGGTGCCTTCCAGGACTAAAATTCCTATCATTCCTGGCCATTGACCTTGATGGCTGGGGCTGATGGGAATCATAGTCTCAAATATCTGGCGGCCCCCAGTTTGGGGAAGACTCTCTTTTCAAGTGGGCTATTTGGCTGGGGATAAGCAATCTATACACAAGATTCTCTGATTCAGAGTTGATATCCCCCCTCCCCAAAGGCTGTAGTTCAGTGTTAGAGCATCTGCTTCTTCTTAAGAAGGTCCTAGGTTTATTCCATGGGCACCTCCAGGCAGAACTGGGGGAGAGACTCCTTTCTGAAATCCTGGAGACTGGCTGTCAGTCCATGCAGATGATACCGATCCAGATGCATCAATGGTCTGACTCGGGATAAGACAGCTTCCTAAAGTGCCAACTTTCCTCTAGTTCCAAACTCACAGTTGGTTACATTGATATCTCACCTTTCTTCCAAGGAGCTCAAAGTACTTCTCCCCCACATTTTATCCCCATAACAAGCCCTGCAAGGTAGGTCAGGACACCCACTGAGCTCCATAGGTTGCTGGAGATTTGAAACTGGGTCTTCCGAATTCTAGCCCAGCTTTCTTGCTGCATTCTTTCAAGAAGGTGGGGACACTTTTGAAACACCCTGACCATGAATGTGAGATAGTAGCTAAAGGGTGATCAGGCAGGGGTATCTAATCTATGATTTTGAGGCTTTTCCCTGGTGGAGAGTGAAACAGACCGAGAGACAGAAAGCAGCTGGGTGTTACCTTGAAGTGCTGAGCATAAGATGTTCCTATACTGAAGATTAGTAAAAAAATCAAATTAAAATGGGTGCTAATATTTGCAATCCAAGATCAGCCGATAGCTTTGCCTCTCATATTTTCATTTCAGCAGACTCTCTTGCTGTCCAGAAAAGAGGGAAGACATGAAAAGGCAGGAAAATCAGCATGTCACCTTCTTAAAAGTCCTTTCCTTTCCCCCCACCAAAAAAAAAAAAAAAAAGGCTCAGAAAGATTTCAGTTCTTTCCATCCAGGCAGATTAAAGCAGCATGTGTCACTGGCACCTGAACCACTGCCTGAAATATTTTGCTCTCGCTTGAATCATCTGGCCATACTGTGAGTAATCCAAAGTGCCTGGTTTCCAACTGTCCTCCCTTTCTGTCTGTTGTGAGGGGAAACCAACGCATGACACAACAAAAGAGTTTTAATCATTTATTAGTGGGAAAGTACATTTAAACTGCTCCTGCGGGGAGAACGCCAAGAGAATTTAGCTCACCAAAAAGGAAGAAGAAGAGGCAGCAGGCGTGGAGAGGAGAAAAACAGGAGGAGGTCAACTGAGAATGTAAAATATTTAAAAGGCAGGTGGGTTGAAGAAATGGTGCTGGCCTGGTGGAGTTTAAAGGCCGTCCTGCATGAACTGAAGAGAGTTGCCTATGAAACCTAGGAGCCAGTGTGGTGTAATGGTTAGAGTGTTGGACTAGGATCTGGGAGAGCAGGGTTCAAATCTCCACTCAGTCATGAAGCACACTGGGTAACCTCCTGGCCTAACCTACCTCACAGGGTTGTTGTGAGGGTGAAATGGGGGGAGGAGAACTATGTACACCACCTTGAGATCCTTGGAAGATAAGGGTGGTATATAAATGTAATAAATAAACAATAATAATAAATAAACAATTTAGATGGAATCTAGACTCAAGCTGCATATGCACCATTCATCAAAAGCATACCCCCACCCCTCAACAACCCTGGGAACTGTAGTTTAAGGGTGCCAGGAGCTGTCCTTTGGAGGAAAATTACAGTTCCAATGATTCCTTGGGGGTCGCTGTAAATGTATAGGATGAATGCAGCCTATGCTGAGTTGTGCTTGGTCCCCAATGAAATCATGGGACTTCAACTGAGTCATAATTAAGTGCAACTACCTTGGTGAATTATGGTGCTGGAGGAGACTCTTGAGAGTCCCATGGACTGCAAGAAGATCAAACCAATACATTCTTGAGGAAATCAGCCCTGAGTGCTCACTGGAAGGACAGATCCTGAAGCTGAGGCTCCAATACTTTGGCCACCTCATGAGAAGAGAAGACTCCCTGGAAAAGACCCTGATGTTGGGAAAGATGGAGGGCACAAGGAGAAGGGGACGACAGAGGGCGAGATGGGTGGACAGTGTTCTCGAAGCTACCAGCATGAGTTTGACCAAACTGCGGGAGGCAGTGGAAGACAGAAGTGCCTGGTGTGCTCTGGTCCATGGGGTCATGAAGAGTCGGACACGATTAAATGACTAAACAACAAGAACACCTTGGTCCGGACTCCATGTTTATTTCTCATTCATTGTGAACAGTCTGCACATCTTAGCTTCCTGTTTCTCCTCTGTTGTAGGTTCCAGGTACGATATTACGTACCTGGAAATGGCAGAGGCTAGGAGTCCCACGAGTCACAAGAATAGGGTCGGACCCAAAAATATCTCTCAGGTGTCGAAGGCTCGGGAAAAGACGTGTTTTCAGCATGCAACGGAAACTGCATAATGAAGATGCCAGATGCACGTCAGTGGGGAGGGAACTCCATAACTTAGGGGATGCCACAGAGAATGCCCTTCTGTCAGGCCACCTACTGTACACCCCTGAGCTTCCAAGGGTGGAAGAAATATCAAGAGACCCCCTTCTGCTGACCTTAACACACAAGCTTTGTAAGAAAGAACGGTTAAAGCCTGGTGGCTGAAATTACATAATTTCCCACTTTCTGCCATAATATGTATGCTGCCATGTTGAATAATTAAGTGGTCAAAGACTTCTGTGAATCCTTTGGCTCAAGAGCAACAAAATGCAACCTATTCTAACCAATCCTAATGCACACAGGAGCTTTTTGTCTTCTGGCTATATTGCATGTCAGACAAAAAGAATTTTTTCCCCTCTTGATTACAGATGGACAGACCTGTTGAAGTTTGGTCTGTCTCAGTTTTCAGAGGGAACAGGACTACATCCATCCCATTTCCTGCTGGATTTTTAGGGGGAATCCTTCCAGAAGCCCTTCCCTCACAAAAACAACTTACTAATTGAAAATGACTTATGAAGTGTTCCAAGGGTTGTGCACTGCCTTCTTACCCTCCCTGCCCCATTATTTTTGCTTTCCTTTTTTTTTTTATCTAAGCCATCACATTCAGAGTGCCTAAGTATGAAGGGCTTCCTAGTTGCTACACATCTTGAACATAAAGCAAGTCCCTCTGCAAAGTGATGGTGTTTTATGACCTTCCATCACACACAAGGTGAATTGTGCAGAAAAAATGGCTGCCCCTGGTGTTTACGTGCTATTGTGTATTATAGGGAGAGGGGAATCTGTTCTAAAATCATGAACAGTTTTTAGCTGGTTAAATAACTTTCAGTTTATTATTTCTCATATTTTACGGTGTTGTTGTGATTTTTATTTTTAAAAAATTGTTTTCATATTGTATTGAGATTTGATTCTTACGTATACCACCCTGGAATTAGCAGCTGCATACACACCAAACACTGAAAGCACATTTTCTGAATGCATCCAAGAATTCTGGGAACTGTCAGTTATCCCTCAAAGAGGTACAATTCCCAGCACCCTTGACAAACTAAAGTTCCAAGGATTCCTGGCATGGGTTGGGAAGCGTGCTTTAAATGGACGCAGCCCATGTTTTGGATGAAGGTATATATCAGACATTTTCAAATTCGAATAAATGCAAATGATAATGTTGGATTAAGTTTTGGAGTGCCATTTCGCTTATTATTTAACATCACTTTTTCCAGGCTGTTTCTGGAACCATAGGGGCTAGCACGTCTTTTTTTTAAAAAAAAAGAAAGAAAGAAAGAAAAGAAAATGAAAACAGAGAATTTTCGACTGTAGCAGTATCCTGCAGGTGAAACAAGAATGCATTGGGAGTACCCCTATCTGTGATAAAGTATGTCGCTTATGAATATAAAGTCGAAGGCCACAGGAATAAAAAAGAAACTGCCTAAAAGATCTAAGTCTTGCCCTAAGGTTTGCATATAACAGCTTCTTTGAACAATTCTAAATTTAGCTAGCACACTATAAAAGGAAAAACCAAAAGCATGGCATATCAAACATTTGTCACCAGCATTAATTTAAACCACACTGTGGAGTGAGCTATATAAATAGACTTGCCGACCTACTTTTATATCTCAGCACTTTGAAAAAGAAAAGAAAAAGTGAAACATTAACTTAGAAAGCACAGATCTGTTTTCTCTTACAAATCATGTTTTATGAGGGTCTTTCTGCCCAAGGTTTCCTTTTGTGAGTTATTTTCCACCGTATGCAGGCATGGCTTGATCTGCAAAATGGAAGAGGATGGAAAAGTATTTTAATGCACTGTTGCCCAGAGGTAATCCTCAGGATCTGACATGTTGGAAATCATTTTGCTTATAGACAGCCCTTCCCACATCTTCTGAGCCATCTAAGAAACAGAACTGTGCTTGCCTGCTCAAGAAGAGAACTCAGCATTAGAAAAGAATAATGGATAGGTGGGTGGGTATTGTGGTTTATAGACAAAACTTACAAGATTCAACCTAAATAATTCTTCCCTCCTTGTCTTCTGACACCGAGTACAGGCAAACACAGTCTTTGGGAGGAACCCTGTAAAGAAAGCAGTTTGTCTTCCTATCAGTGCAATTGCTTGCAGTCCTAGTGGGCAAGAATTGCCACCATCTCCTGGTACTTTGCTCCCTCTGCAGTCCATTATGCTGGTGGAGAGTCTGGATGGGATGCCTTTCCCTCCATATCCAAGCTGAGAAGCTGAATGAGAAGAGCCCCATGGAGGAAGCAGAGCTTACAGAGCAGAGGGACCTTGGAGGGCAAATGGCAAACATTAGTGTTGGGGAGTGATGTACTGTTGTCTAATGCACGGCTAGGTTGAACCTATGGTATTCCTGGTTTTGCTGGACCGCAACTCCCATCATCCCTGACCAGTTGGCATACTGACTGGGGCTGATGAGAGCTGGAGACCGAAAATCATCTGGAGCGACCCAGGTTCCCTGCCACTGGTGCAATCTGTCTGTGAAGACCTTGATTCCATAGTAGTTAGCCCCCATAACAAGGTCTGCCGAGTGCAAAGAAACAAGGGAGGAAGTGAACCTGAAACAGGTGCCAACAGGAAGTTTGGTTGTTCTAAGGGCTTCAAGTCTTTACGAGGCATGTGCTGTGTCAGCCTAAATTCTTTGAATGTTCCCTTTTTGTCATAGAAGAACTTGCAGTTATTTCTTCTGCCAAAAACTGGTAAAGTGCAGAGTGGACAAGGTAACTGTTAGGTGGATTTGTAGCTGGTTGACTGACTGAACCCAACAAGTGCTCACTAACTGTTCCTTGTCATACTGGGGGGAAATGAGAAGTGGGGTGCCACTGGGTTCTGTGCTGGGCCCCCTGTTGTTAAATATCTTGGATGAAGGTGCTGAGGGGATGCTCATCAAATTTGCAGATGACACCAAACTAGGAAGGGTAGCCAATGCTGCAGAAAACAGACTCGGAATTCAATATGACAGAATGGAGAAATGGGCCCAAACTAACAGAATGATTTTCAATGGATTTCAAGCAATGCACATGAAAAGGATGTAGGGGTGTTAGTAGACCACAGCCTTAACATGGGTCAACAGTGTGTTACAACAGCAAAAAATAAGCTAATGCTTTTCTGGACTCATCAAAGAAGGTCCCGATCAAGGAAAGTAATAGTCCCGTTCTATTCTGCCTTGATCAGACCACACCTGGAGTACTATGTTGAGTTCTGTGCACCACAATTTAAATGGTAAAACAGACCCTTCATCTTCCACTCAGAAGACAAGGGAAGACACTATTCTCCTTTTAGCTGGTCAGTACACCTATTCCCTGATTCAAGATGTGGAACAGAATTGTCACTGTACTGCGCAACCATTTCCTTCTCCCTCCCTCCAACCTTTTAATTTCCAAATATAAGAAAAAGAAAATGGAAAGAAACATCTTCGGCTCACTTCAGCAATAAAATAAAAATAAAAATCACCAACCCTAACATAAAAACGTGTATTAATGTAAGTAGTCCATATCTCCAACTAGATATCCAAACCAGATTGAAAATAACCATATAAGATATAAGTTCAACTGTAGAAAGGGACAGTGAGATCTTTATAGTACTGAGTAATGTGTGGTGGGTATTTAGCCTTCCAGCAATGAAGTACAAGTCTCTTTGCAACTGTAAGGACCCATGGGATTTTGGTCCCCACACCACAGTGATTTCACTGAAAAGCGCATGAACATTGACAAATATTAAGGATTTTACCAAAATGGAAGTTAATGTGAATTCTAATTTCTGACCAGAAAAACGACACAACAGGAGACACCCACATCATATGCCTGAAAGAGGCACTGTCAACATTACCTTGCCGTCATCTATCTGACTCAGCCAATTCCTCTTGCCTTTTCCAATTCCTTTTTCATTCCTTCCGCTTTTTAAAATTTCTTGTCCATGACTGATTGAGGTTGGCTTCTTTGCCTGAGCCTACTTTAGAACTCAGTGCAAAGTTCTACATTCCCACTATCTGGTATTTTAAAAGCATTTAATAAGACAAAACAAAATAAACAAGTGAGACTGCTGCTGCTCTTTAAAACCCTAAATCCCCAATTCATTCTCATTTAATTGATCACCAAGGTCATTTAATGCACAATAAAGACTTTTACATTAACTAGCATGGATGCAAGCAGAGAAACTTTAATGGAGGCAGGAAAGACACTAAAGACAAGAGGCTCTGGAGTGCTTGGTCTTAGGAGACAGCATTGATATACTGGGCATAACAGAAATGCGATGGGCTAGAGACAACCAGTGGGACACGGTTATCTCTGGATATTATAAACAGTATAAGAAGGTAAGGACATACTGGAGGTGATGTTAACTGTATGTCAATGAGAACACTGAGTACAGTGCTGAAAACAGGACTATATTATATATACACAGCTCTGAAATGTGTTGAAATTTCAAAAATGTGTATTATTTAGGGGGATCCTTTCATGATCCCACATAAAGACCCTAATTTGTTTCAAGTTTTGATTCTAACTGTAAAAGTTCTAATAAATTAATTTGTCTTAACCTTGATTCCTGGAGTAACTCATTGTTCCCCAGAGATTTCAAGAAGACCCAAACACCCATCATATATTCTACCCTGAGCAGTATGGTGTTCTTCTGTGAAAAAAATGTGCAGATATAGCACATATTCTGTGGTCAGAGGAGTCAGGGAAGAGGATAGAACATAGAATTGTAGAGTTGGAAGGGACCCGGAGGATCATCTAGTCCCACCCCCTGCAATGCAACCATATGATCTCCTCCAAAGCAATGCCCAAGAATGATCAAAAATTGATGGTGCAAAAGGTTAACGAACAAAACAGAAAAACAAACCACCATGGTTTGTGACAAGGCCAGAGTTGTGTGTGCTTAAATTCAATTTGATATCAGTGGGACTTAAGTGTGCATTTTCCTGTAAAGGACTGTAGCCTCTCCCAATTTTAATTTATTTTTAAGCAGATTTTAAACATGGACTTGATTCTTCCTAGGGCTGTGTGAATGATGACATCCAATTACTTATCTGCATTGGCTTTTTATAATGGAGCGCATTCAGAACTGATCAGGGAAATATAATGGAACCAAACAAAGCTCAACGCCAAGGTTTCCCTGGCTGAAAGAGCTGCAGTATGGCAACTCATGTCATGAGCTGCCACTGTCTATTTAAGTTAACCTAATTGGTTGCCAATTGTTTTAAAATGCATTCCTTCTCTTGTGCCCCAAAGCATATATTTGGAAATTTATTATAAAAAATAACTGTGCTTTGACTTCATGCCAGATAAAATACTAATTATGTGTTTCTCTTAAATGGCTCCCCAATTGCTTACTATATTCGTTTGAATGACCTCAGCTAAACTGCTTCCACGGGGAACTGATGCTTTATCGCTAATTACTTGTTGCAAATTGTTGACCAGCCAAGTGGAAAAATGTAGTATGGGGCACATATATGAAATCATTGTTACAATTCAATATATTTTGGGGGGGGGGGGAGGGAGAAAATTTTAAGGTTGTTGTCTTTATCAGCCAATAGCATTGCTCACATTTGGCTGTGAGGGGCGGGGAGAGAAATCTTCATTACAAGAGGAAGAAAATCACACAATTCAGTCTTTGCTGAGCAGGCTTTATTCCATATACAAAAGCATGTCAGTCAATTACATTAAAACAATTTCATTCGGGTCACTAAACATCAGAAGGTAGCATGACTTAGCGGCAACTGCATTTTGTAGAAGTGCAGGGCAATTCAGGGGGTTTCAAATGGAAATGGAAATGGAAATGGCAGCATAGACATGTATTAACAGTAAGCAGGTAAAACAGCAGGGGCTCCCTGCACTCTGAGAACACTGTTGGAGTATTAGTGCTTCCCCCCATCCCCTCACACACACACAATCCCTTGCCATCCATGCAAATTTATGTTTGAAATTCAGAGCAAATTAATTTAATCATGAGCTTTGTATGAATGATATGAAAAATATAAAGGAGGAAGGAAATAATTGCAATACATTTCATGGTTGTAGATTCCTAAAAAGCCTGTATATTATTCTCGCCTGTAATTGGAGGGTCTTTGTGCATGTTTTTCTTGAAGTAGAAGATGAATTTTATTCTTTTTCTTTATAGAAAAGAATTAGTTTCTATGAAAGGCATTTTTGTTTAATGAAGATGGGGTGGGGGAACCAGTGTGGTTTTTTTGTATTCTGTCCCCATTGGATAACAGCTTTTATAATAGTAAAGAGCCCATTTACTACAAGCTTTTAATAGGCAGCAGATTGTTGTGACAAAGTGGGATATCTTTAATGCAAACAAATGTTCTTTGATTATTGCAGAATGGCAATGATTTCACAGGAGGGGAACAAAAGGCACAGTATATATGTCAAAATACATATTTTAAGTAAGCAACAGCCCAACATGGTCCTATAATTTAAAACTTAAAACGTATACATAATCCAAATGGCTCATATATGTCAATGCTCAATCATGATATGAGAATCTACATGATGATAGAAACGTAGGTGGGTTTGAGTAATTTCTAATACTGAATAAACCCTTAATTTCCAGCCTAACCCAATTGGGCTGCAATCCTACATAACAACTGAATGTTAAACTAAGTGCAGTTAGTTGCAAATGGAACCTAGAACCTGCAAAAAGGGGAGGAGAGCATAAATTCCAGAGCACGTCCAAAAGCAGGCATAGCTCAGTGGGAGAGCACCTGCCTTTAAAGCAGAGGGTCCCAGGTTCAGTCCCTGGAATCTCCAGGTAGGGTGGGGAGAAACTAAAAATCCGGGGCAACCACTGGCAGTCAGTGTAGACAATACTGAGCTAGATGAAGCAATGGTCAGACTTGGTATGTAGGGCCATAAGAAACACCCCCCCTCCAAACGAGGTCCGCCAGGAGAACAAGGCTGGCATTGAGGGGCCTCTCAAATGTTTATGATTCAAAGTTGTAAAGAGATATGGAGGATTCAGGAATGCCCGTTGCTGTGATGTGGAGGGGGCAGGGATGAGGGGACCATTCATGGAACAGAGCATAATCAGGATATGCCCATGTAAGGATATAGAAACTTACTATAACTTTCGATTTCCCAGAAATCAGGTGGTTTAGAAGAAATCAGGTGGCATTGTATTCTGCAAATGTATAAAAAGCTGGCACACTTAGAACTGGGTGTGCAGATTGCGAGCTTATTGCGCTGCACCTTTGCTATGCATATGCTTTTCAAATTAACCCTGTTGTATCCTGCAAGGTCGTTTGCCACTTTGTGTGAATCTGTGCTCCGGGGACCCAATAGCAGATATGGAACAGGTCCAACAGGTACAAGGCAGCTTCCTGTGCTCCTTCCTATGAATGATGGACCAGAGTTCTCAGGCCCAAGAAGCATGGGCAACATCCCCATCAGCAGTGCCAGTAAACCCATGGGACTCCACTTTAGAAGAAAGTATGGCTGCTTCACTGGTAGCACCGGGAATACTGCTAATTCAGGGGTTGCCAATATGGCACCTGTGAGCACCAGCATGCCCACCAGTAGCTCCTCTGGTCCCCACGAAAGCTCTCATGAAATATCACCCCCAAAATCCTCAATACTAGAGAAAGTGTTTAATCTTCCTGCTCAGTTCGTTTGCACAAGCTCAGCCTATCCTACATTGAGGCATGCTCCCTTAGACATGCCCATAACTCATTGGATGCCTGGACGGGACTCCCTCCTTCCCATCTGTCCTGAACAGAGGAGAAGTGCAAAGGGCTTATCTCCTTGAGGGAACAGGGCAATGTCTGGTGTAGGTGCCTTTTTCCACATGGATAGGGGGCCAGGTGGACAGGTTTGCCTCCACCACTTTGTGGCTCAGTCTCTTTTTCTCCTCTTTTTGACGTGGCAACCATTACGTGCCAGGCCCTCACAGCAGACATTTTGCACTGAATTTCGGCACCTCCTCAAAAGGGTGTCAACCCCCAGGCTAAAATACCTAGAAATTACTTCAGTATTTAACATATTACCTGTGTGGGCCCTTTCAGTTACAGGGTGAAGAACACATATGCTCAGTGAAGTTTTCTTTCTTGGAGTGTTTTCTGCTTATCTTTACTTAGTACAGTCATACCTCAGGTTACAGACGCTTCGGGTTGTGCGATTTTGGGTTGCGCACCATGCCGAACCCAGAAGTACCAGAACGGGTTAATTCTGAGTTTGGGCGCTTGCGCATGTGCAGAAGCGCTAAATCGCGACCCATGCATGCGCAGACACAGCGCTGTGGGTTGCAAACGTGCTTCCTGCACGGATCACATTTGCAACCTGAGTGTCCACTGTATTGGTTGCTCTGGAGTTCAGACCCAGCTTAGAATTATCTAAATAGTAATATACCCTCCAAGTGTCCCGATATTCCAGTGACAGCCTCGGGATTATGAAAGCCATGCCAGCTTCTGATTTGATCCCAGAATGTCCCTCTTCCCCCCCCCCCTCGGTGCTGCTGCGGCCAAGCTCAGGGAAGATGAGCGGGCGCTTGTCTCGAGCCGGCAGCTGTGAGGGAGCATCTTGTTGCCTATCCATGGCTACCACTGCTGGCTTCCTCCCTTGGGCAGCTCATAGTGGCTGCCCATGAGTAGGTGAAGAGGAGGAGAGGCTGCAGCCACTGAGTTCCAGCCCTGTGTGTTGAGCTGGCTGTGGGGACAGGCAGAGGGCAAGGCAGCCCTGGGTAGGAAGAAAGGGAGAGTGAAGCAAAACGCAAGGAGTCTTGATTTAAAAAAAAAAAAATCTTTGTGTGCTCACATTTAATCTTTCCCCTTTCTAAAATTTATTTATTGGTTTGTGCTTTTCTTTTTGTAAATCTACCAAAGAATAAAATAAAATTGGCATTAAGGGTTGTTGTTTTTTCAAGTCGATGAAGGACGTGTATGTTGTGTACTGTTGGTGTGATGGTACCCCACTCGCTGGATCATCCCCTTGTCGTGGTGAGTGGGCTTGCATGTTCCTATGACCCCTGTGAGCGAAGCCGTCGGGAATCTCGTACTCCCAGCAGGGTCACCCAAGGCGGTAAAGTTAAAGGGAAGGAGCCAGACAAAGAATGATCCAATGGCAAAACAGGTGGATGATAACAAGCGGTATGTTACAACGGCTGTGAAGGCGGATGAAGGCTGCAGCAGACAGGAATCTACTGGTTTGTCGTGACTACTTTATGCCATCGGAACAGAGCCCCACTGCGAAGACTGTGTGTTGGTCAGCGTGCACTGATCTACACACATAAAACAAATTTACACACAGGCGTCTTCCAAAAACCCAACTCAGTCTTACTCGGCTACGAGTGATCCCCAAAGAGAAGAGAAGAGTGGTGGTAGCAGCACTCATCCGTCTCCAGATAGAAAATGATCGGGGGGGGGGGATGACAATAAAAAATGGGGGTTGAGGAGGGTCATTTGGGGGGGAAGTGAGAAATGTCCCTATTTTCGTCTGAGAGATTTTGGAGGGTATGTATTAAATTTTGAACCCTGAACAGCTTGGGCCTATAAGCCATGTATTGCAGATTATTGCAATATTTATTTGTAATATATTATTTTTGCTGCAGAATTTTTCATTTACCCTTTTTATCCCTCACAATTGGAAGGAGAAAGAAGAAAGAGGCCTTTACATCCTCAAACAGCGCAAAAGACACAGACACCTGGGCAAGGATCTGAATGACATTTTTTATTATTATTACTGAGTGTCGTAATTACAGAATATATTAATGTGCATATTTATTCATTTGCCTCTGAATCAGCATCCATATTATTCCTTATAGTCTGAATCCTAGTCGAAAATAAAGAGGCTACACTTCCCCATTCCAGATGGCACTTGTGATCTTGTATCCTTGCTGAATAAGCATAGGTCTGACATTTACACAGAAATTTGCTAAGTACTTGCCAGCAGCAAATTGATATGTATGCAATTAAACAGTGACTCCATTCTCATTCTGTACATGCTGCAAATCATACTTTAAGATATTTGTGTTGCCCTTTCATCATTGTATGCATGTTTTATATGCATAAGGTAGGATGAATATGGTATGTTTTGTAGTTTTGTGTTAATTCTTGTTTCCCACATCATTGTTTAAGAATCTTGATGCTTTGGGACTGGGTCACAAGAAAAGAAAAACATATTGAACAAATAAATTTGAGCAGGTGGTGATCCCATTAATATTTTTCAATGATTCAACAAGGGCATTAATAGCTGTAGGAACAAAATGGCTGTAAAAGGGGAAGCTCAATTCATTATACATTAGCACTATTTGTAGTCTCTGGTAATGTGGCCATGAGAACAGCAATTAAGCGCTGGCTTTTGACATTTCCTACAGTTGTATAATGTCCTGCTTTCTGTTCTGTGACTCTTCGATCATTATAGCATGCAAGAAAAGTCTACTGTATAAAGAGAGGGAGAGATGAGATATATTTTGTTGAATCTTTTCTTCTATTAAAATATGTCATGTAAGAGATCTCAACAGAAGTAAAACAAACTTGTAGCAATAAGCAGAAACTATATTTATAGTTCCAATAAGGCTACAGTTAGAACTGGATATGGAACAACTGACTGGTTCAAAATTGGGAAAGGAGTACGGCAAGGCTGTATATTGTCTCCCTGCTTATTTAACTTATATGCAGAATTCATCATGTGAAAGGCTGGGCTGGATGAATCCCAAGCCGGAATTAAGATCGCCGGAAGAAATATCAACAACCTCAGATATGCAGATGACACAACCTTGATGGCAGAAAGTGAGGAGGAATTAAAGAACCTTTTAATGAGGGTGAAAGAGGAGAGCGCAAAATATGGTCTGAAGCTCAACATCAAAAAAACGAAGATCATGGCCACTGGGCCCATCACCTCCTGGCAAATAGAAGGGGAAGAAATGGAGGCAGTGAGAGATTTGACTTTCTTGGGCTCCATGATCACTGCAGATGGCGACAGCAGTCACGAAATTAAAAGACGCCTGCTCCTTGGGAGAAAGGCGATGACAAACCTAGACAGCATCTTAAAAAGCAGAGACATCACCTTACCAACAAAGGTCCGCATAGTTAAAACCATGGTTGTCCCAGTAGTGATGTATGGAAGTGAGAGCTGGACCATAAAGAAGGCTGATCGCTGAAGAATTGATGCTTTTGAATTATGGTGCTGGAGGAAACTCTTGAGAGTCCCATGGACTGCAAGAAGATCAAACGCATCCATTCTTAAGGAAATTAGCCCTGAGTGCTCACTGGAAGGTCAGATCGTGAAGCTGAGGCTCCAATACTTTGGCCACCTCATGAGAAGAGAAGACTCCTTGGAAAAGACCCTGATGTTGGGAAAGATGGAGGGCACAAGGAGAAGGGGACGACAGAGGACGAGATGGTTGGATAGTGTTCTCGAAGCTACCAGCATGAGTTTGACCAAACTGCGGGAGGCAGTGGAAGACAGGAGTGCCTGGCGTGCTCTGGTCCATGGGGTCACGAAGAGTCGGACACGACTAAACGACTAAACAACAACAAATAAAGCAAGGCAGATTAATATGTCTTGCTAAGTGGCTGGTCCCAATATCATGAAAGAGACAAAGATAACTCTTCCATATATTGTCCAAAATCCAAAATTAGGGCACTTTCAGAGAGTCACTATTTTTAGGTAGGATTGAATCACATACCAGCAAATTCAGATTGCACAATTAAAGCTGATTTTGAGGTCTTGTGCAACAAACCAACTCTTCTACTCACAAAAAAACCCCCCAACAAAAACAGACTTTTTGCAATAAGGAATGTGATGGGGAAATACTCTAGAAAATGTGGGATAATGTTTGTTGATGAAACATTGTCTAACCTCTCCATAAACAGAATGAAAGGTAATTAAATAGCCAACATCATCCAATCTCCTGGCAAACAAATAAAAGAATGCTCAGTAAACAAGTCATCTGGAAGCAACCAAAGCTTGTTGCAATTAATTAAATTAATGACATGTTTGTTCCAACTAACATCCCATTTATCTTAATGAGGCTGATGTGTGACTATCTTTCTCTAGACCGGGACCAAGAATGCTAAAGTTGCAATACTGAACACATTTATTATTTGGGCTGCTTTGTACAGTACATCCATTCATTGCTTGGGACATACATTTTACAACTGGGAATACAAAAAATATACAAATGACCCCAAAAGGCCTGCTTAGCCTTTGACCTGCCAGAATTTAACAGAACTTTTACTTGTAAAAACTGGAAGCACCTGATTTGTGGAATAGTGGGCTGTATTTCCTTTGAGTGTAAGATCACAAGCAGAACAGGCCTGTAACTAAATGGGGAAATGAAACTTTTAAAAAAGGCAAACCACTGTTTGGCTTCCAAATGTAGCATCCAGCGTTCTAAAACGTTTTCACTTATTCAAAGCTTAAAAGGAAACAAACTAGGTCAGGTTATTAGAAGTCCTCAGGAAAGCACAAGCCCTAGAGGCAAATGTTGGCAAGAGTGCTGCAGACATTGTGAGCTTGCTTACACCATGTTTCCAGAGACTGAGACTTTAACTAACTTCAGATCTTGATTTAGTTATACCTTGCAAGAGTTACCCAGAAGCTGTTACCAAGCTTACCAGTGTCCCTCTTTACATACGCACATGAACTCACATGTAAAAATCATAGAATCATAGAATCATAGAATCATAGAATCATAGAGTTGGAAGAGACCACAAGGGTCATCGAGTCCAACCCCCTGCCAAGCAGGAAACACCATCAGAGCACTCCTGACATATGGTTGTCAAGCCTCTGCTTAAAGACCTCCAAAGAAGGAGACTCCACCACACTCCTTGGCAGCAAATTCCACTGTCGAACAGCTCTTACTGTCAGGAAGTTCTTCCTAATGTTTAGGTGGAATCTTCTTTCTTGTAGTTTGTATCCATTGCTCCGTGTCCGCTTCTCTGGAGCAGCAGAAAACAACCTTTCTCCCTCCTCTATGTGACATCCTTTTATATATTTGAACATGGCTATCATATCACCCCTTAACCTCCTCTTCTCCAGGCTAAACATGCCCAGCTCCCTTAGCCGATCCTCATAAGGCATTGTTTCCAGGCCTTTGACCATTTTGGTTGCCCTCCTCTGTACACGTTCTAGTTTGTCAGTGTCCTTCTTGAACTGTGGTGCCCAGAACTGGACACAGTACTCCAGGTGAGGTCTGACCAGAGCAGAATACAGTGGCACTATAACTTCCCTTGATCTAGATGCTATACTCCTATTGATGCAGCCCAGAATTGCATTGGCTTTTTTAGCTGCCGCGTCACACTGTTGGCTCATGTTAAGTTTGTGGTCAACCAAGACTCCTAGATCCTTTTCACATGTACTGCTCTCAAGCCAGGTGTCACCCATCTTGTATTTGTGCCTCTCATTTTTTTTGCCCAAGTGCAATACTTTACATTTCTCCCTGTTAAAATTCATCTTGTTTGTTTTGGCCCAGTTCTCTAATCTGTCAAGGTCGTTTTGAAGTGTGATCCTGTCTTCTGAGGTGTTAGCCACCCCTCCCAGTTTGGTGTCATCTGCAAATTTGATCAGGATGCCCTTGAGTCCATCATCCAAGTCGTTGATAAAGATGTTGAATAAGACCGGGCCCAAGACAGAACCCTGTGGCACCCCACTAGTCACTCTTCTCCAGGATGAAGAGGAACCATTGATGAGCACCCTTTGGGTCCGGTCAGTCAGCCAGTTACAAATCCACTGAGTGGTAGCATAGTCAAGACCGCATTTTACCAGCTTCTTTACAAGAATATCATGGGGCACCTTGTCAAATGCCTTGCTGAAATCAAGGTAGACTACATCCACTGCGTTCCCTTCATCTACCAGGCTTGTAATTCTGTCAAAAATGAGATCAGGTTAGTCTGACATGACTTATTTTTCAGAAATCCATGCTGACTATTGGTGATCACAGCATTCCTTTCGAGGTGCTCACAGATTGTTTGCTTAATGATCTGCTCCAGAATCTTCCCTGGTATTGATGTTAGACTGACTGGGCGGTAATTATTTGGGTCCTCTCTTTTCCCCTTTTTGAAAATAGGGACAACATTTGCCCTCCTCCAGTCTGCCGGGACTTCGCCTGTTCTCCAGGAATTCTCAAAGATGACTGCCAGTGGTTCTGAGATCACATCTGCCAGTTCTTTTAATACTCTTGGATGCAGTTCATCTGGCCCTGGAGACTTGAATACATCTAAACTAGCCAAGTATTCTTGTACTATCTCCTTAGTTATTCTGGGCTGTGTTTCCTCTGCTGAATCATTTGCTCCAAATTCTTCAGGTCGGGCATTGTTTTCTTTATCGGAGAAGACTGAGGCAAAAGATATACAAAAGATTACAAATAAAATTGAAACAACAACAACAACCCATATATAAAATCAATTCGAATCCAATGCACATAGCAACTGGGATAAAAGATCCTGAGGAAGCCTACAAGAGGTTATTAGCTCCGCACCTCTTCACTTCCTGCCATGTGGCCATGGGGAAATTACAATTTGGAAACCACTGGAAATCCTAGAACATCTAGCACCAAGATGAAACTGTTCAACCTGTGAGATGGGTTTTAATAGGTAGGAGAAGCTGTATTAATTGCAATTTATCCTTCAACCCACATGTGTGGGTTGAACAGACAAAAAACATTAGCTTACCACTTGCATTTAAACAGGGAGCTGAGCAGAGTTGTACGTCCCATCCTTAGCAGCAAACTGAAAGCATAGGAATTGGGCTGTGAAGCCTTCCTTGAACAAAGCCTCTCCTCCTCACAGAGGGGAGGATTTATGAACAGGAACCGTTCCCGCGGCAGCAGGGGGCGTGTTCAGCACCCTGTGTCATCTTCCGGCTGCCGTGCTGCTCCCTTGGCTGACCAGCCAATAGGGCTAGTCTGGGGAAGGGGTTTAGCCACATTCAAGCGGCCGCAGCAGCCTCCGCGCCTCATTCAGCCCCCGGAAGACGTCTGATCACCTGCCCACCCACCCTTTAGGCTAGGTTCATGTTTTCAGCCTTGCTATGGACTTTGGTTGGTCACCCTGGTTGCCCAGGGGGCCTGGTAGGAGTTTTTATCCATTTGGCTAATTGGCACCAGCCTCTTGGTTTTTCGCCTACCTCATAGCAATTCGTCACAACTTTTGGGTATTGGCGGTTAGGCATTGGAATATGTGTTGTGTGTTGGAGGGCGCGGTTTGGCCATCACCTACCCCACCCCTTGTAGGGTATTCCATTAGAGGAATCCAGCAGTCATGGATCCTGTCCGATGCCCTGTTGGTGGCTAGGGCCATGGCACGACCCCCCGGTGAAATCAGGGGAAGCTACCAGTTGCATTTGCATCAACAAGCTCCTCCCACTGTTTGTTAACCTACAAAAGACCCCCGCTGCATGGGTGGGGTCATGTATAGGTTGTTTTATCCAGTGCCTCAGCCAATACCACTCACATGTTGTAACCAATAAAAGTTGTGGCCCTTTTCAGCCCATTAACCTAAAATTCTTGTGTCCTTGTCTTTTATTTACCACCACGCGGGTTTCGGTTCCTCGACCCACAAGTCCAGCTGCAAAGCAAGCTGGCTCCCCTTTCTTACCCCACTTAACACAGAATCATAGAGAGACTGAGAAGTTTAAAATACGATTTACTTGCTCATAATCATGCACTGGTGCTGAGCAACAGTAAAAACTATGCAGGTAAATATATATTTACAGTAGAAACAGCAACAGGCGTGTGCCTGAGCTGGAGCAGGTGGGTATATGTCTGTTCCCACCACTGGTCAAGGAGGAGAGAGTGGGGGCGGGGGGGGCGGGGAAGGAAAATACTATATGCTCCTTCCCTCTCAGGAGAGATGTGGAAATGATATCACACAGAGCCATCTCTATCACATTTCACATTTCTGCGGTCCGAGTCTCTGCCAATGGTGTGCAGAGTTCCAGCTGAACCAAGCTCACCAGTAACAAGTGAGAAAACAGCTGGTAATTAATTCTGGGTTCTGGGCTGTTTCCTTTAGGGATTAATAATTCCAACAGCAAAACAATGGTCATTATTACCTAACATATTCAAATATAGTTGGAATACAAAGTTGGTGCAAGCATAAAGTGACCCAAGAGTACATCAGGACAATAAAGATATGTATAGCCTTTGCCCTACTCATTTAAAGAAATGTGATCGTTTTTAGATAAGAACCCTTTCCTAGATCTCATTGTTATAAAAGACCCAGGGCACAAGGGACACTTAATTTTTGAATATATATTTTTCTGCATTGTCTTTAGTGAGAGTATTTACCCAGGATGGATAATTAAGATGCACAAGTTACCAAAAATTTGTGTCAGAATTAAGCAGTCACTACATGGCTTTGGACAATAATTGCTGTAAACTCTAAATGTACATTGGTGAATACAAAGTGTTCTTATAATAATTGTTCAAGTACTGGATTGATTTTCAAGTGAATGTGTGCTCAGGAATCACCTCCCCCAACGCGCGCACACACACACACGCACACAGAAATACCTCGTAACATCAAGCAAACCAAACAGGATCAGGGGTCTCATTCTGAATAATTAGAGGTTGTATTTAACTGTAAAAATGTTCCCAAGTGACTTACAAAGAATTCCATGGTGTTTTCTTAGAAAACTAGGCTTGAATTCAGAGCAAGATGTCCTATTTTAGCAGGCATTAAAAAAAAACCCAAACAAATTCTAATCACTTACAGATCAAATCTAATGAGATCACGCATAAGAGTATTTGGCAGAGATAGAAGACAAATAGACACAAAATAAATTATAGTGATGATTAATAAATTGCATAATTCACTACACTAGACAGGAAGAAAAGATCTGCTTTTATTATTCCCTATGTAACTATGAAGACTAGTTTGTGTTAGTATGACATGACACAAGAGAATCCTAATTTTAATCATTGTAATGGGCAAAAAATCCACATTGTGTGTAGATAAATACTTATAATTAGGATACTATTCTTTCCTAACAGTGATTTTTTTACATTTTAATCAAACACCAAAATCTTCTAGAATGGAAAAAAATGCATTTAAACATCTCCATTGTATTAAACAGCTTATTATACCAATACCTATAGTATATGGAAGATATAGCTAACGAAACCAAACAAAAATTTCATTTGCAGATAAGGTGACATTAACACTTCCAACAACTTTAAAGCTATTTTGGAAAACTAGTTGTTCCTGGGTAGAAGCCCTACATCAGGCATGGCCAAACTTGGCCCTCCAGCTGTTTTGGGACTACAATTCCCATCATCCCTGACCACTGTTCCTGTTAGCTAGGGATGATGGGAGCTGTAGTCCCAAAACAGCTGAAGGGCCAAGTTTGGCCATGCCTGCCCTACACCTTCCCTGCAGACCTCTAACCTTCAAGTAACACTGAGAGGTAACCTTCAGTTCCTGGAGCTAACTATTCCTTACAGTGGCCGCATGGGCATCCTTTCTGGTTTAACCCAACAACATTCAATAATGACATTAGCAAGCTATGTCAGAAAAAGGTAGCTGCCTCAAGATGCAGGCATACAGCAGTGCATCCAAAGCAGTGTCCTTGCTCCAAATATGGTGGTGTTCCCATCAAGAAAGAGTCGGCTTTTAGAATGCTCCGTGCCATTGTGACACTCGGTTATTTTGGCTTGCTCAGCTACTTCAACACACATCCTAACTGGGACTTGCGGCTTCCTGATTCAAGTCACGGTTTAGAGCTATTTAAAGCACATGGAATCCACATGGTAGAAGCTTTCACCGTTATGTTATGTGTCAGCTCAAACATTTCCATGGCCTTCTTCCCCCTATGTGCCTGTTTTCCAAAGGTACCCAGCTGAAGATAAAATGAACCATTTGCAAGCAAAGTGAATGATGTGCTTAATCGTTTTCTATATAACTGAATTCTATTCTCCTTCTGTCTTGTTTCTTTGAACTTCACATTTTTCCTTTCTGTTTGTTGCATACCATTATATTTCTCTCCCCCTTTTGCCACTCTGTTCATATTGTATGCCTTGCTCACGACACTGGCCTTTACAGCATTGACAAATTTAAGCATCACACACACACACACACACACACACACCAATCTTCAGTGAATGCAGCAGCACTAAATCCATTTATCAGTCATATGTACTCAAGAATAAGACAGAGTAATAGCAATGTGCCCCATCTCAAATCATTTCCCCAAATTACTAAATGCACTATGCTTTTCTTTCACATGAAAGATGATGGGGAGTGGATGATCACTGAATATTACTGCAGGTTAGACAGCCTGTCTGGAAAGAAATAGCTACATTTGCCTACAGTCTGCTGGTAAATTCTATAACATATCAATCACTTTCAGTATATAATTTTTCTGTAATAGTTTGTCACAACACGTGCTTTGCTAACATCTACCTAGGAATCCAGAGCAGCAGTTTTAGAAACATACCTTTCAATATTTCGTAGAAACAATTAAGCTTTTATGCTTTACAAAGTTGTCCTAAGTTTTTTTTTTTTAAGAACCCCACTCATAGAAAGGTTCTGATTACATTGTACTCTAATTCGAGCAAAATTACAGCAATTTGTTTCTTTCCCTTGTTTCATCTTGCCTCTGACTAGTATTCTCTCTATTCAGTCATGGTGACACACACACAAAGAATATATTCATCTTTGCGGTGGCGGGAGGGGGGAGCTGTTAGCAAATGTCTGGAATAATAAAAGAAATGACATTCACATATTGAACATTACCGATTATCATGTAACAACTGTTTTGCTGTGGTTTTTCCAATCTTTAAAAAACACACCAGATATACACCAGCACTTTGGTCCATCTGGTTTTCAATATATGTGTTTTTAGTATATTGTGTGACTAAAGCACATTGGAATGGTTATGGCAGATTTATTCCATGATCTAGCCCAGCAATGTCGGATCCAAATATTGGAGAATGTCCTCAGTGACTCATCTCTCTGAGTGGGCCTCAGGTCATTCCCCTTCCTGTTTGGGGCCAGGACAAGAGGGAGAGAGCAAGGTGAACAGAGACTGTTGCTCCTCCTCTTTGCTCCTGTCACAGCTCACTTGTTTGGAGGGATTAGGTCAAGGGGCAGCCACTGCACAGAGGAGCAGAAGCAGGAACAGGGTCAAGGGACATCAAGAGTTGGCAGTGTGTCGCCGGCTGCGAAAGAGGCCACAGCATGTGCCCAACAATGATGTCCCCTAATGAAAAAAAACTTTAAATTCTATGTGAACCGCTCTGAATCTTTTCTGTGAACCTCCCTGAGACCTCCAGGTATAGGGTGGTATATAAATTCAATAACTAATAATAATAATATGTCTATTAAGCAGTAGTAACTCCATGAAAATAACACAGAGAAGTGAACCAGGGAGGGGGGAGGGTATAGGTCAGGATTCACTGCCAGACAGGGAGAGAACTTGAAAAAAGTGGAAAAGAACGTGATTTTTCTCCTAGCAGCCAAGCAAAATAAGGCATTTTCAGTTTACTTAGGTGTTAAATATTTTTAAAACAGCAATGCTTAAGTGTCCACAGTACTTTTGCAAGAGAGGAGGATGGGGAAGAAAACCAGAACTCTCATTGGCCACTCCCCTGTGACCTCTTAGTGGGCACGCACTGACTGGCTGTAAGGTCACACCCACACCATGCATTTAAAACACATTGCTTTCCCAAAGAATCATGGTAACTGTAGCTTGCCACACACACAGCTACTGTAGCCTTATTGGAGTTCACCAATTGGGTCTGCGTTGCTCCTGGACAGGAGGAAGGAAGTCAAATGACACCGAGGGTTGGTTCAGAGAAAGAGGTCTTTATTTCTGCTCTCCGCAACAGCAGAAAGGCACCTGCGTGGTGTATCCACAGCAAGTCCAAAGAAATGAGAAATTTCATGCAGTATACATATCCTCCAGGCACCCTCTCCCTCCTTCCCCAGGAATCCAACCACGTCAGCCTATACACGCAGGTTGACATCACATATGTTCCTGCTCCGGTATTCTTAACCATAAAAGGGTATTCCTTCCTGTACTTCTGACCATAAAAGAGTATTCCTGTTCCTACTCTTATCTTGGAGCAAGAGGTCACCAACTCCAAGAACACACTCTGGCGCTGTTCCCGGACTAGGTCTGTGCATCAGGACGTAAGATAAGACCTAGACATGTCACCCCTACTCCACTGAAACAGCCAAAGTCATCCTTGCCGTCACGAACTGATAAAGGAGATGACTCTGAGCACTTGTTTATACAGCCGGGTTTTTGTTTATACATTGACTCAGAGCTCAAGTGAATGGATTTTAGCTAAGGAAAAATAGGGATTTTGGTGCCCGTTTCAAGCTGCCTGCACAGTCAGTTTTGGGTTTGGGAAACCCATTCCTTCACTACAATTTCCTGCACCCCCTTCTTTGGGAGAAGTCACATGCTTTGAAGTCAGGTCCTTTGTACACTGACTGGAATTAGGCTTCCTCAACCTAAGCAGCTGCATCAGAAGATGAGGGTAAACTGGATAGCTGTCTGTCAGAGATGCTGCAGTTAAAGCCAGAATTGTGGATCCTGCACTCACTAGATGATGTGCAGCTCCATAGATCTATGACTCCAGGAAGAGAGGAAGACCTTACCTGAGACCCCCAGCAATCTAATTATGAGGAAGGTTGAAATTCTGTGCACCATTTTCTGGAAGTCCCCTTGAATTCACCACAACTTACTCCCAAGTATAAGTGTATAGGACTAGGCAACATCTCTGCTAAATATCAGTTTCTTGATATCGCACATCTAAAGTGCTGCACGAAGACAAGCAAACTGGCAGAAACATAAACCCCCTTTGCAGATGCGATCATGGCAGTGTTGACAGGAGCATAAATGCGATCTTTCTCTCCACAGTGGAATTTGAGAGACATCTATTTGCAGTGAGTTCAGGGAGCTACAAGGGATAAACGGCACAAGTCTGCCCCCACCCCATTTCACAGGAAAATCTTCACTCCATTGGCCTCAATTGCAAAACTGCCATTACAGCAGCACAACTAAAATATCACTCATCAGAGCCTTGGCAAAGGAAGAAAGCGAAAGAGTTTTCCATTCTGACTGAAGAATATGGTGATAGTCACCAGGCTGATAGATTAAGTGAATAAAAGTGGTCTATTTCCCAAAGTGTGCTCTAGACATTTCTTCCTGGTTCATTCTTCACATGCCATTTCCCAGGGAGCCATTCTGCAGAGAAGCTGGCAGGCTTTCCTCACTGAAGCCAGCAGAAAGAGCAATATTATGTGGTCCACTGGGAGCTTAAACACCAATCTGTCTTCTGTATACACAGTCTCATTGAACTAAAGTGCCAAGGAGATGAAAGCACTCCAAGCAAATGCCTGATAAGACTCTGCTTCGCTCTCCCTCCTGGACTTATTGAACTGCCCAGATGTACACCCTCAGAGGGAAGATTCAAACACTGAATTTTACTTTAAAGGCTGACTTTGCTGGAAGCTAAAATCAGAGATCCCCACTCTTATTTTTTTAATGTATTGTTAATGTTCTCTAAATGGCATCTGAAGATGCATTTCAAAGAAGCATCATTTATTTAAGTCTTCCCTTATCAAGCAAATGTAACAGAGGAGGAAGAAGAAGACAAACAGCCAATTCCCAAAACCACAAAGATGAGTTTGTGTTGGAAAGGGTGGTATTCAGAGCAGAGCACCATAGGCAGAAAATGCTCAGGAGGAGTACAGAGAGTCCCCATCTTCAATGGTAGAGCTCTGTGTATCATGCAGTCTGACTTCATTCCTTAAAGTAGAATGTACAGGGTATGGTGAGGAGTGATGTTGTCTCATTGCCAGTGTTGTTGAAGCAGTGTGGATTCTATTCAACTGCCAATCCA
This sequence comes from Podarcis tiliguerta, assembly GCF_965153285.1. Classification (NCBI taxonomy): domain Eukaryota; kingdom Metazoa; phylum Chordata; class Lepidosauria; order Squamata; family Lacertidae; genus Podarcis; species Podarcis tiliguerta. Next base: position 20,082,783 of record NC_139545.1, on the reverse strand, counting down.
GCTGGCTTCTCATGGGCCAGCCCTGGTGGTAGCATTAAAAATAAGCTCACTTTGTGACTGCAGCCTATCAATATCTGGCTCATCATATATACAGTTGGAGGAGTCTCATCGTGGAATTGTGGTTTTAAGCAGTGGCTGCATAGTAAACAATCTTTTCCAGCTTGAATTAAAACTCCGTACAAAAAATGCCTGCAGTATGGTGTGAAATCAGCTTCTCAAAGGATTCATTTGGATTATTCTTTATCTAAATAATTAGATGGTAAGTTACCCATGAAGAATATATGGGTAGCCCTGGTAGATCTGACCATGGGTCCATCTTCCAACTCAACTTGCCCCAATCTGGTACTTTCCAGGTGTTTTGGACTACAGTTCCCATCATCTATGGCCATTGGCCATATTGTCTAGGGCTGGTGGGAATTGTAGTTGAAAACACCTGGAAGCTTCAGGTTGGCAAAAGATGATACTGAAGTCCAGCATCCTTGTTCCGTTATTGTGAGTCAGAAGCCTCCAGAAAGTCTTAGGGCAAAGTATAAAGGTAATAACCTCCATTTTTTGCCCCAAGACCTGGTACTCAGAAGTTTACTGCATCTAATGTAGAAGGTCCATTTAGCTATCACAGATATATCTGTTCAATGTTTTTGTTTTTTTTTTTCCTTTTCAAAATGTCTATGGTGGTAGCTATCACAACTCCAGTGCTGCTCTTTCTGGGTAATGGAGGCAGTAGTATGGGATCTGAACACAGGATATAACTGGACAACATAGGAAATGTATTCCAGTTCCATATGCAGTTTGCCTGTCTTGTGCCAGGTTGCTTTTTCCATGGCTAGCTAGTAGATGGGTGTAAGATGCAGCAGAATGCTCCCATCAGCCACCGACTATCAAGGAGCCCTCAAATCGTTGATATCAGCTGGCATTGTTTATGTCACAAATCCAGGAAATGTTGGGGGGGGGGGGACCACCACTGGAATTGTGGCTGCTGCCACTTGTTTCTCTAGTACCGATAATGGGTCCATAAACAAAATCCTATGTGTTGACTCTGTACCAGGAATAAGGAACCCGTGGCCCTCCAGATACTATTGGATTGCACCGTCTATCACCTTGACCACTGCCCATGCCAGCTGGGGTTCATAGGAGTTAAAGGCAGACATCCGGCATACAGTGTTGCTGGTCCCACGCTGCGGAAATCTCTTCCAACAAAGATTCAGCAGACACCCTAGCGTTTGACTTTTAGGCATCCCTTGAAGAGCTCTTTATGATGACAGGCTTTGCTGCTGGTTTTTTATTATTTTTATTAGCCCGTCAGTGTGTTGTTTTTAATGGCATTCCATGTTTTTAATCTTGTACACCGCCTTGATATTTTATGATATGGTGGTGTAGAGTAGAAATACTTTTATAAATAAATAAAATTATGGCCAATGTCATCTAGAGGGCCAGTTCCCCATTCCCTGATCTATGCAAAGTGATGCATCCAAAATAAGGTGCAGGAATGCTACAGATTTTGTGTATGGGTGAAATACTATCAGTGCCCAACAATAGATCATATTAAGATTCTGGAATGATGGGCAGATCTCCAGAGCATCATCACCTTCTTTATCTGCTAAGCCTGAACTTCATTATAGCAGGCTTCATTTGATATTATTCTGTTGTCTTTTTAATCAGGGCTTGTTTATTTGAGCAAAAGCACAAATGCAGTTGGGACCTAAATCAAAAACATACTGACAGGGCAGGTGACGGGAACCATTACGCATCCCAATATGTTTGCACAGAAAAAGAAAATGCTGCTATGCATTTTTTTTTCCCCGAGAGAAGAAAGAGAAAGTGCCATAGTTCAAAGCAGGACTGAAGCCCTCCATTTAAAAGGAGGGTCATGAAGGTCTAATTTATAGCCTGGGTACCTAAGGACAATTACAGCAATGTGGTTGTGGTGCACTGTGGAAAGAACA